>NW_028095541.1:1785933-2425114 GCF_014824575.4 Sturnira hondurensis | reverse complement strand
AAAAAAAATGAAACTCGAGCACCAACTTACACCATACACCAAAATAAATTCAAGGTGGATAAAAGACTTAAGTATAAGCCAGGAAACTATTAAAGCCCTAGACGAGAGCATTAGCAGGAAAATCTCAGATATTCCATGCAGCAATATTTTTACTGATACGTCCCCTACAGCAAGGGACATAAAGGAAAGAATAAACAAATGGGATCTCATCAAACTTAAAAGCTTCTGCATGGACAAAGAAAACAGTATAAAGATAAAAAGAGAAGCGACAGTTTGGGAAAACATATTTGCCAATGACACCTCAGACAAAGGTTTAATCTCCAAAATATACAAAGAACTCACACGACTCCACTCAAAGAAGTTGAGCAACCCAATTAAAAAATGGGCAAAGGACTTGAACAGACACTTCACCAAGGAGGACATACAGAGGATCCAGAGACACATGAAAAGATGCTCGATATCACTAGCTATCAGAGAGATGCAAATCAAAACCACAATGAGATACCACTTAACACCAATCAGAATGGCTACCATAAACAAAGAAACAAACAACAAGTGTTGGAGAGGTTGTGGGGAAAAGGGGACTCTAGTTCACTCTTGGTGGGATTGCAGACTGGTACAACCACTATGGAAAACAGTATGGAATTTTCTAAGAAAACTAAAAATGGACGTGCCTTTTGACCCAGCAATCCCATTGTTAGGAGTATATCCTAAGAACCCTGAAACACCAATCCAAAAGAACTTATGCACCCCAATCTTCATAGTAGCACAATTTACGATAGCCAAGAGTTGGAAGCAACCTAGATGCCCATTGGTCAATGACTGGATCAAAAAACTATGGTACATTTACACAATGGAATTCTATGCTGCAGAAAGGAAGAAGGAGCTCCTACCCTTTGCAACATCATGGATGGAACTAGACAGCATTATGCTGAGCGAAATAAGCTAGGCAGTGAAAGACAAATACCATATGATATCACCTTTAACAGGAATCTAAACAACAAAACAAACAAGCAAGCAAAATATGACCAAAGACACTGAAATACAGAACATGCTGACAGGGTCCAGAGGGGAAAGGGGAGAGAATCACAGGGGAAAGGGGGAAGGACTCACATGAGCAAATATAAAGGACACATTGACAATAACTAAAGTGAGGGGCGGACATGGGAGGGAGGTGGGGAGCACTGGGGGGGGGTGGCGGAGCTGGGAATACAAGACAGAAAACTGTACTTGAACAAGAGTTAAATTAAAATTTAAAAAAAACAAAAAACAAAAAAAATAAAATATGCAAACTCACTAGCTATTAGGGAAATGCAAATCAAAACTACAGTGAGATACCACTCACACCTGTTATAATGGCTCTTATCAACAAAATGAGTGATAACAATGTTAATAGTTGGGAAGAAAAAGGAAACCTTACTCACTGTTGGTGGGAATGCAAACTGGTATAGCCACTCTAGAAAACAGTATGGAGGCTCCTGAAAAATTTAGAACAGAGTAACCATATGACCCAGCATCCCCTCTTCTAGGTATCTTCCTAAACATTTTGAAAACATGTATTTATTCACAAATATATATGCCCACTTATGTTCACTGCAACATTATTCACAGTGGCCAAGATATGGGAACAACCAAAGCATTGTATAGATGGCTGAGTAAAGAAGATGTGGTGTATATATACAATGGAATACTACTCAGCCATAAGAAAAGGTGAAATACTGCCATCTGTGACAATGTGAATGTACCTTAAGAATATTAAGCTAAGTGAAATGTCTGTCAGAAAAAAAGCTAACAACCATGTGATTTCATTCAGATGTGAGATATTAAACTGAAACCCACAGCTTTTCAATATGACTGCAGAGCGGGTGGAAGTTGCACCCACTTGCTCCCAGCCCCAAACCAAATGTACAGCTAAATTACAGAGGAACAAAACTGAAAAACCAACTGGAGACTAGCTGATCTGAAATTTTACAACCAAGGATTACAGAAGAAACTACATAGAGACTGGTAAGAAAGGTGGAGATGCAGAAAGAGATAGCCCCTGCACACAGGTGCTGCAGTGGATGAGAAGCTGAAGGTATATCCTAGATACAAAACGCTCTACCCCTAGGAATATAGGGTCTAAACTCCACGCAGGGATCCCCAACCCAGAGCAACAGAGATGGGAAGAGGAACCCATGTGGCACCTGGCAGTGGGAATCCCCTACAGTGGGGATTTAGTTCCCCCTATAGACTCAAACTGCATGTTCCCAGGGAAGCACAAGCCTAGGAGAGTTTGAGATTGACCAGGCTGTCATTGTTGGTTCCTGTGTGGGGGTCCCCCAGCTACATCCATCAGTAACTTTAAGAAGCCCTCTATTTTCTGGGGAGGCTTCTGGTAAAGACCCAGACAGTGACTAAAGTGTGCGGTTGGGGAAAGAGAACCAGTTTCCCCTACCAACAGCACACGAATGATGCTCCTTTTCCCACTTGTTGAGTCACTAGGCCTGCCCTGTCCTGCTGAGTTTGGAAGCACAGGGAAGGTGCTTAGGGCTGAAACTTTCAACCTCATCTTGCCAGGTTCAAAGCCTGCATGGACCTTGGGCTTTTGGCATTGCCCTGCCGAGGCCAGCTGCATGGAGAGATTGAAGTGCCACATAATGCTAACCGTCAGCCTCTTCCTGCTTGGTTCAGCAGCATAGGGGACCAGAGAGCCACAGAGAAGTGGGATTTTTTGGACTGCCCTTTGGAAAGGATTTTGTCCAGAAGCCAGGCAAGCAAGGGCTGAGTTGTGTGACTACATTGCAAAGAAAACAAATGCAAGCACCCTGAAAGTTCATCCAATACTATCCCAGGCAGGAGAAGTGCCCACTCCCGTCCTACAGGCTTGTAAACACCACCCCCAAGAGGAGACTGGATCAGCCCTGCTAGATTACAGATACACATGTTGGGTGTAATTTTGTAAAGAGAAGGGACAGCAGCTCAAAGCAGGAATGTTCAAAGTATGTTCAAACCTTTCTTTAACAGGAAGGTTCCAGTTAAAGGTGAGATCATATGGTATTTGTCTTTCACTGCCTGGCTTATTTCACTTAGCATAATGCTCTCCAGTTCCATCCATGCTGTCACAAAGGGAAGGAGCCCCTTTCTTTCTACTGAGCAGTATTCCATTGTATAAATGTACCATAATTTTACGACCCATCATTTACTTATGGGCACCAAGGCTGCTTCCAGCACTTGGCTATTCTGAATTGAGCTGCAACAAACATTGGGGTGCATAGGTTCTTTTGGATTGGTGTTTCAGGACCCTTAGGGTTAAAAGGTAGTTCTATTTTTAGTTTTCTGAGGAGATTCCATACCGTTTTTCACAGTGCTTGCACCAGTCTGCAATCCCACCAACAGTGCTCTAGGGCTCTTTTCTCTCCACAATCTCTTCAATACTTGTTGTTTGTTGATTTGTCTATGATGGCCATTCTCAACAGTGTGAAGTGGTATCTCATGGTAGTTTGAATTTGCATGTCTCTGATGGCAGAAGATGCTGAGCATCTTCTCACATGTCTCTGGGCCCTCTGTATGTCCTCCTTGGAGAAATGTCTGTTCAGAACCTTTGCCCATTCTTTAATTGGGTTGTTTGTCTTCCTGAAGTGGAGTCATGTGAGTTTATTATATATTTTGGAGATCAAACCCTTGACCAAGGTATTATTAGCAAATATGTTTTTCCATATAGTTGGTTCTCTATTCATTTTAATGCTGTTCAGTTTAGCTGTGCAGAAGCTTTTTATTTTGATGAGATCCCATTTGTTTATTCTTTCCTTTATGTCCCTTGCTATAGAGGACGTATCAGTGAAAACTGCTGTGTGGAATATCTGAGATTTTAAACCCAACCAAGGAGGTAAAAGACCTGTACTCAGAAAACTACACAACAATGAAGAAATAAATTAAGGAAGACACAAACAAATGGAAGCATGTACTATGTTCACAGATTGGAAGAATTAACATCATCAAAATGTCCATACTACCCAAAGCACTTTAACACATTCAATGCAATCCCTATTAAAGTACCAATGACATAGTTAACAGATACAGAACAAACATTTGAAAAATTTATATGGATGCATAAATGACCCTGAATAGCTGCAGCAATTTTCAGAAAGAAAAGCAATGTAGGAGGGATCACAATACCTGCCATCAAACTACATTAAAAGGCTATGGTAATCAAAACAGCTTGGTACTGGCATAAGAACAGACACACAGAACAATGGAACAGAAAAAAGAGCCCAGAAATAAATCCATGTCTCTGTGGTCAATTAATAGTCCACAAAGGGGGCAGCAGAATAAAATGGAGTAAAAATAGCATCTTCCACAAATGGTGTTGGGAGACCTGGACAGCTAAATGCATAAAAATGAAACTTGATCTTACACAATACACAACAATAAATTCAAGGTGAATAAAAGACTTTAAAATGTCATGACACCATAAAAGTTCTACAGGAGACAAAAACTAATGGGCAGGAAAATCTCTGATGTACAATTTTTAAAAATGTATTATTGTATTTGATTTGCTAGTATTTTGTTTAGGATTTTTATATCCATATTCATCAGAGATATTAGCGTATAGTATTCTTTTTCTGTGTTATCCTGGGCAGGTTTAGTTATCAAGGTCATGTTAACCTAATAAAATACATTAGGAAGTATTGCTTCTTCTTTATTTCTTTAGAAGAGTTTGAGAAGGATTGGTATTACATTTTTAAAAATATTTAGTAGAATTCACTATTGAAGCCATCTGATGCTGGATTTATACTTTTTGGGAGATTTAATTTTATGTCTAATTTTTATTCTGGAATGTAAAGCTCTTTTTTAAAAATATATTTTATTGATTATGCNGTGTTATCCTGGGAAGTTTAGGTATCAAGGTCATGTTAACCTAATAAAATATGTTAGGAAGTATTGCTTCTTCTTTATTTCTTTAGAAGAGTTTGAGAAGGATTGGTATTACATTTTTAAAAATATTTAGTAGAATTCACTATTGAAGCCATCTGATGCTGGATTTATACTTTTTGGGAGATTTAATTTTATGTCTAATTTTTATTCTGGAATGTAAAGCTCTTTTTTAAAAATATATTTTATTGATTATGCTATTACAGTTGTCCCATTCCCCCCCTTCATTCCCCTTCACCCTGCACACTCTCTCCCACCCACATTCCCCCCCTTTAGTTCATGTGTAAAGCTCTTTTGAATTGAAATACAGTTGATATACAATATTATACTAATTTCAGGTCTATAACAGTGAGATTTTACATTTACATACCTTACAAAGTGATCTCCACAATAAGTCTACTATCCTTCTGTCACTATACAAAGTAATTGTGATATTATTTATATTGCTTATGCTGTACCTTACATTCCTCTGGCTTATTTATATTATAAATATAAGTTTTTATCTCATAATCCCCTTCAACTTTTGGCCCATACCCCCACCTTCCCACCCTCTGACAATTACAATTTTTCTGTATTTATGAGTCAGTTCATATTATTTCTTTAGTTTTTCAGATTCCACACATAAGTGAAATGATAAAATATTTGTCTTTCTCTGACTTATTTTGCATGGCATAATAACCTCTATATTTATCCATGTTGTCACAAATGCCAAGATTTCATTCTTTTCATGGCTGAGTAATATTCCAGTGTGCAGAATATATGCCAACTCCTTTATCAATTCATCTATTGATGAACACCTAGGTTGCTTCAATAACTTAGCTATTTAAATAATAGTACAGTGAGCAAAAAGTACATATATCTTTTTGAATAAATGTGTCATTTTCTTCAAATGAGCTCCAGAAAAGTACAATTACTGGGTCCTCCTTTGTCTGATATACAGCTTTTCTTTTAAAGTCTATTTTGTTTTCTAGAGGGTCCAGAGATATATGAAAAGATGCTTAATATCACTAGCCATCAGAGAGATGCAAATTAAAACCACAATGAGATATACTTCACACTGCTGAGAGTGGCCATCATAGAGAAATCAACAAACAACAAGTATTGGAGAGATTGTGGAGAAAAAGGGAGCCCTAGTGAACTGTTGGTGGGATTGCAGACTGGTGCAAGCACTGTGGAAAACAGTATGGAATTTCCTCAGAACTACCTTTTGACCCTAAGGGTCCTGAAACACCAATCCAAAAGAACCTATGCACCCCAATGTTTGTTGCAGCTCAATTCAGAATAGCCAAGTGCTGGAAGCAGCCTTGGTGCCCATAAGTAAATGATGGGTCATAAAACTGTGGCACATTTATACAATGGAATGCTGCTCAGTAGAAAGAAAGGGGCTCCTTCCCTTTGTGACAGCATGGATGGAACTGGAGAGCATTATGCTAAGTGAAATAAGCCAGGCAGTGAAAGACAAATACCATATGATCTCATCTTTAACTGGAACCTAATCAACAAAACAAAGCAAGTGAAATATAACCAAAGACATTGAAATTAAGAACAGGCTGACAGTGACCAGAAGGGAGAGGGGAGGGGATAATGAAGAGAAAGTGTGAAAGGTTTACAGAAACAAGGATAAAGGACACATGGACAATAACAAGTGGGGGCGGAAACAGGAGAAGGAGGTGGGGAGGGCTGGAGTGGTGGGGAGGGGTGGGGGTAAAGGCAGAAAACTGTACTTGAACAACAATAAAATAACAAAGTCTAATTTGTGCAATATATGTATTGCTATCCCAGCTTCTTTTTAAAATTTGTTTTCTATTTTAATTTCAGTTCCTGTGTGTTTTTCAATCTGGAGTCTCACATATACAGTATATATACAAGGTATCTTGTTTTTTAATCCATTCAGTCACCCTATGTTTTTTCAATGGAGTACTTAGTCAATTTCCATTTACTTACTACGATGTTTTTGGTGACTGTTTTGATTTCTTCACTGTTGATCGATGTATTTAGATTTTCCAGTTCTTCATGATTCAGTTTGAAAGGTTATATATTTTTAGGAACTTGCTCATTTCTTCTAGATTATTGAATTTTGTGGCCTATAGTCTTTCCTAGTATTCTAGTATGATTCTTTGTATTTCTGAGATGTCTGTGGTAACTGCTCCTCTTTTATTTCTGATTTGGTTTGTCTTTTTTTTCCCTTAGTGAATCTAAGCAGTGATTTGTCAATTTTATTGTTATTATTTTTTATAAAACAAGCTTAGTTTCTATTATTTATATAACTTTTTGTTCTTTTTTATCCAATCCTGTTTTAATTTTTATTATTTCCTTTCTTCTGCTGACTTTAAAAGCTGCTTGTGTTCTTTTTTGCTCAGTTCTTTTTCCCCCTGAAAGAGAAATTTTTTTTAAAGATTTTATGTATTTATTTTCAGAGAGAAGAGAAGGGAAGGAGAAGGAGTGGGAGGGAAAGCACTGTGTGGTTGCCTCTTGCACATCCCCAATTGGGGAACTGGCCTTCAATCAAATCATGTGTCTTGACTGGAAACTGAACCAGCAACCCTTTGGTTTGAAGGCCTGTTCTCAATCCACCGTGCTACACCAGCCCAGGGCTGTTTAGTTCTTTTTTTTAAAAAAAGATTTTATTTGGCCAAGATGGAGGCAAAGGTGGAAACACTGTGCCTCCTGGCACAACGAAAATTAAGGGCAACAAAGATTTAGAAAGAAAAACACAACCAGAACAGACAGAAAAATTGAACTGTATGGAAGTCTGACAACCATTCATCCAGACCAGTAAGAGGGGTGGAATCGGTGGCCAGCAGAGAGGGGTCACAGTAGGAAAAGGCACTGGCTGGCAGACCCAGGTGCACAGGTGGGGAGGAAATGAGCAGATCCAGTGAGGCGTGAAAGGCAGTTGGCTGACCATGGTCACACATTCACATGCAGATAAATGAGGCAAAAACAGGCAGGAAGACAAATCGCACAACCCAGGGCCTCAGCAATGAGAAATAAAGCCTAAAACCACTGATTGAAAAGACTTGTGGTGGTTCAGGTGCCAGGAGAGATTCCTAGCCTCACAGGAGAATTCTTTAGAGAGACCCACTGTGTCCTAGAATGTACATAAGCCCACCCACCTGGGAACCAGAATCAGAAAGGCCCAATTTGCTTGTGGGAAATGGTAGAGGGGATTGAAATCTGAGAGAGAGCGCAGCAAGCACTATGGATCCCTCTTAAACCCCTCCCCCACAACAGCGTCACAACAGCCATGTGGGTTGCCCCACGCTGGTGAATACCGAAGGCTCTGCCCCCACTATATAACAGGTGCATCAAGACAAAAAATGGCTTAAACGAAAGAACAGATCAAAGCTCCAGAAAAAATACAATGAAGCAACAAAGAGATAGCCAACCTATCAGATGCACAGTTCAAAACTGGTGATCAGGTTGCTCACAGAATTGGTTGATTTTAGCCACAAATTAGAGGGACATTTGGAGGCTAAACTGATTGAAATGAAGGGAAATGCACAGGGAACCACGGTGATGGAAAGAAAACTGGGACTCAAATCAATGGAGTGGACCAGAAGGAAGAACGAAACAAACAAACAGAAAAGAATGAAGAAACAAGAATTCAAAAAAATGAGGAGAGGCTTAGGAACCTCCAGGATATCTTTAAACATCTCAACATCTGAATTACAGGGGTACCAGAAGGGGAAGAGAAACAGCCACAAGTGGAAAACTTATTTGAAGAAATAATAAAGGAGAACTTCCCCAATCTGGCAAAGGAAATAGACTTCCAGGAAGTCCAGGAAGCTCAGAGTCCCAAAGAAGTTGGACCCAAGAAGGAACACACCAAGGCACATCATAATTACATTAGCCAAGATGAAAATGAAGGAGACAATCCTAGAAGCAGCAAGAGATAAGGGGACAGTCACCTACAAAGGAGTTCCCATCAGAATGTCAGCTGATTTCTCAAAAGAGACCTTACAGCAAGAAGGGGCTGGAAAGAAATATTGCAAGTCATAAAATCCAAAGACCTACATCCAAGATTGCTCTATCCAGCAAAGCTTTCATTTAGAATGGAAGGGCAGATAAAGTGCTTCTCAGATAAGGTCAAGTTCAAGGAGTTCATCATCACCAAGCCCTTATTATATGAAACGTTAAAGGGACTTATCTAACAAAAAGAAGAGAAAAAATATGAACAGTGAAAGGACAGCAAACTCACAGTTATTAACACTCACACCTAAAACAAAAGCAAAGTAAGCAAACATCTAGAACAGGAACAGAACCACAAAAATAGAGATCACATGGAGGGTTAGCAACAGGGGAGTAGTAGGAAGAGAGAGGCACAGAGAATAAGTAGCATAAATGGTAGGTAGAAAATAGATAGGGGGAGGGCAAGAATAGTGTGGGAAGTGTGGAAGCTACAGAACTTATAAATATGACATGTGAACATGAACTAAAGGGGGGGGATATGGGTGGCAGAGGGTGTGTGGGGTGGAGGGGAATGAAGGAAGGAAATGGGACAACTGTAATAGCATAATAAATAAAATATATTTTAAAGATTTAAAAAATAAAAAATAATAGTTTATTGTGAAGAATAAGTAAAAAAACTAAAACAACGACAACAACAAAAAACTGTCCCAGCCACCAATATGGGCTCAGGACTTTCTAAGGAGCAGAAGTATTCTCAACTGCTTCAGCAGCTTCTGAAGGCTGTCAGGTTAAAGAGATGTCAGGTTAAAAAATGGAATTTAACAAGCTTATTAAAGACAGTAAAGAGCTACTGTCCATGGTTCCCAGAACAAGGCTCTTTAGATTTAGAAGTGTGGGAAAAAGTAGGGCGGAAATTGGAATGGTACCAGGAGAACTGGGCATCAAGAGGACATCAGACTTTATTAACCTGGAGCCTAGGATGGCTCTCATCCCTATCCACACCAGAAATCCTCATGATAAGAAAAATTTAGACAAAAAAGGGACCTATGGGTCGATGGTGGGCATAGTTGCTGAACCTAATAATAAAAGTCCACCACCACAGAGGAAATGGCTAGCTCCCCTTCGACCCGTCCATGGAACAACTCCCTGGAGCAGCAACCAAGGGAATCTGCTACCTCCCTCTCAACCAACTGAGCTGGCTGCTCCAGCTTCTGCTCAGGGATGTGTCTCCAGGACTTACTTCCACCCCCTACCCTTACCCCTCCTCCTCAGTTAGATCCACCTCCAGGCCCTTGCCAGACCACCACCATTATGCACCAATGTCTCCAAGAGGCTGACAAAGCCAAAGATTGAAAAGCTCTGTCTGCTTTCCCTGTTGATACTAAATAGTGCTGGCAGCCAACGCATGAGCCTTTGCTTTTTGAGATAGACAAAGATTTAAAAAAGAGTATTAAAGACAACAGACTTCACTTGCCCTACACTATGGGGCTCTTATCAGCCATCACTGAAGGATATCAGAAGGCACCTTGTGATTGGAAAGGCTTAGCTGGGACTGTCTATACACTCACCCAATTTACGGTCTGGCATTCAGAATAACAGTTGCCGCTGCCACTGCTGCCAAGCAGCTAAGAATAACAGCAGCAAAAATTCAGCCCACCTTAACATACTTATTGGGACCAAACAATATAAATCCACTGAGGAGCAGGCAAAAGTGGACCCTCTGGATTTCTCCTGATGCTCCCAGGCTGCTTTCCATGCCCTAAAGATAGTTCTGGAAGCTAAAGCCTGGGGGCCAGACTCCTTCATTAATATTTGGCAAGGAGGCACAGAGGCTTGTTTACATTTTTGTTGATAGACTGTAAGGAGCAATTCAGAAACAGGTTGAGAGTCAGGAAGCAGCCCAAACCCTTTTTATTACAACTGGCTTATGGCTGGAAGAACAACAGGATGCCCTTGTCACTTGCCAACAACTCACTTGTGATCCAGGCATCTCTAAGCTGTGTGTCACTCCCTGAAGTGGAACTCCAGTCAGCACTCATGGGAGGAGGTCCAAAATCGCTTGAGAGGTGCCTTTCCCTCCAATTTCAAGGGACAAATCAATCAACGTGAGATGGAGCTAAGGAAACAGCTTCAGGAAATTGAGACTCGCTGAGCAGAAGGTCTTTCAGACCCTGCAAAACAACTTACAATGGCTCAATCCAAAAACTTGGTTTGAAGGACTAGATTTGTGTGTCTGGGTCATGGGGGGCTATGGGATGCCTCCTAATCATTGTGGCCTTATGAGCGTTGAAATGTATACACAAATTGCTTTCCAGGGATTGTATATGCAAAGAACAGGTTCCATCGGACTTACTGCTATGTCTGACATAACAAACAAAAATGGGGGAGATGTTGGGGACCATTCTGTGTGGTTTTGGAGAGTACAGCACCACCAAACAACACCTTGAAAAAGGCCAGTAAGTCTCCCTAGAAAACCAGGAAAGTGAGAGGCAATTGTGACCCAATACTGACAGTGAAGGTTCCAGTGGGAAATCAGACCTGAAATATACATTGTATCCTTTGAAGCCTGCTCTGCCTAGCCATAGCCCTGCTGGTATAAGCCAGATGTGTGAGTTCAAAGGATAAGGAGTGAACTCTTTATCCCATGAACACGACAACCACATGGTGTCAGCACGGCTCCCAGACCTGGACCTGAGATGATCTGTGTTCCTTCAATTGTTATCTATACATAATTTCTGTTTCCTATTAACTACAGCCTTCAGGCATTGTTTGATGAGCTATGCATGCATGCTGTATTACCCCTGCACTGATCCAATAAAAGCCGTTTTGGAGATGGAATTGAGGCATTCTCCACTAGAGGGAATTGCCCTCCCTTTCCCAAGGGAATGCCAGGTTGTGTCCAGGATGATTCCTTTCTTTTCATCTGCTGCGGCCTGGAGAGCTCTGATGGGCAGAGCACCCCCACACTTAATCATTATAAAATTTTCATCTTTGTCTCTTGTTACTTTTGTTATATTGAAATCCATTTTGTCAGATATAAATATGGCTACATCTTCTTTTCTGTGAATGTATTTGCTTGGAGTATAATTTTCCACCCTTTCAGTTTCAGTTTGTATTTGTCACTGCAGCTTAGATGTATCTCTTGATAACTACATATGGCTGAGTCTTGTTTTTTGATCCAGTCTTCTACTCTGTGCCTTTTACTGGTGAATTCAGTCCATTTACATTTAGGGTAATTATTGATATATAAGGATTTCCTGGTGCCATTTTATCTTTTTTCTGGTGGTTGTGCCTCCACTTGTTTTTTCCTTTTTGTTTTTATCTGTTGTATATGCTTAGTGGTAGTTCATATTATTTCCCATCTGTTTCCTCTTTTTTAAAAAAATTGTGTCTCAGTTTTGCATTTGTCTGTGTCTGTGGTTACCATTTACTTTATGCAAAATAAAGTTTTCATATATATAGTTCTTTAATTTTGATGCATCTAATCTCCATCCTTCTTTGCAATTTCAGACCTTTACCTTCTCCTGTTTTATGTTTTTGTTGTTATATATTATCTGTTTATGCTCTAAGTTGTTTCATGATCTTGCTTGTAGTTCTGTGACATTTTGTTCTTCCTTGCAGGTGAATAACCCCTTGGGTACTGCCTGCAGTAGAATTCTGGTGGTAAATTTCCTTAGCTTCTCTGTGTCTGGAAAAGTATAACAATGCTGTAATTACTATTCTTGTATATTAACTTCTCTTTCAGTAATTTGAATACTTGGTTATACTCTTTTAGCTTGTGGGTTTTCTGCTGAGAAGTCCAATGATAACCTCATGGGTCTTTTAAAGATAGGTTATTTTCTTCTTTATCCTGGTTGCCATAAGAATTACTGTTCATCATTAATTTAAAAAATATTTTTATTTAGTGATCTTAAAGTGAGAGAATGAGAGAGTGAGAGAGAAAAATATCTGTTATTCCACTCATTTATACATTCATTGGTTGCTTCTTGCATGTGCCTTGACTGGAGATTGAACCTGCAACCTTGGTGTTTCAGAATGACACTCTAACCAATTGAGCTACCCAGCCAGGGCCTTATCATTAATTTTTGACAGTTTTAATATAATGTGTTTTAGAGAAGGCCTTTTTTGGTTGAGGTAAGTGTTCTGTTTTGCTTTATGGATTCTGTTTCCATAGATTTGAGTTTGAAAAGGCTCTTTGTTCTGTTCTCCCTTTCCTCTTCTTCTCTTCTGTCTATATCCTTATATTACTCCTTCTGATGAAGTCAGATAGTCTCATAGAGTTTTTTCTTTTTATTTATTTTTGACTTTTTTCATTTCCCTTTTTTTAAAATTTAACTCTTGTTCAAGTACAGTTTTCTTTCTTGTATTCCCAGCCCTGCCCCCCACCCAGTGCTCCCCACCTCCCTCCCATCTCTGCCCCCCACCTTAGTTATTGTCCATGTGTCCTTTATACTTGTTCATGTGAGTCCTTCCCCTTTTCCCCTGTGATTATCTCCCCTCTCCCCTCTGGACCCTGTCAGCACGTTCTGTATTTCATCGTAGAGTTTTTTTCTTATGTTCAATGCTCTCTCTTTATTACTAGCTTTCTGTCTTCGATATCACTAATTCTTTCCTCCATCTGGTCAGCTCTATTCTCTATGCTTGCTAATTCATTCTTCATCTTTTTTATTGAGTTCATCTCCAGAATTTTTTGTTTTAATTTCTTTAGTAAAGTACTTGCTGATTTTGTTCCCGAGTTCATTAAACTGTTTTCTTGCATTTTCTTGAGTTTTTGAGATTAACAATCTTGAGTTTTCTGTCGTTTAAATCACACATTTCCATGTCTAAGTTTGTTTATTTTTCTGGGTAATTTTTATTTTTTTCTAAGCTCCTTTGTTGCCTTCATTGTTCAAGGTATTTGGTGGATTCCTTCTTCGCCAAGGCATCTATGGCACTTAATGGCACTTCTCTAGTAGATTGATAAGAGGTCTTCCCATTTTTTTCTAGTATGTGATGCTGAATCACAAATATTTTAGGTTTGTAGCACTTCTCTGGCTTTTCTGATCCCTGCAGGGTGGTAGAAAGTGGTGTGTTCCCTGGGAAGGTGGGAATCTCCTCTGGGCTTTGGTCGTTTTAGTCTCAGAGGACAAACTCCCAAACCCTGCAGAGGAATGAGGTGACCGTTGGGGTTTCAAATCTGTGAATCCCATTGCTGTCCCCTGCAGCCAGACCCTGCCAGCAGAAAAGCTGCAATGTGTGGGGGTGGGGTGAGATGGAGGAATTTGATCATTTTGTTGCTTTGCTTTCCCAGTAACTGTGAGTAGCAGATATTTGTGGCATTGTCTTCTGGTCTCCACCAAACCCTGGTTTAGTTGTAGTGTGCCTGATGTTCAGGTAAAAATAAATATGTTTCTGTAGTAACAGTTATCAGATTTGTAGGTAATTTGCTATATAACCCAACACTCACTGCTACAGCTTCATCTGGGCCCTGCTACTTCTGGGAGTATGAGGTGAGGTGGCCAGGCCCAATGGTTTTGCTTTGTCTGGAATGCCAATTGCCAAACAACAATGGCCACACCTCTATGCTTCATCCCTGCCTAAATCAGTGGGCTCAGCCGCAGTGTCTACTGTCTACCCCTTCAGGAATGCTCACTAAATTCTTAAAAAATGATTTTATTTATTCTTAGAGAGAGGGGAAGGGAAGAAGAGAAAGAAAGAATGTTTGAGAGAAACATCAATTGGTTGCCCCTCATACATTCCCAACAAGGGTCCTGGCCTGCAATCTAGGCATGTGCCCTGATTGGGAATCACACCAGTGATGCTTCTCTTTGCAGAACAATGCCCAATGCACTGAGCCACCCTGATCAATGTGCTCAGAAACTCATTGCTCCTTAAGGCTGAAGGGAGTACTAGTAGCAACCTCATTCCTCCCCTCTCCAGTGTGTGCCCTACCTTGAGCTCCAGTCTGTGGGCTTTGTCTAATCTTAGCTATTGTCCCTCCTCACCTCCCTGGTTCACTTCCACTTGCCCACCTTCGGATATCTGAATGTACCAATGTCTTCAATGTTTTTGTGCATTGAGCATGACATTTTTTGTTAAATGACAGCTGTTCAAATAGTTGAACCTTCGAGGGGAGAGACCACAGGGATCTCTTATACTACATTCCTCTGATGTGACCCCCCTTTCTTTTTGGCATTATATATCCCAGACTTAAAGCTGAAAGCCAACAACCAGAAGGTGCAACCCCCTCCAAAAAAAAAAAGAAAGAAAAAAAGAAAAATAAAAAGAAAAGCCACCCAAACCACCACGAAAAGCTGTAGTCAAAATGCCAGAAAAGGAAAAGCCTATCAAGATAGAACACTTTTAGACAATACTCTCTTTACCTGAGCTACATACTATAAAAATCAGTGTGGCTACAGTCCACCATACCAGCAAAGTCCAGTCTTCTACACTCTTAAGGTTAAAAGCTATTCCAAATCACTTCCAACCCTATGTACTTAGAATGGTGTCAGAGAAGGCAGAGTAGGGAGCATGGGTTTCTTTGTTTCAGCTCCTTGGTTAAATTTACTAGTAAATACTTGATTGTTTTTGATACTATTGCAAATGGTGATAATTTAGTTATTTCAGATAATTTATTATTAGTCTATAAGAATGCTACTGCTTTTTGTATGTTATTTTTATATCCTGCAACTTTACTGAATTTATTGACTAGGTCTAACAATGTTTTGGTGGTCATTAGGGTTTTCTATACACAAAATATCACCTGTAAAGAGAGACAATTTTATCCCTTCCATTACAATCTGGTAACTATTCTTTCCTTCCATTTCCCTTCCCTTTCCCCTCCTTTCTTTCCTTCCTTTCCTCCTTCCCTTTCTTTCTTTTTTAATACCTGACTTTTCTGGTTAGGATTCCCAGTACTATGTTGAGTAAAAACAATGATAGAGTGCAACCTTGTCTTGTTCCTGAACCTAAGAGTAGAAGCTTTCACCCTTTCATCATTGAGTATGATGTTAACCATGGGCTTGTCGTATGTTGTCTTTTTAATGAAGTACATTATTATATACCAAAACTGTCTTTTTACCGTGGATGTTTGTTGACTTTTCTCAAATGCTTTTTTGCACCTATTGTGATAACTGCATGATTTCCTTGCTTTCATTCTATATCACATTTCTTGACTTCTAAATCGATGTTTAATCCTCCTTGTAATCCAGGGATAAATCCTACTTGGTCATGGTAAATAATCACTTAATGTGCTAACTTGGGTTTGCTAGAATTTTGAGAATTTTTGCATTCATATTTATCAGGATATTGTCCTGTTGTTTTCTTCTAATATCCTTACTTCTTTGGTACATTTTCCCCCCTAAGATAGTAGCTTAAGATTATTGACTAACACTGTCCTCATTTCTAAAATAGGTATTTAGTGCTGTTTCTCTGAGCTCTCGTTTACCTGCATACCACATATTTTGAATTGTTCTGTGTATTTTCATTTAATCCATATATTAATTTCTTTAAAAAATTCCCCATGAGACTTCTGGCCAAGATGGAGGCAGAGGTAGATACACTTTGCCTCTTATCACAACCAAAAGGACAACAAATTTAGAAACCAAACCCCCCAGAACTGATAGAAAATTGAACTGTATAGAAGTCTGATAATCAAAGAGGTGAAGAAGAAACATTCACCTGAATCGGTAGGATGGGAAAAGACAGGCAGCCAGGGTAGAGAGGAACAACTGTAAGGCAATGGATGGACTGCGGCAGGCAAGGTGGTGGCTGGTGGAGCAGGCAGTCCCACATTTGGGTGTAGATAAACGAGGAGGAACTACTAGGGAGGAAGACATACCACACAACCCAGGGTTCCAGTGGGAGGAAATAAAGCCTCAAAACCTCTGGCTGAAAAAACCTGTGGGGGTTAAGGCAGCAGCAGAGAACTCCCAGCCTCACAGGAGACTTCATTGGAGAGACCCACAGGGTCCTAGAATGTACACAAAATCACCCACCCAGGAATCAGAACCAGATGGGCCCAATTTGCTTGTGGGTAGTGNATTCCCAACAATGAAGGAAGACACACCACACAACCCAGGGTTCCAGTGGGAGGAAATAAAGCCTCAAAACCTCTGGCTGAAAAAACCTGTGGGGGTTAAGGCAGCAGCAGAGAACTCCCAGCCTCACAGGAGACTTCATTGGAGAGACCCACAGGGTCCTAGAATGTACACAAAATCACCCACCCAGGAATCAGAACCAGATGGGCCCAATTTGCTTGTGGGTAGTGGTGGAAATGACTGAAAACCAACCCAGCTCAGAAAACAACATTGCTCCCTCTTGGAACCCTCTCCCACATACAGTGTCACAGCACAGCAACAAGGGTTGCCCTGTCCTGGTGAATACCTAAGGCTCTGGTCCTTAGTACAAAACAGGCATGCTGAGACAAAAAAAATATGGTCTAAATGAAAAGAACAGATCAAAGCTCCAGAAAAAATAAAACTAAGTGACAAAGAGACAGCCAACCTAGCAGACGCAAAGTTCAAAACACTGGTAATCAGGATGCTCACAAATGCCTGAGTGTGGTCACAAAATAGAGGAAAAAGTGAAGGCTATGAAAAGTGAAATAAAGGAAAATGTACAAGGAACCAACAGTGCAAGAAAGGAAACCGGGATGCAAATCAATGATTTGGAGCAGAGGAAGAAATAAACATTCAACTACAAGAGAATGAAGAAATAAAAATTCAAAAAAATGAGGAATGGCTTAGGAACCTCTGGGACAACTTTAAATGCTCTAACATCTCAATCATAGGGACGTCAGTAGAAGACGAAGAATAAGAAATGGAAAACTTCTTTGAAAATATAATGAAGAACTTCCTTAATCTGGCAAAGGAAATAGACTCCCAGGAAGTCCAGGAAGCTTGGAGAATCACAAAGAAGCTGGATGCATGGAAGCACACACCAAGGCACATCATCATTACATAACCCAAGATTCATGATAAGGAAAGAATCTTAAAAGCTGCTAGAGGAAAGGAGAGTTATCTACAAAGGAGTTCCCGTAAGATTGTCAGCTTATTTCTCAAAAGAAACCTTACAGGCAAGAAGGCTGGAAAGAAGTATTCAAAATCATTAAAGGCAAGGACCTACATACAAGATGACTCTGTCCAGCAAAGCTCTCACTTAGAATGGAAGGGCAGATAAAGTGCTTCCCAGATAAGGTCAAGTTAAAGGAGCTCATCATCACTAAACTCTTGTTATATTTAATGTTAAAGGGATTTATCTAAAAAAAGATAAAAAGTACAAACAGTAAAATGACAACAAACTCACAACCATTAACAACTTAACTTAAAAAAAACAAAAGCAAAAACTAAACTAAGGAAACAACTAGAACAGGAATAGATTCACAGAAATAGAGATCACATGGAGTGTTATCAGCAGGAAAAGGTACAGGGAATAAGAAGCATAAATGTTAGGTACAAAATAGACAGGGTGAGGTTAAATATCTTCAAAATTTTCTACATGAGACACAAATTATTTAAAAGTACATCACTTAATTTTCAGATGTTTAGGGTTTTTTGTTTATTTCCTGATGCTGATTTCCAGTTTTGACTCCACTGTGTTCTGAGATAACCATATGATTTTAAATCAGTGTTTCGAGTTTCTCTGGATCAATTACCAGAAGTGGAATGACTGGGTCATAAAACAGTTCCATTTTTAATTTTCTGAGGCAACTCCAAACTGCTTTTCTGAGTTGCTGCACAAATCTGCATCAGAGTTCCCTTCTCTCTACATCCTCACCAACACTTGATTTATTTATGATAGCCATTCCGACAGGGGTGAGGTGATTATATTGTTATGGTTTTAACTTGCATTTCTCAGATAAGTGACATTGAGCATCTTTTCATGTCTGCTGGCCATGTATATATTTCCTCTTTGGATAAGTGTTCATTCAGATCCTCAGACCATTTTTGAAAATTTAATTTTTGGTGTTGAATTTTATAAGCTTTTTATAAATTCTGGATATTAACCACTTATCAGATATGTGTGTTCTCCCATTCAGTGGGTTGTCTTTAATTTTGTTTCCTTTGCTGTGCAAAAACTTTTTAGTTCTATGTAGTCCCAGTTGTTTTTGTTTCCCTTGCCTGAAGAGATAGATATACCAGAAAATATTGCAACAAGAAATGTCTGAGATTTCACTACTTCTGTTTTCTTCTAGGATATTTATGGTTTTGAATCTAACATTTAAGTCTTTAGTACATTTTAATTCTTATGTGGCATAAAGTAATCTAGTTTCATTTTCTCTGTGCCTGTACAACTTTATAATTTATTTAGTAAACTACCTTTAGCCCATTGTTTTTGCCTCACTTATCAAATATTGACTATAAAGGCAGGGGTTTATTTCTGGGCTCTCTATTCTGTTTCATCACTTTTGTTGCAAACATTTTAAGGCCCTGTTATTTCATGTACACACATTTAGAGTTATTATGTCTCACTAGGACACAGGTGGCAAACATAAGGCCCACAGGCTGGATCCGGCCCTCCACCTTGTTTTACCTGGCCTGCCACCTTTGTTTCTTCCTGGAGGCAGGGCTGAATTCCTTGTCCTTAGTTGAGGAGTACTTACCTTTGCATAGTCCTAAAATTACATTTGACTCTTTGAAGGCAACTGCAAGGCTGATGCAGCCCCTGGTGAAAATGAGTTTGATACCCCTGCACTAGGAGTTTGACTTCTTTATCATTATCAGTGTCCCTCTTCATGTCTAGCACTTTTACTTCCTTTAGTCTATGCTACTGGGTACTAATACAGCCATTTGTTTCTTTTAAATTTAAACAATATTTTTAGTGAGAAGGGAAGGGAAAAGAGTGAAAGAAACATCCATTGGTTGCTTCTTACACATCCCCATCTGGAAACCTGGCCCATAATCCAAGCATGTGCCCTGATTGGGAACTGAACTGGCAGCCTTTCTGTTTGCAGGATGGCACCCAACCCACTGTGCTATACCAGTCAGGGCTTGTTTCATTTGCATGGTATTTATTCCATTCTTTTAATTTCAATCTACATATATGATGAAGTGAATCAGATTCCTGTCAACATACACTTGCATCATGGTTTTTAATTCACTCTGCCATCCTTTTGATTAGCATATATTGACTATTTACATTTAAGGTTAATTAATGATAGGTTAGTTCTTATATCTGACCAACTTTTTTGTTTCCTCTAGTTCTCATTTGTTTTCTTACTGTCTGTGGGGTACTTGTACATTTTAAGTACCCATCTTGATTTAATTCTAGTGCCTGAGTTCATCTCATTGTATCCTGGTTGCTGTGTATTACAATATACATATATAATATCACAGTCCAATAGTATGAACATTCTACCACTTTGAATAAATTTAGTAAAACTTTACTTCCATTTAGTTACACACTTTTAAATATGGTTGACTTGAATATAAGATGGTATAATTGTTTCAATCATTAAATGATTTATAAAACTCATGAAGGATAGTCCATTACTATGTACCCACATTTCCGCTCTTCCTCTTGGTCTTTCTTCTTTATGTTCAAGGTTCTTCAATACTTTTCTATTTTAATAACTGCCTCTAGCCAATCTTTAGTGGTAGGTCTTCTAGTGACAAATTGGTTTCCATTGTCTGAAAATGTGTTGATAAACCCCTTAATTATTGAAGTAAAGATGAAATTTGCATTTGAGTTTTTTTCCTTACACACTTACAAAACATTGTGCAATTACATTAGTTTCAAGTGTACAACAAAGCGATCAGACCTTTATGTAACTCATGAGGTGATTACCCGGAAGTCTAGCACCAACCTGGCACCATACATAGGTATTATAATATTACAGACTATATTTCCTATGATATACTTTAAATCCCTGTGACTATTCTGAAACTACCAGTTTGTATGTCTTAATCCCTTCATCTTTTTGCCATTTCCTTTAACTGCCCTCCAAAATGTCCCCTGTATTTAGTCTTTCTTTTTTATTTTTTCAGATTCCATATATACTGTCCTTTATGGTGTATAATGCACTCCTGTGTATAATGCACACTCATGTTTAGGGCCTAAACGTTCAGGAAAGAAAACCTTGTTTTAATTTGATTGATTCATTCATTTATATTAGACATGAGAAAAAGATTATTGCATTCCAGGGTAGTATTTTGCATACAGATATTGTCATTATTTTCTAAAGTTACACTTTTTAAAAACAGATTTTATTTATTTACCTTTAGAGGGGAAGGGAAGGAGAGAGGGAAAGAAATATCAAGTACGGTTGCCTCTGATGTGTCCCCTGCCGGGAACTGGCCTACAACCCAGGCATGTGCCCAGTTCCTAGAATGGAACCACGATCCTTTGGTTTGCAGGCCTGTGCTCAATCCACTGAGCTACACCAGACAGGGCTAGAGTTACACTTTTAACACATAAGCACAAATAAAAGAATTAAAAACATTCATATAGATGTGGAATTAGGACTACCCATGTATAATGGGCAGTCCTAATCTGTATAATGTATTATTTGTCCCTCAAAAATCTGAGCAAAAAGTGCATATTATACACAGCAAAATAAGATAAATAAAATCATAAGGAATTTGTCTTTCAGTGTTTAACTTATTTAACTTAGCACAATATCCTCTAGGTCCATCCATGGTGTTGCAGATGGCAAGATTTCATTAAAGTTTATGAACTGTTTATTTCTGAAATTTTCCAATTAATATTTTCAAACTGTGTTAACTATTTTCACTGTATAAATTGAAACCATAAAAAAGCAAAACTGCAGATAAGAATATGAGTGGAGAACAATACCATATTTTGAATTTTAATCCAATACTAAGTTTTTGCTGTTGTTTTTCAAATTTTTTCATTTCCAGTTGGCTTTTGTTCCTTTGACAAAAACATAAAAAAAAAAAAGCAGCAAAAGTTACATAAAAATAACAAACATTTTTAAGCAGTTTGGTAGCATTAACTATATTCATCTTTTGTGCAAATGACTTCTAGAACTTCCTCCTACACCTGCAAAATAACTATTCCATTTTAACACTCCCCTCCATTTCTGTCTACCTGCAGCTCCTTGCAACCACCATTGTATTTTGTTTCAATGAGTTTGACTACTCTAGGTACTTCATATAGCGTTCATCCTTTTTGTGATTTCAACAAACAACTGATACTATTAAATGTATGTATATTCCACATTTGCTCCACCTCTTTGATATCATGAATGATACTGTAACAAATCTGGGTCTGCAAATATCTCTTCAAAGGCCTATTTTCAATTCTTTGGAAAATATGTCCAAGTGGGACTGTTGGATCATATGACACTTCTATTTTTAATTTTTTGAGGAATCTCCATATTGTTTTCCACAGTGAATGCAACATTTTACATTCCCACCACCAACATTTTGTATTTCCACAAACAGTGCATAAAGGTACAATTTCTCTGCATCCTGGCCAACGTAATTACTTTCTGCTTGTTTCTTCCACCTTTGTGCATTTCAATAGTTATCGTAGCAGCCAGAGTCACACAATTCAGATCTCCCTTCAGGAAAATCTGATGTAAGGAGCATAGCTGGTTGATAGTTTCCAGTTATGACACTTTCAGGTCCGCTGAGAGATCTATGCTGAAAGCATGCCCACCTTGGGCTGTTCCAAGCCACAGAATAAATGATGTAGGTATACAAAGACAAGTTATTTCTACGAAACTCTGAACTCTTTATTTTATTTTTGGATCCCTGCCTGGGGACTTTGATTGGCCTGATCAAGATTTTCTGAGAGTTGCACAGCAGTCTTGACTTTTTCTAATCAATTTTCCCTTTACCCTCTTAATTTTTCACAGGTGCCAGACCTCAGTTGTAGTCTGAAGGTTCCCTCTACCTATGCTTGCTCCCTTTCCCCTTTATTTTTCATGTATGTTTCCCCCAATAAATCTTACACATCTAATTTTGTCTTGGTTGCTGCTTCTGTGACACACAGGATTTTGGGCAAAAGTAAAATAAGATGTTAAGTCCATTGTTTTAATATAGAAGTCACTATTAAGTTTTTGTGTTCTTTGAAGACAATAAGTTTCAAGTTTCATTAAAGTATGGAAGAATAAATTACTTTTAATTCATTTATCATCTGAGAGAAAGCTATTTTTTTTTGTTTTGTTTTAGTGGAACAAAATATTACATGAAATTCCTCAGGAAAGTGCAGTTATTCATTCTTTCAACAAACTTTAAAAGACCACAGAATGACATATATTATTCCATTTTAGTCACTTCTACCTTCTATAACTAAGAATTCAAGTATAGAAATAAACTCTATTGTGGAGGTAACATTGTAACCTTCTCAAACTACACAGTGAATCAATCCCACTTCTAATTTAGGCCAAAAACAGCATATTATACCCATGTACCTGAAAGAAATATCTTCAATATATGTCTATTTACATGTATATATGTGTGTGTATGTGTGTAGGGACAGATACATGCCAGGGAAAGGTGAACCGAACTTCATTGATAACAAAATGTTAGAAGTCAGACGACGTGGTTAATATAGAAACATACACAGTCTTCATATTCAAAGTCTTCATGGGAATTTTTTCTGTAATTTCTAGAATAAAAAAAAAGAAAAAGAAATAAATTTTCTACCTATTCTGCATATTTTAAAAATGTTAACTGCCTAAGAAGCAATGAGTTTGGCTTCAACCTAAACAGAGGTCTGATCTTTGTCCCAGCTCCTGGGGAACTTCTAAACCCATACAACTTTCTGAGAAAGTCATGTGTGTTGTTAGTCACAGTGGGTCCTTGATCACACCTGATAGTTTATGCTAAACAGATGACAGCGTGGAAGTGACCATACCAGAAAGACTAACCATATGATTCAGGGCAAGAGTAAGCTCAACATGTGGGCACAAATCAAGCATGCCTATGTAATAAAGGTTCAATACCAGTCCTGCACACCAAGGCTCAGGTGAGCTTCTCTGGATGGTAATAAACTGCACACACCAACAGGCACTAGTGTCAGGAGGAGGTAACACTGTCCATGACTCCTTGGGGAGAGGAGAACTGAAACTCTGTGTTTGGACCCCTCCCATTTTCTGCCCTGCACATCTCTTCCTGGGCCTGGTTCAAGGTTCTTTCCTTGTCCTATAATAAATGTAGTTCTGTGAAACCTGCTAGTAACTTAATAAACCTGAGAGTGATTTTGGGAAATCCTCTGAACTTGTACTTGGTGCCAGAAGTGACAGTGGTCTTGTGTGAACCCCTCCCTCTGAGTTTGTAGTTGAACCCCAACTTCTTAGAGCTGGGGTTCCAGTCTTTATTTAAAGTTTTGAAGGACTGTGCCCTCAACCTACTAACTCTGAGTACTGTTCAAAATGTCCCCATACCCTGCTCTCCATACAAGAGGGAACAAGATATTTCCTCTATCTACAGAAAAGGCTGAGAAGCAAAACTAAGCCAGTAGTCTAGATTTGTGGCTTCTAACTATTAACTTCCTAAAACACAGTGAAGAACAGTTATTCCCAAATCTAGGAAAGAGTATGTGGTAAGCCTAGGAAACACCTTATAATATCAGAAAATAATTAAAGAAAAAAAAAAAGGAAGGGCTCATGTCAAAGAATATACGGGCCAATATGGCCAAAGATAAAAAATTTGAAAATACAAAGGATAACACAAACACTATTGATTAACAATGAATATATAAAAACTCAAAAATAGAGAGAAAACATATTTTTATAAGAACATTTTTTAAAGATTTTAGTTATTTATCTTTAGAGGGGAAGGGAAAGAGAGAGGGAGAGAAATATCAATGTATGGTTGCCTATCATGCGTCCCCTACCGGGAACTAGACTGCAACCCAGGCATGTGCCCTGACTGGGAGTCGAACCGCAATTGTTTGGTTCATAGGCCCACCCGCGCTCAACCCACTGAGCTACACCAGTCAGGGAGAGAGAGA
Source organism: Sturnira hondurensis (assembly GCF_014824575.4). NCBI lineage: Eukaryota > Metazoa > Chordata > Mammalia > Chiroptera > Phyllostomidae > Sturnira > Sturnira hondurensis. The sequence continues at coordinate 2,400,385 of NW_028095541.1, read as the reverse complement.
AAAAAATATTTAAAAAGTTCTTGCCTGCTTCAGGGAACTTTGCAGTTAGTCAGATCTGAATTCAAAGGGAAGAATAAACTTTCCATAAAAATGGCTCTTGTACTAGAGCCATGTAAATATTTTTACCAAAATATTTTGGTAAAATTTTTATAAATTTTATCAAAATTTATAAAATATTTTATTAAAAAATTTTCAGAGGAAAAATGCATGGGTGTTAAGCTCCCTCTAAGCTTGGTGGTGGGCTTGAAGACAGCGGCCTCTGTTCCCAGTGTAAGATCCTGGCACCTGTTTCTAGAAGGAACACAGGAAAAAAAAACTTGTTTGTTCCAACCTGTCTGGGGGCTATCTGAAGAACTTACATAAGAGGCTTCTCTTTGTTTTGCCTAACTTGGAACTAACTCAGGGCAGAAAGTTGTAGGTATTGTTTAAAACCACTGAAAGGCAAAAAAAAAAAAGAAAAAAAAAAAGCCCACAGCTATGTGTACCAAAAAATTATGATTGAAATATATACTGCTTAAGACTGGGAGGAGAAAAGCAGGAGACAGTTTTTTTGGATAACTGGGGCATTAAATATTGCCCATATATCTTTGGTAATTTTAGAAAGCCACATGTACACCTTGGCCAGGATGTATACAGAGAAGAGACCCAAGTAGAGCCAAAGCTTTCAATTATGAAAAAGGTAAAAGGCTTTTCTGGCCAAATCTGGCTGTTCTCTAGGCTCAGTGAAAACATAAATTGAAGGCTGAGGCAGGGTTGTAAATAGCCTGGCTATGATGAATGAGTGCCCCAGCACAAGCTGATCCCCCCAAACAGGGAGAGGTGGGTATTTTGTTTTGAAGCTTTTAGCTCCTGGAAGAAAATCTCTGTCAAACAGTAGTAGAATACAAGCTAAAGGAACAGACTTCACTGACTACACATAACAAAGAATATAGTCTTGGGGTGTGTGTGTGTGTGTGTGTGTGTCTATAAAAGTTTGGTAAAGTCATAAAACAAATTAACAATTACAGCTTTCAAAAATTAGAAACAGCAAACCCTTGTGAGGAGGTGAACCTGATTTCCAGAGTTACCACAATACAGTATTCAAATGTCTAGTTTTCAACAACAAAAATATTCCAAGGCATAAAAAGAAACAGGAACCTTATAGTTCACCCAGAGAAAAAAATAGTTGACAATATTTGTTCTTTAAAGCACAAATATTTGCACATACAAATACTCCAGAGCAACACTTTTATATGAAAAACAATGAACCAATGAAAAGGCCAATAGAAACCACAAAGAATTAAAGAAATCCAAGAAAACAATGCATCAACAATTAAAAAACATCAATAAAGAGAAATTATAGACAAAAACTAAATAGAGATTCTGGATTTGAGAAAAACTATACTGAAATAAATTCACTAGAGGAACTAAATATATTTCAGCAGGCAGAAGAATGAGTGATTTTGAACACAAGACATTTGAAATCATCCAGTCAAGTGGACTAACATACACATTATGGGAGTTTCAGAAGGAGAAAAAAAAAGATAGAACATTTGATGAAATAATGACCAAGTACTAAAAACAATAAAAGAAATATTCAATAAGATTAACAGCCAATTGCTAATCAGAAACCATGGAAGCCAGAAAGCAGTGGGATAACACATTTAAAGTGCTGAAAAACTATCAACACAGAAATCTCTATCTGGCAAACACTATTCTTCAAAATTCAAGACTAATTAAAACATTCCCATATAAAGAAAAGCTGAGTAAGTTCATTACTACTAAATGTGCCCCCCAAAATGATAAAGGAAGTTCTTCTACTTGAAATTTAAGGATGTTACACAGTGACTCACACTTGTATGGTTATTGCATTGTTGGTTTGTAACTCTGCTTTGTTTTCTTTTTAAGAAAATTTTATTTATTTTACAGAGGGGAAGGGAGGGAGAGAGAGGGGGAGAGAAACACTGATAGGTTGGTTGCCTCTCACATGCCCCAAATGGGGACCTGGCCCACAACCCAGGCAAGTGCTCTGACTGGGAATCGAACTGGTGACCTTTGGATCTGCAGGCTGGCGCTCAATCCACTGAGCCACACCAGCCAGGGCAGCTTTCTGTTTTCTATATGATTTAAAAGATAAATACATAAAACTATTAATATTACATTTATATTTATGTATAGTGTATTTTCTGACAAGAATATAATGGGGGCAGAGCTGAATAAGAGCAGAACTTTTGTAAGCTATTAAAGTAAAACTGGTAACATCTGAAACTAGGTTATAAATTGGAATGTTAGTTGTAACCCCCGTAGATAACACTAGGAAAATACCTTAAAAAAAACACACACACTAAAGGAAGTACAAGAAAAATCAAAAGAGAATACTATAAAGAATCAGCTAAACACAAAAGATCTCATGAATGAAGAAAATGAGGAGAAAAAAAAAAAGACTTTCAGAAAAGAATCTGGCAAAATAGCTGAAGACCTTCCTAGGCAGTAATAGTTTTTGAATTTTTACTCTTTTAAGCAGAGTCTAATTTACTCAGGGGAAGGAAAACACCCAACTGTAGCCCCTTATAGCAAAGAAAACTAAAAAGCAGAGAAACATCTGTGAAGGTGACAGCCCCAGGTCACATACCCTCTAAAGACTGAGACATAATGATGAAACTCTAGAAGACCTTCCACTGCCCCTCCTTCCCTATCTTACCAAGACATTATGTGACCTCCTATATGATCAACTGGATTACCACTGAAAGAACAGCAAAGGTCCCCTCTAACCCAGTTCTATTTACCTAGTACATCATGTTGAACAATCAACAAACACACCCAAGCATTCTAAAAGATAACCCCCTGCCCCGACAAAAACAACAAAACCCCAAACTAAAAAAAAAAAAAAAGAAACACCCCACAAAACAAACCCACCACCACCACCACCAACAGGAAAACAGCAGGAAGAGAAAAAGTAAGCATCATTCTGCCATTAGTAGACTGGGAATTTAAAATAAATAGAATTAACATGCTAGGACTCTAATGAAAAGAGTGATAATGTGCAAGATCAGATGGACAATATAAGCAAATAGAGACTAAGAAAGAATTAAAAGGAAATTTTAGAAATCAAAACAATGCAACAGAAATGAAGAATGCCTTATGCAGAAAAATCTAAACCTAGGCATATCATATTCAAGCTGCAGAAAAATCAAAGAGGGAAAGATAATGTCTGCCAGTTTTCCAACAATGCCAGAAGACAACACAAATCCTGATTCAGAAAGTCTAATAAATCTCAGGATATAAGGCTGTATAGATTAAAGGATGGAATGGTAAAAAGTTTTGAGTTGGGATGACAAGGACAGATATTAAGCAAACAAACAAAAACCAAAACAAAGCCAGATCCCACTATAAACTTTTAAGGGAAATGATGTCCAAAGTGTAAGGGGTTACAGAACTTAGAGGGAAGGGTAAGATGTCAATAGAGAAGTTGTCAGCACAGACAGAGAAGTGGTATTGCAGAAATGGATGATGTAAAGGGAAGCATGAGATGTAGAGAAAACATGTCCTTGAAGACACTAGCCTGTGTGTTGTGCAAGCCATCATCCTGAGCTTCTGTTTTCTGAACTATTGGGTGGTAAATATGTTGACTGATGACCTAGCTATTCATTCTGATGCAACTCACTGAGAAAATGCATGTAAGCCTGCTTTATAAGCTGCAATGGAGGAGGGACAAAGTCAGTTATAGGATTCCCTCATGCTGCCATTTTATAATAATGTGATCTCTTTGACTCTAGGGGAAGAGAATAATGTAGAATTAGCAAATATGCTAATTTTCCTAGAAGCATACACAGGGCAAAACAGGTTTATACTTGTTCTTATGGAAAATAATACCGTAATTAATAAATAAGAAAATAAACTGTTTTGTGTACTCACAACTGTAAATCTACTTTTACCCTAATCTGTATTTTTAATAACATACCAATATAATTTTTAGATCATCTCAAAAGCAAAATGCAATCACCCTCTTAAATATTTTTTTAACATTGTATTATGGAAAATCTCTGGAGAAAGAGGAAAAAAGAGGTACTAGTACTACCACATTTAATCTATAATTGGTTACTGGTATCACATCTACTTTTAGCAAAGGAAAAAATAAAACAAAAATGTAGTATTTTGTACAATCTCCTCACCATTCATTTGAGTCTCATCCTGAAACAGCTTTAACTTCTTGTTGCGAAGGCCAAACACCTTGGCTGCTTCATACAGAAGACCTTCATAAGTGAGTCCATTCTGTCCAAATGGGTTTTCAAGCAGGAGAGTACCCACTGTTCCCATTAAACACTCTGCAGAAGAAAAAACAAATTGGATTAAACCTCAAAAATTTACATGAGGAGGGGGCTGAGTGAGTGAGACAGCCAGGGCAGGCTGGCTCTAGAGGCACTGCAGTGGGAGCAGGCCTGCCTGAGGTTGAGATACACTGGAGGAAGCAGTGACAGCACCCTGCCATTGCCCTCCAGAAGAGATCCAGAGAGAAACATTAAAACTGTCAAGGCAGTGGCAGAGCTGTGGTCATCCCTGAGAGATTTTGTGCTTTTGGGGGGCCACACAGAAACTCTCTGAAAAGAGGAGCTGAGGTGGGACCATGTGTTTGCAGGTGTGCACAGCGACTTTATGAACAAAGAAATCAGAGTGATACTGTCATGCTGAAGCGACTGTGAAACTCAACCCAAAACAGCTGGTGAGCAGGGAGCTGTACAGAACAGGGAGTTTGGCTCACATCTGCTGTAAAGAGAGGCAGGCTGGTGACAAGACAGCCAAGAGCCTAACACCTGAGATTTGCTGCAGCCAAGCAGGTCCACCCAACCCCCATCTGTGGGATTACAGGCTTTGCAGATCAGTTAAGGCCAGGCTCAGGAGCCCCTTATTGGGTGCATATCCACAGGGGGGAAAAAGAAAAACATCTGAAACAGCCCTTTCTACCAGACTCTACAAGCAACACCGTTCCTCCCGCCTTGATCAACTGAAATCAGCACAGCAGAGAGATTAGAGATAGGCACAAGAGGTGTTCAAGGCCCCACTTAGCTCCAGCTCTTAGAGCTGCTGTTTGCACCAACCAGGAAAGAGTTGCCTCCTTTACACATATTGACGCCTTACAAGAAACGGACAGCTAACTTACCAGAAACCATACATTGGAAAGAATATGGGACACACCAAGACACGTGGTGAAGGGGCGGGGAGACATTCCCATCTTCCCTGAAGAATGAACAGCACCCCCTGGGGGTGACCAGGGTTCCTGCCCTGCCAATAACACCAGAGGTCCCCACTGGAACCAGGTGGAAGAGGGACTGGCAGTCCTCTCAAGTCATTAAGTGAACCACTCCTGGGCCCTGTGCTGATGGAAAGCTTATAGGGCAGGACACTGGTGCCACCCAAGCCTGCAGGAGAGAGCCACAGACTGTGGATTGCTTGTAGTGGCAAATAGGTTGACTAGGGTCAGATTAGGACACTGTCAGACATTACCAGGAACAGATCCAGAAAGAGAAGACAGTGGCAAACACTGGGCTCTGCTGAGATGAACTGCACTGTAGTCTTATTCATTATTGGAATTACTCTTTCTCCTGCACAGCTTTTTAATATTCATTATTTATCCTTCAAGTTTGTCCCTATGATTTCACCATTTAAAAAAATTTTAGTTTACTTCAAATCTCATAATTTGCACCTCCCTTCTCTTACTCCATTCTGTCTTCTTCCTTCCTCTTATCAGCTTTGTATTAAATTTTATTTTCTCTCTTGATACAGCTGGTTTCTAGTCTGCACTCTTATTATTTCTCTTGCCTCCAGCCTCTCAGAACCATTTTCATGTCATTAGGGATCTTACATCCTTTTCTCCTGTTCTTAAAATACCCTTATTCTCTCTCTGCCATTACTAATCTTTGCTGCTTGGATTTTGATACAATGGTTGCTGTATTTCTTCAATTTTATTCCTAGATCTTAACTACTTTTATATTTCAAATCTCATATTTTGTCATTCCCCTCACCTATTCCATTTTACCTTCCTCCTGCTCTTACTTTTTGTTTTAAACTTTACTTTTACCCTCTCAGCCTGGTGTTCATTCCTCATTTGTATTTCTTTACACTTTAACCTGTCAAAATCACTTTTATTTCCTTTAGATATCTCATAAGCTTTTTTCTTTCCTTTTTTCCCATCTTATTCCCATTCAACCTGTATTAATCTTTCCTCAATTGTGCTGGATATTGTTGTGGTGGACTTTTTTCTTCCAATTTGGTTCCTAGTCACTAGTAAACAATTCTTTTTAGAAACCTCATACTATACTCCTCTTAATCCATTTTGCCTCTTTACCTCCCTTTAAATTTACATTGTAAATTTTATTTTCTTGCTTTCTTTGCCTTATTTCTATCCCCTAGTCTTATTATTTCTCCTCCTTTTACACTCTCAAAATCATTTTTCTTTCACTTAGTCACCTCATATTTTTTAAATAAGTCTTAATCTCCTATACCGTTATTAATATTTGCTCATATGCTAATGAGAGTGTGGTTGTGGATGGGGTTATTTTTACAGGTGTGGGTTTTGTATCCTGGGTTGTTTTGTTTTGTCCAGCATACAAGACATGGTGGGCAGTGTGCTTCTCAGCCACCCAGCTAGCCAGCCAGAGGGAAATACCTACCAAACAATGACACAACAACCAAAACCCAGTTACAACAAGGGAGCCCAAATAAATGGCATAAAGAACATCCAAAGAATTTCCAGCTCAGGAGATCCAAGGAGACTGCACCACTGAGTCCCAAAATCTTCTACCACAGAGCAATACCCCATGAAGACAAGGAGTCAAAGCAGATCAATCTAAGTTGCAGAAACAAAAAAGAAGAGTCACCTAAAACGGGGAGAAAAAGAAACACGCCAATTGAAAGGAAATGAGGAATCCCCAGAATGACTGCTATATGAAATTGAAGCAAGTGATCTAACAGACATACAGTTCAAAATAATGGTTATAAAGATGCTAAAGTAGCTCAGTGAGAACCCCAAGGAACACTATGGAAGCTACAAGGAACTTACTTACTGGGAAGTATATCAGCATTAAAAAGGGCATAGAAACTATCAATAAGAGCCAGGAGAAAATGAATACAATATCTGAAATGAAGAATACACTAGAAGGAATTAAAAGCAGGCTAGATGAAGCAGAGGATCGCATTAGAGTTGGAGGACAAGGTAGGAAAAAACCCACCAAAACAGCAACAAAACAAAAAAAGACACAAAAAGAAAGAAGATAGCTTAAGGGAACTGCAGGGCAACATGAAATGTAATAATATCCGTATCACAGGGATACCAGAAGAAAAGAAGAGGAGCAAGAGATAGAAAACTTGTTTGAAAAAGTAATGACAGAAAACTTTCTTACCTTGGTGAAGGAAATTACCCACAGACATATGAAAAAATGTTCAACATCACTAGCCATCAGAGGGATGCAAATTAAAACCACAATGAGATACCATTTCACACTTGTCAGAGTGGCCTTCATTAATAAATCAACAATTAACTGCTGGCCAGGGGAGAAAAGGAAACCCTACTGCAGTGTTGGTGGGAATGCAGACTAGTGCAACCACTGTAGAAAAGAGTATGGAATTTCCTCACAAAACTAAAAATGGAACTGCCATTTGACCCAGCAATGCCACTGGATGTACCCTAAATATCCTTAAACAATGCCACTGGATATACCCATATCCTTAAACAGCAGTTGATAAGAACTTATAAACAGTGCCCTATGTTCACAGAGGCCCTGTTTATAATAGCTAAGTGCTAGAAACAGCCTAAGTACCCATCAGTAAATGAGTGGATCAAAAAATGGTGATACATTTACACAATGAAAGACTACACAGCAGAAAATAAAGGCACTCCTACCCTTTCTGACAGAGTGGATAGAACTGGAGAATATTACGATAAGCGAAATAAGCCATTCGGTGAAAGACAAATACCATATGGTATCACTTATAAGAGGAAGCTAATGAACAAAATAAACAAATGCATAAAACAGAACCAGAGGCATGGAAAAATGGAACACCGACAGCAACCAGGGAGGAGGGACTAATTGAGGGCCATGTATGAATGACCCACGGGAATGATCAACAGGGTAGGGAATGACTCTGGAACAGAGGGTGGGCTGGGCGGAGGCAGACTAAAGGGGAAAACTGACATAACTGTAACAAAATAACATAAAATATTTAAAATTAAAATAAGTAAAAGTGAAACAACAAACTGATGTCTCTGCTCCCCCACCTTCTAAAAATCAATTAATAAAAAAATCTCCCAAAAAAGGCTAAATTAAAATGTTTTGGCATTTGAACAATTTAGCTTCATTTAGCTCTAACTTTTACCTAACCAGTTTATATCATTTCTTTAACATGCCTGATAGATGAAGTTGTTTCTACACAAATATAGCAAATGAAATAAACTTGTGTGTGCACCCTAAAGCAGGGTGGGAATCTACACTTATATCACCACATTAAAGCCAAACCAAAAAATCCACATAAGTCAGAGAGGTTGGACATTAAAGTAAACCTTACCACCCAAAACCCCACAATTCACCTGAGGAGGGTGTACATAGCTAAGAGAGGCACGTACCTTGTGGGTTTGCGTTCACGAGCTGAAGGTTGATATACTGACAGGGAAGAGTATTAGGACAGTCAATCAGACAGGGAGCTGATCCTGCAGTCACACACAGTGTTTTCCCACTAAGATTCAGTAAGTTAGTTTGATTTTGTATTTCTAAAAGTAACAAGAGTAACAAGATATGATTCTTTCAGAGCTGAAGTCACTCACTTTTTTATTTAAGTGTTAAACTACCACATATATGTATTTTCAGTGATATTTTTTATGTTTATCAAAAGACACTGCCTTTACTATAAAATCAGGTTGTAATGACATGCAATTAATAAACAATGCTATTGATGCAAAACAGCATATTTACAATCTAAAATACAGGACAACTCTTCTATCCCTCTTTCATTCTTTCCCTGTATAGCTGACTCTTGAACAACATGGGTTTGAACTAGGCCAACTTACATAAAAATTTTTGAAAATAAATACAGTCAGCCTTTCGTGTTTGTAGGTTTTGCATCTGGGGATTAAAAACAGTAGTTTTGCATTACCAATTGGATGGAAAATACTGTTTTCCATCCATAGTTGGTTGAGTCTGTGAAGGTGAAGGGTTGACTGCACAAATTCTACTGACATTTTTGACCAGAAACATGGGATGGGGTGGGGGAATCAGTATCCATAAAACCCACATTTTTCAAGGGTCAACTGTATATTATATTGTAGCTTCCTTAAAATTTCCTCCTGAGAACCCCAGGCTTCACCATGAAAAGACGCATGTGTCTAAGAATAATAATCATAGTAAGAAAACAAGTTTTTGGACTCGTGAACATATGTGGAAAATAGCAGGACACATAAAACATGTGCAATCTAATTTTATTTATAGAAAGTTAAACACTGCTAAGTAATGTAAACATAGATGAATGACAGGTAGTAGCTGTGACTGAAGATGGGGAATGGAACTGGTGGATATGAAACCAGACTGGGTAAGACCCTCAAGGACCTGTTCCACCTAGTGGTTGGATGCTCATGACCAGCCTGGAGCTACAGGGCTCCTCTCCTGACCCACATGGCTTCCTGAGGATTCACCAGCTAACAAAGAAAGTATATCACGTGTGCTGTGTGAGTGGCTCTGCATAATGTGCTGCACTATTGCAAACAGATGACTGCAGTCCTGCATACCCACTGACGATGGGTGGCCCTGAAGAACAATGTTGACAGGAATCCAATTAGTTGGCACAAGTTTATTGAAGGCGGCTGTTTATTTTACTCAGGTGGGACGGCCAGAGGAATGGATCTACACTCGTCCATGGGCAATGGCTAATAGTTTGACTGACTGGGAATGACCAGGGACTTAGAAAGAACAGAACTCAAAAACTGGTGACAAGGAAGTCAAGGCAAAGGTATGTAGAAAGACTGCTGCAAATGAGCAGACCGTGAATGAGGATCCTAAAAATCAGGTGGACATTGTCACCTGTTTTGTTGAAGTCAGTCTGCCTTTCCCCAACCACTCCTGTTCTTTCCTAATAGAATGATGAATAAAGGGTCCATTCTGGCTAGGTAGATTTCACATGGGCTTAGCAACATGGATTTCACTTTAAATAATGGTTTTGCTAGTTGGTACAGTATATCCCATCTACCAACATCAGGACCATTACAAAGCTCCCAATATCACATTATCACCAGATGATGAGTGAAGAACCTGATGACAGACTGGTAACTGGGCCACTTCTATCATGGAAAATGTAGTGCTTTATTCTTACTGGGATAGACATTTGTTGGAGGTATGAGTTAGTCTCAGTTGCCTGAAATGCTTCTAATCAAACCCATCCACCATGGACTTTGGGAACGTCCAATTTGAGGTGTCCTATGGCATCTCACACAGTATTGCTTCTGACTAAAGAACTTGAGATACGGCAAGAAGTGTGTATTCAGGGAATTCCCTGGCCATACTACGTTCCCCATCACCAAGAAGCAGCTGGTCTAGAACAATGGTGAAGTGGCTTTAAAAAAAAATATTTTATTATTATTCAATTACAGTTGTCTGAATTTGCCCCCTCACCAACTACCCCCCTCACCACAGCCAAACCCACCTCCCTCCCCTGCTTCCACCCCCACCCTTGATTTTGTCCATCTGTCCTTTATAAGTTGTTCCTGAAAACCCTTCCTCCCTCCCACCTCCCCTCTGGTTACTGTCAGTTTGTTCTTAATTTCAATGTCTCTGGTTATATTTTGCTTGTTTGTTTGGTTGATTATTCCAGTTAAAGGTGAGATCATATGGTAGTTTTCTTTCACCACCTGGCTTATTTCACTTAGCATAATGCTATCCAGTTCCATCCATGCTGTTGTGAAGACTAGGAGCTCCTTCTTTCCTTTTGCTGTTTTTATTCCATTCTGTAATGTACCATTGCTTTTTGATCTATTCATTTACTGATGGGCGCTTAGGTTGCTTCCAGCACTCGGCTATTGTAAATTGTGCTGCTATGAACATTGGGGAGAGTAGGTTCTTCAGGATGGGTGTTTCAGGGTTCTTAGGACATAATCCTAGCAGTGGACTGCTGAGTCAAAAGGCTATTCCATTTTTAGTTTTCTGAGGAAATTCCATATTGTTTTCCACATTGGCTGCTCCAGTCTTCATTCCCACCAACAGTGCCCTTTTCTCCACATCCTCTCCAACACTTGTTTGTTGCTTTCTTTATGATAGCCATTCTGAACAGTGTGAAGTGGTATCTCATTGTGGTTTTAATTTGCACCTGTCTGATGGCAAGTGATGCTGAGCATCTTTTCATATGTCTCTGGGCCATCTGTATGTCCTCCTTGGAGAAGTGTCTGTTCAGGTCCTTTGCCCATTTTTTAATTGGGTTGCTTATCTTCTTAGAATGGAGTCGTGTGAGTTCTTTATATATTTTGGAGATCAAACCCTTGTCCAAGATTATTACTGGCAAATATGTTTTCCCATATAGTCGGTTCTCTTTTCATTTTAATGCTGTTTTCTTTAGCTGTGCAGAAGCTTTTTAATTTGACAAGGTCCCATTGGAATAGCTTTTTAAAAACCTCAGTTTCAGTACCACACAGGTGCCAATAGATGGCAGGGCTGTGATATTGTCTTCCAAGATATTGTTCATGCTTTAAACCAGGATACGGAGACTATGGCTCCTGGCTGGTTTCCTGTTTATATAAATAAAGTTTTAATAAAACATAGCCTTGCTCAGCCAGGATAGATGCCTGCCAGGGGAGATACCACAAGGACTAGACTGTGGAGATTTAACTCTGCTAATTTAGCTAAGCTAAAAGTTTCCCAGAGAAAGGTGCACAGGATTTGAAATGACAGTTGTTACAGCCACTACACTTAAAAAGTCAATGTGGGTGCAGGCACCATCCAGCTTTCACAGGCTTCAATTCTTCCAACTTCTGGGCCAAGCACATGAGCAACTCTCTTGCGAAGCTTCTTCTGCAGGTCCAAACTGTCAGTTAGAAGTGGCTAGACAGATGAGTTCCAGTCTGTCCCTGACTACACCTACTTCTCATCCCACAGAGACTTCAGATAGAAACCCAATCCTTCCGCTGACTTACATATCAGTACCCCCTGGTGGATGCTGGTCAGAGATTTTTCTCAGATGTTCCAACTAACCACTCTCATCCACACCTTTAGACATACTGGGTTTTTCTCATATTACTTTTGCTTCCCTTCTTCTTCCCCTAACAGATAGGAAGGCATGATTTTTCATTGTGATTCTATCCATTTACAGTCCAGCAGTGAATGTGAGTTCCTACTACACAATACCCTTGATAACATTTAATGCTGTGAAATTTTTCTAGTTTTTGCCAATGTGGTGGCAAGTAATAGTACCTCACTGTGGTGTTTACTGTTGAGGTTCAGCAGGTATGCCTTTAGTTACTGACCATTTAAATGTTCTCTTTTAGGCTATTTAAAGTTTCTGAAAATAAGCATTCAGAGTGTATTAGTTTCCTTACAGGTGCTACAAGAACCATAAACTAAAGGACTTAAAAAACCAAATAGTTCTGGAGGCAAGATGTCTATAATCCAGCTATCAGTAGGACCTTCCTTCCTCTGACACCTGTGGGGGAATCCTTTCCTTTCTCTTCCTAGCTTGGGGAGGCCCCTACCAATCTTTTGTGTTTCTTGACCTGCAGCTGCATAATTCCAATCTATGCCTGTCATCACATGGTGCCTCTGTGTCTTCACCAACTTCTTATAAAGACATCAGTCATACTGTAGCAGGACCCACCTTACTTTACCTTAATTACCTCTGCAACAACCCTATTTAGAAAGAAGGTCAGTGGTACTGTGGGTAAAGACTTTGAAATATATTTTGGGGGTAGGGGGTGGGCAGGTTGTGTCTCATATTTTAACCCATGACAGTGGGAGAGAATGTACTTACAATTTTAAAAAGAAATTTATTTAGGCTTATCTTATTGAGTTTAGCTTATCTTATGGGTTTAGCAAGACACAGCTACTATGTTTAAGAAAGTTAAAACTCTCCAGGGAAGTCCCTGAAGCCTAGAACCTATCACATGAATAACAGGTGAGAGGACAGGATGGGAGATTTCATCTCCTAATAAGTATGGTGTTTGTTCTGCCACACTGCACAGAATGGAGACACAGGCACACTTCAGGCAGGCACTGCTGAACAGTCTAGCCTGACTCATATTTTTAACAATCCATCTTATGTGAAAGGTTAAGAATAACTTTCAAATTTGCACATACCTGTTTCACCATGGAAGACAGCCAACTCTGTATTTTTCACACCAAAAATGCTATTAACAACACTCTTCAGCTTTAAAAGGTCTAACCTATTATCACCTTTTGGATTTTCCAGAAGCAATACTCCACCTAAAAAGGCACAAATATAAGTAAAACTGAAGAAAAAGGAAACTTTTAATGAAAAGTAAAGGAAAACAGGGTGTGAAAGCTTGACTTTCTTTCCTTTTAAGCATATGCAGTCTTAGTATGTGCTTTGGCAACTTCAGGTTGATTTGTTCCATCGGGGAACTCCATCGGGCAACATTTTTCTAGATGCAAACTTCTGTCTTTATGACCCTCATTTTCCATTCTACACTATTTGTAAATCCCTAGGACACAGAATGGTCAAATATACCACCTAACTTAAAAATAATATCCTCAAGTGATCCTTGATATTGATTACTCCTATACCTTAGATTTAATTACACACTTTATTGATTTATTTAAATATTTTGAGATAATTAACATAACATGCAGTTATAATAATAGAAATACCCTAGACTCTGTACCCAGTTTACCACAATTAACATAAAACCATATAGTGCAGTACCAAAATCAGGGTACTGACACAGACAATCAAGACACAGAACAGTTTGATCACCAGAATCCCTTGTGTTGCCCTTTAAAATCTACCCTTAATTCCCTTAACTCCCTGCTCCCTACTTAACCTCTAATGAACAATCTAATTATCCATTTCTGTCATTTATCACTTCAAGAATTATAAAAATGAAATCATATTATGTGTACCCATTAGTGACTTTTTTCAGTCAGCACAAATCTAAGGTTTACCCAGGTTCTTACGTTAACCAATGGTTTGTCCCTTCTTATTGCTGAGTCAAGTTCCACGGTGTGATGGCATAATAGTTTGTGCACCATCACCTGTGAAGAACATCTGGGTTGTTTCCAGTTTGGGGCCATTATGAATGCACCTACTATAAAAACATTTGGGTAGAAGTGTTCTGGGGAACAGTTCAACCTTCATTACTCTAGACTAAATACTCTGGAGTGCAACTGCTGAATCATTGTGGATAGCATGTTTAAAGAACCTGCTAAATGTTTTCCAGAGTGGCTGTCCATTTTATATTTCTAACAGCAATACATGAAGAGATCCAGTTTCTCTACACCTTCATCAGCATTTGGTATTGTTACTTTTCTATTTTACCTATTTCAATAGATGTGTAGTAATATCTCACTGTAATTTTAATTTGTACTTCCCTAATGATGTTGCACATTTTCATGTGCTTTTCTGTTATCTGATGTCTCCTTGGTAAATATTTATTTAGGTCTTTCCCATTTTCTCCTGTTTTTTTAAAAGACTGTTGAGTTTTAAAAGTTCTTTATATATTCTAGATGCTTCTTTTGTTAATTAAGTGGTTTGCAAAATCTGTCTGTAACTTTTTTCATCCTTTACATAGGATCATTTGCAAAGCAGGACTTTTAATTTTAGGTAAGTTTAATTTATCAATTTTTCATTTTATGAAATTGGCTTTGGAGTTAAGCGTTAAAGACCTTTTACCTAGTCCTTATTCCTAAAAATGGTTGAGTATTTTGAATCTAAGGCTGTGATTAATTTTGAGATTTTTTTTGTGTGTGTGTGTAAGATGTAGATTTAGGTCATGGACCTTTTTTGGTATATGGATATCTAATTGCTGTAGCATCATATAATGAAAGGACTCAATTTAATTGCTTTGATTCTTTCTCAAAAAGCATTTAGCCACTTCTGTGGGTCAATTTCTTTCTTTTTAAAAAACTCTCACCCTAGGACATACTTATTGGTTTTAGAAAGAGGTGGAAAGAGAAAGAGAGGGAGAGAAGCATCAAAGTGAAAGAAACTTCGATCACTTGCATCTGGTGCATGCCCTGACAAGAGAACCAAACCCACAACTTAGGTATATGTCCTAATGAGGAATTTAACCCATGACCTTTCAGTTTACAGAACAATGCTCTAATCAACTGAGCCACACCAACCAGGGCTGTTAGTCTTTTTGTATTCTTTATCTATAACACCAATCTATATATTTTTTCTATGCTCATGATGCCAGTCTTCAGATGTCTTGATAATGGGTTAGAATGATTCTCCCCACTGTATTATTTTTCAAAATCCTTTTAGCTATTTTATTTCCTTTATTTTTTCAGATAAATTTTAGGATAATCCTATCTATACCTAAAAAAGTTATTGCTGAGATTTCACAGGAGTTTGAGAGAAACTGGTGTTTTTTTAGTCTTCTTTTTCTTTAATATTTTTTATTTATTTATCTTTAGAGGGGAAGGGAAGGAGGGAGGGAGAGAAATATCAATGTATGGTTGCCTCTGGTGTGTCCCCTGCCAGGAACTGGCCTGCAACCCAGGTATGTGCCCTGAGTGGGAATCGAACTGCGATCGTGTGGTTCGCAGGCCCATGCTCAATCCACTGGAAACTGGTGTTTACTATAATGAATTCTCCAGTCTGTGAACATGGAATATCTCTCCATTTGCTTAGGTTTTTGATATTTTTTATCAGTACAATTTTTGGCATAAAAACCCTGTAATATATTCTCTTGGATTTATATCTATGAGTCTTTTATTTGATCAACTGTCAGTGGTATTAGTATATTTTATATTTCATTTTCCAGGTGCTCATTTCTAGTACACATAAATTTATTTTATCTTTTATCAGTGAAGTTTTATTCATTTTCTTGGCAGTATGACTTCATGAAATTACTTTGTAAACAAAATCTCCCAACTAATGCTTGAACCAAAAGAAATTTCCAAATAATTTAAAGATCATTTGTTGTTTTTCCCTCATGACTGCTTCCAGCCAGAAAGTAAGTTACAAACAGTATAAAATCATGTCAATGCAGATAATTAATTTGTAAATGTAATTATTCATGGAGAACCAATGTCACTGGGAGTTAGGAGCTGTTTTTCCAAGCTGTTTGATCAGTTGGCCCTAAAAAGAACAGCACTGGAGTCAGCAGATGGGGAATGTATGGCTAATTGATCACTGCTTAGTCTGCTGAGTTTGTGACAGAAGCTGACCCAGAATCCTGACCTTGCTGACATCACTGATCCACATTCTACAGGTTTACCTCATGGTCTCCATTCGAGATAGCCAGGGTAGCTATAATAAGGCAGCTCATACATCACTTAACTTGGACAGCAGTGTAGAGAACCATGTACTGCCTGAGGCATCATCACATGCTCAAATGAACACATGATCATCCAGATAATAGTAGGTGCTAGTGCTTGTGGACAAACCACTGGAGGGGTCTTGGGACAGACCCTAAGGACTCTATCTATCTGTAGGTTCTGCAAAATTTTCTATGTAGACAATCATGTCACTTTCAAATAGGGACTATTTTACTTCTTCCTTTCTGATATTATCTCCCCCCCCCACTCCTTGTGGTACTCCACTGGCAAAAACTTCTGGCACAATGCTGAGCAAGAGAAGTGAGTATAAATGTCCTTTCCTTCATTCCAATCTTAGGTATAAAACATTCAATCTCTTCTCATTGAGTTATGTTAGCTGCAGAGTTTTTATAGATTTTCATTATGAGGCTGACTTATAATACAGAGAAATTCTGCTCTATATTTTTCTGGCATACTTTTAAGATTGTGAATGGGTGTTAAATTTTGTAAGTTGATTTTCTGTAACAATTGGTAAAACAATGTTTTAGCCTATCAATATGCTAGATTACAGTGACTAGTCTTTGAATACTGCCTTGCAGTTAATTGTTCTCATATACAGTTTTTATCTCTCTGTCTAGGTAACTTACATTCCTGAGGGAGATTGGTCTATAGTTTATCTTTGGTATGGTCTGTATCTGTTAAAGGTATAAAACTACCCTAACAAACTGAGCTGGGAAGCATTTGTTCCTCTTATTTTCTGGAAGATGCTGTGTAGAATTGGGGTTTTTTAAAAGTGTGGTTGAATTCTCCAGGTAAACCCTTTGGGACTGAAGATTTCTTGAGAGCTTCTTAATTAATTAATTTGTATTTTATTCAATTTATTGAGGTGATACTGGGTAATAAATTTATATAGGAATAACTTTGCTGTATATCTAAAACTAATAAATAATAATGCTGACTCTTAACTGTAATTTAAAAATAATTGTACAGGTTTCAAGTGAAGAATTCTATGATATGTCATCTCTTATATCGCATTGTGCTTACCATCCAGTTAAGTCATCTTCCATCACCATATACTTGATACTCTTTCAAGTTTACTACCTTTACCACCCCCTTCCCGGTACTAACTATACTGTCCTCTGTGTCTATTTCTTTTTGTTTGTTCACTTGTTGCTTTCAGCTTTATACCCCAAATAGAAGTGAAATTATATGATTCTTGCTTTTTATGACTTATTTCACTTAGTGTGATACTCTCAAGATCCATACCCCACATCTCCAAAACTTATTTTTTATTTGATCTGTTGTTAATAGCCATTCAAACAGGTGTGAGGTGATATATCATTGTAGTTTTGATTCTCATCTCCCAAATAGTTAATAATATGAACACTTTTTCATATGCCTATTGTCCAGTTGTATGTCTTCTTGGAAGAAGTGTCTGTTCAAGTTTTCCGTACATTTCAAAAATTGAATTCCTGGCCCTGGCTGGTGTAGCTCAGTGGATTGAGCGCGGGCCTGCGAACCAGACGATCGCGGTTTGATTCCCAGTCAGGGCACATGCTTGGGTTGCAGGCCAGTTTCCAGCAGGGGTCAGTTCCCTGCAGGGGATGCACCAGAAGCAACCATACATTGATGTTTCCTTCCTCTCTCCTTCCCTTCCCCTCTAAAGATAAATAAATAAAATATTAAATTCCTTGTTTTCTTTCTGCTTTTGTGATTTGTATGAGTTTTTATATATTTTGAACATTAACCCCTTGAGAGAACTGTTGTTTGCAAATGTACTTCCCATTTTACTAGTTGCCTTTTCGTTTTAATGGTGGTTTATTCTGCTGTGCGGAAGTGTTTCAGTTTGATATAATTCATTCATTTATTTTGTCTTTACTTCACCCTGCCTTTGATGTCAAATTCACAAAATCCTAAGAACAAGATCTGTAAGATTTGTACCTGTTTTCTTCTCTGTAATTTATTGTTTTAGGCCTTGTACTTAGGTCTTTCAATCATTTTGAGTTAAATTTATATATGGGAACAAACAGAAGTTTAGTTTCCCTCTTTTGCAAGTGGTTTTCTAATTTTCCCAATCGAAGTGGACTTCTTTTCTCCACTGTATGTTTATGGTTCCTTTATCAAAAATTATTTGATCATAGACATGTGGGTTTATTTCTGTGCTGTCAATTCTGTTCCACTAATCTGTGTTTTTTCCTGCCAAGACCTTGCTTTGGCTATTTGGGGGCTTTAGTGGTTTCACACAAATCTGATGATCTTTTCTATTTTTTTTAAAGATTTTATTTATTTATCTTAGAGGGGAAGGGAAGGAGAGAGAGAGAGAGGGAGAGAGAGAGAAATATCAATGTATAGTTGCCTCTTGTGCGTCCCCCGCCAGGAACTGGGAACTGGCCTGCAACCCAGGCATGTGCCCTGACTGGGAATCGAACCGTGATCGTGTGGTTCGCAGGCGTGCGCTCAATCCACTGAGCTACACAAGCCAGGGCAATCTTTTGTATTTTTTAAAAAATGTCATTGGGATTTGAAAAGATATTGCATTAAAGCTGTATATTATTTTGGGTAGTATGTCCACTAACTATTTTGGGTAGTATGTCCACTAGTATGTCCACTTCCTGCAATTCATGAACACAGAGTACCTTCCCATTTTTTTGTGCCTTTTTCACAATCTTTAAATGATATCTTGTGAATTCCGTCCAAGATGTAGGCGTAGGTAGAAACACTGCGCCTCCTCGCACAACCAAGCTTAAAGACAACAAAAATTTAGTAACAAAAATGCAACCAAAACAGACAAAAAATTGAACTGTACGGAAGTCCGACAACAATGAACCATTCATTCATCCAGACCAGTAAGAGGGGTGGAGTTAGCGGTTGACGGAGAAGGGTCACACGGGAAAAAGTGGCCAGACAGACCTAGGCGTGCAAGAGGCAGTTGGCAGATCCCAAGTATGGGGTGGCAACGGGCAGACCCAGTGAAGGCACAGGGTGGCTGGTTGACCATGGTCACACATTAACTCTCAGATAAACCAGGCAAAGGTGCGAGCAGTGAGACAGACCGTGCAAACCAGGGTCTCAGCGACGGGAATGAAAGCCTAAAAGAAACAACTGGAAAACTTTTGGGGGTGCCGGAAGAGGCTCCCAGGCTCACAGAGAGTTCGTTGGAGAGACCCACAGGGTCTTGGAGCATGGACAAGCCCACACAGCTGTGAACAAGGACAAGAAGGGCCCAATTTGCTTGCGAGAAGCACCAGAGGGGAACAAAATCCAAGAGAGAGCACAGAACAAACATCATTGCCCCTATCTGACCCTGCCCCCACATACTGCGTCACAACCCAGCTACTGGGTCATCCTGCCCTGATGGACACCTAAGGCTCCGCCCCTGATACGTAACAGGCGGGACAAGACCAAAACAGGATGGCTCAAGAAGAACAGTTCAAAGCCCCAGAGCCAATACTTTCAAGCGACCAAGAGATAATCAACCTATCAGATGCACACTTCAAAATATTGGTGATCAGGATGCTCACAGAACTGGTTGGTTTTAGTCACAAATTAGAGGAACAAATGAATGCTAAACTATTTGAAATGAAGGTAAATGCACAGGAAACCAATAGTGATGGAAAGGAAACTGAGACTCAAATCAATGGAGTGGAGCAGAAAGAAGAAAAAAGTGACCAAACAAAAAAGAATGAAGAAACAAGAATTCAAAAAATTGAGGAGAGGCTTAGGAACCTCCAGGACATCTTTAAACGTTCCAACATCCCAATTATAGGGGTACCAGAAGGGGAAAAGGAACAGCCACGAGTGGAAAACTTATTTGAACACATAATAAAGGAGAACTTCCCCAGTCTGGCAGAGGAAATAGACTTCTAGGAAATCCAGGAGCTCAGAGAGTCCCAAAGAAGTTGGACCCGAGAAGGAACACACCAAGGCACATCATAATTACATTAGCCAAGATTAAAATGAAGAAGACAATCCTAGAAGCAGCAAGAGATAAGGAGACAGTCACCTACAAAAGAGTTCCCATCAGATTGTCAGCTGATTTTTCAAAAGAGACCTTATGGGCAACAAGAAGCTAGAAAGTATTCCAAGTCATGAAATCCAAAGACCTACATCCAAGATTGCTCTATTTAGCAAAGCTTTCATTTAGAATGGAAGGACAGATAAAGTGCTTCTCAGATAAGATCAAGTTCAAGGAGTTCATCATCACCAAGCCCTTATTATATGAAATTTTAAAGAGACTTATCTAAGAAAAAGAAGATAAAAGATATGAACAGGGAAAGGACAGCAAACTCATAGTTATTAACAACTGCATCTAAAACAAAAGCAAAGTAAGGGGAGCTAGATCAGGAGTGGAACCATAAAAATGGAGATCACATGGAAGGTTAGCAACAGGGGAGTGGGAGGAGGAGAAGGGGGGAGAAGGTACAGATAATAAGTAGCATAGATGGTAGGTAATAAATAGATAGGGGGGAGGGCAAGAATAGTATGGGAAATATAGAATCTAAAGAACTTGCGACATTGAGAAGATGGCGGCAGAGTAGAACAAAAGTTTCTGCTTCCATCCACGCATGGGAGAAAAACTGGGCTGATCTGCAGAGAAGCAGAGGAAATAGCCAACAGGGACCCAGCATATAGGAAAATAGGACTCTAGAAATTGGAGCGGACACTGAATGACCAGATAGTGAGGAGACAGCTGCAGGTCAATAAGATCTGAGGGAATGGCGTAGAGGCCGCAGGCCAAGGCTGCCGCCTCCACCAGGCTGCACCAGGGTCTGGGCCAGTCCGCTTCGATGCTGAGGGATAGTAGCAAGGCCCTTGGGAGAAAGCCAAGTCATCAGCTCCTTCCCTACCAGGCCGGGTGAAATTTAAAAAATGCCAGGAGGCTCTGATCACCCATGGAGTCTGTAATTGTGGGCTTGGGAGAATTGAGAGTCGCCCATTCCTTCCCCACAGCAATGGGAAAGGTTTCTGCCCAAGCCTGTGGGACCAGAGAAACGGGCCCGGGAGGGCCTGCCCGCGCCCCAACCCAGGACTGTGAATCCAGGGGAAAGTCTGCTCTCAGTGGGGCAGTGGGAAGAGGCGCTGGTCCGGATCTTGGGAGAGCACTCTTGAGACCAGCTGAGTTCATCAAGAAGGGAAAAAGCCACAAAAATCGCCACTCAGATTGCTGCAGCTACTGTGACCAGAAAAAACGTTTTGACCAGCTGGAAACCAACAAGAGGTTTTTTTAAATAATCTTAAATATTTTTAACTTTATCATTGTTTTATCTCTCAATACTTTTACCCTCTCTCTTCTTCTTTCTTGTTGTATTACTTCTTCCTTTCTTTCCAAACTCATCGCTTTTTCCTCCCTATTCCTGCCTTTTTTTCCTCCTTTCTTTTCACATACTCTCCTCCCCAAGTGAGACAAAAGACTTGGAATGGCGAAAAGATCAGAGTTGGACTCAAAGAGGAGGCATTCTAACAGTAGAGACAGAGAGACATAATTCACTTTGCTATAACAGAAAAACTACAAGTTACAGCATATTTGTATTTCTTTTATTATTCTTACATCTTTTATTTTAATAGTATCTTTAAATTCCTCCTCTTTCTGTATAGTCTTCTTTACCTGGGCTAGATATATTGTATCACTTGACAGGTTTCCCCTGTCCCCTCAATCATAGTGTATTGCTAATTTACTGTCCTTTACTTTCCCCCTGCCCAATTAGCACATTATTGAAGGTCCAATACTCCCTAATCTTGGTATTGCACAGATTCTGTCATATGCTTGTTGCTCTAATATTATTATAAATAATAGCTGATAAATACTATTGTAAACACTACACAACACGCCTCCAAGATCTTAGCCCACTTCATTGTTGCCTGAACTATAATACTGTAGTGGTTAACTCTATTCTCTCTCACACTACACCTATTTACCATCCTTTGTTTCCACCTTACCTCAAAATCTGACCTCCCTCAACCTTCACTGATTTCTAGATCCAAATCACAAACCTTCCCTCTCCAACGAGAGCCTTATCTTCTTTCCATCCTTTCTAAAAAGTGGCTAGTTGGGTTGAAGATTACGGTTATTGCTGTACATAGCCAGGGGATTTTCTATCTCTTCTCTACCAGATGCTACTGTAAACAGCATAAAATACTGTCCTGCTGTCATAAACCATTTTACCTCACCCTCCAACTGATCACAAAACAAACAAACAAACAAAAGAGTAGGTTGAAGCAGTGAACACCAGGATACCCACTGGAAGAGGAAACCCAACAGCAAAGGAACCATCAACAGATAGCAACATAAGATGAAGGAGTGGAGTAGAAACTACACAAACCTCAATCCAAGACCTATCTGGAAATACACCTAAACAGTGGAGACACTACCCAGAACAAACAACTGTACAAGAGTAAATGAGAATCCTCAAAACCTTGTACACACAGAAGAACTAGCTTCAACAAAACCCGCCCTCATCAGCACAACAAATTAAAACAAGTAGTGGACAGAAGGACCATCAGTTCACCAGCTGATAAGACAGACTCACAAAAGAAAGACCTAAAACCAACCAAAACCCAAAGACAAACTCAGAGCCAACGTAAAGGACAGCCCAAGACAAGTGAGCTTGGGAGATCAAGGAGACTACACCACTGAATCTCACAGGTATTATACCACAGAAGTTCACTCCATAAATCCAGGAAGCCAGAACAAATCAATTTAAGACACTGAAGCTAAGAGTCTCACAAACAATGGGAAGACAAAGAAACACCCCCCAATGAAAGGAAAAGAGGATGCCTCAGAAAGAATGCTAGATGAACTAGAGGCAGGTCAGCTATCAGATGTTGAATTCAAAGCACTGGTTATCAGGAAGTACAAAGAGCTCACAACCAGCTACCAGAAACTAAAGGGGAGCTACAATGAACTCACTGCAAACTATATCAACATGAAAAAGGAAATAGAAACTACCTGCAAGGGCCAAGAGAAAATGAAGAATACAATTTCGGAACTGAAGAACACAGTGGAAGGAATCAAAAGCAGGATCGATGAGGCAGAAGATCGGATCAGTGAGTTGGAGGACAAAGTAGAAAGAACCTCCCAGAAACAGCAAGAAGAGGAAAAGAATCTCAGAAAGAATGTGGAGGGATAAAGAGAAATGCAAGACAATATGAAATGTAATAATATCCGAATAATAGGAATACCAGAAGGAGAAGAAGAACAAGAGATAGAAAACCTATTTGAAAAAGTAATGATGGAAAACTTCCCCAATTTGATGAGAGAAAAAGTCACACAAATCCAGGAAACACAGAGAGTCCCAATCAAGAGGAACGCAAAGAGGCCTACTTTAAGACACAACATAATTAAAATGGCAAAATTTCAAGTCAAAGAGAGAATCTTAAAGGCAGCAAGGGAGAAAAAGGAAGTAACATACAAGGGAGCGCCAATGAGGTTAGCTGTTGAATTCTCAATGGAAACACTCCAAGCAAGAAGAGAATGGTAAGAAATATTTCAAGTAATGAGAACCAGAGGTCTACAACAAAGGCTACTTTACCCAGCAAGGCTCTCAATCAATACACAAGACCAAATAAAGAGCTTCCAAGACAAAAGAAGTCTAAAAGAATACACCTCCACCAAATCAGCTCTGTAAGAAATACTAAAAGGTCTGCTTTAAGTTAAGGAAGGAAAAGAGAGAAACAATGAGAAACAC
The DNA here is from genome assembly GCF_014824575.4 of Sturnira hondurensis. Lineage (NCBI taxonomy): Eukaryota > Metazoa > Chordata > Mammalia > Chiroptera > Phyllostomidae > Sturnira > Sturnira hondurensis. Next base: position 2,376,258 of record NW_028095541.1, on the reverse strand, counting down.
AGGTATTAAAATGACAAAGAGTAAGTAACTATCAATAATAACCTTAAATGTAAATGGTTTAATTGCTCCAATCAAAAGACATAGAATAGCTGAATGGATAAGAAAGCATGACCCACACATAGGCTGCCTACAAGAGCCCCATCTCAGGACAAGAGACCTACACAGACTAAAAGGGAAGGGCTGGAAAGAAATTTTCGAAGCAAATGGCCAGGAAAAAAAAGCCGGGGTAGCAATACTCATATCAGACAAAATAGTCATCAAAGAAAGGGCCACAAGAGAGAGACCCAGAAGGTCACTTCATAATACTCAAGGAATGAATCCACCAAGAAGACATAAACATTGTAAATATATATGCCCCTAAATATATAAAGAAAATCTTAGAGGTCTTCAAGAAAGATATTGATAGCAAAACAATTATAGTAGGGGATTTTAACACTCCACTGTCAAAAATGGACAGATCTCCAAACAAAATATCAACAAAGATATTGCAGCATTAAACAACACCCTAGATGAAATGGACCTAACTGATACATATATAGAGAGAGCCCTTCATCCCAAAGAAGCTAAATACACATTCTTTTCAAATGCACATGGAACATTTTCAAAGACAAACCATATGATAATACACAAAATGAGCCTCAACAAATTCAAGAAAATTGAAATCATACCAAGCATTTTCTCTGACCACAAGGGACTGCAACTAGAAACTGATCCCAAGAGAAAAAACCCAAAACACTCAAACTCATACAGAGTAAATAGCATGCTATTAAAAAATGGATGGCCAGAAACGAGATCAAGAAAGAAATTAGAAAGTTTCTAGAAACAAATGAAAATGAACTCACAACAATCCAAAACTTATGGGATACAGTCAAGGCAGTCCTGAGAGGAAAGTTCATAGCAATACAGGCCTACCTGAAAAAAAAAAAGAAACATTTCAAACAAAAAACTAACCCCAAGTCTATAAGAACTCGAGGAACAACAACAAAGACAGCCCAGAGGAAGGAGAAAAAGGAAATAATCAAGATCAGAGCAGGACAAAATGACATAGAGACTAAAAACACAATTCTAAGGATCAATGAATCCAGGAGCTGGTTTTTTGAAAAGACAAACAAAATAGACAAGCCTCTAAGCAGACGCAGTGAGAAAAAAAATAGAGAGAACCCAAATAAACACAATCAGAAATGAAAGAGGAGAGATTACAACTGACACCGCAGAAATAGAAGGGATTGTAAGAAATTACTATGGAGAACTGTATGCCACCAAATTCAAAAACTTAGGTGAAATGGAAAAATTTCTAGAAAAATATAATCTTCCAAAACTCAATGAAGAAAAACAGAAAGCCTGAATATACCAATAACAGCAAATGAAATTGAAGCAGTAATCAAAAATCCCCTGAAGCACAAAAGCCCTGGACCAGATGGTTTCACAAAGAATTCTAAAAAGCATTTAAGGAAGAGCTAACCTCTATTCTTCACAGACTATCCAAAAAAAAATCCAAAATGATGGAAGACTCCCAAACTCTTTTTATGAAGCCAGCATCATCCTAATTCCAAAGCCAGATAGAGACACAACAAAGAAAGAAAACTTCAGGCCAATATTGCTGATGGACATAGACACTAAAATCTTCAACAAAATATTGGCAAACCACACCCAAAAATACATTAAAAAGATCATTCACCATGACCAAGTGGGATTCATCCAAGGGATAAAAGGATGCTTCAATATTTGCAAATCAGTAAATGTAATACATCACACAAACAAAAGCAAAGACAAAAATCACTTGATTATATCAATAGATGTGGAAAAAGCTTTTCATGAGGTACAACACCCATTCATGATAAAAAAAACACTCAGCAAAGTGGAAATAGAGAGAGCATTCCTCAACATAATAAAGGCCATGTGTGAGAGACCTACAGCCAACATCATAATCAATGGGCAAAAACTAAAATCTTTTCCACTAAGATCAGGAACAAGAGAAAGGTGTCCACTTTCAGCACTTCTATTCAATATAGTATTGGAAGTCTTAGCCACAGCGATCAGACAAGAAAAGGATATAAAAGGCATCCAAATCAGAAACGAGGAAACAAAACTGTCACTGTTTGCAGATGACATCATAGTATACATGGAAAATCCTATAGACTCACCCAAAAACTGTTCAACCTAATAAATGATTTTGGCAAAACAACAGGATACAAAGTCAATATCCAGAACTCAAAGGCATTTTTATATACCAACAATGAAACAGCAGAGGCAGAAATCAAGAAAAAAATCCCATTCCATATAGCAAAAAGAAAAATAAAATACCTAGGAATAAATAACCAAGGGGGTAAAAGACGTGTATGCAGAAAACTACACAACACTGAAGAAAGAAATCAAGGAAGACACAAACAAATGGAAACATATACCGTGTTCATGGATTGGAAGAATTAACATCATCAAAATGTCCATACTACCCAAAGCAATTTACAGATTCAATGCAATACCTAGTAAAGTATCAATGACATATTTCACAGACATAGAACAAACACTTCAAAAATTTATATGGAACCATAAAAGACCCCGAATAGCAGCTGCAATTTTAAGAAAGAAAACAAAGTATGAGGGATTGTGATCCCAAAAGTATCAGGGATTGTGATACCTGATACCAAACTGTATTACAAGGCCACTGTAATCAAAAGAGCCTGGTACTGGCATAAAAACAGGCACATAGAGCAATGGAACAGAACAGAGAGCCCAGAAATAAACTGAAGTCTCTATGGGCAATTANTATGGAACCATAAAAGACCCCGAATAGCAGCTGCAATTTTGAGAAAGAAGAACAAAGTATGAGGGATTGTGACCCCAAAAGTATCAGGGATTGTGATACCTGATACCAAACTGTATTACAAGGCCACTGTAATCAAAAGAGCCTGGTACTGGCATAAAAACAGGCACATAGAGCAATGGAACAGAACAGAGAGCCCAGAAATAAACTGAAGTCTCTATGGGCAATTAATATTTGACAAAAGCGGCGGGCGGTAACATAAAATGGACTAAAAATAGCCTCTTCAACAAATGGTGTTGGGAGAACTGGACAGCTATGTCCAAAAAAATGAAACTTGAGCCCCAGCTTACACCATACACCAAAATAAATTCAAGGTGGATAAAAGACTTAAATATAAGCCATGACACCATTAAAATCCTACTGGAGGACACTGGCAAGAAAATCTCAGATATTTTACATAGCAACATTTCTGCTGCTATGTCCCCTAGAGCAAGGGACATAAAGGAAAGAATAAACAAATGGGATCTCATCAAAATTAAACGCTTTTGGACAGCTAAACAAAACAGTATTAAAAAGAACGGCAACCAACTGTATGGGAAAACATATTTGCCAGTGATATCTCAGACAAGGGTTTAATCTGCAAAATATACAAAGAACTTACAGGACTCCACTCTAAGAAGACAAGCAACCCAATTAAAAAGTGGGCAAAGGTCTTGAACAGACATTTNCACTGGCAAGAAAATCTCAGATATTTTACATAGCAACATTTCTGCTGATATGTCCCCTAGAGCAAGGGACATAAAGGAAAGAATAAACAAATGGGATCTCATCAAAATTAAACGTTTTTGGACAGCTAAACAAAACAGTATTAAAAAGAACGACAACCAACTGTATGGGAAAACATATTTGCCAGTGATATCTCAGACAAGGGTTTAATCTGCAAAATATACAAAGAACTTACAGGACTCCACTCTAAGAAGACAAGCAACCCAATTAAAAAGTGGGCAAAGGTCTTGAACAGACATTTCTCCAAGAGAACACAGAGAGCATCCAGGGACACATGAAAAGATGATCAGTATCACTAGCTATCAGAGAGATGCAAATTAAAACCACAACGAGATGCCACTTTACACCAGTCAGAACGGCCATCATAAACAAAGCAACAAACAACAAGTGTTGGAGAGATTGTGGAGAAAAGGGGACGCTAATCCATTGTTGGTGGGATTGCAGACTGGTACAACAACTGTGGAAAACAGCATGGAATTTTCTCAGAAAACTAAAAATGGACCAGCGTTTTGATCCTGCAATTCCACTTCTGGGATTATATCCTAAGAACCCTAAAACACCAAAGCGAAAGAACCTATACACCCCAATGTTCATAGCAGCACAATTTACAATAGCCAAGAGCTGGAAGCAACCTAGGTGCCCATCAGTAAATGAAAAGATCAAGAAACTATGGTACATATACACAATGGAATTCTATGCAGCAGAAAGAAAGAAGGAGCTACTACCCCTTCCAACAGCATGGATGGAACTGGAAAGCATTATGCTGAGTGAAATAAGCCAGGTGGTGAAAGACAAATACCATACGATCTCACCTTTAACAGGAAACTAAACAACAGAATAAACAAGCAAGCAAAATATAACCGAAGACACTGAAATAGAGAACAGGGGGATAGTGACCAGAGGGGATAGGGGAGGGAATTTCAGGGGGAAAGGGGGAAGGATTCACAGGAAGTAGTATAAAGGACACATGGACAACAAGTAAGGGGGGTGAAAATGGGAGGGAGGTGGGGAGCACTGGGGTGGTGGGCTGGGATGGGAGTAAAAGACAGAAAACTGTACTTGAACAATAATTACATTTTTAAAAAGGTGTAAAAAAAGGAAAAAAAGAACTCATGACACCTGGACATAAACTAAAAGTGGGGGAATGGTGAGGGATGGGGTGTGCAGGGGAATGAGGGGGGGGAATGGGACAACTGTAATGGCATAATCAATAAAATATATTTAAAAAATGATATCTTGTAGTTTTCAACATACAGGTCCTTTACACCCTTTGTTAAAATTATTCCAAAGTATTGTATTCTTTTTGTTGCAACTGCAAAAGGAACTGTTTTTGTTTCCTCAATTCTTTTTCAGGAGTTTGATTGTTAGCATACAGGAATGCAATGAATTTTTGCATATTGATTATGTATCCTGCAACTTTACTGTACTTGTTTGTTCATAGTAGATTTTTTGTAAGAATTTAAGGTGTTTTCCTATGTAAAGAATCATGTCATGTGCAGAAAGTGACAATTTACCTTTTCATTCCCAATTTGGATGCCTTTTTCTCTCGTCCGATACCTCTATGACTTCTAGTACTAGGTTGCATGAAGAGTGATGAGCGTGGGTATCCTTGTCTCGTTCCATTGATCTTGGAGGAAAAGCTTTCAGTTTTTCACCATTAAGTATGAGAGTATCTGAAGGTTTCTTATACATGGCCTTTATCATGCTGAAGTATTCCCTCTATACGTGTCTTCCCTTGGAAAGAACCCCACTTGATGTGATGCATCATTTTTAAAATGTATTATTGTATTCAGTTTACCAATATTTTTAGAACTTTTCCATCTGTATTCATCAAAGGTATTTGTCTGTAGTGTTCTTTTTCTGTTATACTAGCCAGATTTTGGCACCATCTGCATGTTGGAATCATAAAATGTGTTATCAATTATTGTCTCTTCAAATTTTGGGAGAAATTTGAGAAAGGTATCACTTTTTTTTTTGAATGTTTAGTAGAATTCACTAGTGAAGCCATCAGGTCTTCGACTTTTGCTTTTTCAGATGCTTTTGATGAGTGTTTCAATTTCCTCACTGATTCAGGCTAGAAAGTTTATGCATTTCTAGGAACTTACTGATTTCTTCTCAGTTATTAAATTTGGTGGTATATGGTCTCTCAGAGTATTCTTGCTAGAGGTCATTTTTATTTCTGTGGTGTCTAGTAAATTCTCTTCATTTCTGATTTTGTTTGAGCTTTTTCTCTTTTTGTCGTTAGTAAGTGAAGCCAGAGGTCTGTCAATTATTTTTTCAAAGAATTAGCTCTTTGTTGTACACTATATTTTTTGGACTGTAAGACACACCCCCTAAATTCAGGAGGAAAAGGGGGGATGTGTCTTATAGTTCGAATGTAGTTTTACATTTACAATGGTGAAATATTATGTTATTAAATATCTGACCACATTTTTTATTTCAAAATTTTTTTCCTATTTCCCTCCTCTAAAACCTAGGTGTGTCTTATGGTCCAAAAATATGGTAGTCTTTTTATTGTTTATTTCAGGGTTTTCAACCAATGTACAGGAATAATTTTTAAAACCTGTAATATTTGACTGTTTAGTCAGGAGTAGTGATCTCTTTCCCTTAGATCATCAAATAAAAAATGACCATAATTAACACAACATAGATGTCTGATGAGAACGAGTCAAAATTATACCTATTTGTCAAATTGCAAAAAAAATAAGTTTTTGGTGTGCTTCAGAAAGTTAGTAGTTTATGTGTGCACTAAGATAAAAAAGGTTAAATATAATTGCTATTTCACTTGTGATATTTTGTTCTTATTTTTATTATTTTCTTTCTTTTGCTGGCTTGGCTCTGGGCTGCTCTCCTTTTCTTTTTCTACTGCTTTACAATGTAATGTTAGGTTGTTTACTTGAGATTTTCCTTGTTTCTGGAGATAGGCCTATAATGCTATAAAATTCCTCATTATCACTTTTCCTGCATCCCAAAAGTTTTATCTTGTATTATCACTCTCATTTGTCTATGAATATCTTTTGATCTTACCTTTTACTTCTTTAACTCAGTCTGTTGATTCAGTAGCATATTGTTTAATCTACACATATTTGTGAGACTTCTTGCTTTCTTTTTGCAATTGATTTCTAATTTAGATTATTATAGTTTGAAATTATGCTTGGTATAATTTCAATCTTAAATTTGTTGAGACATCTCTTGAGTTCCAACATATGGTCTATCTGAGAATACTCCATGTATGATGGAGAAAAATGTATAATCTGGTGCTCTGGGATGAAAAGCTTTGTAAATATCGTGTCTCTTTGATCTAATGTGTCATTTAAGGCCTCTATTTCCTTACTGATTTTATGTTTGTATGATCTACCTCTAGGTTTCAATAAGGTTTGTAGGTCCCCTTTTATAGTTGTATTTTAGTGAGTTTCTGTTCGTTTATATATTTTAGTACTGACTGATTGGGTGCGCATATAATGAGATGTGTATGTCTTCCTGATATAATGTATCCTTTATCATTATACAATGTCTACCTGTGTCTCATTACCTTTGTTATTTTAAAATATATTTGGTCAGATATAAGTATGGCTACACCTATTTTTCTTTGGATGACATTTGCTTGAAGAAACATTTTACATTCTTCTGGGTCTGTACTTGACTTCACAGTTGTATCTCTTGATGACGGCATATGGTTGGGTTTTGTCTTTGGATCCAATTTGCTTCTCTGTATGTTTTTATTGTTGATTTCTATCCTTTTACACAAAGGATGATTATTTTAGTATCAGCGTTTTCATTAAACATTTTATCTTTGGTTTTCTGGTACTTCCATGCTGCCACTGTTTCTTATCCCTTGTGTTTACATTTGATATTTTTAGCTTGATGGTATTCTATAATTTTTAATTTTGTTTCCTTTTTAAGTTATGGGTCTCAGTTCTGAATGTTGGTGTGTGTATGGTTACAGGTAGGTTTATGCAAAAGATTTATTTATACAGTAGTCCTTTTTGTTTTGAATGAATCCAGTTTCCATCTCCCTTTGCCAATTAAGAACTTTACCATCTCCCTTTTCATGTTTTTATTGTCACTAATTTACACTACTTATGATGTGAGTTCAAGAAACTACTGCCTGCTTCCTCTATGTTAATGTTTCCTTCCTTTCCTTTATTGTTTTTCTTTTAACTGTTAAGTGATATTTAACTGTACAGTATCTTGGAAATATCACTTACCCTGTTAAGTGATATTCTGGAAAAGGGTTCTAATATTCTGGTTCTGCCTGACTACTGGTGATCTTACTCATAGTACTGTATCCTTTCATTCTTTGTATCAGGTAGAATAATGCCCTTAAATAAGATCTTCCATTGATAAATTCCTGAGCTCTGAAACAGTTTTTATCTTTTCTTCACATATAAAGAATACCTTGGGCCTTGGCTGGCATAGCTCAGTGGATTGAGCGGGAGCCTGCGAACCAGAGGATCGTGGTTCGATTCCCAGTCAGGGCACATGCCTGGGTTGCAGGCCGGTTCCTTGCAGGCTAACTACCAGCAGGGGACGCACAAAAGACAACCATACATTGATGTTTCTCTCCCTCGCTCCTTCCCCTCTAAAAATAAATAAATAAATAAAATCTTAAAAAAAAAAAAAAAAAGAATACCTTGGCTGAATACATTTTTCCTGGTTGGTAATTTCTCTATTTTAGTAGTTTGAATATTTGATTCTACTGTCTCCTGGTCTGTAGGGTTTCTGCTGAGAATTTTGATGAAAACTAAAGGGATTCCATTTATAAGTTACTGTTTTCCCTGGCTGCCTTGCAAATCCTTTTTGCCATTAATTTCTGAGTTTTAATACAATGTGCCTTGGATTGAAATAATTAGGTGTCCGGCTTGTCTTGGATTTGAAGACCTAAGTCTTTCCATACATGTTAGAAGTTCTCATCAACTATTTATCAGAATAAGGTATTACCTTCTCCCTCTCTTCTTCTAGTATGCCTATTATTCTTATATTATACTTTCTGGTGGAGTTAGAGAGTATTTATATAAGCCTTCATTAAAAACAAACAAACAAAGAACAAAAAAACACCTCTCTTCAGCCCCATGTCATAGTGATCAGTCCCACAGGAATGGAGGAATATTCACTGAATTTGTCTGCTATTTCTGTCTGAAGCAAGTGCCAGTAGCAATCTGACCCCTCCCCTTTCCCAAAACCCTTAGTGAACTCCAGGGTACGTCCATGGCACAGTTTTAGCTCTACCCCCCACCCATCCCATTTTGCTCCAGTTGCATACCTCCTCAATGTTTCAATGCACAGATCTCTTAGGCATGTTTATACATCGAGGAGAAAATACTATGCTGAATTATAGCTGTTCAAATTATTGAAGCTTAAAGAGGAGAGATCAAGGGGACCTCCTACCCAGCCAGTCCTCTGATACCAGCCCTGAAGAGTTTTTTTTCCTTTTCCCTTAAGATTTTATATTTATTTATTTTTAGAGAGAAGGAAAGGGAGGGAGAGAAACATTGATGTGCAAGAGATACACCAATCAGTTGCCTCTTGCACACTCACCACTAGGGATCCAGCTCTCCAACCCAGGCATGTGCCCTGACTGTCAATCTAACTGGCAACCCTTTGATTTGTAGGCCAGCACTCAATTCACTGAGTCAAACCAGCCAGGGCCCTTTCTTGTGTTTCAGTTGTGTTTTTTACCTTCCTTGAAATAATAAAGCATAATACACCAAAAATGTTGTTTATTTTCTTCCATTTTCAATATTAAAATGGCTACATAAAACTTCAATGTTGATATATTTTTTAAATGCATGCTGATACAATAGATGTCACAATACAATCTAACAAAATTGATCTGAATGAATTTGAAGACTATTAAGTGCTACTAGAGCAATCTTATGGAGAAAACAAATGAACTTTCTGGCCAACCAAATACAATACACAGATGGCTTCTTGACAACTAGCAATACTTCTAAGGATTTTTTGCTCAACACCATAAGTAAATCATTTGGCAAAAGAAGATATAAAGAATCACCTCACAAGGACCAAATTTGCCATTAGAAGGTGGCATAACTGGGATTCCAACTGAAAACAGGGCACTAGGAACTTGATGACTGATCAAAAACAAGCCATTGTTATAAAAAGCCCAGAGAACTGGCAGCAGCTTTATGGTTTCTTAAGGGTTGCAGGGTTCTGACAAATTTGGATTCCAAACTTTGGACTTACAGCAAAACCACTGTGTAATTCTTTGAAAGAGACAATCCAAATGTTACCCAACAGACTACCACTATCTTAAACTTGGCCTCCCTACTCCCAGACTCACAGAGAGGCTCAAACCTTCAGCAAGTTTGCTCGGAGGAAACAGCATGACATGCATGTTTGCATGTCATAGACACAGTATACTGCAGCAAACAGCATCTACTGGACCAGCCACTGACAGAACCTGACCAGCAACTATGTACAGATTGGAGCAACTTCATAGAGAACGGTCAACAAGCCAGGTGTAAGTAAGTCACCATACATAAGGTAATGGAAGCACAAATCTCAGCATAAAATGCTGAACTGACAGCCCTCATTAGAGACTTAGAACTTTGTCCCAGAGACAGAATGTCAGCATCTATACTGACTCTAAATATGCCTTCATGGCACTCCCTGCCCATGAGGCAAGATGGAAAGAAATACAACTTTTAACCTTGGGGAATAAGGATATCAAACATACAAAAGAAATTTTACAATTGTTAGAGGCAGTGAATCTACCGAACCAGAAAGCCTTAAAGCCCAGGACACCAGAAGAATGGCTCCCACACAAGCCAAAGAAACGAAACTGCAGATAAGGCAGCAAGACAAGGCACATGAGGGATGCCACTTCAGGGGGCTGTGATTCCCAACCTGGACTTGTCAGAATTTAAACCCCATCACACACAACAAGACGATAAACGGGCCTGAGAATGGAGATTTTCTAATACTGACCCTAATTCAATACGGAAGATCAACACTTATGGTATGATCTTATTCCCTGAAGGTCTAGTGTGTCCCATCCTCAAACACTTATATGAAGGGTCCCATTATGAAACAGCTGCTTTAATGGACCTCAACAGACTATGCTTGAAGGGCCCTCATTTGCAAAGGACCATCCAGAGAATTATCCAAGCCTGCCAGATATACGCCGAAAACAGCCCTCAGACAGAACTTACCCCAATGAAAATGGAAGTACAATACAAAGAGACTTGCCCATTTAAAGACTCACAAGTTAACTTTACACAGATGCCAAAAACCAGAAGGAACTTTAAAATTTTATTAGTTTTTGTGGACACTTTTTTTTGGATGGGTGGAGGCATACTCAAATAGAACCAAAAAGGCAACTGAGGTAGTAAAGCTTCTACGTAAAGAAACAATCCATAGTTTGGACTTCTTCACAGCATTAATAGTGACAACAGACCACTCTTCACTTTGGAAGTCGCCCAGAAGATAGGAAAGGCACTATAGATGCAATGGAAGCTACATGCACCTGGGAGACCTCAATCTATGGGGAAGACTAAGAAAATAAAAAACAATAAAGAAGACCCAGGCAAATATATGCCAGGCAACACCACATTTGAAATGGGATCTGGCATTCTTTACTGCCTTGCCCTGAATTAGGGTTGCACCCTAAAGTGGGCTTAAATTAAGCCTCTCTCAAATAGTTTATGGGAGACCCAAATTTCTGTTTTAGGAACAGCCCCTTTAGATTTAGAGCGTGAATCAAAAATTAAATATGTACCCCATGCAGGGCAAACACTAACAATTTTGCACAAGTTTGCTTATTCCAGGTCCATCCACCCATCTGACCGTCCCTTACATGCATTACGGCTGGGAAACCGAGTCTTACTAAAGACCAGGAAGACAAGGCCCTGAAGAGCAGTTAGCTGAGCAATGGACTGGTGCCTATGACGACCTGCTCATAACACACTCTTCCTTAAACCCCAAGGGAATCAAGCCTCAGCTCTACCACACACAGAGAAAGTGGGCACTGCCTGAGGAAAACAGCAGCTGCTGCTGATACGCAGGGGACAGATGGACCTACGCTCATGAAGGAGATTCAAAATTCCTCTTTCAGAGGGACAGTGGCTCTCAGCATAAAGTGACAATGTTACTTTTTATTTCTTTTCCTTCTTATTTTCCTGCATTTCCCAGTAGTGATTTCCTCAGCAAATTTATTTAGCTGTGGGAGGTTTCTGCCCAAAGCCCTGTTCAGGGTTAGATCATGGGGATTCTTTAGTCTCTCCAGTTTCTGACCCTTCACTTGATTGTTTGTAGAACAGATCTCTTTTTGGAAGCCCATCTGCAAAACTGTCTCATGAAACATGAAATACTGCCATCTTCCAAGACACTGCATATGCGTGCCTTCCAAAAACAATTCTTCTCCCTCATGTAAAGGATCCCCTCCATTCCTGACTCCCTTACTCCTTTGTTAGTAAGAATCTGTGGACCCAGAGATTAGTAAGATTATGTCCTCTGCCAGGAATGAGTAACCACAGAAGAGTAAGATCTTTGACAATTTACCCTTGTAAATGGGGAAGGTGGGGGTTGAAGGGGGAAATAGTTATCATAAAATAGTCAGTGGGAGTACCAAGAGAGTCTCTGACCACTGGCCAAGACAGTGGCAAGGGGAGGTTTTTATACTAAGCATGTCAAATGCTATAGATATAAATGGATAGGGCCTGAGCATACATGGAAAGCTAAAAAGATAGGTGGGTAAGATCTCAGCATGCTGAAAGCTAGAAGATGAACATGGACGGTGCCCAAGGAAGTCAAAAGCTAGAAAGATAGCTGGATCAGGAACATAGCCCTCCCCTATCTATCCCTATAAAAACTGTGGGCTAACTGGAGGACTCAATTGGTCTTTGAGACAGGAGCCCACCATTATTTCAGGTTGTGTGGCACCTGCATAAACCTCTTTCCTTTTTGCCTATCACCTGCCTCACAATTTGGCAACAAATATATATTTATACATTTTTATATGCTTTTTATATTTATAGCTGGTAATGTGTTTGCATTACTCTGCCAGTTTAAACCATCCACATTTAGTGTAATTATTGATGTTAACTTTAAGTCTTAACAATTTATTTTCTGCTTTCTATTTGTTCGGTTTTCTTTCCCTAAGTTTCCTGTGGCTTAACTGAACATATTCCACTTTTGTCTAGTGTTTCTGTATGTATTTTTTGGTATAGGCTTTTTTTCTTTAGTGGTTACAGTGGGTGGAATATCATACATACATAACCAGTAACAAATTCTTTTCCTTTTCCTTTATTTGAGAACATCTTGATTTTCTATTTATCCTGAAAGACAGTTTTGCTTGGTATCATTCTGGGTAGATACTACACATATTTTAGCACTTCAGAAATGTTGTCCTTTATAGCTTCTGGCCTTCATAGTTTCTGAAGAGAAATCCAGTATTATTTAAATTTTCCCTCCTCTAAGGAGGAGGTGTTGCACATCTCTGCTTTCAAGATGTTTTAAGTTCTAATAAGTTTGACCGTGTTGTCTTTATGTAGATTCTTTTGGGTTTTTACTGTATGCGGTTCCCTCAGCTTCTTGAATCTGTAGATTAGATTTATGTCTTTTGCCAAATATCAAGTTATTGATCATATTTCTCTGAATACTTTTTAAAGTCCTGTTCTGTCTTCTCTTTCTTCAAGAATTAAGGGAGAAGAATATACAACTTCTGTTATTACCCAACAGATCCTTGAGGGCCTGTTCCTTTTTCCCCCAGTTATTTTCCCCACTTGAGAACATTAAATAATTAAACCACATTAAAAATACTTTCATGTTGGTGCTTATAATTTACTCTCCTACCGAAGTCCATGGTGTGATCTGGTGGGTTTACCACAACTGGGATGAACTAGAGGAAATACAGTGGCATCATCTTAGATGCCATGTTGGGGAACTAGAGAAGAACAAGAATGCACACACACCTGTAGACAATCTCTTTCAATGTCTTTTTTAAAAACAATAATCAAGTATTTTTAACTCTCCATCCTCCAGAATGGGTAATTTCCATTGTTCTATCATCCAGTCCACAGAAGCTTTCTCATCTCTTTTATTCTGTGGTTGAGCCATCTACTGAGATTTTTGTACTGCAGTTATATTTCTCATTTCTAAAATTTTCATGTGATTCTTTCTAACTTCCATTTCTTTGCTGAGATTTTCTACTTTTAATTTGTTTCTATTGTGTTTGTAATTACTCTCTGAAGCATTTTTATTATGGCCACTTTATATTCTGTTGAGTAATTTCAAAAGTTCTGTTATCTAGATGTTCATATGTATTGAATGCCCTATTTCATTTAGTTTAAGAACTTCCTGGTGGTTTCCGCCAAGATGGAGGCATAGGTAGAAACACTGTGCCTTCTCCCACAACCAAGTTTGAATACAACAAAGGTTTGGTAAACAAAGACACAGCCAAAGAATAGAAAATTGAACTATACGGAAGTCCGACAACAACGGAGCAGGGTCGGGCAGGAAAGATACCCCGACCCCAGGCACACAGGCAGCCGGGGTTAGCAGTGCGGACCCAGTGACGGTGCAGGACAGGCTGACTGCGGCGGTCACACATTTGCACACAGATAAACCAGCAGAGCAGTGAGACGGACCTTGCAGGCCCCAGCAGGCAAACCCAGTGAGTAAACAAGACAATGGGCTGCCTGAGGTCACACATTTGCGAGCAGTGGGATGGATGGTGAAGCCCGCAGAGGGAATCGCCATTGCTCCCCTTTGACCCCGCCCCCACATACAGCATCACAACCCAGCGACTGGGTTGCCCTGCCCTGGTGAACACCGAGGGCTCCGCTCCTCATACAAAACAGGTGCAAACAGACCAAAATATGGCTCAAGAAGAACTTAAAGCCCCAGAGCCAATAATTTTAAGTGACCAAGAAATAGCCTACCTATTAGATGCACAGTTCAAAATACTGGTGCTCAGGAGGCTCACAGAACTAGTCGATTTTAGTCACAAATTAGAGGAACAAATGAAGGCTAAACTAATTGAAATGAAGGGAAATGCACAGGAAACCAATAGCGATGGAAAGGAAACTGAGACTCAAATCAAGGGAGTGGACCAGAAGGAAGAACAAAACATCCAACCAGAAAAGGAGGAAGAAACAAGAATTCAAAAAAATGAGGAGAGGCTTAGGAACCTCCAGGACATCTTTAAACGTTCCAACATTTGAATTACAGGGGTACCAGAAGGGGAAAAGAAACAGCCATGAGTGGAAAACTTATTTGGACAAATAATAAAGGAGAACTTCCCCAGTCTGGCAAAGGAAATGGACTTCCAGGAAATCCAGGAAGCTCAGAGAGTACCAAAGAAGTTGGACCCAAGAAGGAACACACCAAGGCACACCATAATCAAATTAGCCAAGATGAAAATGAAGGAGAGAATCCTAGAAGCAGCAAGAGATAAGGGGACAGTCACCTACAAAGGAGTGCCCATCAGACTGTCAGCAGATTTCTCAAAAGAGACCTTACAGGCAAGAAGGGGCTGGAAAGAAGTACTCCAACTCATGAAATCCAAAGACCTACAGCCAAGATTGCTTTATCCAGCAAAGTTTTCATTTAGAATGGAAGGACAGATAAAGTGCTTCTCAGATAAGATCAAATTCAAGGAGTTCATCATCACCAAGCCCTTATTATATGAAATGTTAAAGGGACTTATATAAGAAAAAGAAGATAAAAAATATGAATAGTGAAAGGACAGCAAACTCACAGTTATTAACAACCACACCTAAAACAAAAGCCAACCAAGAGGACAGCTAGATCAGGAGCGGAACCATAGAAATGAAAAACACATGAAGGGTTTAGCAAAAGGGGAGTGGGAGGGGGAGAAGTGGAGAGAAGGTACAGAGAACAAGTAGCATAGATGGTAGGTAGAAAATAGATAGGGGGAGGGCAAGAATAGTATGGGAAATATATATTCTAGAGAACTTGAGACATGTCGTCATAAACTAAAGGGGGGGGAGTGGTGAGGGAGGGGTGTGCAGGATGGAGGGGAATGAAGGGGGGTAATAGAACTGTAATGGTATAATCAATAAAATATATTTTTAAAAAGTACTTCCTGGTTCTTGGTAAGATGAATAATTTTCAACTATGTTTTCTGAGACTCTGGTTTTTAATTTAACCATCCATTGTAGCTGACTTGGATATCACACTGGTGGGGAAAGATGGTATTGCTTCATTATTGCTTGGTGACAGGGTATGTCCAGGTTCCCTATCATTGACATTCCTTGTCATTGCTGAAGAATGGAGGGTCATGCTGGACTGAGGGAGTACCAACTTTTCGTTAGGCCTCAAAGAGTTGAATTGCCTGCCTACTGCTCCCCATGTGGCCCTTAATGATACTTTTCCAGGGTGACGGGTGTTGAATTACCTCACTACAACAGGGAATGGTGAGGGGAAGAGATGCCTTATTACTGGCTGGTGGGGAAGAAGTGCAGGCCCTTCCCGTGATCTACACTGCCACTACTGGGAAGAGGGTCCAGCTACCAACTAGGTAAAATAAAAGTCCCAGCTTACTACTTGGTCTTCTCTGACAACCACCATGGCAGTGGAGGGGTTGAAGTTCCTTAGCCTGGGAAAGGCAGAAGTCTAGGCTCCCCGCTTGGTCTTTGTGTCAGTGGTAGTGAGGTAATAATATTTCTTCTGTTGTGGTTGGCTAGAGGGGAATGGTTATTATCTAAAAGTTTTCTGACTTGGTCAAGGTTGCACTCTACTGATCCTTCATCTAGAGAGAGCAGGATTTTGTTGGGGCGTTTTTGTCCATGCTCACTGGCATTTCCAAATTGCCAGCTTCTTTAACTCCAAGTCTGGGATACATGATGCAAAAAGAAATCCCAGGAAACACAGTTCTGTTTTGCTGCTTGGTCCCAAGGTCCCTCGCTAGCCTGCCTTCTTATTTCCACCTTGAAGAGTACTGGAAATATAAGCCCTGGTTTTTTGGATTTCCCCCCACTATTTTGTAATTCAAGTGACTGATTCAAGCTTTGTTTGCCCAGGCACGCACGTCAAACACAGCTACCTCCAATAAACACATTGCCAGCCACTTGACTAGACAATGAGCCCGAAGTAACTCTCCACACTGAGGCTCCTTTGTTGTAGAGTTCTTGGTTGACTTCAATATCTAAAACTTGAAATCCTGCTCATATGTTTTAAATTCACCAATAATCCAGGTCTATGCATGTGCATGCCTGCAACCAACCCCAACCTGGCTGGGTGGCCCCACGTGTGTTGTACAATTTCCAGGTTTTGTAAGTAAGAAACCTGTACCTTTTCAGTTTTCTTTTGGTAATTGTTGAAGGGTATCTTAATCATAAGAACCAAAAGGAGCCCTGGCTGGTGTAGCTCAGTGGATTGAGCATGGACCTGTGAACCACATGATTGTGGTTCAATTCCCAGTCAGGGCACATGCCTGGGTTGCAGGCCATTTCCCAGCAGGGTACACATGAGAGGCAACCATACACTAATATTTCTCTCCCTCTCTTCTTCCCTTCCCCCTAAAGATAAATAAATAAAGTTAAAAAAAAAAAAAAAGAACCAAAAGGGCTGGTCTAACAACACCACTGGTTATTGACAGACTGAGAACAGTACAAAATAGTCTTCTCATGTTGCTTTTTACATATAATGTACAGGGCATTTGGCTGTACTTTGTGGGAGAAATAGGGAAAAGTATGTCTACTCCATCTTCCTAATAGAGCAAATCTAAACATTTATTTTTGTGGGTTCATTTTGATAACAATTAAAAAGAAAAAGTTATTTGATTTTACCAATTCTGTTATAATAGCTTCGAAGATATTCATAGGTTTAAGTAAAAAAAACAAAAACAAAACCACACACACACAAAAAAAACCCCCATGGAATTCAGTTACTCGTACCTTGCTCACTGCCATTTCCACAAATGTAAAGATTGACATATGAACAAGCAGGGCTAGGCTTGGATGATCCTCTGGTGAGTGTAATCTCCAGGTCAGACCCCTTTAACTGAGCACACAAGAATATGTGATTAAGTAACTGTAGCAACTGACCACAGTGTCACAAATAACATGGCAACAACTTCTTCTAAGATAAAGAACTTTCTACAAGTCTAAGATCATATTCAATTAAAGGGCTTCAATTTTCCCTAATTGTTTTAATCTTTTTTTTGTTTGTTTTCCATTTATTGTTGTTCAGTTACACTTGTCTGGCCTTTTCCCCTCATTGCTCACCTTTACCCCATCTCCCCTGACTCCCACAGTCAATTTCCTCCATTGCCCATGCCCATGAGTCCTCTATTTGTGTTCCTTTGCTTGCCCTTCTCCTTATTTCCCCCGTTATTCCCCTCCCCTCTCCCCTCTGGGAATTGTCAGTTTGTTCTTTATTTCCAAGTCTCTGATTCAATTTTGCTCATTTGTTTTGTTGATTAGATTCCACCTATAGGTGAAAAAATATGCAAACTAGAAAATGAAACTATCTTGTAAAATTGTCCTAACTAAAAAGACAGTCACTTCCAGCCCCTGCTTGTCTGCCTCATTTGTCCCATACAAAATAGGAACAGATAAGGAGTAAAATGACTGAATAAATGAGTGGCTGACATAGAATTTCTTCCCCTATTACACATGTCCACCTTCTGGCCATGTCTTAGTATCAGATTTCCAAAGTTATATGTAAAATGTATTAATAGGAAATAAAACCTTATATATACATAAAGCCTACCACTTTAAAAGTTAACTGTTTTCAAGTCAATTGTACTTAACTTCAACAATAATTCCTAGAATCCCCATTACGGACTTTCCTAGTTTTAGATATAACTGGCCCATACAGCTATGTGATACTAGCAATTTTTTACATGCTTCCTGGCTACCTTCCCCAAAAGAACTGCTAGGAGAACAGATCTCTCTTCCTTCCCTCTCTCCTATCCTGCACATCATCTCCCTGATCCTACAGACCACTGTCCAGAGTAATTGAGAATTAAATATCAAACCAATTGCTACTGAGGGAACAGAATATCAAGAGGGTTAGTACATAGTCCCGACTGGTATGGCTCAGTTGGTTGGGTATAGTTCCGCAAAACAAAAGGTCGCCAGTTTGATTCCTGGTCAAGGCACATGAATGGGCTGCAGGTTCAGTCCTTGGTCAAGGTATGTGTGAGCGGTAACCAACTGATATTTCTCATTCATGTCAATGTTTCTCTCCCTCTTTTTTTCTCCCTCCCTTTCCCTCTCTCAAAGAAATAAATAAAAACTAAAAAAAAAAAAAAGAATTCCTTATATTTAAAAAAGAGGTTAGTACATAAACGTAACATAAAATCTAATACTAAATCTCTTAGTAGTTCAATAGAACTCAGAACTCACCTGAATTTTTTCTTGAATAAGAATTTCATCTGATACAGGCACTGGATATGGTTTCAAGGGAGCCTTTATGGTAGCAAATATGAACTCTATGTGGCTTTCAATAATGGCATTCAGATACTTTCCTTCAGACTGTGCTGCGTAATAGACTGTTATTTCATCAGTTGTAACCAGATTGCACTAAAAGGACATATAGAAAATTTAAAAAGCAAGGACTTTGTTAATTAAAATGTAAGGTGCTGTTGAACAAGGGCTGACAATCCCATGCTGAATCATTATGAGAGGGTACAGTCTCCTGCCCAATCCTCTGCTGAAACAAAGGAGTGAAACAGTGAGAACCGACTCACAAAGCTCAGTAGAGAGGATTTGGCCTCCTGAGACTGTGAATTACAAATTTCAAACCCCTGACCTAAGGATGCGGGCTGGCAGGAGCCCTCCTAGGGGTAGGAGCGCCATAGCTCTTACCTGGTGGGGGCAGGCAATGGTCTCTGTCCACCTGCCCTGGCTCCCAGCTCCCAAATAAGGAACACCCCTTCTGTCTAGATGAAAATAATCTCTCCCCTGAGCTAGAAGCCCTTCCATGCTTACTGAACTGAACCTCTATTCTTCTTCAGAGACGCCCACTGTCATCTCTGATGACCTTCTGCACTAGTCATAAGATGATGTTGTCAAAGTCCCAGGAAAGTAGAAAAAGGAGGACAAGGGGCCCAGACTGGTGGAAAGCTCCTAGTCAGCGGAACGAAGTACCCACATCCAGTCTGGGAGTGAACAAGTAGAGAGGAAAAGTGGCCTGTCTTACAGAGTACAATCTGAAAGAATTATACATTACCAATTTTCATTAACTGATTACTATGGTTTATATTGTCTACCTATTCCATCCTCCCAACAAACAAACTTAAGCAAAATTCCAAAACAGCAGCTTGCTCTTAATCTGACAAACCTTTTTGCGAAGTTTCTGGATGCGATTGATGACTTCCCGAGCCACTCCTTCATCCATCAATGACTGGTCAGGGGTGATGTCTAAGAGAACCAAAGCCTATAGGAATAAACAGAGCACACTATGATGATCATTTAAGGAAAAACGTTCTTTCAAACCCAGCAAAATGCTTTTTAAAACTAAACTCTGAGAAGTCTAATATGCAGCAGTATATATTCACAAAACTGAGCCAAGAACACAGGTAATCTAGTTTCTTTATAGTTTGGGTTCTTGTTTGTAATGAGTGATTGCTTCATCCTTTGAGGTGTAGCTTTCCATTTTTCTTCTGTAGGGTGCTGCTCACAAAGGATCCTGAGACCAGCTTTTGTTAGTCTCTCAACTCTGCTTTTTGTCAATGGTCATGAAGTCCTTAGAGCAGCTTTTCACAATGGATCCATAACAAACAAGTGGATTAAAGGCACTTGTTATGTCTTAAAACAAGACCCCTTTTTATTGTTCGGTTTACTACTGTGATTAAAAAATAATTTCTGAAATGAACCGCAGTATTTTTTTTGAGTTACTGTACTTTTCAGACTATAAGATGCACCCCCCCCCGAGACCCCTCCCTCGATTTGGGAGGAATAATGGTTGTAAATGCTGCTGTTGAATTCTGCTTACATTTATATTGGTAAAATACTGTATTATTTACATTATTAAATATTTTACCATATTTTTTGCTTCAAAAATTTTTTCCTATTTCCCTCTAAAACCTAGGTGCATCTTATGGCCGAAAAATACAGTAGTTTATCATCTTCTTGTCAACACTGTCTACTTTACTATCTCATATGTTCTGAAGATTGTGATGATAATGTACTAATAGTATGTTTCACTTCTATTAGAGGGGAATAAGCACGTAAACTAGTTAACATCACCATTTACCTCAGAAGGAACTCAATCAGAGAAGTTGAGCTTCACAAAAGCATAGAAAGCAGAACGGGAAATGGAGGAAGAGTCAGGGCAGCACCACCACAGCCCACAATGACACTTCCTTAAGTCAAGCAGAAAACTTCTTCAGGCTCTCGCTTACACTGGCTGGAGCTGGGGAGAACTGTACCATCTCAGTGTTTACCATCCTCCCTGTACTCCCTCTCCCTTCCTTTGTAGCTTCCTCACCTTTGGCTCCTCACACCAGTCTGCCCACACCACACAGAGACTACATCTAATGTAAGCCCCGAGGAGGTTGGCCAGTTCAGATAAGGTACTGCCCACCCCCCACTGAATCCTGACATGTTAGGCACAGAGGGACTCCAGCAAGCCCACTACTCCCACCCTGGAGGTCTTAGAGCCTATCTGCCCAGAAGAGTCTGATCAGGAGTCAAAAGGGATGCTATGCTCCATCACAATAAAAATATTGGCCCCAGAATACAAAACTGCTTGTACAGTCTTTAAAGAGCACTCCCTAAACATCCCCACCTCTACCCCTCACTTTGATTTTATTTAATTACTTAATGTTTAGAGCAAGGGGAAATGAGGGGGAAAGAGAGGAAGAGAAACACTGATGTGAGAGAGAAACATCAATTGCTTGCCTCTTGCACGTCTTCAAACAGGGACCTGGCCTGCAACCCAGGCATATGCCTTGACTGGGAATTGAACCAGCAACTTCTTACTTTGAGGGACAACATTCAACCAACACACTGAATCATACCAATCAGGGCTCTACCCCACACTTTAGAAAGAAATTATTCCCAGTACTTACTTCTACCATATAATCTATCAGGCAGAAAACAATTAGCTTACTTTCTGGTCTCCGTAACTGACTGACCACTTGAAAGGTGAGATTACATTACATCCTATCCATTTTAGTGTGATCCAACGCTTGGGACAATTACTCACATACAAAACATATATTTATGCATTGGTTAAAGAAATGAATATGTAAAAAGCATATCATAGAGGGGTTTAATTAAGATCATCTAAAATGAATAACTGCTTTACTTTACCCTGAGACATGCTATCAACATTTCAGGAAAGAAGTATATCTTATTTTCTGGTAAAGAATGCTCTAGGGAACAGAAAATACCTGAGCATCTGAGTGTGCTTCGAACTGTGCTGTCCCACTTGTTGCCTGATCAAAGGTGTACATCAGACGAATATCTTCTTCATGTAATTCATGGCCTCCCACAACAATGGTTCCTATTAGAGAAGCAATAGCCACTGTTACTCAATCAGTCCTTTCTCCTACTCAAGCTGCCCCGCTTTAAGTATAATGTGCCACCTTTTAACAAAAAACATTCACAGTATTAAGCTACAGAGGCTTTAAGATATTATGTCCTCCTGACCCAATGTCTACAGTTGTATAAAAACTTACAGATTCAAAGACAGGTGCCAGGATGCCATGAATTCCCATCATAAATACACGCTTCGTGATGTAATGAAAAATGCAGTCTGTAGAGTCAAACTGGCCTCAGGCCCACCACTCAGTGAGAGCAGGACTGTGGTGTTTTATTATGTGTAAGCAGGGTGCAGGTTAAATAAGGTGAACAGTGTGACACTCTGAGGGTCATGCCTATCCACCACAGGCAGAGAATTTACAGAGCTCAGGGTGGCAAAATCCCAATGTTCAGGAAGCCCACTGTAATTACCAACAATGATGTTCTTGGTCTCTGAGGACTGGGGATGCCATTCTCATATCATATCACTATGTTCTGAAAATGATTTTTGTCTTCCATCAGGGTAGAACAGTCCATTCAGGAAATACAGTTTAAAAACTGTTGTCTTTTGGTGTCAAAAAAGATGAATTTCAGGAATTTTTGATATTTTGGCTACCTGGTGAAACAACTTAGATTGTGACTGAAAGGTTGATCAAAGATTTTTATTAATTTATTATAGCAAGTGAAATTAGTTATGTACTCAAGTTTTAGTTGCTAAAACTCATGCAAGTGTGCCAGATNTTGTATAAAAACTTCCAGATTCAAAGACAGGTGCCAGGATGCCATGAATTCCCATCATAAATACACGCTTCGTGATGTAATGAAAAATGCAGTCTGTAGAGTCAAACTGGCCTCAGGCCCACCACTCAGTGAGAGCAGGACTGTGGTGTTTTATTATGTGTAAGCAGGGTGCAGGTTAAATAAGGTGAACAGTGTGACACTCTGAGGGTCATGCCTATCCACCACAGGCAGAGAATTTACAGAGCTCAGGGTGGCAAAATCCCAATGTTCAGGAAGCCCACTGTAATTACCAACAATGATGTTCTTGGTCTCTAAGGACTGGGGATGCCATTCTCATATCATATCACTATGTTCTGAAAACGATTTTTGTCTTCCATCAGGGTAGAACAGTCCATTCAGGAAATACAGTTTAAAAACTGTTGTCTTTTGGTGTCAAAAAAGATGAATTTCAGGAATTTTTGATATTTTGGCTACCTGGTGAAACAACTTAGATTGTGACTGTAAGGTTGATCAAAGATTTTTATTAATTTATTATAGCAAGTGAAATTAGTTATGTACTCAAGTTTTAGTTGCTAAAACTCATGCAAGTGTGCCAGATAAATTTTATTTAACAAGTTGAGGAATCTTAGGGACATTTCCCCCAATTTTCAAAATCACTCATCTGATCTGAGTCTTTAAATCTCTTTTCGTGTCACCTATGTGCTTATGATTTTCAACTTCAGAGGGAGCACTACCAATTAGACACCTTGTGCCCTAGGACACCTGCAGAATGTCAAGCAGCAATAAGACCAACCTTTTGAAATAGTTATTGAAATAGCATTTTAATATTAACACATAGTAACACATAATATAAATAAAAAATGCAAAATGTTAAAATGAATGAAAACAAACCAAAATTTAAAATTATAGTGTGATCTGTTTCATAATGCAATAATACAACTATATTTGTAACTAAAAGAAAATGAATCAGAATTTTAACAGTGCCCCAGCACCAAACATACTAACCAGCAGAGAGAAGGCACTCAACCTCCACTAAATGAATGTGTGATGGCTTAGGGATCATTTTTGTTGCCTATTTAAGTTTTCCTAACTTATCAGAATAATGCCTAATAAACACTTTTATATACAGGAGAGTTTTGGGTAAGAAAAAAGTTATAATAAATGTCAAAAGCCTCATCAGGCTCAGACTCCCATCAGGCTGACACCCACCACTCTCCTGGAACTGCTCCAGCTCCTCATTGCTCAGCTGCTTGATGGATGTCATCACCACCTTGAAGGCTCCCTTCAGACGCTTCCCTAGGATCAGGTGATCAGGTTCTGCCCTTAGGCGAACACCATACTTGTTTTTATCTGTAGACAGTGTAACTTTTCGAACATTCAATTCCTATGGTTGGAGGACAACATAGAAAGAAAATAAGGAAAAGGAAAACATGGGTCCACAAAAACATTGCACACAAATGTTCTTGCAACATTATTTACAATAAATAAAAAGTGGTTCAACTGCGAATGGATAAAAGATGCAGTCTGCCTATAAAATGGACTATTATTTAGCAATATAAAAAAATGAAGCACTGACTTCTGGTAAAGACGGTGGTTTAGGTAGACGTGGCTCACCTCTGCATACAACCATATCAAAATTACAACTAAAGTGTAGAACCACCATCACACAGGAACATAAGAAATCAAGCTGAATGGGAATATGACAACCACAAAATTGAGTTGAATGGAAGTCTGACAACTTCAGAATTAAGGAAACCACATCCATCCAGACTGATAGGAGGGGTGTAGTTGAGGAACAGGCTGGTCCCATACCCATATAGATGAAAATTCAGCTGGTATTTTGTGGGAGTGAGGAGTCCCCAACCCAGACCAGGCCCCCCAGCCCAGAAATTCCAGTACCAGGAGGGTAAGGCCCCTCAATTTCTGGCTACAAAAACCAGCAAGGATTGAGTCACTGAAAAAAACTGTTGGAGTCCCACACAGTTCCTCATAAAGAACCTACAAAAGGATAACATACTCCAACTCACTCCCTCTGAGCTCAAGCACCAGTGGAATACAGGGAGAAACTGAAGTGTCTAGCAGGAAGAAGAGCAGATGTCACTGTCCATTTTCTGAACCCTCCCCCTACAGTGACTGCAAGCTGGTGCCATATTTGGGACTTCATCAACCTGGCCAACATTGTCTGACCAGCCTTTTAGATTCCCAGAGGCTATGCTCCACCTAACTTATAGGTCTACCCAAGCTACTCTTCCATAATAATGGCTGGTCTTGGCTCCTAAATCTTATCAAATAAGAAACAGTTGGCTTCTTGGGCCTTAGTGACAGCCAGATTCACAGCATGTCTTTTCCTGCGAATCTCCAAGCCCAGCACAAGTAGAGGCCATCTCAGCTTGTTTTACAGCTCAGGCAGGGTGCCCTGGGAAAAAGAGATGAGGGCTGACCCTGGTCTGCACCACCTGGGAAACCCTGGACCCAGCGGACATCTACAGACCACGTTGGAGCACCACCACCCTGCCCTGCACAGCTGATCCTCCACTGAGAGCAGAGGTTGGTGGTAAGTGGTCACACCCAGTCCTTGCAGGTGACTGGCCTGGGTAGATCCCTACTATTGATCTGCCAACAGCAACCAAGGCTCAACTATAAGAAGAGCGTGTACTAAGCCTACATGAAGGGCACACTTTGAGTACCCGGCTCGGGTGATAGGGGATGCTGTGCCACTGGAGCCTACAGGACACCTACATTAGGCCATACTGCCAAGACACAGCATCAAACCAGCTCTACCTAATATACAGAAGCAAACACAGGGCCGCTAACAAAAAGAAAAGACAAAGAAACATGGCCCAAGTGAAAGAACAGATCAAAACTCTAGAAAAAGAGCTAAACAAAATGCAGATAAGCAATCGATCCGATGGAAGAGTTCAAAACACTGGTTATAAGGATGCTCAAGGAACTTAGTGAGGACCTCAGCAGCATAAAAAAGATCCAGTGAGAAACAAAGGATACACTAATTGCAATAGAGAACAACTTACAGGGACAACAGTAGAGTAAATGAAGTCGAGAACCAATCAATGATGTGAAACATAAGGAAGCAAAAAACACCACAGAACAAGAAGCAAAAAGGATCCAAAAACACAAGGACAGTATAAACAGCCTCTGGGACAACTTAAAGAAGTCCAACATTCACATCAGAGGGTTGCCAGAAGCAGAAGAGAAAGACCAAGTAATTGGAAATCTTTCTGAGAAAATAGTAAAAGAAAACTTCCCTAATTGAGTGAAGGAAATAGATATGCCAATTCCAGGAAGCATGGAGAATCCCAATTACGATGGATGCAAAGGGGCCCATTCCAAGACACATCATAATTAACAACCAAAGCTTAAAGATAAAGAGAGACTCTTGACAGCAGCAAGAGAAATGAGTTGGTTACCAGATGGTTGACAGATGGGAGTGGGGAGGATGAGAATGGGTTTAGAGGTGAGAGGAGTAAGAAGTACAAATAGGTAGTTACAACATAGCCAAGGTGTAAAGTTTAAGTATAGAAAATGCAGTAGCCAAATAATACACACATAACCTGTGGACATGAATAATGGTGGGGGGATTGCCTGATGGAGTAGGGGGTACTAGATAGAGGGGGGCTAAGGGGAAAAGTTAGGACAACTGTAACAGCATAATCAATAAAATATAATTAAAAAAGAAATTAAGCAATAATTCACACTATAACATGAATAAAGTCGAAGATGTCTGATACAAAAGACAATATAGCATATGATTCTAGGATCCTGAGGGGAAAGGGTACATGGACATTATAGATACAGGGTTTCTTTTTGCACTGATGAAAATGTAAAATTGTGGTGAATGGTTATACAACTCTATGAATAATACTAAAAACCACTGAATTACAGGGTATAAAAAACCTTTCCTGCTTAGATCAGTCAACAGAGTTGAACATAACTCAATTAAAAATGACTACAGAATTAGGAACCTGAACTTCATATCTCAGGGATAATGTTTGGTCAAGCAATTTCAGTGTAACAAAAGGTTAACTATCCAAAAGAATCACTTAATCATAACATTTCAGGTCTCTATTACACTAGTCAAAAATTACTAATGCAGCCCTAGCTGGCGAACCAAAGGATCACTGGCTTGATTCCCAGTCAGTGCACATGCCTGAATTGTGGGCCGGGTCCCTGGTAGGGGGCACATGAGAGGCAAGCACACATTGATGTTTCTCTCCCTCTCTTTCTCCTTCCTTTCCCCTCTCTCTAAAAATAAATAAACACAAACTTTGAAAAAAATTACTAATGCAGCAGTACCTGATGACAGAATAGGATATATGACTAAAGCAAATTGTAAGGAGGTGCCTAGTTTTGCCATTACATTTAACTGTGTTAGGTGATTCCAGACTGATTAAGATGTTCTACTTAAAAATATTCTATTTTTATCCATATCTACAGCATTAATTACAAAATTTATAACTCTTTAGTTCTAATATTTGTTTGGAATACTTAAGCAATTAAATCCAACACAGAAGTTAATATTTTTACAATAATAAATTTAAGTATCACCAGTAAAAATAAAAATGAAATTTGAAATACTGTGTATTTGTTTTTGAAACATCATGGAATAAAGCATTTTGGGAGGACAAGTGACATTAGTCTAACTCTTGACCTCAAATCTTTACTTTTAGGAATCTACCCAATGTCCATACTATAACATAGTCACAAAGTTACTACAAACCTTTTGTTTATAATGAAAAAGCTAAATTTCCTACAACACAGAGACATAAAAAAATTATGATACAGCCAAAAAGTGAACATCATGCAGCTGTAAGAAGAGTAAAGTAGGTCTTTATGTTTTTAACACAAGATACCCTTTATGAAATTGTAAGTGAAAAAAGCAAGTTATATACATAATCCTCTATATGCACAAAGCCAATGATGTGTGTATACATGTCTAAAATGCTAGAAACAACCCTTGCAGAAGCTACCCTGGGGAACATCCCTAGGAGGGGTTGAGATTCCATGGGACGAATGGAAGAGAAGGGACTCACCTTTTACTCTATGCTAGTGCTTAACTGCTCACAACCAATGTGTTCGCTCGTTACTTATACAATTTGAAGGAACAAAGTTTTTTGTTAATCACAAAGTACTATGAAGAAGAGAAGTAGATGAAGGTATAAATGATCCGACTAAGTTAAGGAAACTCATTGATCATGAAATAACTTTTAAAGAATTCCAATAACAGTGTAAAAATTCATGATGATCCCAAGAGTAAAATTTCATGGATAATTAAATTCATGTATATAAAGATGTACACAATATAATGGATAAATTATATACTGAAAGTGTAGTTCACTGAAGTTTCCTAATTGAAATAATCTTCTCGAGAAAAGAATCCTGCTTAGACCCAAAGAAATAAGTCATCTGCCTTACCTCAATGATATACTTCTCCAAAGACCTGATCTCATTAAGAGCTTCCAGATCATGATGAATAACCACAATTTCTTTCAATGGATACTAGGAAAAAAAAAAAAGACAAAGAGTTCACTAAGCAGCCAATCCTTAAAACTGTAGAAAATATGGAACATTAAATATTTTATCTGAATGTCAAGTTCCAAGACTCAAAATTAAGCTTAACTAGTACTAAGTCATTCATACCCTTACTATAAAAGGAAATGAAAATTTATGCCATTGCTGTAAGTTCTCTATACTAAGAAAATACTCAGACATAAACATTTAGGACTGTGCAATGTAAAATAAATAAAATCTCAAACCTTTATTGGAATAGTTTTGCGGTCTCGAATCACACGCCCAAGTTCAATGACAGATTGCATTCTAGAAACTGCACTCTCGATTTTCTTGTCAATCAATTCCTCTCTGATTAGAAGAGATAGGGATGTAAAAGACATTAGATTAGAAAAAAATCCTAAATAACAAGCATACTTAAATAAGGAAGATGGTCAGGTTAAAGATATGATGGTGTGGTGAGGCCTCCCAGTGAAGCACCTGGGGAAGGACAACATGAGTAAGCCTGAGCCTCCTGCTCACTACACCCAGCAGCTTCCCAAGGCGACACCAACAGACCTGCTCACACCCCAGATATGTGGAAGCAAGCAGCACTAGAGGTGGTTCCACACTGAGCATCCCCACTCCCACCCCCCACATCTGTAACCTGCGGAGAAGCTCTGGTGAGAGCCAGGGCAAAAAGTGACTAGGGGCCTCACACCAGTGCGTCTCTGGCAACTTCCCTTCCCATGGCCCAGTGAAGCTTACATGTATTTTATTCTTACCGAACACGGGGCAGCATGAGGTAGTGGATGCTGCGTGTATCCTTGTCCTGGACAGAAGCAGGGTCAATCAGCATCTTAAGATTCTGGTACATCAATTCAGTAAGAAAAGGTGTATAGGGGGCCTATAAAAGAACAGAGGACATCATGTCACTCACATGCAGCCATCATTAACTGACCTCAGCGGGGAAAACAGAAACTAAACATTTTAAAGAAATACTAAGATATATGAACAGAAGTGCACATGAGGTGACTAAACATGCCCTACAAGAGAAATGACCTCATTTTTAACTTGGCGAGAGGAACTTCCTGTGGAACAAAAGAAGAGAACAGTGAGGACCCAAAGCATCCTGAGAGATTTCTGCAATAAGGGTCACTGGCTTATCTCCAGAAAAAAGAAAAACCATAAGAAAACAACCTCACACTAATCTTAAAGAACTAGAAAAAGAAAAAAGCAGCCTAAAGCCAGCAGAAGGAAATAGTAAAAATCAGAGTAGAATTGAAGAACAAAAAAAACTATACAAAAATTAATATAACAAAGAGCTAGTACTAAAATTGACAAACCCAGCTAGACTCCCTAAAAAAAGGAGTAAAGACTCCAGTAAACAAAATAAGAAAGAAAAGGGAAGAAGTTATCACCAATAAGACCAAAATACAAAGGATAATTAAAAAATACTCTAAAAGACTATAGGCCACCAAATTCAATAATCGGGGGGGAAAAAGGTAAGTTTTAGAAATCTATAACCTTCTTAGAGTGAATCACAAAGAACTAGAAAATCTAAAAAGACTGAACAGGAGTGAGAAAATTGAAACCACCATCCAAAACCTCCTAAGGCCCTGGCTGGTGTAGCTCAGTGAATTGAGTGCGGGCGTGGGAACCACATAATCGCGGTTCAATTCCCAGTCAGGGCACATGCCTTGGTTGCAGGTCAGTTCCCAGCAGGGGATGCACGAGAGGCAACCATACATTGATATTTCTTTCCCTCTCTCCTTCCCTTCCCCTCTAAAGATAAATAAATAAATAATCTTAAAAAAACAAACGAACAAAAAACCCCAAACCAAACAAACAAAAAACCCCCACCTCCTAAGCCATGACCAGTGTGGCTCACTTGCATTGTCCACAAAGCACAAGAACATTAGTTCGACTTCCAGTCAGGGAACATGCTTAGGTTGTGGGTTTGGTCCCAGGTCAGGGTGAGTATGAGAGGCACCAATCAATGTTTCTCTCTAACACTGGTGTTTCTCATCTCTCTCTCCCTTCCTCTAAAAATATAATATGTAAACTAAAAGAAAAGATAAACAAACAAACAAAAAAAACTCCTAAAAAACAAAAGTATAGGGCCAGAAGGCTTCATTAGTCAATTCTACCAAACATTCAAAGATCTGACACTTACCCTTCACAAACCCTTCCAAAAAATTGAAGTGATAACACTTCCATACATGAGGCTACAGCCCTGCTACCAAAACCCGACACAGATAAAACAAAAAAAAGAAAACTACATACCAGTATCTCTGATGAATACAGATGCAAAAATCCTAAACAAATACTTGCAAATTGAACACAACAGTACCTCAAAAACAATACATCACAATCAACTTGGGGTTCATTCCAAGGGAGCAGGGGTGGTTCCACATATGCATATCAATGGATGCACCACATTAACAAAATAAAGGATAAAAACCATGTGATCTTACTAATAGATGAGAAAAAGCATTTGATAAGAAACAACATCTACTTGTAATTAAAACACTCAATAAAATGGGTATAGGAGAAAAGATACTTCAACATAATAAAGGCTATCTAACACAAATCTTCAATTAACATACTTAATTGTGAAAAACTAAAAGCTTTTCCTCTAAGATTAGGAACTTTCATCATTCTTACTCAATCCAGTACTATACACCATAGCCAGGGCAAATCAGGCAAGATAAACAAATAAAAAAAATTCAAATTAGGAATGAAGAAGCTTTCAAAAGTGTCTTTTTCAGAGAACATGATTCTATAAAAAACCTAAAGGCTCCACCAAAAATTATTAGCAACAATAAACAATTATGACCCTGGCCACTGATGTAACTCAGTGGAGTGAGTGCTGGCCTGTGATCCAATGGGTCGTCAGTTCAGTTCCCACTCGGGGCACATGCCTGGGTTGCAGGACAGGTTTCTAGCTGGGTGTGCACAAGAGGCAACCACACATCTGATGTTTCTCTCCCTCTTTCTTTCTCTCATCTACTCTCTAAAATTCAATTAAAAAATAAAACCTTACATTAAAAAACCCCCAAAACCTGAACAGACACTTCTCCTAGGACTACAAGTGGCCAACAGATATATTAAAAGATACTTGACTTCACTAGTTATTAGGGAGATGCAAATCAAAACTACAATGAGATACCACCTTACAGCTTTTAGAATAGCTATTATCACAAGACAAGTGATAGCAAGTTCTGGAGAGGTTGTGAAGAAGGAACCCTCCCTCACTGCTGGTAGGAATGTAAACTAGTACAGATATGATGGAAAACAGCATGGAGGTTCCTTTAAAAATTAAGAATAGGATCTTGGTTCAATTTCCAGTCAGGGCACATGCCTGGGTTGCAGGCCAGTTCCTGGTTCCTGGTGGGGGATGCACGAGAGGCAACCATACATTGATTATTTCTCTCTCTCTCTCCTTCCCTTCCCCTCTAAGATGAAAAATAAAATCTTTAAAAAAAATTAAGAATAGGGTTACAATAGGACCCATCAACTCCACTTCTTGCTATCTACCTGAAAAACTTGATATATGTCCATGTTTTCATCACAGCATTATTCACAGTTGGCCAAACCATGGAAACAACCAAAGTGTTCTTCGATAGATGGATGAATACAGATGATGTACTATGCATATACAATGAAATATTAATCGGCCATAAGAAAAAATGAAATACTTCCACTTGTGACATGAATAGTGAAAAGGTCATGCAAAGCAAAGTAAGTCGACAGAAAAAACTAGAACCATATGCTTTCACTCATATGTGGGATATAAAACCAAAAACAGCAAACGAACAAACATGAAAAACGAAAACTCACAGACGCAGACAACAGTATTGTTGTTGCTAGGGAATGAGGGTGAAAAGGGTAGTAAAGTTTAAAGGGTGTCAAATACCTGGAGATAGAAAATTGACTTTGGATGGCAGGCACATAATGCAATATAGAGATGAGGTGTCACAGAACCATACATTTAAAACCTATACAATTTTATTAACCAATGTCATCCAAATAAATAAAAACAAACAGACAAAAATTTACTGACCACATACCAGCAAAGTCAATAAAAAAAAAACCCAATGTCCCCAAAACTCCAAAAGCTCATTTGTAAAATGGGGGAACTCAACTTGCTTCATAGAATAAAAATGAGTGAGGCCCTGGCTGGCGTGGCTCAGTGGATTCAGTGCTGGCCTGCAAACCAAAAGGTTGCTGGTTCAATTCCTAGTCAGGGCACATGCCTGGGTTGCTAGCCAGATCCCCAACAGGGGGTGCACAAGGGGCAGCCACACATTGATGTTTGCCTCCCTCCCTTTATCCCTTCTCTTCTCTCTAAAAATAAATAAATAAGGGACAGGGGAGGGAATTTCAGAGGAGAAAGGGGAGGGATTTAGAGGAACTAGTAGAAAGGACACATGTGAAACAACTAAGAGGGGTGGAAATGGGAGGGAGGTGGGGAGCACGGGGGAGTGGGCTGGGATGGGAGTAATAGACAGAAAACTGTACTTGAACAATAATTAAATACAAAAAATAAATTAAAAATATCAAAAACAATAAAATCATATTTAAAAAAGTGAGGATAGATGTTGTTAAATCAGGCACAGGACCTGATACAAAGCAGGTTCTAATTCTGTGTATGTTTAAGAAATATACAGAAGGAAGTTTATAATTTATAACAGACTAGCAAAAATAGGATATGGGGATTAAAAGACACAAAAACTTTACTTGTATATAATTTAATTATTTCAATTGGTAGAGGAATCCCCATTAAGATGAGGAATGATATTCAAGGGAATTGTGGCAATTCAATCTAGATGCAAGAACCATGACCTGAAATGTATTGTGAGCAGTGGGAAGAAAAAAAACAACTACCTTTTGAAACAAATGTTCCTTGCTTGACACATGAAAGCTAACAAGATTTCTAAAAACGAACTAGGAATTTAGGTTGTTATAAAACTTGACTTCCATTTCTGATACAACAAATACAGAATATGTATAGACAACAGGATACTGCAAAGAGTCCATAGGGCTGGAGTTTTAGAATGGGGCCAAGCATCTTACCATAAGTCTGCACAGAGAAAATAAAACACTAAACAAGGTCTCCAGGGCCATAACACAATCCTCTGTCCCATTTTCACCCTAGTGAATTAAAAAGAAACAAACCAAAATGTTAAAACCAAATAAGATTATTAAAAATAGGCAATCCAAAGGGAGCCCACAGTGTATCAACATGACAGACACAGCCAGGAGAAATGACCACAATCACCTATGACCTAGGGTCAGTGCAGAGAGCCAAGATGGGGCCCCTACTCCCCCCCACATCTGTGGCTGGCTAAGCTGATGGAGAATGGCTCTCTAACTGTGAGGTAAAGACAAAGAACAGAATCCTCAGGTTGATAGTGGGATCCCCACACAATAGACAGAAGTAGTTGCCAATACAAAATTTAAAGTACTTTTAGGTAACAGTCCTTATTTATTAAAAATGTGTATACCATGTATTTAAATAGTTATATTGATTCATTATAGAAAAAAAAGATTAAAAAAAAAACTTAACCAAAGCCCTGGCTGGTGTAGCTCAGTGGATTGAGCATGGGCCTGTGAACCAAAAGATCGCAGTTCAATTCCCAGTCAGGTCACATGCCTAGGTTGCAGGCCAGTTCCCAGCAGGGGACACAGGAGAGGCAACCATACATTGGTATTTCTCTCCCTCTCTCCTTCCCTGTCCCTCTAAAGATAAATAAATAAAATAAAAAACAACAACAAAAACTTAACAATAAATAAGTTACCCAGAAAATACTACTGTACATATTTTAATGCATATCCTTACAGACTGTGTGTACGTACATGCATATGTGTGTATGTGTGTATAATTTAACAAAAATGAATTATTGTTCTGTTATGGGCTTTTACCATTAACACATATAAAGGCAAAACTGATGGGCGCCTCCGACTGACCTTCAGTATGAGCGACCCTCACTTCCTGTCTTGTACTATCACTGTTTATGCATGGCTTAAATCTTGAGACAGGACCCATTCATCACTCATTGTAAACCCCCAACAGGCTCAAGGAAGAGTTTTGTCAATAAATAACTGACCCTTTAAAGGTAGAAGCCACCCTGGAGATCACAGTCGTATATAAAATTTTAAAACATTTACATAACTTTAGACTTCTGGCCAAGATGGAAGAATAGGTAGATATACATTGCCTCTGAGCAAACAAAAAGGACAACATTAAATAACCAGAACTGCCAGAAAATCACTGTATGGAACTCTTGACAACCAGCGAGTTAAAGAAGACACATTCATCCAGACTCGTAGGAGGAACAGAGGACTGGCAGCAAGGCAGTGGAAGGAGGACCAGGCAGGTGAGGCAGCGGCTGGCAGACTGGGTGGAACACAACCCAGGGTTCCAGTGCAGGGAAATGGAGCCTCAAAACCTCTGACTGAAAAAACCTGTGGGGGTTGAGGTGGAAGGAAAAACTCCCAGCCTCACATGAGAGTTTGTTGGAGACCCAAAGGGTCCCAGAAGGTACACAAACCCACCCACCTGGGAATCAGCACCAGAAGGGCCCATTTGCTTGAGGATAGCAGCAGAAGGGACTGAAAGCCAGTAGACAGCAAAGCCTAACAAGCAGCATTGTTTCCTCCCTGACCCTCCCCTACATAAAGCAACAAGCAGCAGCAATGTGGGCTGCTCTGCCTGCACAAACACCTAAGACTCCACTCTTTACTACTTAACACGTGCAATGAGACAAAAATATGGCCCTAATGGAAGAACAGATCAAAGCTCCCAAAATACAACTAAGCAATGAAGAGATATTGCCAACCTATCAGATGCAGAGTTCAAAACACTGGTAAATCAGGATGCTCACAGGATTGGTTGAATATGGTCCCAAATTAGATGAAAAAATGAAGGCTGTGCTAAGTGAAATAAAAGAAAATGTACAGGGAACCAATAGTGATGGGAAGGAAACTGGGACTCTGGACAATGGTGTTGACCAGAACGAAGAAAGAAACATTCAACCATAACAGAATGAAGAAACTAGAATTCAAATAAATGAGGAGAGGCTTAGGAACCTCCAGGACATCTTTAAATGTTCCCACATCCAAATCATAGGGGTGCCAGAAGGAGAAGAGGAAGAGCAAGAAATGGAAAACTTAGTTGAAAACATAATGAAGGAGAACTCTCCAATCTGGCAAAGGAAACAGACTTCCAGGAAGTCCAGGAAGCTCAGAGAGTCCCAGAGAAAGTAGACCCAAGGAAGCAGACACCAAGGCACATCATAATTACATTACCCAAGATTAAAGAGAGGGAGATAATCTTAAAAGCAGCAAGAGAAAAGGAGACAGTTAAGGAGTCCCCAAAAGACTATCAGATTTCTCTAAAGAAATCTTGTAGGCAAGAAGGGGCTGGAAAAAGTATTAGAAGTCATGAAAGGCAAGGACCTACATCCGAAATGACTCTATCCAGCAAAGCTATCATTTAGAGTGAAGGGGCAGATGAAGTGCTTCCCAGATAAGGTCAAGTTAAAGGAGTTCAGCATCACCAAGTCCTTATTATATGAAATGTTAGAGAGATTTATCTAAGAAAAAGATGATGTGCAAAACTAGGAACAGTAAAATGACAACAAACTCACAACTATCAATAACTGAACCTAAAAATACAAACAAAAACTAACTAAGCAAACAACCTGAAT
The DNA here is from genome assembly GCF_014824575.4 of Sturnira hondurensis. Taxonomy (NCBI): domain Eukaryota; kingdom Metazoa; phylum Chordata; class Mammalia; order Chiroptera; family Phyllostomidae; genus Sturnira; species Sturnira hondurensis. The sequence goes on along the minus strand of NW_028095541.1, from coordinate 2,340,292 downwards.
AGGCACAGAATCACAGAAATGGAGATCACATGGAGGGTTATCAGTAAGGAGGGTCAAGGGGGAGAATGGAGAAAAAGTTACAGGTTATAGCATAACTGGTAGGTACAAAATACATAGTGGGAGGTTAAGAACAGTATAGGAAATAGAGAAATCAAAGAACTTGTATGTACAAGCCATGGACATGAACCAAGACGGGTATGCTGGTGGGGAGAGGGGTGTTAAGTGGAGGGGATTAACCTGGAGAAAAAAATATGGGACAGCTTTAATAGCACAATCAATAAAATGCATTTTTAAAAAGTCAAAGAACATTTACATCACTTTATTTTGCATTCTAAAAGATCTGCTCAGATTAGTCCTACATAGCCTTGAGACTCCTTCCAATATGACATGTCTATAATTGTGTTGTGAAAACACACTCCATGACTTTTAAAATTTACAGGTCCCCATCCATCAAATGGTGATAAATATAGCTAATGCTCAATGTAAAAAAAAAAAAAAGATTGCTTCAAAAACTGAGAGCACTGGACTGTATGTATTTTCAGACTCGCTACACGTTTTGATCTTCTGAAGAACAGTCCAGACTCACCTTTAATCTTCGGCGGTTCATTCTGACATACCAATTGGTGAGAATATCAATGAACTTGACCAGGCGAGGCACCACAGTATAGAGCCTATAGGCTAAAAGTAAGACCAATCAATCAGGTTGCAAGAATATACTAAGCATTTGGGGTACTTGAGGAAAGGATGGACATAAGAACAAGTCACCCTGTCATCTAAGAGTCGCCAAGCTTGTTAAGGACAGAAAGAACCAAAGTGAAGCAATCATAATGGCTCATTTACTGAGGACATACAATGTGATCACCAAGGGTCTAGGGGCGCACACATACCACCCTGTGAGCTCCTGTCTGTGAGGAAAATGTGGCTCAGAGGCCAATATTGCCCATCACATAAATCCAGGAAGCATGTTTCCCAGGAGCTATGCAAAGCTACAGCACTACGAAGGCCCAACTTCCTTTACTGTGCTGCTGTGTACCTCAACTAAGACTGACACAAAAAAGTCTAATGAGATGTTAAGAGACATAACATAGGTCAATGTTTTTCAACCAGAGCAATTTTTTCCCACAGGGGACACTGGCAATGTCTGGAGAGACATTCTGGTTGTCAAAACTGCAGAGGTGTGTGCTCCTGGCACCTGGTAAGGAAAACGAGTGATGCTTGCTGCTCAGTCTTGTATAATACACAGCCCAGCCTCATCACAAACAACCACCCAGACCAAACAACCCTTCATGCTGCCACTGACAAACTTAGCAAGAGCTATGGATAAAACAGAACAGGCTTTCTAAGGGGAAATACAGGGATAACTCATTTTACTGTACTTTGCTTTATTGTGCTTGAAAGGTATTTGGTGTTTTTTGTTCTTTTACATTTTCTTTCTTTTACAAATTGAAGATTTCTGGCAACCTCACAAGTCTACTGGCACCATTCTCCCAACATCATTTGCTCATTTTGTTTTTGTTTCATTTGGTAATTGTTGCAATATTTCAAACTTTTTCATTATTATACTTGTAATGGTGACTTATGATCTTTGGTGTTACTATTTAATTGCTTTGGGGTATCATGAATCGTAACAACAAGATTATAAACTTAATTGATAAATTAGTGTTCCAACTGCTCTACTGACTGACCATTCCACCATTTCTCTTCCATTCCTCAGGCCTCCCTATTCCCTAAGACACAGTGACACTGAAATTAGGCCAATTAATAAACCCAGAATGGCCTGTAAGTGTTCGAAGGAAAGAAGAGCCGCATAACTACTCCTGGTGAAGATGCTGTGAAGATTGCTGAAATGACAACAAAGAATTTAGAACATTACACAAACTTATTTGATAACACAGCAGGAGGATTTGAGATGGACTCCAATTCTGAAAGGGTTCTACTGAAGGTATAAAATGCTAACACACAGTATCACTGTGCAGGAAAGGTAGAGTCAACTGATGCATTACTGTCTAATTTTAAGGAACTGCCACATCCACCAAAACCTTCAGCAACCATCACCATGATCAGTCAGCAGACATCAGGATTGAGGAAAGAATATCCACCAGAAAAAAGACTACTGAAGGCTCAGATGATCAGTAAACATAAGTATGCATGTTGTTTTAAACACAATGCTTTTGCAGACTTAGTGTAAACGTAACACCTATATCTACTGTTAAACCAAAAAATTCATGTGGCTCGCTTTATTGTGATATTCTCTTTACTGGATATCTGTTTTATTGTGGTAGCCTGGAACTTGACTCACAATATCTACAAAAGCTTGACAGTCATCTGATCCTAATTACATATGTATAAGGGGGAGATATAGTCCTTCAGGATGACTGATAAACACATGGAAATTCCTAGACTAACTGTCCTATTGTTCCAAGTGTAGAGGCACCTATTTCAGCAGCGGAGAGGCAGGTCTGTGTCAGCAACAAAGGCTGGCTCAGCCCCTCAAACTGATGAGTCCTGCACCTGCACAGCAGCACGTGGCACCACAGGGTACTGAGGGAGGCAGGTCAAACTTGCTAGGGTGTGAAAAAGGAATCCCCATCTTGGGTATCCTAGTCAGTAATTTCTGGAAAATTTCTCCCTGACTTATGGTTATTCTATCTCCAACCTTGAGAAAACCATCATAACCTACCTTCCCAATCTCTATGTAAAACCCAATTCGTGTTGTCAGGAAATAGAAATATAGAGAAATGTCCACTTCATTATTGCTCTTCTGTATTTCCTAATTTTTCTAGACTGTTCAAGGACTAATTATTTAATAAAGCAGACCTGAAAATAATAAATGAACTACTAACAAGTACTACTTTTTGAGTACCTATTATCTGTCAGTTATGTGTACATGAACTCTATTTGAGCCACACACATATGTATATGATCTCTATTTGAGCCTTGTAATAACTCTGACAAGGTATTTTTCACAGAAAGAAATTAAGGTTCATAGACTAGGCAATGCTACGCCAGGGAAAAGATAGTAGAACCACCCAACACCAAAGCCTATGATTCCATGGGCCCACGTGGTCTGGTGGATAGAGAAGGTCCCCGAACATCCCCTGAGACAATTCCTTGGGCCAGCACCTTTCTACAACAAGCCTTAACAAAATTATATTTGCATAATAAAAGAAACAAGTATTTATCTACTGCTTTGTTTCTTCTATATCTCTTAAAATTTGTACAAAATCGACTCTATGTTTATATATAAAAAGTAGTATCTAAAGGGCAATCATAGAGAAGAGTCTGTAGTCTTGGGAGGAAAGCTAAAGAAAGACGCACCTGCCATTTCGGTCTCAAAGAATGCAATGAGTGACTGCATGAAGGACAGGACCCATCGGTCTGTGATGTTGGCACTTTCTTTAACCATGTTCTCATTGTACAGGAATTCCATTTTTTCCTCCTAGGAATTGACAATTGTTGTAACATTCTGCATGCTTGAGGGAAATTCATGTAACGAAACTAATACTTTAAAGCACTTAAATATTTGTCTATATTAATAGTCACATCCTGCCCCCCCTCAAAAAAAAATCCAGATTAATCTACAGTTCTAATTCTCAGTAATATTTTTAGGATAAGCTCTACATTTGGGACATTAGATCCTCAATTAGTGAATTCCATTTTTGAGTGAAGTAAGGGGAATTTGGGGAAAAAAATTATTCTTCTGTACCAAAGAATGATTATGAATTGAGAAGTATTCCAAAATCTTGTCAGTAAGTATGGGTTTTAATTACTTTAAATTTGAGAAAGGAAGGACAGAAAAACTGGCAATCTCTAGGTAACTGACTATAAATTGAAAATGAACCCTAAGAATTATGTATTTTTCAGAATAGAAGACACACACCCCCTTCCCCATTTGGAAGGAATAATGGTTGTTAATGCTGCTGTTGAGTTCTGTTTACATTCACATTGGTGAAATATTATGTTATTAAATATTTTAGCACATTTTTTGCTTCAAAATATTTTTTTCCTATTTTCCTCCTCTAAAACCTAGGTGTGTATTATGGTCTAAAAAACATGGCAGTGTCTCAGCTTATATTGGTCATTTTACCTAGAATGCTCTATTTCACCCATTCTTTTTCCTTTGAAAAATCTTGCTCAATCCTGAAGGCCCACCTTACCTATCCCTACTCATACAGCATCACCACCAGTGGCAGAGAATGGCCATGCTGATCCCTGCTCTGATTTAAGTGCCTGAGGATGGAGCTGACGTCTTGCTGCCATGCCCAGATGAGGCTCCGGACCAGTGGGTGGCCTGCAAAATGCACTGTTGGCCCAAAGAGGTGGCAGGAATGACAAGCCAGGAACACTAGGGGTCTTGGGAAGGTGACTGCCTTTCTCAAACCACAGGGAAAATCCCTCCTAGAAGGTTCATTAGCAGACCTAGATAAGCCAGAGGCAGCAGGAAGCAAATGATCTGACTGCTGGTGTGTGCTGTACAAAGCTCAGCTTTCCAACCAGTTTTTCAGGAAAGAATACCATTACATATTTAGTCAACAGTAATTTACTAAGCAATTCTACCTATAAGGTGCTTGAGGTAAAAAGGTGAACAGTATCTGGGCCCTGACCCCACGTGGAGTACTAAAATTAGCGCAGATAGGCACATGCCTAACGGAGCCTGCTGGCCTAAGGGCAGTCATTGGGGCGGGGGAGGTGGCTTCTCAGAGATTGCCTCCTGGGCAACAGGTAACTGCTAGGATGAAACTTTCCAAAACATCGCAGTCATCACTCTAAATCCTAACAACCCAATGAGAATTTCTCTTATGTACAGAGTGTCAGCCCAAACACCCCCATCAAAGGGCCTTCCCTGACCACCCATTTGCAGCAGCCTTTACCGGACATTCAATCTCAGACAGTAGCTGACTCTTCACTAGCTCCGCCATGCCACCCCTACTGGTCCCACAAGGGGTGGGGAGGTGGCTAAATGTATACCCAACACAACACTTCTACAGGTGAGGCTCCCGTATCTGTATAGGTGAGTGTGCCCAGACGGCTTAGCTCCAACCCATGCTCCTGTCTGAGCAAGGACCCCAGATACCTTCACCTATGGATTCCCAAGGGTCTCTGAATTTCCAACCACAGGGCCTGAGCAAACCGAGCTCAACACAGCTGGGAAGGCACCTTGGCCCACACCTAGCTCAAACCATAGCACTTTGGTCCACACCTTCTGTAGCCTTAGGATGTTCTGAATGAAGAAGCGATAGGCATTGTACCAAGGGAGTAGCACATCCTTCAGGACATCACGCACACCTTCCTCTTTAAAGCGGAGGTTTTCTGCTCTTACCACAGGGGAGTTAATCAGATACAATCTGGAAAATAAAATTTACACAAAAAAAGGAATGTAGATGGTACCAATTTTCATGTGACATTTTCATAGGGTAACACCAAAATAATCCTTTCTTCTAAAAAGTGGGTAATTATGAGTAGTCTTCTCATGGTCTGTATAAAAGCGACAAAGCTCTTATTTTTACATATGAGACCCAGGGAATTATAAAAGGAGATGTAACTTCCACAACAAAATGTGGCAGTGGACCAACCTAGAGGCATGCCCTGCGCTGGTCTCAGCCCAGGCCATGGGTGGTGAGTGTGGCAGAACCGAGAGGAAGCCAGGACACACGCAGGCACCAGAGACTCACAAGGAGCCAGGACAGAGAGGCTTTTACCCTGAACACTAAATGTTCACGACTATGACTATGTCAAGCAGCAGCTCACATTCTCTAAAAGGTTTTCAGTGTTTTTACTTGCTCTAGGATAAGCATACCTCATATGACTCTTTGAAGAGTAAGAAGAAAATAGAAATAAATGATGTAACACCAGCAAGATGGAAAAACTTAGACAGAGGTCCTTATCCTCTAAAAGATTTCTAGATTTGGAAATGTCACTGTTATTTAATAAAACACCTTGGGCAGGGGAAGGGAGTTTAAGTCAACACCTTAGAAATTTAACTCCTCCTAAAACAGATACATTTTTAAAAGCTAATTATAAACCAAATGTAAGGAATATGATTAACGGAATGAGAGGTGAGAAGTGCTTACATAAGGAATGACAAGTACACACAAAGGAGAGCACCGGTTTATACCTGAGGGCATCGGCACCGTATTTATGGATGATTGAAACTGGATCTGGATAATTCTTTTTTCGTTTGCTCATTTTTTGGCCATCACTTGAAAAATAAAAGGGAGATGTCAAATAAGTCAACCTTACAGTATCTTTATATATGGTTATAGATATCTTCAACTGAAATATATAAATGCAAATGGCATATAAGTTAATGTTAAGGTACAACAATAAAGTTGTTTTGTTAATATCTGTAGGCTTGTTTTTTAAATACTGTGTTGAGTCGATGTAGAAACTTCAGGATAGATAAAGGTAGCAAGACATCATGATTTAACAGTAAAAATTATAGACTAGGCAGTTATCCCAGACAAATGAAAGTCTACAGTTACGCAAAATCTGTAACAAAGTTCATAGCATTATTCATTGCCAGCAAAAACTTGAAACAATCCCAGGGTCTTTCAGCATGTGAATAGTCAAATTCAGAGTCACCCACACAGCAAAGAGAAGGAAACACTGATATGCAAGCACCTGAGAAACACCCAGGGAATAACACTGACCAAAAAAAAATCCACTCCCAAACAATTATATATGGTATGATTCCACTTACATAACATACTTGAAATGGCACACTTGAGCTCACCACTTATTATTGTGTGACCTTACTTTTTCTGTACCTCAAATGTGAAAACAGGGTAATGAAAGAACACATCTTACATAGTTCTTGGCATTAAGTGAGTAAAGATGTGCAAATGTTCACAACAGGCCTACTGTCATCCTCCCCCCTCATGGCACATATTTAATTTATTTTATTGATTATGCCATTACAGTCGTTCTAATTCCCCCCTTCATTCCCCTCCACCCTGCACACCCCTCCCCCACCACCCCCCCTTTAGTTTATGACCACGTGTCTCAAGTTCTTTAGATTCTATATTTCCCACACTATTCTTGCCCTCCCCCTCTCTATTTTCTACCTACTGTATATGCTACTTATTCTCTACCTTCTCCCCTCTTCTCCTCCTCCCACTCCCCTGTTGTTAACCCTCCATGTGACCTTCTTTTCTATGGTTCTGCTCCTGATCTAGCTGTCCTTTTAGTTTGCTTTTGTTTTAGGTGTGGTTGTTAATAACTGTGAGTTTGCTGTCCTTTCACTGTTCATATTTTTTATCTTCTTTTTCTTATAAGTCCCTTTAACATTTCATATAATAAGGGCTTGGTGATGATGAACTCCTTGAATTTGATCTTATCTGAGAGGCACTCTATCCACCCTTCCATTCTAAATGAAAGCTTTGCTGAATAGAGCAATCTTGGTTGTTCTATAATACTTCTTTCCAGCCCCTTCTTGCCTGGAAGGTCTCTTGAGAAATCCGCTGACAGTCTGAAGGGAACTCCTTTGTAGGTGACTGTCCCCTTATCTCTTGCTGCTTCTAGGATTCTCTCCTTCATTTTCATCTTGGCTAATGTAATTATGATGTGCCTTGGTGTGTTCCTCCTTGGGTCCAACTTCTTTGGGACTCTCTGAGCTTCCTGGACTTTCTGGAAGTCCATTTCCTTTGTCAGATTAGAGAAGTTCTCCTTTATTATTTGTTCAAATAAGTTTTCCACTTGTGGCTGTTTCTTTTCCCCTTCTGGTACCCCTATAATTCAAATATTGGAACGTTTAAAGATGTCCTGGAGGTTCTTAAGCCTCTCCTCATTTTTTTGAATTCTTGTTTCTTCCTCCTTTTCTGGTTGGATGTTTCGTTCTTCCTTCTGGTCCACTCCCTTGATCTGAGTCCCAGTTTCCTTTCCATCACTATTGGTTTCCTCTGCATTTCCCTTAATTTCAATTAGTTTAGCCTTCATTTGTTGCTCTAATTTGTGACTAAAATCGACTAGCTCTGTGAGCCTCCTGAACACCAGTATTTTGAACTGTGCATCTAATAGGTAGGCTATTTCTTGGTCACTTAGTTATTGGCTCTGGTGCTTTAAATTCTTCTTGAGCCATATTTTCGTCTGTTTGCACCTGTTTTGTATGAGGAGCGGAGCCCTAGGTGTTCACCAGGGCAGGGCAACCCAGTCGCTGGGTTGTGATGCTTTATGTGGGGGCAGCGTCCAAGAGGGGCAATGGTGGTCCCCTCTGCTGCTTCCCGCTGCTGGGGCCTGCACAGTCTGGCTCACTGCTTGCTCCTTCGCTGGTTTATCTGCAGGCAGATGTGTGACCGCAGTCAGTCTGCTGCCTTGCGCCCTCACTGGGTCTGCCTGTTGCTACCCCACACCTGGGACCCGCCCACGGCTGCCTGTGCGCCTGGGTCAGGAGATCTTTCCTACCCCACTGGGCTCCACTGCTGGCTCCGCCCCTCTTACCAGTCTGGGTGAAGGTTTGTTATTGTCAGACTTCCATATAGTCAATTTTCTGTGTTTTGGCTGCGTCTTTGTTACTGAAACTTTGTTGACTTTCAACTTGGTCGTGAGAGGAGGCACAGTGTTTCCACCTACGCCTTCACCTTAGCGGAAGTCTCCTAATTTCTTGTGTTTGTATAGGTTTTACTTTTAATAACTCGAGGAAGTGTAAGCAAAGGATTCCAATAAAAAACCACAAACCTCTAGAACTCATAATTTCCTCATATATTAAAAAGAAAACAAAAATCTATATAACCGATCAGTATACAGTTCGTTTATAGAGCTGTAACCAAAAGTACTTTAAAAAAAGTCTAAAATGACAAATGTTATTTCATCACTACAATTATCCCAAGCAAGTCCTGCCCTTTTGCCTACTCCATTATGATCAACTTTCAATCTAACTCTTCTCCCTAAGACAGAGGAAGTGTGGAAACAGAACATAAAAGATGCAAAAGTGCACAAAACAAGAGTTGGATGAAAAAGAAGAGTAGCAAAAGTATAGAAGCAGAAAAGAAAAAGCAGTAAGAACAGAGCTTGGGCATTCCTAAATTCCTCTATTCATGAAGAGTGATTAGGGGAACAGCAACTGGAACTTGTCAAGACACAAAGGAGTACACCTGCCTTGCAAGAACGAGTCCATTCACAATCACATTCTTGAAGGGCGGCTGTCCAAAGAGAGCTGTGGCCAGCACCAGAAGGGTATAAAACCTGGAAAAAAGATCCCACAAAGAAAGTTCAAAAACAAACAACAAAACAAAACCCCCGAAAGAAGTCTAGCATAGGAAAAAACTGTGCTTACTTAGTGAACTGAATTTCTATTTTTGATCTGTTACACTTCTTGATAATCACTTAAGGCAAAGATTTTAATTCCAGTGACATTAAAATCATGCCAGGATCGCTGAAAAATTACACACAAGACCCAATGCAGATCAATGACATTTAAGCTTCCGATTAGAAAAAAATGTGACTCAAAGCAAATAAAAGCCTGGATCAAGGTACTGACCCCAGTTGAGGATAGTACCACCACCCTTGGGAAGCCAGTTGAACAGCCGTAAGGCAGAGCACAGCAGGGCAGCAATGGGCGGCCTCTCAGGACCTCCCCACAAAACACAAGGCTGAAAATCAGATGTATGTCGCCATTAGCACAAAGTCATATGGGATAGTCTGATGACTCCCCCAACCCCACATGGCCAAAAAGGCAAAAAGCACTCTCATTCCAAAGTCAAAAGAGAGACTATAAGAGCAGAGAAAATGTTTTTATTCTGTCAGATATCACATATGTCATTTATTTGCTAGCTAGCATCACATCCCTATAAACTGTATCAGTTAAGTGAGGCTCTTATGTTACCTCCAACCTGATTTTGTACTCCAAGACCATCATGAGACATGAACTGGTGATGTCACAGACCAGACTCCATGTCTAACATGAACACCTGACCTCTAAGGTATGGCAGGAGGACTCTGGTACCTAGGAGAGGCAGCCCACAACTGAGGAAAGGGGAGGGAAGCAGTGTGCACAGGGAACCCATTAAAGGACTGTTATTAGTTGTCAGCTGTCACCATTCCTCAGAGAAACTCCTTAGAAATAAGAGTTTGTGCCTGGTAGCTCTTCTTACAGGTAAATGGACTGTAAAGTGAAAACAGCACATTCCAAAGCATTAAGGCTAGAGTTTAATCAGTTTGTGATGACTAGCACAATTTGCAAAAGCAAAAACAACACCAACATTCCTTAAACACCCCTGTAGAAACATTACTAATGAAAGTATAATTAGAACCTGGGCCACTCAAGCTCACCCACAAAAAGAAGGTAACTAACCATTTTATAATTAAGAGGATGACAGTACTGTTTTAAATAAGGCACCAGATAAAACCAATGCCTAAACCCTCTCCCCATGTTTCTTTTAAATCTAGATTTTTTTCAAATGTTAATTTTGGAAGGCTAATCTAGCATCTGAGCATATTTCCAAGTAATCCTCTCTACATTTGTAGTACTCCACCCATTATCTTGTAGGTAAATACCCACTCGACATCTGAATAAATGACTTGAAGTGATCAAGTTATGACCACATAAAGTGTTTTGTATCATTTATATTTCCAGTGAAACAAATCTCTATATTCTAAGATGTCAGTGAAATAATTAACTCTCTGAAACTATACCCTACCACAGTCAGAGATTCCTACTTAAAAGACAGTAATGGCTTGCTTGGTGCGAAGGAACTTGACACAATCTTTCCAGCACATAGCAGATAAATACTAGGTGGTCAGTAAAATAACTGCTAAGCAAAATCAAATCAACAAAACACTTGAAAGAACGAGGAACATACCATCCTCTGGTTTGGTCAATGCCTTCGGCAATGAAGTCCGCAGGAAATGCATCTTCAAACTCCTTCTTGTTTTCAAACGGATAATGAACTTGAGCATAGGGCATGCTGCCACTCTCAAACCAACAGTCAAACACTTCAGAGATGCGGTGCAGCGATCCCTTCCCACAGCGTGAAGGAATGGTCAGATGGTCAATGCTAACAAACAAAAACATAGCCATTTCCATTAATTTTAAGCACAACAAAACTTGCAGTTGAAATGCCAGCAATTCCCGACAAACTCTTCACATGTATCTATGAACAGAAACATTAGCAGTCATCACAGGCTTACAGAGAGCACCAGGGGCATTCAAACTAGAAGTCCTCTGACATCTAACTCAAGAACAGAAGTCACCCTTCCTCATTATGACACCAGTCATCAAGAACAATGTAATTCAGCAAATGAGTATCTGATTTCTATATGTAGGTCTCTGATCCACTACAGAGACCACGTCTTAACAGGCCAGAACCTAGCCCAGTGCTCTCTGAGTGACAGAACTGACATGAATGAAGCATTCAGAAACTGACCTCTCTCTGTGGAGATCTGAGACCTTTGCTCTTGACAGTTCTTCAAGTTCTGCCATTGACCCAATGCATACTATCTGTCAAAACAAAGTTAAAAAACAGGAGTGCCAGAGAGGCAAAGATCACACAGAGTTAATTTCTGTTGACAATGAAGTTTAGAAACCTTTGATCTACAGGATAGCTATCACCAACGTGGCTTACCCTCGTGAAAGACTACAGGTAACTGTCTGAAGAGGTGAACATACTTCACTTCTTTGCTACGTTCCCCTATATGAGAAAGAGGCCCTACAATGTATCTCCCCTAAGAGGTGCTGCTCAGATTTCAGGGAAGATGTTGGGTGTGCTCCTCCACCCTTGCACCACGTATCTTAGTCTATCCCAGATTATTTTCAGTATCGAACAGTTTCTGAAGAATTAGCTATCCATTTCATGTGAAGGGCTAATCTGTGCAGAAGGGTCAGCTCGTTCCTGCTTGGAGATGATGGCTGCTCCGTATAAAAGCCGAAGGTAGCCTTGGCTGGTGTACCTCAGTGGACTGAGCGCCAGCTGTGAACCAAAGTGTCGCTGGTTCGATTCTCAGTAAAGGCACATGTCTAGGATGCAGGTCAGATCCCAGGGGCGGGGGGAGGGTGGCAGCATGTGAGAGGCAACCACACACTGATGTTTGTATCCCTCTCTTCCTCCCTCCCTTCCATCTAAAAATAAATAAACAAACTTAAAAATAAACAAAAATAAATAAAAGCCAAGGCTTCCTTGGTGGCCCCCTTTCAGCGTCTCTGTCCTTTCTCAGGTTGCCTAATTTCCTTCTATAGAAAAGATTTTTACACATTCGCAGCCATCATGGGGGTTTCTAATGTCCACATCTATGCCAAAAATAACCGGTGGAAATGAAATGCCTAGACTCTCACACTAATACATCTTAAGTTTCTTCCTGGCACTTGAATTCAGTTCATTAAGCTGAAATCTTCCCAAGTCAAAGCTAGAACTAAATTACTGTGCTGAATCCACATAGTCATACAGCAAGATGTTAGAATCATGTCCAGGTAAGGAAGCTGAGAGATGGGCCCAGCTGGGGCACTCACAACAGGAAGCATTATCTGATGGGACAGCACGAACAAGGACTGATATCAGTTCTCATCCAGGGGTTGTCTATTACCTAGTGAACACTCATGGTTTCTTTCACTGCACCTTCCTGACCAGTCTGAAAAGTCTTCCAATTGAGCTACTTTACTGTTGCCTTTCAGGTCCTTTCGTATAGAAAAATTTACTGATGTCCCTGAGCCACTGTGGTTCATGTGCTCTAATTCTAACGCTCTCAGTTTTCAGCAACAGACACAAAAAGGAGGTCCCGTCATGGGAATACATCTAAAGTTCTATATAAATATTTATGTATATATACACTCATACAATCATTTATTTTCAGATTAAAAGTCTGCAATGCTTTAGTATTTTTTTTAGTTTTCCTTTTTCATTGCTGCAAGTGAAGGGTATAGAGCAGGGGTGTCAAACTCATTGCCACCGGGGACCACATCAGCCTTGTGGTTGCCTTCAAAGTTCTGAAATAATTTTAGGACTATATAAATGTAACCACTCCTTAACTGTTGAGGAGTTAAAATTACATTCGGCCCTCTGAAGGAAACCTTGAGGCTGATGTGGCCCCTAGTGAAAATGGGTTTGATACCCCTGGAATAGAGTCTATTCCGTTCATCAATAATTCACAAGAATAAAAAAAGATCTAAGCAACACGAACAATTTAATGTGTGTTCCCAGAGAAAAACACAAATTGCATCCAAGGAAAACAAAAGTAAAAATAAACTTAAAACGCTAACATTCTTACTTATTTACGATTAAAGGAAAGAAAAATTATTTTTAAAAAGGGGGGGAAGAGACCATATTCTTTTGCTGCCATATTCAGATAAAACAAACAAAAAAGGTCTCAACAAAAGTCAACATACAAAAATACCGCCAGCTCACCTCCTCGAAGTCCTCACTGACCCACAGTGGGATAGGGGTGCCCCAGTATCTGTTTCTGGAAATTGCCCAGTCACGTGCATCTCTCAGCCAGTTCCCAAATCGCTTTTCTCGCACAAACTCTGGGACCCTGCAATAAACAGGTCAGAAACCCAATCCACCTAAGAATAGTACTAAGTAAATTTGTAAATGGCACCTATAAAACACTCTGGAAAGGCTGATCTTACTCCTCCTGGGAGATTATTTTCTGCATGGACAGCACCAGATGACTCACAGTGGCTGTATCTGCTATGAATTAATCCCAATGAAGATGCTTTTTAACAGGAAACCTGATGTCACCCATGCTTCCCAATTAGGACTGCCACAGTTTTCTGTCACCAATGCTAGCTAGCCTGGTCCCACTAATATCTGTCTACTTCTGGGTATTTCATGCAACAGTTCCTTTACTGTAACTCACTACCACAGGAACCACTCTGAACAGGCAGGCTATTGGTAGCTACCTGGTAGCTGCTTCTCCAGGCTCACCTGCAGTCCCCATGGTACTGCATGTTAGGTTCCAGCAATGAGGCAAGTCCTTCAGATTCAGCTTCTCACCTCACTGCTTTCACTAGTACCATCTGTCCACTTTGATAACCTTCACCCAGCAGCCCCTACATTAGCCACCACTTCCCCAAGTTTCTACTGCCTCTGATTGATTTATCAATCATATTTATCAATCAGAGGCATTGATAGACTCTTTTGACTCTTTATCCTCCAGAGGTTCAGTTTTGCAAAAATCCTTCCCAAACTTAAGGTTGAGTTAGGGCACCCTAGGCTCCTGAACATTCTGTCTTCAGTCCTGTATCCTAAATGCCAGATTTTAGGCCTGTACCACGCCACAGAGCTCTCATACTAACATTCTATATTAAGCCCATCACACATTAGGAAAGCTAAAGAACTCCTTAGGTATAAAAAGAAAAAAAACAAACTGCTTTTTCTTGAGAAATCAGGGTCACTTTGCTAGAAAAAAAGACAAAGCTATAGCCTTTTGTTTTTAATGTCCAGAGATTCTGACCATTCTTCCAAAATTACATGCAGCTTTTAAGTTCTTATGGGAAGTAAAAAATACTAATCACCCTCCAAATTCTCAGTGAAAAACATTATTCTGCAATACGTAGAGTCAATCTTATTTTATTTTTCTAACTGGCTGAAATAATACCTCTCCATGGTCAGATATTAGGGAAGAGCAAGGCTTCTGTCCCTGCAGTGCTTATCAATGAAGCCAGCCTGCATAAGACATCATCAGAGTCAAGGAACTAAACAAGCATCAAAAGCAGTAGCTGATCCTTGAATAACACATGTGTGAACGGCAGAGTCCACTTATATGCAACTTTTTTCAACTAATTGACTTGTGCATCTTAAACCCATGTTGTTAAAGGGTCAACTCCAATGTTGGGAATCCACGGATGTGGCAAGTTGACTGTGGTTATATATGGATTTTTTAATGTACAGAGTTTATAGCCCCTTACACCTGCATTGTTCGAGGTTCAAGTGATGTTATAAATGGATTTTGTAGGTACATTTAAAACTAAATGTTTACCCTGAAAGTTCAGCCAGATATTTTCCAGTCATTCTATTCTGTAATGTGCATAAACAACAGTTTCTCATTTCTATTGGGTTTAAGAAAAGACTCCCCTATAGGCCTTATAATAAAAAGAATGTTACTTTGTTACATCTTAGATGGTTATTAAAGTTATTATAATTGGGGGAAGTATAAACCAATACTTACTAACTCTATGACAAAGGACATTATGAAGACTTATGTCTTATTGCTCACCAGTAACACAAATCATTGTTCTTCAGCAGCTGGTCTACCATGTGTTCAACCCGAACAAACCAGCTGGGCACCGCTTTGTAAATGAGGGGAGTGTCCGACCTAAGAAAGCAGAAACGGAGGTGTGGCTGGTGAGGCTAAGGTGTGCAGGTGCTTAGGGTAGCAACAACTATTAGGTTCTGATGTCACTGTCATCAACTTGGCCTTCCACCAACATTCATGTCTACTGCAAAATGAATGTCTGTCTTCAGTATTGGTCATGGCCCTACACAATACCAAGAAAGGTAAAAGTTAACAAAAAACAATATAAGAAAAAATGTCCTCATATAGTTCTGCTGGTGTGTGACAGCTATCTAAAAAATGGTATCAACTTCAGCAAAGACAAAACATGATGCCACTAAACATTCTAATTCACCCACATATTTAGAATCTTCTTTAAATGATATATTGCATATCTCTCACTAAATTCCATTAGAAAATGTTAGGTCTGTCTTACCCTAAGGAAATGTGAACTCAACAAAAACATATTTGTCTATGTGAGATAACACAAAATATACATATATGTGCTTGTACATACATACGCCTTTGTCCCTGGTTCGTGGGATAGAGGTCCTGAAACCCTTATAATTTCTTAGAAGATAAGAGCACTAGGAACATCTTTAGTTCTAATACTTGGTCTTGGATACTAGTTCTTGACATAAAGCTCCTAAAACCCATGTAATTTTTTGGTTGACAGGAGTGTCTTTTGTTCTAACGAGGTGACTCTATATGTGTTCCTGGGATGGCAGCTGGTCACCAGAAAAGACCAAACCCAATAGCTTGGAATTTTCAGCCCTTACCCAATCCTCCTGATTAAATCCCAAAAGTATGGAGTGTAGGGGGTTCCCAGGCTGAAGAACACATCCACGTAGTGGAAGGGTGAGTACCCCACCTTCATAGGACAAATGCTCCTGCTCACAGGACCCTTCCAGACCTCTCCCTACGTATATGTCTTCATCTGGCTGTTCATGTGTATCCTTTAACAAATATAAGTATTCTAAGGAGTTTTGTGAGAGGGGACAGCTGGAACGTCTGATTTCAAGCCAGTCCGTTGATAGAGGGAAAACTTAGGTTTGTGACTGGCAACTGAAGTGAGTGAGTGAGTATGTTTGTGTCCCATTCTTGTGGGATTGACCCCGTAATCTCTGAGTAAATAGTGCCGGAATTAAATTAAATAGTGGGACATCCAGCTGGTGTCAAAGAAAATTGCTTGATGTGGAGGAAAAAACCTTCACTATTTTGGTGACTCAGAAGTGTCAAAAGTGATGTTTATAAAGGAAATAGTAAAGAACACTCACAGGATAATGAAACAGTAGGGGAGAACTGGATTTTTCCTTTCTGTAGAGCAAAGACTGTTTTTTTTTCTTTACAGTCTATGCCTATATTTCTCAGACAACGCCAGAGAAAGAAGTAAATGTACACATTTATAAATCATCCTCAAAACAAAAAGGCAGTTTCCAAACACTAACTCCAAAGAATACAACTGAGATGGAAACCACAAATTGATGGAATGGGAACATACGTTAAGTGCATGCACAAATCTTAAACTCTAACTACAAAACTCTTTGCTTCTCACCTCCAACAGAAAGGATAGCTATGAGTGAAGGTGCTGGCAACAAGAAGTCGGCCTTGTTCCTTCAGGGTCCTGATGATATTTTTGTCAGCATCCTGTTTTAAAAAATTAAAATATAATCATTAAAATATCCTACAGTACTTAGTAACACAATATAATTAAGTATATTATTAAAATCTGGTATTTAGTTACTTTTATTAAGCGTATAAAACACAAATATCAAATATACTATAAAAACTTGATACATATTTTAGATACCTTGTAACTTCATGTACTTTTTAAGTATATTCCGCACCATTAAGGTACTAAAGTTTTGAATCAGCAATAGTTACCCCAAAGTCACAAAGATGCTTCATGAGTCACTAGTCAGAGCCCAATTTTTTTAATACTTATGCTTAAAACTATAGCATGCCTCCTCTGAAGATACTAGCCCCACACAAAGTAGCTGATAACATGATCTATCTTTTGTGATTTTATGTACTGAAACAAAAGAAAACAAAACAGAAACAATTTCCTGGGGGAAAAAAACCCAGATGAGGAAGCTATTTAATAAAAACTGATTAATGAAAAAATATGAAACCAACACCTTTCTATGCCATTCAGACACAAACCTTCACATACTGTCCCATGAAATCTGTCACTTCTGCTGTGAAACAGCCTGAAGCATCCACAGGGCAAACAGGGACAGAATCTTTCTGAATGATGTTGAAGTCCATACAGACCCGATAGTCATCCTGGGGAAAAGTGGAAAAAGGTAGAGAGAGGGAAGAATAAAACAGCTTATGTGTGCATGGGGCAAGAGAGGAGGGTATGAGGAGGTAGGTTTTACAGGGTAAGTTTCCAATACTGTGATGTATAAAATGTAATGACCAGTAATCCTTTCCACTGAAGTTACTTCCAAGACCGCACAGAGAACAACAGAGCCTTACAGTTGCACAGGGGATTACATTATCTAGCCCAGTTTAAGCAGCCATTATTTCATAGACTCCTATATATATATCAGGGCATCCACTAAGAGAGAAGAAAGATATTATATGAGTGTATTAAAACAAAATCAAATATGATTTATAAAATCAATATGTATGTACATACAGGCATGATAAAAGCAGAAGTACATAGAGGAGTCAGACATAGCCCATTCAGCACTGCATGATGCTTGATATGCACACAGATTTGCATCCCGTCAAGGATCACCTGAGAGACTGCAAAACCGAGCATACCTTTCCTAGATTATACCACAATGCTCAGAATACTTTTTGAGCAGCATTTATAATTAGACCAAAATGCTTATGTAAAGCTTATCAAACACTGCTCTGAATATTTTACTACTTAGATCACTTATTCTTCACCACTGCGAGGAAGGCTGACTGGTGCACTAGGTTTTTTTTTTTACCCTGTGTCCTCCTGGAAAAACCCAACAACTATCCCAATTTAACAGATAAGGGGGCTGTGGCACAAAGAAATCCTTCACTGCAAAGGAGCAATGCTCATATTCAAAACCAAAAGCCTGGCTCTAGAGTCCAGAGTCTTAACTACTATGCTATGCTTCCCAAAACTAAAATTAAAGGAATATCACAGGCNCTTATTCTTCACCACTGCGAGGAAGGCTGACTGGGGCACTAGGTTTTTTTTTTTTACCCTGTGTCCTCCTGGCAAAACCCAACAACTATCCCAATTTAACAGATAAGGGGGCTGTGGCACAAAGAAATCCTTCACTGCAAAGGAGCAATGCTCATATTCAAAACCAAAAGCCTGGCTCTAGAGTCCAGAGTCTTAACTACTATGCTATGCTTCCCAAAACTAAAATTAAAGGAATATCACAGGCCAGATAGCGAACCCACATTCTGGTTTGAATCTAAGACATAAAGGCAATCTTCCCACCTGGGCCTGTGTTTAAGTCCCACTGTGCTGTGGGGCTGCCTGGTATGATGCAACGAGTGGGTACCTGTCCATGAAGACCCCAAAATGTACCGACACAACAGAAAGGACAAGCCCCGAAGCCCAGCAATTTGAAATATTTAGTGGAGAATACACGGCCCCATGATTTAAACTAGCTGAGGGCAGCATTCCTGAATGGAGCCATGACAGATCTCCGTCATGAATAAGTATGACTATACAGAGGCCACAGTGTATCACCTAAATGCAAAATGCAATATGAGTGGTCTCTCAGAAAAACTTCTAACAAATGGGGTTAAAGGTTGTATTTCAAAGATCTGATCTTATATTACCTTAACCTGCCTGGCATACAGATACATGAGGTATCGCAATAGTAAATAACAAACATTCACACTTTAAATTGAAAACACGGGTTTCCAACCAAGATGGAGGTGTAAGCAGATACACATTTCCTCCTCCTACAACCAAAAGAAGGACAGCAAGTTAAAAAAAGAAAAGTTACCCTGAACTGCCAGAAAATCACTGGAACTTTTGACAACCAGCGAGTTAAAGACACATTCATCCAGACTTGTAGGAGGAACAGAGGACTGGCAGCAAGGCAGTGGAAGGAGGACCAGGCAGGTGAGGCAGCGGCTGGCAGACTGGGTGGAACACAACCCAGTGTTCCAGTGCAGGGAAATGGAGCCTCAAAACCTCTGACTGAAAAAACCGGTGGGGGTTGAGGTGGAAGGAAAAACTCCCAGCCTCATATGAGAGTTTGTTGGAGACCCAAAGGGTCCCAGAAGGTACACAAACCCACCCACCTGGGAATCAGCACCAGAAGGGCCCATTTGCTTGAGGATAGCAGCAGAAGGGACTGAAAGCCAGTAGACAGCAAAGCCTAACAAGCAGCATTGTTTCCTCCCTGACCCTCCCCTACATAAAGCAACAAGCAGCAGCAATGTGGGCTGCTCTGCCTGCACAAACACCTAAGACTCCACTCTTTACTACTTAACACGTGCAATGAGACAAAAATATGGCCCTAATGGAAGAACAGATCAAAGCTCCAAAAATACAACTAAGCAATGAAGAGATATTGCCAACCTATCAGATGCAGAGTTCAAAACACTGGTAATCAGGATGCTCACAGGATTGGTTGAATATGGTCCCAAATTAGATGAAAAATTGAAGGCTGTGCTAAGTGAAATAAAGGAAAATGTACAGGGAACCAAAAGTGAAGGGAAGGAAACTGGTACTCTAGACAACGGTGTTGACCAGAAGGAAGGAAGAAACAATCGGCCATAACAGAATGAAGAAACTAGAATTCAAATAAATGAGGAGAGGCTTAGGAACCTCCAGGACATCTTTAAATGTTCCAACATTCGAATTATAGGGGTACCAGGAGGGGAAGAGGAAGAGCAATAAGTGGAAAACTTATTTGAACAAATAATAAAGGAGAACTTCCCCAATCTGGCAAAGGAAATAGACTTTCAGGAGGTCCAGGAAGCTCAGAGAATCCCAAAGAAGGTGGACCCAAGGAAGAACACACCAAAGCACATCATAATTACCCAAGATTAAAATGAAGGACAGAATTCTAGAAGCAGCAAAAGATAAGGGGACAGTCACCTACAAAGGAGTTCCCATCAGACTGTCAGCTAATTTCTCAAAAGAGACCTCTGCAGGCAAGAAGAGGCTGGAAAGAAGTATTCCAAGTCATGAAAGGCAAAGACCTACACCCAAGATTGCTCTACCCAGCAAAGCTTTCATTTAGAATGGAAGGACAGATAAAGTGCTTCTCAGATAATGTCAAGTTCAAGGAGTTCATCACCACCAACACCTTACTATATGAACAGTAAAGGGACTTATCTAAAAAAAAAGAAGATAAAAAATATGAACAATGAAAGCATAGCAAACTCACAGTTATTAACAACCACACCTAAAACAAAAGCAATCTAAGAGGACAGCTACATGAGGAGCGGAACCACAGAAATGGAGATCACATGGAGGGTTAGCAACAGGGGAGTGGGAGGAGGAGAAGGGGGGAGAAGGTACAGAGAGTAAGTAGCATAGACAGTGGAGAGAAAATAGGAAGAGGGCAAGAGTAGTGTGGGAAATGTAGAAGCTACAGAACTACTTATGACACATGGACATGAACTAAAGGGGGGAATGTGGGTGGGAGGGGGTGTGCAGGGTGGAGGGGAATAAAGGGGGTGGAAATTATTACATTTTATAATGTAATAAAGGGGGTGGAAATTATTACATTTTATAATGTAATAATTGATAAAATATATTATAAAAAAAGAAAAAGCAAACCTTTCTGAAGTCTGATTAATCATGGTGACTACACTACAGTGTGCTCTTGTTAAAACTACATACCATAAAGAGCACAATGTAATGTATATAAATTATGAATGGATGAAAGCACAGCTTGCTTTTTAGAAAGACTAAATGCCCTTAGCCCACCATTTTTTAGAGATCAGTTCAGGATGAAAAAAAACTGCAGACATATTTTATAAGCCAAAAAGGCCGATCCCATGGCATAAGAAGAGTGAAGATCAACATACACGCATACGCACATGCACAGACACGAGGACAATGACTTAGTGGCCACTGAAACTGACTTCTTATAACTACAATTGCAAGACCTGTATTACTCACTGCGCCAAAGTAAGGAGCTTGATGTACAACACCAGTGCCTTCTTCCTCCTTCACATAGCTGTCAACAAGCACAGTAAAAGCACCATTCTCTTTACACTGGAAAAGAAAACATTAGCAGGACTAAAGAATGAAACTGTACCATACCATAATATCAATTTGATAACAGCTTTTAGACCTTGAAAAACTTTTAACATGTGAAATTCTTTTCAGCAACAGACATGGCAATAATTCATAATGGAAGGAAACATGCTAATTCTATACAGTAGTTCATGCATAATGATTCAATATTTATAAATGAAATCATTATCTAAAGACCTGCAGTTTTCTAACTTTTTTAGTATAACACTGGGCCTTTTGATTACTTCTCCTAGACTGATTCCCCCACTCCAATCTATCCTCGTACCCAGCATGTCCTTTAACATAGTCTCACAAATATACTCCTTAATTAAACTACTCCTTCGTGATATATAGCTCACCCTTGAACAATGCAGGGGTTAGAGGCACCGACCTCCATGCAGTGAAAATCTGGGTTTAACTTCTGACTCTGCAATTCACTCTTGCCATCCTTGAATTCAACCATGTTTCAATATGCACTTGGGAATGCAAAAAAAATGTTTTCTATCTCTGGTCGGTTAAATAAAATCCAGGTATAAAGGTACAGGCACCTTGTTCAAGTGTCAACTGTATTTTCAATCACTGCATACACTTCACTTTTCTTTCCACTTCAAGTTATTCAGTTGTAAAAGGCAAAACTTGAAAGATGTGGAATGGGGGAACCAAGAACTATTATTTCTATCTACAGATATTCTACCCTAGAGTAACCCTGATGGGTAATGTTTCCAATTTTATTTCCTTTGCAATAACAATAAAGGTAGGTTAGTACATATAAGGTTATAGACCTATTTTTTCTACCGTCATCTCTTAATATTTCATTTCACACACCCTTTGTTTTAGCCCAACTAAAACCCTTTGCTTTCTTATCTGCCTTTGCAAAAAAGTTTCAGAAATGATTTTCACAATTAAAACTATAATCCTGAAAAAAAAGGCATTAGTACTTCCAAGTTTTAAAGATATTCTAGTTTCATGTCAATTTCACAAGTGAACTTAGAACAAAGATAAAATGGCCTGCGCAAATCACAGAAACAGCAAGTTGGACTTGAAACAAGGTTGTCTGGGTCCAAATACAGTAGCATTTTCAACTCTTTAATTATTGGACACATGCTTAAAACATGAAAAATAACCATAAATTTTTAAATTGCTGTAACCCAAATCACCTATAAATGTCTTTGGTGTGGTATCGCAGGTACTAGGGTGTGTCTTTAAGGATATAAACACGGAGAGAGAATATGTATGTTCTTACAATCAGATATAGGGAACACAAAAGTCCCTATTTATAACTATACCAAGAACCTCCACACTGCATTCCTATCTCTGGGTCTAGCTCTGGATCCTGCCTCGCTGAGGCTGAGATTAGTCAGCGGTCACCACAGTGCTGTACCCACATACTCTCATAGCTCTCATTTAATATTTCAGAACATGTGTATTTTAGGTACACATCAAACGATTTTGTCCTAAGTCAAAGAATTTGTAGTTATCTGTCTAAAATTTACAGAAGGTTCCAGAAATTTCCGGAAGCTAAGTGAATGGAAGGTCTTACTCATCTTAACTCTATGTACTAAGTGCATGTTCCAACGATTTAACCCAAAGTTCGTATCTAGGGTGTCCATGTACATTTTCTGAAAGGGTTTAGCTTTCCCCAACTTCTCAGTAGGATCTATAATTCAGAAAGTTTATGAGTCACTCACCTAGTGGAAGAGTTTTCCGACAAGAACAAATACAACATAAAACAAATTATGTTAAGATTCATGAGAGAAGAACGCAGTAACGACATTTTTCAGAAAGAGAAACCAAAGAGGCATTTCAGAAAACACTCTTTCAGATGGCATCTAAGTTCAGCTTTGAAGAGTGACTTGAACTTGAGCTGGTATGACATTACAGAAAGGTGAAGGATGTTTTAAACAGAAGAAAAAGTTAATGAAAACAATGGCAGGGAGGAAGAAAGAGAAAGGGTTTTTGACTGAAGCAAAAGATATGTTAAGTGACGTGACAAGGAAGCCGGTCTGCCTCATGCCAAGTGGAGAACATCTGGTGACAAATGTGCTGCAAATGAAACATCTATAGGCTCACAGGGAGGGACCAAACCAGGAAACACATAGAGATATCCATTAGCAGCAACAGTCAGTGAGGGAAAGGGCCGCTAGTTAGGAGACTAGAAACAGGGAAACACTCAAAGAGCATGAAAGTGAAAAGACAGACGTAAACAACATTGTGGACAGAGCCCAAATGGCAGAGGTCATCTGCATTATATTAAGCAAACTCTGTTACTGCACTGAAACACAACAGAGAGTAAGGAAATGTTTCATTCTGGGCTCTGATGGAAGGTTTTGCTGGCTAACGATATGCCCAGCTGAGTGTATTTCTTACATAATATGTGAAACCAGGTCTGAATCAGTTTACTTTAAGACTTATAAATAAGGGCCAATTTCTGATGACCTTGTTCTTCTGTTGGTGGTTGGGTTTGCAACTATAGCTGGAAATTCTATTGTCAGCAAATGAAAACTATATAAAACGGCTTTATGACTCCTAAGAAAAGTTACTAAATTAGCTCTGTTGTAGTACCCAGATTTAAACACCCACCTGGCCAATTTCCATTAAATGAATTATCTATTTTATTAAAAGATTTTATTTATTTTTAAACAGAGAGGAAGGGAGGGAGAAAGGGAAAGGGAAAAACATCAATGTCTGGTTGCCTCTCCCACACTCCCTACCAGGGACCTGACCCACAACCCAGGCATGTGACCTGACTAGGAATCAAACTGGCCCCTCTTTGGTTCCCAGGCTGGCACTCAATCCACTGAACCACACCAGCCAGGGCTGAACTGTTTACTTTTTTTTGCACAATTTTGTATACTAGCCTAAATTTGTGGAAGGGGAACACCCCTGAAACAATACTTCATATTCCTGAGTGATATGTATGCTACAAGCATAAATAAAAATATAGACATATATCTTATCAAAAGTAAGTGATTTCTTATGTAATTTGAGAAAAGTATTTTTAAAGTCCCTATAGGATTTTAATGACTGGAACAAGGACATACAAACAAAACTAATTCTTTTAATATTAGACTTTTTGATTCAGGCACACTCATGCAAACAATATAATAATCAGACCACTTTGGTTACCATTATATCACTCCTATTATCAATATAATACAAGGGCTGTGGAGAGCCACCATGGTAGGGCTCCCTAAGCTCACCTTTACAAAATAATCGAACACGGGCCTGTATTTCTTGCCTTTGAGATAGGCACCTGGAAACCTAGAAGAAAAGAGAAAGGCAAATTACAATTACAATTTAGGCTATCAAAGAAATTACGTTGGAGCCAAATGAAATCATCACTCCCTTCTCATTTGTGTTCCTTAGTCATAAATGTTGGCACATTACCAAATATGTGAGTAAAGGTATCAGTAACTAAAAGCTAAACTGGAATTATACAGCTTTTGGGTAATAAAGTTATCTTCTTTTTTAAAACTAAAGACACACATGCATAAATAAATGATTTGTATATTTACCTTTCCAGGATCTCATAGTCACTCTCCGATCTAAAGAGGGCTGATAATCTGGCTTCCATTAAAATGAGTGATTTTCCTCTGACAACATCTATGAGACCAATAGAAAAAGTGGACTTCAATGATATTCACACTGTGAATACCACTTAAAGACATGAATCAGCATAGCTCTCCCTCCAGTGGTTCCTGTATCACCTGTAACCAGTGTGCTAAGCACTCACAGAGAAACACTGCAAAGAACACTACACACTTCTTTCTGGATACTAAAAAGACAGAAACAACAAAAGCTGTTAGGCAGCTCACAAATTGTAAATTGCACCTCTACCCATTTGTAGTAAACTAATCTTTATTTTCCCCTACCAAAGGTAATATATATGTGACTGATTCAAAGTCATGAACAAACTAAGAAGTTCACAAATAAAAGTCCCCTATAATCTTATCAACCCTTAGGTATTGCTTACCATATATTTGAGTGCATACCCCCAGGTATTTTTCTATGTATATAGTAACATACATATTATGTGAATGGGTGACTTTTAAAAAATAATTGTGGGCCCTGGCTGGTGTGGCTCAGTGGACTGAGTGCCAGCTTGCAAAACCGAAGGGTTGACAGTTCAATCACATGTCTGGTTTGCGGGCCAGATTCCTAGCAGGAGGTGCATGCAAGGCAACCAGACGCTGGTGTTTCTCTCCTCTTTCTCCCAACCTTCCCTTCTCTCTAATAATAATAATAATAATAATAATAATAATAATAATAATAATTGTAGAATGTAACTCAATCGTTTTACAATTATTTTCACATAATACACTATGAACAACTGTTTACACTAGGATAATGTATTCTAGTATGTTTCTTTGTATTCTTATTGTAAATGGAGGACCTTACCCTAAAAATAGAAAAGATGGAACAATTATAAAAACATTTAAAATTTAACGGATACTGAAAAATTGCCTTACAAAATTTAAAACTCCCACCTATAAAGTGTGACATACCCAAGAATTTATTCAAGCCTATGACATACGTACAATTTACCATCAGAAAAATGAGAATATGAATTTCCGTGAAGGCCTCTGCAATTCATTGACAAACTGCTATAAATAATTTTGACACTCACCAGTCCTGACCTCACAGGAACTTCATTACAAGTGGAGTCTACATTTTCTGAACTCAAACTCAGAATATGTAGTCCACCAAGTACAAGAGGCAGGCAGAGTGATATGACTGAAATCTCAGTCAGATGGCTCCTAAGACTGTCAGGCTCACTACAGAATGGCTGTCTCATAGGTGAGAGAGGGAACGCAAATGGAGAAGCAGCTACAGAGCCAGGCTGTGTGTGCAAAAGCTCTTTCCCATCAGATATCATAAGAAACCAACTCTTAGTCCTATCCACTCCCAAGGCATAGATAAATAATAATTACCTGTTTTCTGACCCCCAATCCTCTCTATTTCTTTATTAGTATTTCTTGCCCACAAAAGCTATTGTGGGTCATGCTAATTGTCATGTAAGGTGGATTTCCTTTTTCTTACCCGTTTTTCTTTCCTACTTTTGCTTCACCCCTTCCCTCATAAAGTATCAAAACCCTGACTTAGCCTGGGGAGCTTATACAATGACTACAGGAGAGGGCAGGCTCCTGTGTCATAGGGTACTCTTGCTGTGACTGAAGATGGAAGCCGAAAGAAGGTAAAAGATATGGGGTAACTGGCAAAAGTAGCACATTGTAGAATGAGCCAGATACGAGGCCACATAGGATACTCTGGGTCAGCATTTAAAAAATAAGAGCAGGCTCAGAGAAAGGAAGGGAAGCAGCCATGAGGTTTCAAAGGGTAGAGAAGAACTGCCCAATTGGCCATGAGGGGAATTTCAGCCACGAGAAAGTCTGAAGACTTTCTCAGTCTTCAGACTCATGGCTGAGATCTGAGAAAGAAAACAGCAAGCAGCTATGCAGTTTGTAGTGAAGCAGTCAACCATGAGGCTGGTGTGAAAGGTAGAAGCCATGCTGGCCAGGAGTTAGGATCCTGCCACGCAGCCCAGGGTAGTGAGGAGCAGCCACACTGGCTGAAGAAAGGGTGTAAGGAGAGAGCTGACTGAGCTAGGTGGGAACCTGCTGAACCAAGCATGAATTCATGACAGATGCCTAGAATGCTGACTTCTGCTTCTCTGAAGGGCATATGGAGAGGCCACTCTCTTGGGATGTGTGACTCCCAGGACTCCACCATGATCCAGTGTAACCCGGCAAATGTTTTCCTGGAGTACGATTACTACATGGAGGCTAAGAACAACATACCCCAGATCCTGAAGGAGAGCGCTGCTGCAAGAGGATGGTGACTCTGAAACACGTGCGTGCATGCACATGCCAGAAAGAATGGAGAATTCTTTGCACAGCTGGCTTATGAACATATAAGGATATGGGGAATTTTGGACATTTTTTTGGCTCATTACCTGATGGGGAGCAAGGAAAGTGCCGGGTCTCATGGGAGAACAGGGCTCAAAGCAGGAATGCTCCCAGCCCACCCCCTGAGGATGGAATCCTGTAAATAAAAACCCGCCTCCTTCAACACTGATTGTTGGGGTACACACCAAGGTGACACGTGGACAGGTCCCAGTTCGCTCGGTTACACCAATACCTCAGGGGCCACGGAATAGCAACTTCCTCATCTTTTCTAATCCAATAAACGTTCAAAGTCCCTACCTCTCAATTCTGGAGTATCTCTCCATACCATCCCCCTCTCCTTTCTTAGAGAGTAAATAAATACTTTACTCTCTGCACTTTATTCTTTGTGATCTCTTTTACATCCCATGTCACTGATTACCTAACAGTTAACCCATTTTACCCCACTTACTGTATTTTGCAGAGTATAATGCACTGTCGTGTATTAATGTACATCCACGTTTTTGGCCCAATTTCAGGAAAATAAACTTTTGTTTTAATTTTTGACTTTGTTTGTTTATTTATTTATTTTTAAGATACTTGATTTTTGTATTATAAAGAAATTTTAGCATTTATTTTTGAACATACTGTGGTACAAGAAATTTTCTGTTACAAATAATTACAAAACACAAGAACAGATACAAGGCATTCCAGGCACTAGCCATGTATAATGTGCATCTTTATTTTTCCCTAAAAAATTTGGGAAAAAATATGCATTACACACAGCAAAATACTGTAATTATAAGCTGCTTGATCCCAGAGACGGCAATCAAGGAGATCGTGGGAAAGGCACCAGAGCACAAGCTTAAAGGTTATGTAACTAATTAAGCATGTGCCGTAAGAAGCCCACAAAAATTAAACAATGGAATTTACCTCTTCCTCTCGAGCTGCCTAAAGCTCATAAAATGGGACAAAAACATTCAGAAAAACCCCTGCCCAATCTCTCTTGGGGAGAAGTGGGTCAGTTCCTTGTTGGCAAAGGAGGTGACTCGCTCTCCTATCTCAGGAGTATACTTTATAAATCACGCTAACTGCACTTCACTTTGTTGGTTAAGAGATACACTTTCTTTAATAAACCTTGCATGTTACACACAACCTTGTGTGTGTACTCAGTCCAATTTATTGGTCAGGACTACCAAGAGCCTAGAGCTACATCCATCAGCAGCAATATTAGAATTTATAATAAACACGTATTTTGTCTTAGTCCCCCTGTTCTGGCAGAGCTGTTAAAACACTTAGAATTTCTTAAGTGATGAGAGACTTGTAACCTACCCTAGTTCCACAGGGAAAGAAGCTGTGTTTGGGACCCTTTAGACCTCACCCTATAAACTTCTTCATATGGCTGTTTATGTGTAGCCTTTATAATATCCTTTTATAACACAGTAGTAATCTAATAAATACAATGTTTCTCTGAGTTCTGAGAAACTTCAGTAAATTAATCAAACCTGAGATTGTGGGTCAGTCAGAAGCACTGGTTAACAACCTGGACATGCAACAGGAGTCTGAAGTGGGGGTGTAGTGGTGGGGACAGCGTTTTAGGACTGAGCCCTTAATGTGTGGGATCTGACGCTAACTCTAGATAGCTAGTATTTGAACTGACGAAATTGCTTGGTGCTATTTAAAAAACACATCCATCAGAGATTCCCAATAATGATGAAATGCCGCCTCTCTGAATCTCAGGAAATTCACTTATAACAGGGGCATGATGTACAGAGATGTACTAAAATCTGAAAATTATAAGGAATTTTTACTTTTTATATCTTTGTACTATGCTACTTTGTGTGTTTATTTTCAATCTGTTGAAGAGAAAACAAGAACCAAAATGGCCTCAGTCATTCTAAAAAGCCCATGATACCAAACTAAGGCTTATTATTTGACCTAATTGCTGTTTCAACCTTTCCCAGAAAATCTATAGTTATTTAGTCAACATCAATGAGTTAATCTGAGGAATAGGTTCTCACCACCCTGCCACCAGAAAAAAAGAGGTAATCTGCATAATAAAAAAACATTTGCTGTGAGCTTCCCCCCCTCCCCCAACAAAAACAAACAGCCCTGGCCAGTGTGTCTCAGTGGATAGAGAGCTGGCCTGCAAACCAAAGGGTTGCCTGTTCAATTGCTAAGTTGCGGGCCAGGTCCCCAGGTTGGGACGCACAAGACGCAAGCACACACTGTTTCTCCCCCTCTCTTTCTCTAAAAGATAAATAAATAAAATCTTGAAAAAAAGCCCCCCTGAAACTCAGATGTCCTGGCCTAAAAAAAATTCCTTTCTTTTTCTTTTCCTAATAGCTCCCCTTGCCTCACTCTCCCTAAAAAAAATCTTACATTTTGCATAACCCTAAGCAGTATACTTTTAGTTGCTATATGGTATACTGTCGACTTAATAAAGCCAATTAGACCTTCAAATTTATTTGGCTGAATATTGTTCTTTAACAGATTAGAAAAAAACAAACCTCTTTTAGGGGTTATTGTTCTAAGCCTAAGATGTTCTAAAAACTTCTATTTTTACTCAAAAAAAAAAGAAACTTTCATTTATTCCTAAAATGTTAAAATTATTTTATTCATATTGATAATAAGTAACCAGGCTCACACTTACCTTTAATCTTTACATACTGCGAATCTGGATTAACACAGAGGGCAAGGTTGCTAGGGAGAGTCCAGGGAGTACTTGTCCAAGCAACCAAAGATACATTCTCATCTTCCTCCAAAGGGAAGGTTACAAATATTGAAGGGTCTTGAACATCCTGAAATAAAATGACACAAAATCTGTAACAGACATGGAAAGAAAAGAAACTAATCCTAACAAGTAAAATAAACTGATATTCAGAATAAACTGAACTTTTCAAAAACCACTTGATATATTTATAAAAATAAAACAGAGAGCAAGAAAACCAAATACATATTTTAATATACTTTAAACGTTTTAACAATTACACACTGCAAAATGGCACTTGGTCAGTGGACTGTAGATACAATGGTGGTCCCATAAAGATTATAAGGGAGCTGAAAAATTCCTATAGGATAGGCTAGTAATGCCACAGCTTTCCTTAGGTTGTAAGGCAATGTATTACACAGTCTTAGTAGCACTGTGTCACAAGTGCCTACAATATTCAGTATAGTAACATACCATATAGGTTTATAGTCTAGGAGCTAGCTGTAAGGCAACAGATTATGTTGTTGACATACCCTTTAGGTTATGTCATCCCAAAGTATATCTATTTTGGATAAGGATTACTTTAGGTCAATTAAAGAAAGAGCAGAAAGGAGAGAAGCTCTGAAAATCAAGTAGGAGTTTGCCTTTGCAAAAGACATTTACATTTGTAAAGGAAGTCTCCATCTGTAAGTTTCTCCTCTTCATGTGCCAGGAAGTAGAAGACCTTATCTTTAGATACCCTTATCAATAAAGATGACAAGTCTGTAAACCTGCACAGCAACCTTACTTTTGTTTCCTGTAATTTTCCTGGTAACTTAACCATAACTGACTCCCATCACCCCTAATATCTCTTACATAACTTGAGCAAAAGATGTTATTTTAAGGTGGCTTCTACATTGTTGCAAGTAACTCAGTTTCCTGGGTTCCTCCCACATACAGAGGAGCTATACATACTATTAAATATCTTTGTTTTTCTCCTGTGAATCTGTCTTTTATTACAGGGATGTCTTAGCCTCTAAGAGGCCAGTAGCGTAAAGGGAATTTATGTTTCCTCCCCTACAAAACAATAAGCTATATATCATATAGCCTAGCACTGCAGTAGGCTATTCCATCTAGGTTTGTGTTCAGTGCACTCCGATGTTCTCACAAGGATAAATTCACCTAATAGATCCTTAAATGGAGCATGACTGTAGTCACAAATAACATTTAAGTGTATCAAGAGGGATATATGTATAGTGGTGGTTTCACTATTACAATGAACTATTTTATAATACAACCATAAAGTAATGTCAATAAAATAACTTTCACCTCTTTCCCCTCCTGTTTCCCTCTTCCCTTGACATAAAAGGCTGAATCCTGCACTTTCTTAATATGGTTCTTAGGATGCTAGTCTGCCATCTTTTTGGCTTGCTGGCTTTCTGAATAAAGTTGTTTTCCTTGCCCCAACACCTTGTCAGTCAACTCATTGCCTGTTGTGTGGCAAGGGGTAGAAACTTAAACGTGGCTGCAAATAATAATTCGGCTCATAAAAAAAAAAACCTTAGTGGTAACCAATACACATTCAGAGAATTGTAACCAAGAAGCGTAGGGTCTGGCTGCCTGCATTTGTGAACAAACATAACACAGAAATAGGTGAGGAAGGAAAGAGGTTTTTATTAACGGGTAACAAATTTGAGAGGACTGGGAATATCCCTGCTCCAAGTTAACCTCTTCCACAAAACACAGAAACTCCTTTGTTCCCAGAAAGGCAGAAACCCAAAATGATGCCCAGAAGTTACCCATCATTAATATCTATCCTTTTGGAACCCAAGGAGGTGATACTAACAAGTCACTGTCTCATCAGTTTTAAGGCTCTGTCTCTGGAGTGCACACACTTCAGAGTTCCAGAGCTGCCATGGTCTCATACAGCTTCCTCTCTCTGCCCTGGAGCCTGGGGTGTAGTGCCAGATCACTCCAACTGGTCATGAGAGAGAATCTCCATCTGCGGGACCCCTGTGCCCAAGAGTTACTCTTGTCTCAGAGCTGTTGAGTGTTCCCGGCCCACGCCTCCATATGTTGGTCTCAGCACAAGAACGGGGCACAGTCTCAGACTCCTGAGGTGCAGAGCAGATGCATCTCAAGGACCTGCGATTCGAGACACATCTCAGTGTGGGACTCCGCCTGCAGGTGAAAAGCCCTGAGTGTGCCTTTCATCGCCCATCCCATAACCAGCCCCCACACCTGACGCCAATCAGGTACACGAGGCAAAGAAAAGAGAGTGCTTTTCCCAGTAATCTATTTTAACACCTCGGCCCACAAACCCAAGCACAATGAAGCACCTGGCATTTCAACCTATGTGCTCTAACATCTGCCATGTTTGTCAGGCCCCCAGTGTCTTTGCTCCTCTTCTGGCTGCCATTTTGCAGAAAGGGGCAGAAGTTTCCCAGTGGTGAACAGGGGCACAAGTGTCTTAGCCCAAGGTGGGGCATTTGGCCACACAGACAGCTTAGGTTCTGTGCAGCCTATGTCATGAGCTGCTCACTTGTTGGGGCATCGCCTGCTGGTCAGTGCTTCTTGCATTTGTTTACAGTTGCCCTGGGGCATGCATGCCTATCAACCCCACCTCTAGTCTCAATCCTGGTTGCCATCACTACTTCCTGTAAACCCCTCCCTTCTGGGAGCAGAGGGGAGGCACTGGCTCTCAGGATTTCTTCCCTGTTCCCCAGCAGTCTGGTCAGATCCCTCGGTTACAGAATGGCTAAAGTAAAAAAAGAAAATGCTAAGTGTTGAGAGAATGCAGAATAATCACAACTGTTTAGTGGGAGTATAAATCAAGTACAACCACTTTGGGTCACTTTATGCTAGTATATATTACAGTGAAAGTCATCAACCCACAGCTCACAAGCCAAATCTGACTGCACCCTGTTTTCATATATCTCAAGAGCAAAGAATGGTTTTGAGAGAACTGAGTAGGCCATTTGGCTCACAAAGCCTAAAATTTTTACTAGGTGGCCCTTTAAAGACTGCCAACCTGTGTACTGAAGCTAAGTGGAAGTATATGTTTTGACTCAACAATTCCACTCATGCTGGCCATGTATCCAAAAGACAAAGGATATAGTATATGCTTTCCTACAGACAAGTTCTGGAATGTTCACAGTAGCACTACTGATAAAAACCACAAACTGAAAACTGCCCCAATTCCCATCAATATTAGAATAAATAAATAAGATTCTATGTAACAATTAAAATGGTGATCTATAAACACAACATGGATGATTTCAAACAATCTTCAGCAAGAGAAGCCAGGCATAAACGAATAAAAACAAACTGTATCGAAACCATTTATACATAGCTTAGAATCAGCAAACGAATTAATGAAGTCAGAAGCAGGGGTGAGAAGTAGGGATAATTAACTTAAGGGACCAGGAGAAAAAAGAACTACTGATAGGCTGATACGGTTTTTTTTTTTCTTAAAAAGATTTGTATTTACTTATTTTTAAAGAGAAAGGAAGGGAAGGAATGAAAGAGGGAAACTTCAATGTGTGGTTACCCCTTGCATGCCCACTACTGGGGACCTGGCCTGCAACCCAGGCATGTGCCCTAACTGGGAATTAAACCAGTGACTCTTTGGTTCTCAGTCCGGTGCTCAATCCACTGAGCCATACCAGCCAGCTTTTGATAAGGTTCTTTCTTTTATCTGGGTGTTGGCCTCATAGATGTATTCATTTTGTGCAATTATATGGAGTAGAGCAAGAAAAGAGAGGAGTAGAAAACAGGTTTTATCACTAAAATAAGGCAACAGTTACTAAAATATAAAACATTTATTTTAGTAAGTACAGAAATGAATATAAAAAATAAAACTTAAAACTTCTAATGGAAACCTAAATAAAACATTAATAATGATTACCTTTAGGTGCTGGAACAAATTTTCCAATGGTTTCAAAATATTCCACAATGAGAATGAACCTCATAAATAATCCACCTAATCGGCCCTGCCTGGTGTAGCTAAGTGGATTGAGCACCGGCCTGTGAAGCAAAGAATCGCCAATTCGATTCCCAGTCAGGGCACATGCCTGGGCTGCAGGTCAGGTCCCCAGTAGAGGACACATGAGAGGCAACCACACATTGATGTTTCTCTCCCACTCTTTCTCCTTCCCTTCCCCACTCTCTATAAATAAATAAACAAACAAACAAACAAACAAATAAATAAAATACTTAAAAAATAATAATCCAACTAACCAGACTTCTAAAAAGTAAAAATTTAGACAAATAACAAATAAATACTTTATATACCACAAGCTGGTTTACCTTTGGGAATGGTTGGAAGGCCTTTCTCCTGAAACTCAGTGTACTTTTGCACAGCGTGCTCTTTCCCGACAAGAGAATGTTTATGAAAGAGTGTAACCGTTGAAAATTGTAGGAGCTCACAAGCTATTCTGAAGGCTAAGAAGCTATTATTATGTCTAACACCGAAAACTTTAGGTGCCAAAGGAAACCCAGTATAAGTATACAAGGATTTATATTTAAAATGTTCACAGTGGACTTCTGGCCAAGACGGAGGCATAGGTGGAAACACTGTGCCTCCTCACACAATCAAGTTTAAAGACAACAAAGTTTTAGTAACAAAAACGCAGCCAAAACACAGAAAACTGAACTGTACCACTGACAACAACAAACCATTCAGCCAGACCCATGAGAGGGGTGGAGTCAGTGGTGGAGTGAGGTTGGGCAGGAAAGATTGGCTGGACCAACCCAGGCGCGCAGGAGCCCAGGCAGTGGTTGGTGGATCCCAGGTGTGGGGTGGCAACATGCAGACCCAGTGAAGGTGCAAGGTGGCTACCCGACCGAGGTCACACATTTGTGCACAGATAAACTAAGTGAAGCAGCGAGCAGTGAGACAGACTGCTCAGGTTAAGGCCCAAGCATTGGGAATTAGAGCCTGAAAGCACCAATTGGAAAGACTTTTGGGCTTGAAGTGCCAGGAGAGGCTCCCAGGCTCACAGAAAGTTTGTTGGAGAGACCCACAGGGCCTGGAGGGTGCACATATTTGGGAGGTGGCACCAGGAGGGCCAGGTTTGCTTGCGGAAAGTAGCAGAGGAGACCGAAATCCAAGAGAAAGCAGAACAAATGCCACTGTCTCTCTCTGACACCGCCCCCACATACAGCACCACAATCCAACAAGTGGGTGGCCCCACCCTTGTGAACACCTAAGGCTCCACCCCTCATACATAACAGGTGAGAACAGACCAGAACATTATGCTTCAAGAACACCTCAAAGCCCCAGAGTCAATACTAAGTGAACAAGAGATAGCCAACATATTGGATGCACAGTTCAAAAAACACTACTGATCAGGATGCTCAGAGAACTGGTTGACTTTAGTCACAAATTAGAGGAACAGATGAAGGCTAAACTAATTAAAATGAAGGGAAATACACAGGAAAACAATAGTGATGGAAAGGAAACTGGGGCTCAAATCAATGGAGTGGACCAGAAAGAAGAAGTAAATGACCAAACAAAAAGGAATGAAGAAACAAGAATTCAAAAAAATGAGGAGAGGCTTAGGAACCTCCAGGACATCTTTAAACGTTCCAACATCTAAATTATAGGGGTACCAGAAGGGGAAAAGAAAGAGCCACGAGAGGAAAACTTATTTGAACAAATAATAAAGGAGAACTTTCCCAATCTGGCAAAGGAGATAGACTTCCAGGAAATCCAGGAAGCTCAGAGAGTGACAAAGAAGTTAGACCCAAGGAGGAACACAACAAGGCACATCATAATAACATTAGCCAAGATGAAAATGAAGGAGAGAATCCTAGAAGCAGCAAGAGATAAGGGGACAGTCACCTACAAAGGAGTACCCATCAGACTGTCAGTGGATTTCTCAAAAGAGACCTTCCAGGCAAGAAGGGGCTGGAAAGAAGTATTCCAAGTCATGAAAGGCAAGGACCTACATCCAAGATTGCTCTATCCAGCAAAGCTTTCATTTGGAATGGAAGGGCAGATAAAGTGCTAAATTCAAGGAGTTCATCATCACCAAGCCCTTATTATATGAAATGTTAAAGGGACTTATCTAAGAAATAAAAGATAAAAAATATTAACAGTGAAAGGACAGCAAACTCCCAGTTATTAACAACCACACCTAAAACAACAGCAAACCAAGAGGACAGCTAGATCAGGAGTGGAACCATAGAAATGAAGAACACCTGGAGGGTTAGCAACAGGGGAGTAGGAGGAGGAGAAGGGGGGAGAAGATACAGAAAATAAGTAGCATAGACGTTAGGTAAAAAATAGATAGGGGGAAGGCAAGAATATTAGGTGAAATATAGAATCTAAATAACTAGAGACACGTGGTCATAAACTATAGGGGGGAATGGGGGGAGGGGTGTGCAGGGTGGAGGGGAATGAAGGGGGGGATAGAACAACTCTAATAGCATAATCAATAAAATATATTTTTTAAAAAATGTTCACAGTTATGTCCGTCAATACCACTCAAATGTCTAGCAAATGAATAAATAGTAACCTATTTGTTATATGGAACACTATAAAGCAGTTAAAATAAACTTAAAAGTACATGTATCAAGATGAAGAAGCTTTAAAAAATATTGTTTAGTGTAAAAGACAAGGTGCAGAGTAAGTACAATGGTGAGATTTGAAAACATGCAGAATAATGCTAATGCTGTTTATGGATATTTATGCAGATAATAAAAGTACAAAAATATGCATGGGAAAGAAATGTCAATTCTAGCACCGTAGTTACTGATCAGGATGTAAGGAAGGAAATAGAAAAGTGCTGTAAAATATTGTGGTATATTCGCTCACACAGAAATTAGAACAAAAAATCTGTCACTATGTGGATCACCATCAGAAATATAATGCTGAGTGAGAAAAACTAGATATAAAAAACTACACAGTGGTTCTTTCCACTTCCAAAAAGTGAAAAGAAGCAACACTAATCAACTATTATCTATAGTATTTTATGTATTTTTACAAAAAAGAGATGCCACTTACTGGAAATCATCAAATGGTACACTTAAGATTTGTACATTTAACTGTTTATGAATTTTAAGCACCCTCCCTTGACAACACCCCCAAAACCATAAACAAATACTGACCTTTATTAATGACATAGATGAAGAAAAAACAAATACAAAAATGAAGTACCAATTAATAAAAAATATAAAGAACAGAGAAAGTGTTAAATTAAACCATGCAAGCACAATCAAAACACTTATATTGTGGAAACTTTGAGACAAACCTGTCTTCTAAACAATAATTTGCAAAGAAAAAGAACAGAAAGAGAAAAGGAGACCTACAGATTAATATAGATAAAAAATACAATTATTACCATGTATAAACCTTTCTTAGATGTGACTAAAAAACCAAAATAAAAATAATGAGAGACAAAGGTATGATACTTGAGACAAACAGAAACACTAATGATATCAAGGAATTAAAGAATTTTAAAGTATTTAAAAGTAATGATGATTGGTGCAAAAAAGGTACTATGGCATTATTAAAAAGAAAAGACAGTACTTAGTATACAATTCTCTACATCTGTATGTACATAAAATATTTTATTTAAAAAAGTACAACCTTTTAATTATTAACACTAGCACAGAAGGGTATTTAGGAGAGAACAGGATCATCACACCCACATCAGAATTTGCAAAGATCCAAATGAACGTATGAAGAAAAGTATTCTATAAGATGAGAAGTGCTTTTGAAATACAAATTTTAATAGTATTTCCAAATCTGAGCTATAAAATAAGAATTTCCCCCCAAGTTAATGTCCTTTAAAAGCAAAGAGGATTAGATAAATTTTCAGAGATAAAAACACGTCTTAAATATATGCACATGAGAACACACAGTTCACAAATAGTTTCACAAGATTTATTACCTTCACTATCTGTCTAGATAAAGTAGTATATTTTATAATATCAGACATGTCCAAACTCTTCTATCAAGCCAATGACAGGATATTCCACTCATTAGAAAAAAGATTGTAATACTGTATACCAACCCTCAATCAGATTTTTTTTCCAAATACCATTAACAAATAAATGAACTATGAGATCTTAGGTGAGGGATCAAGGTCACCCAAACCAACAACTTGTGAAACAATAACAGGAGGGAAATAGGGCAGAGCTCAACTTATAAACCAGAGGCATGAAAATATGGTCAAAACAAACAAAACCTATTACATTAACTAAGACACTATTCACAAACCTCACAGGGAAAATGTAATCCCTTGTTTACAATCTTAACAGAGCCTTGGTTCAGTGACCAGCAGCACTTCCAGCACTTGGTAAGAAACAATCACACCGACCAGACTTGCTGCGCCAGCCTTCCACATCGAGATGAGTTACCTTGCTCAGGACAACCATTTAAATTTCCAGGTACATAATACCCAATGATGTCCTACTTACCTTGTAATTCTGGTGAGATTCGAAGTTGGAAAGTGGAGTGTTGCATGCAGTAGAAAAGGGCATCACTTTCATACCTCTATAAACAAGACCTTTATCATAAAGTTGTTTGAAGACCCACCTAGCAAGTGTAGAGACAAAGTTTTAGAATAATTATATAATCTAAACCCTGTTTCCCCAAATGCAAACATTTATGCCAGTTTATGTTTATAGTCTGTGTCAACCAAAGATATGAAAACACACCATCTCTGAAGATTCTCTGGTAAATTACAACAGATCAGAATGAGACATTATGTAGACATAAAAGTACTGATTCTCTGTTGACATGGAAAAATATTCATAATTTAATGTTGACTGAGAAAAGTAACTGGAACCATATTGTATAGTAAGGTACCAAATATATGAAACTATACAAATAAGTATACGCATTTATTTTTTTCATGAATGCTGAAAATACTGATTTCCACTATGTCTGACATTTAAGTTTTAATTTTTAATAGTTTTCTACTATACTGCCTACAGCTTACATTTTATTATAACGGACAGTATTATATCCCCAGGATTAGAATCTATTTCTCCTACTTTTATTGAATACTTAATAATGTTGCTTTAAGCAAAATGTATTCAATACCACACTACAAATGTCAGTTAACAGTCATCCCAGATTCTCCTATGACTGCTCAACTCTCCCAAATGGATGCTAGGATACACTGGGGAGAATCCTGAAATTTTCCCACTTTATATTTTTACAAAAATTTTTTTAAATATATTTTATTGACTATACCATTACAGTTGTTCTATCCCCCCCTCCATCCTGCACAACCCTCCCCCACCATTCCCCCATATAGTTTATGACCACGTGTCTCAAGTTATTTAGATTCTGTATTTCCCCTAATATTCTTGCCTTCCCCCCTATTTTTTACCTACCGTCTATGCTACTTATTTTCTGTATCTTCTCCCCCCTTCTCCTCCTCCTACTCCCCTGTTGCTAACCCTCCAGGTGTTCTTCATTTCTATGGTTCTGCTCCTGATCTAGCTGTCCTCTTGGTTTGCTTTTGTTTTAGGTGTGGTTGTTAATAACTGTGAGTTTGCTGTCCTTTCATTGTTCATATTTTTTATCTTTTATTTCTTAGATAAGTCCCTTTAACATTTCATATAATAAGGGCTTGGTGATGATGAACTCCTTGAATTTAGCAGTTTATCTGCCCTTCCATTCTAAATGAAAGCTTTGCTGGATAGAACAATCTTGGCTGTAAGTCTTTGGATTTCATGACTTGGAATACTTCTTTCCAGCCCCTTCTTGCCTGGAAGGTCTCTTTGGAGAAATCTGCTGACAGTGTGATGGGAACTCCTTTGTAGGTGACTGTCCCCTTATCTCTTGCTGCTTCTAGGATTCTCTCCTTCATTTTCATCTTGGCTAATGTAATTATGATGTGCCTTGGTGTGTTCCTTCTTGGGTCCAACTTCTTTGTCACTCTCTGAGCTTCCTGGATTTCCTGGAAGTCTATTTCCTTTGCCAGACTGGGGAAGTTCTCCTTTATTATTTGTTCAAATATGTTTTCTACTCGTAGCTGTTTCTTTTCCCCTTCTGGTACCCCTATAATTCGAATGTTGGAACGTTTAAAGATGTCCTGGAGGTTCCTAAGCCTCTCCTCATTTTTTTGAATTCTTATTTCTTTATTCTTTTCTGGTTGGATGTTTCTTTCTTCCTTCTGGTCCACTCCATTGATTTGAGCCCGTTTCCTTTCCATCACTATTGTTTTCCTGTGCATTTCCCTTCATTTCAATTAGTTCAGCCTTCACTTGTCCCTCTAATTTGTGACTAAAATCAACCAGTTCTGTGAGCATCCTGATCACCACTGTTTTAACTGTGTATCTGATAGGTTGGCTATCTCTTCATGGCTTAGTTGTATTTTTGGAGCTCTGATCTGTTCTCTCATTTGGGCCAATTTTTTTGGTCTTGACATGCCTGCTACATATAAGGGGCAGGGCCTTAGGTGTTCACCAGGGCTGGCTACCCACGCCGCTGCTTTGTGATGCTGTATGTGGGGAAGGGGTCAAGAGGGAACAATGGTACTTGCTCTGCTCTCTGCCAAGATTTCAGTCACTTCCCCCACTATCACTATCCACAAGCACAGTGGGCCCTTCTGGTGCTGGTTTCCAGGTGGGTGGGCTTGTGTACCTTCCAAGACCCCATGTGTCTCTCCAATGAACTTTCCTGTGAGACTGGGAGTTTCTCCTGCTGCCACCTCAACGCCCACCATTGTTTTCAATCAGAGGTTTGAGGCTTTATTTCCCAGCGCAAGGACCCCAGGTTGCAAGGTGTGCCTTGCTCCCCCGCTGTTCCTCCTGGTTTATCTGTGTGTGGATGTGGGACTGCCCACACCACCTTGCTGGTCTATCAGCTGCTGCCTTGCATGTCTGACTCCACAATCCGCTGCCTAGTTGGGTTTGACAGCCGCCACCGTGCCCACCCTGGTCCTCCAGTGCCACTTTGCCATGAGTCCTCTCTACCCGGCTGCCTGTTTCCTCCCCTCCTAATGGTCTGGATGGATGCTTCTTCTTTAACTCCTTGGTTGTCAGACTCCCATATAGTTTGATTACTTGTCAGTTTGCTTGTTTTTTGTTTTTAAATTGTTGTCCTTCTTTTGGTTGTGTGAGGAGGCACAGTG
The DNA here is from genome assembly GCF_014824575.4 of Sturnira hondurensis. NCBI lineage: Eukaryota > Metazoa > Chordata > Mammalia > Chiroptera > Phyllostomidae > Sturnira > Sturnira hondurensis. Next base: position 2,299,222 of record NW_028095541.1, on the reverse strand, counting down.
TGTCTACCTATGCCTCCACCTTGGCCAGAAGCTACTCCAAAACAGAGTTTATTCTTGTATTACTTATTTATTGCTGCATTTTCCATTTCAACAACTATAAATCTACTTTTCCTCACCCCTGTGTAGTAGAATTACACTTATAATTTCAAATAAACCTACCAGACAGATTCCATGAATTCTGGATACAGAGTTTTATAGTCATTGTCAAAGTCAATCCATCGGCCAAGTCTGGTAACAGTAGACTAAAAAAATATAGATATTAGGCATTAGAGAATGATTATTTTGTTATTGCACACCAATGTGTTTTACTTCCTTTTTAAAATATTTTATTTATTCATTTTTAGAGAGGGGGAGGGAGAAAGAGAGGCAGAGAAACATCAATGTGTGTGAGATACATTGATTAGCTGCCTCTCACATGCCACTACCTGGGAACCTGGCCTGCAACCCCAGTATGTGCCCTGATTGGGAATCAAACGTACAACCTTTGATTTGCAGGCTGGTGCTCAACCCACTGAGCCAAACCAGATGGGCGAATGTTTTTTATTTCATCACCACATTCAATAATTTTGATAAAACAGAACAATCAATGATTCAAGTTAATCTATATTGCAATCAACATGCCATATAAGGTTGAGAACCCGCTTTTTTCCAGCATTCATCCTGTATGTAAATAATGTTATTTACAAGTATGAATATGCCTTTAAAAGTGTACCAAAACTACCACCTGGCAAACACCACAGGCATACGTGTTCCTGGCAAGAATCATTAATAGAGCCCTGGCTGGTAGAGCTTAGTGGATTGAGTGTGGGCCTGAGAACCAAAGGATCACGGTTTGATTCCCAGTCAGGGCACATGCCTGGGTTGCCGGCTACTTCCCAGTAGGGAATGCATGAGAGGCAACCATACATTGATATTTCTCTCCCTCTCTCCTTCCCTTCTCCTTTAAAGATAAATGAATAAAATCTTAAGAAAAAACAAAAAAGGTACTAAATCATTAATAGGTACTAAAACTACTGACTTAAAGTATAAAAAACAGAATATTTGCAAAGACTCTCCCCAATGAATACTGATTAATTACAAAGGAAAAACTCTGACTTTACAATGAAGAAACCTGACACAGATCACCTTAGTGACTAAAGTTAACATTACCAATGAGACATCATTATCATAGGCTTTCCGATTATTACAGACTGAGAAGGGTATGATGTTACTTCTTCAGTATTTTTTCCAAAAATGCAAAACCTACACTGAAGCATGAATTAATGCTAGACATTGATGGACTTCTACAAAATAACTGGTTTGTACTATTTAAAAGTGACAAGGTCATAAATGACGAAGATTGAGGCAGTGTTTCCATATTTAAGGAGACTAAGGAGGTATGACAACTAAATGCAATGTATACTTCTGAATTGGATCACAGATCAGAAATAAAAGTTAGTGGAACTGGTTAAATTTCAATAAGGTTTAACATAGTTTATCACTGTTAATTTGTTTTTAATAATTTGTTTTTGATAATTATATTATGGTTATGAAAGTGTTAGGCGGTCATTGAAGGAGACAGATGAACTCTTCATACTACTTTTGCAGTATTTTTTACATTTATTAATTTTAGAGAGAGAAAGGGAGAGGGGGAAAGAGAGAGAAACATCATTTTTTTTTTTAGATTTTATTTATTTATCTTTAGAGGGGAAGAGAGAAAAATCAATGTATGGTTGCCTCTCATACGTCCCCTGCTGGGAACAGGCCTGCAACCCAGGCCTGTGCCCTGACTGGGAATTGAACCGCAATCATCTGGTTCGCAGGCCCGCACTCAATCCACTGAGCTACACCAGCCAGGGCGAGAAACATCAATTTATTGTTTCACTTTTTATACATTCATTAGTTGCTTCTTGTATGTGCCCTCATGGAGATTGAACCTGCAACTCTGGTGTATTAGAATGGTGCGCTAAGCAACTGAGCCACCTAGCCAGGGCCTACTTTTGCAATTTTTAGTAAGTCTGAATTAACTCATAATGAAAAATTTAAAAACAAGAAAACAAAGACCCAAATGCATATTATAATCACCAGAATTTTTCCCTACTGGCAACCAGGGAAGAAAAGTTAGATTAAAGGGGAAAATTTAAAAGCTCTGATTTTTCAAGTTGATTAAAAAATTTTTATTTATCAATGAAGAGAAGTTATTCAATGTTTTGAGCAGAGAAGAGCAAGATTAACACAATTTTGTGGGAGAAATAGCCTGGCAGGGTGGGCAAAAAGAACATGAACAAGAGACCAGTTAGAAGACTGTTACAGAAACAAAGAGGTGAAAGGGTAGGGAAAGGGTGTAGGAATGAAAATAAATGACTAAATAAGAGATACTAAGAAGAAAGACTTCATAGAATTTGACATTTGATTTGATCATGAGGATTAATATTTGAAGGCTGATACTATTAGCAGAATAGGGAATTCTGAAGAACTGCGATTTTGAGAAGTCAAAGTGGTAAGAAGATCGATAAGGTGAAAAAAATAAAAGCCAGACATTTTTTAAGTTGTAGAAACAAAGAATTGGGTTGACCAAAAAGTTTGTTTGTTTTTTTCTGTAAGATGGCTATAGTACAGATTAGCTGTCTTTTAACTTTAATCAAAACAATTTTTTAGACTATATATATTGTGATAGCTGTCATGTCAGTGTGAAATAAAGAAAAAAAAAACTTCTCAAAATTGGTGAATTTTTATGTAGCCATTTTAATAATAATAATAGTAATAATAGTAGTAGTAGTAACAATAATAACAATAACAAAGCCTTATTATTTTAAGAAAGGTTTTTTAAAAAGCAACTGAAGAACCCTGGCTGATGTAGCTCAGTGGATTGAGCGCAGGCCTGTGAACCAAAGGATGGTGGTTCAATTCCCAGTCAGGGCACATGCCTGGGTTGCAGGCCAGTTCCCAGCAGGGGATGTATGAAAAGCAACAATTCATCAATATTTCTCTCCCTCTCTCCATCCCTTCCCCTCTAAAGTTAAATAAATAAAATCTTTTTTAAAAAAGCAACTGAAAAGCAAAAATAGATTTCTGCAGGGTATGGAGAAGGCACTGTGACTTATCAAAGGTATTAAAAGTGGTTTATGAAGTTTCTTGCTGGTGATTTCTTGATGGAGAATGCTCCACAGTCCAGTAGACCAGTTGAAATTGATAGCCATTTGATTGAGAAATGGAGAACAATCAACCTTTTACCATGTGGGAGATAGCTGAGATAAATATCCAAATCAATAGTTATTGGTGAAAGTAAAAAATTTGACTTTTATTTTACTGAAAGAAAACCACACAAACTTTTTGGCCAACCCAATAATTAATTGAGAGCAACGGAAGAAATAAGGAGTTGGGAACTTTTGTTCGTAAGCCTTCAAAAAAACAAGAAAGAGTAGGAGCTCTGACAGCACTTCACAGTTACCTAAAGGTACCAGCTATGGGAGCTCTACTACTAACAGGGATGAGCAAGATGGGAGTAAAATTCATGTAAAATTCCAAATTAGAATTCATTTTAATTTCTGATTTTTTAAAATTACAACACTCAAGTTAATCTATTTGCTAGGAACGTCTGATTCCTGTCATATACTGTGGGCAGGTAAAAGAGTAAACATGGAAGATTAATTAAGCACATAGAAATAAAAAAGGCTTCAGTTTAAGCTACAGTCCAAGCATTAGGGTTGGAGGTGGAAGCTAAATACTCCTTTAAAAAAGGATGGTTGACCTCTCTCATGTTAAAACCTCACATAGATAACCATACTTTTGTGAGCATAGAAAAAAGCACAAAGGACCATAAACCATTTCAACTCCCATTTAAATTAGAAGTCTTTGTTCATTCTACTGAAAATAACCAAACATACCTTCCACTCGGTAGAATATCTCATCACAATGGTTCGGCACTGCTTGTTATATTCCATAATCCCCATTTTGGCTACATCCTCTGGTCCTCTGATTCCCAGTAGCTTATCAATTTCATATTCCTGAAAATTGACAATAAGACTGTTAACAACCCAGCCCTATAAAAAATAGCAACTCTAAACAATAAAACATATTTTAAAAAATTAGTTCTCAGACAGTCTAGAGAAAATGAACTATAAATAGTATTATAGAAATGAAGTAGAAGAAACAGTCTGATTACAGTAAAAATTCATCGTGCTTATATACATGACAACATTTAACGCTTATTAAGAAAGAAATCAGCCTAAAGGTGTGGTAGGTGTGGTAGGTGTGGCTCAATGGACTGAGTACCAGTTCGTCTCCCAGTCAAGTAACATGCCTGGGTTGCAGGCATGGTCCCCAGTTGAGGGTGTTCGAGAGGCAACTGATTGATGTTTCCTTCCTTCTCTTTCTCCTTTCCTTCCCTTCCCACCTCTCTACAATGAAATAAAATCTTCAAAAACATCAAAACATAAGGTTAGCAATTCCCACATACCACAGGTAAGCCATGACAATCCCATCCAAATCTTCTGTCAACATGAAATCCACTCTGGTGAGCATATCTTGTAACTATATCTTTAATTGTCCCTGCAAGTATATGTCCATAATGAGGCAGTCCAGTTGCAAAAGGAGGCCCATCATAGAAAGTAAACCTACCAGATATAATAAAAGCATGTTAAGTAACTTTAAAACAGAAAAAATTATGACATTTTTCTATAGATGGTTCTTGGCACAGTGCAGTCTTCAAGAAGAAGAAAAGCCGTGAGACCAGTAAATTCAGGTAACTGATTAGATCATTTACTAGAACCCCTGCTTCAAAAAAGCTAGTTAATGAGAGAACAGGAGAGGCCTCCATTGGGCCACCCAGTCTTCATTGATTAGTCCACAACATAACCCGAGTTATCCACCCTGATACTGAACAATTAAGTTACTTATCAGTATAATAAAGCAACAAGTGCCTATCTTATGAAGTTTTTGAGCACATGAAACACATGACCAAAAAAAAAAAAGGACTGGTCTTAGGTGAATGGAAGACCTGTACAGGCAGGAAGTAGCCTCATAGAAGGCTACAACTAGTTTAAGTACTTAAATGAGGTGGTGATAATGAGAAAAGTGGAAAGGAAGAGGATGATTATGTACACACTAGCTAAAAATGGTTCAAATTTAAATGGCTTTTAACACTGGAATTTTATTAAAACATTTAAGTCAATCTCTTTAGATCTTTTAAAGAAAGTGAATCTAATCTATTAAGAACTCATCCATTCACGGTATATTTACAACTGAGAGCACCCACTATATAGACCTTGGAGACCTTGGGAGTACAAGGGAGAACACAAAGTTCTTGTCTTAATGGAACACAGCCTATCTAATGATTATTCTTAAGGACTCTATCTTTACCAAAGAAATTCACATACTTTGGCCTATGTTTTGACTGCTTTAAGCATTCTTGAAAACAATTAAATTCCGACCAGAACTTCAAGATTTTCTCTTCTTCAGCAGGGAAATCAATGTTTTCTGGAACTTGAACCATTTTGGCACTGCAAGAGAAAAACCAAATTTGTTCTTTTCAAAAGAAGGGTCTAGGAGTAAAGATTATCATACATTAAAATGAGTATATATATATATATATACTACTATCCTTGACACTACAGGATGCTTTAAAAAATAATTATAGCTTTTTTGAGGTAAAGTTCATGCACTATGAAGTTCACCTTTTTAAACTGTACAATTTGGGTTTTTTTAGTATATTCACAAATTGTGTAACCATCACTATGCTTTAATTCTAGAATATCTTTATCACTGCTCCCTTCCTTTCCTCTAAAAACCTGTGCAAATTAGCAGTCACTCTCCATTCCCTCCTTCCATAGCCCCTCAATGACCATTAACCTGCTTTCTGCTTCTACAGATTTTTCCCCTCTGTACATTAAAAAAAATTTTTTTCATTTATTTATCTTTAGAGAGGAAGGAAGGAGAGAGGGAGAGAAATATCAATGTATGCTTGCCTCTTGTGCATCCCTTGCTGGAAACTGGCCTGCAACCCAGGCATGTGCCCTGACTGGGAATCAAACTGCGATCCTTTGATTCCCAGGCCCACACTCAATCCACTGAGTTACACCAGCCGGGGCCCCTCTGTACATTTTATCTAGTGGAATCATGTACATACAATCTATTTTGTCTGGTTTTTGTTTAGAATTAGGTATTCAAGGTTCATCTATGTTGTAATATGTACTCACATTTAATTTTTTTAATACTGAGTGGTATTTTACTGTAAAAACACGCCAGGTTTTGTTTATTCATTAATCAGTGCATGGACATTAGGACTGTTTCTACTTTTTGGCTATTGAACAATGCCATGAATATACATGTGTAACTGTTTTGTGTGAGCGTATGTTTTCAGTTCTCTTGGGTATATATACCCAAGGAGTAGATTGCTGGATCATACTGTAACTGTTTAACTTTTTAAGAAACGGCCAGAATTTTTCCCATAGCTGCTGCATCTTAAAATATTTTTCCAGCAGTGAATGAAAAGAGTGAGTTTTTCTACACTTCTAGCCAAGATGGAGGCGTAGACAGAAACACTGTGCCTCCTCACACAACCAAGGTTAAAGACAACAAAGTTTTAGTGACAAAAATGCAACCAAAACACAGAAAATTGAACTATATGTAAGCCCGACAACAACGAACCATTCAGCTAGACTGGTAAAAGGGGGAGAGCCAGAGACTGGCGGATCGGGGTCTCACAGAAAAACTCAGCCAGACCCACCCAGGCGCACAGGCGGAGGTTGGCAGATCCCAAGAACAAGGCTGCGGCGGGCAGACCCAGTGAGGGTGCAAGGCAGCAGGCTGACGGTGGTCACACATTTGTGCGCAGGTAAACCAGGTGTAGGAGCAGTGAGATGGACCCTGCAGGCCCCAGAAGTGGAAAGCAGCAGAGGGGACCACCACTGCCCCTCTTTGACCACGCCCCCACATACAGCGTAACAACCCAGCCACTGAGTTGCCCTGCCCTGGCGAACACCTAGGGCTCTGCCCCTCATACGTAACAGGCGCAAACAGACCAAAATATTATGGCTCAAGAACTCAAAAGCCCCAGAGCCAATAACTCTAAGCGACCGAGAAATACCCAACCTATCAGACGCACAGTTCAAAACACTGGTGATCAGGATGCTCACAGAACTGGTTGATTTTAGTCACAAATTAGAGGGACAAGTGAAGGGTGAACTAATTGAAATGAAGGGAAATGCACAGGAAAACAATAGTGATGGAAAGGAAACTGGGGCTCAAATCAATGGAGTGGACCAGAAGGAAGAAGGAAACATCCAACCAGAAAAGAATAAAGAAATGAGAATTCAAAAAAATGAGGAGGCTTAGGAACCTCCAGGACATCTTTAAACGTTCCAACATTCAAATTATAGGGGTACCAGAAGGGGAAAAGAAACAGCTACGAGTGGAAAAGATATTTGAACAAATAATAAAGGAGAACTTCCCCAGTCTGGCAAAGGAGATAGACTAAAAGAAACAGCTACGAGTGGAAAAGATATTTGAACAAATAATAAAGGAGAACTTCCCCAGTCTGGCAAAGGAGATAAGACTTCCAGGAAATCCAGGAAGCTCAGAGAGTCCCAAAGAAGTTGGACCCAAGAAGGAACACACCAAGGCACATCATAATAACATTAGCCAAGGTGAAAATGAAGGAGAGAATCCTAGAAGCAGCAAGAGATAAGGGGACAGTCACCTACAAAGGAGTACCCATCAGACTGTCAGTGGATTTCTCAAAAGAGACCTTACAGGCAAGAAGGGGCTGGAAAGAAGTATTCCAAGTCATGAAAGGCAAGGACCTACATCCAAGATTGCTCTATCCAGCAAAGCTTTCATTTGGAATGGAAGGGCAGATAAAGTGCTAAATTCAAGGAGTTCATCATCACCAAGCCCTTATTATATGAAATGTTAAAGGGACTTATCTAAGAAATAAAAGATAAAAAATATGAACAGTGAAAGGACAGCAAACTCCCAGTTATTAACAACCACACCTAAAACAAAAGCAAACCAAGAGGACAGCTAGATCAGACGCGGAACCGTAGAAATGAAGAACACATGGAGGGTTAGCAACAGGGGAGTGGGAGGAGGAGAAGGGGGGAGAAGGTAAAGTGTTTTTTAAAAAAGAGCATTTTTACATCAACCAAAGTACATTGACTTAGGTGTATTAAAATTAAGTGTTTTCATCTCCTTGACTTGTTCCAAGAATAAACAAGTGTTTGTTCTGCTACCTGGCTCCCAGGTAGCAGAGTAGCAGGTATGAGTCCTGAGAGTTGCCCTGTGAGACTTGGAAATCCTTTTGGTACCTCACAAAAATGCTGGTCCTTCCCAGCATCACAAAAATGCATGGCCCTGCCGACTAGGTGAGAACCCCTTTCCCAAACCAGGCTGTTTCTAGCCCCATGCTCCCCTCAGCTCTGCANCAAACCAAGAGGACAGCTAGATCAGACGCGGAACCATAGAAATGAAGACTGCATGGATGGTTAGCAACAGGGGAGTGGGAGGAGGAGAAGGGGGGAGAAGGTAAAGTGTTTTTTTAAAAAGAGCATTTTTACATCAACCAAAGTACATTGACTAAAGTGTATTAAAATTAACAGTGTTTTCATCTCCTTGACTTGTTCCAAGAATAAACAAGTGTTTGTTCTGCTACCTGGCTCCCAGGTAGCAGAGTAGCAGGTATGAGTCCTGAGAGTTGCCCTGTGAGACTTGGAAATCCTTTTGGTATCTCACAAAAATGCTGGTCCTTCCCAGCATCGCAAAAATGCATGGCCCTGCTGACTAGGTGAGAACCCCTTTCCCAAACCAGGCTGTTTCCAGCCCCATGCTCCCCTCAGCTCTGCAGAGACCTGAGCAGTCTTCAGCTGAGAGACTCCCCCGGACCCCGTAACCTCAGAGGATTGAGAAATGCTGCGACCGCCTAACTCCTCCTAAGTCTGCTTGTGTGAGCCCAATTTCCCCTGTGCGCTAGACTATTAAAAAGTAGGAGTTGAATCAATGCTGTTAATGCAACAGGCACGATTCATTCACGGGCACAGAACACTGAGGAGGAAAAAAAACCTCCCACCTATTTCATTAGACATGATTTCCCCATCTAATTCATTTGTTTTACATTGTATGTCTGATAATTATTTATCAATCTTTTGTACTGTATGATTTTTGCTTCATGGTGCACTAATAATAATTGAAATTATAGTTCAGTTCAGAATAATTTTATTAAACTATGAGAGCATTCAGGTTATAAAAAATAAAAATAAACTTCAACTGTGTACATAAAAAAAATCTCAAAATAGGTGAGAATTAGTACCTACATCCACAGAACAAAAACCACTTCTGTTGAAATAATCTCATCTATTGAACCTCATGTTCAACCTCAATAACAGTAATTTGATACTGAGGAATGACAAGCATGACCTAAATAAGAAAATTTAAAGCTAAAAAGATGAAAATCTTACATTCACATAATTCCTAGCTCATTCTTATTTTCTGTATTATCCTTTTTAATTGCTTATTCAGTGCTCGCTTCAGCAGCACATATACTAAAATTGGAACGATACAGAGAAGATTAGTATGGCCCCTGCATAAGGATGACACGGAAATTTGTGAAGCGTTTAATTGCTCATTCATGATTTTTGGAAAGGACAAACCTTACAGTTTTCTGATTTCATCCCTAGTGAAAGAAGTTTTGAAGTATCCTTATATAGTTTTGCTAATAATCATTTGATCCATCCAGGGCAGCTTAACTATCTTGTGAGCATCCTCAAGTCTATTCCTCCTCAAAACCTACTTAATATTACTTTATAATTCTAATTATGTTGATGACTAGATTTCCAAGCCAACATCAGGTTAGAAGGGACTGCTGAAAATGAAAAAACAAGCAAAGAAGATGGAAAACCTTAAACCTATAAATGACTTTAGAAATTCTGAAAACATCAAAGTATAATCACAGTAATTGACCCATGTCATCAAAACAAAAAGTTTGTTATAAGCATTGCTTTTCCTCTTCTTTATTTTTGAGATCCAAGAGTACTTTTGAGTTTTATATAGGAAAAAAGAAAGGAACGGGAAGATTGTTTAATTAACTCTACTATCCATTTCTGATTAAATGGTATTAAACAAAAGTTGATGCCATTTTGGATCTTCAGCTATTGTTGCAACCTCCAGCCTTTCAGGGCGAGAAAAAGGTGTTAGTTTATACATTTATGGATTGGGGTCCTCCTGGTTCAGGGACTACCTTATTCGAGGACAACTAAAACTTAAGGGATCACGATGGAAGACTAGATCTTTAGATATCAACACATTTATTTCTGTAGCTTGTAATGATCCTCATGGCTGGTCCTACAATTGCCAGGATCTGTGGGAACTATTAAGAGTAGACTTACCATTCCACCTCTGAATGAGGCGTCACTACTCACATTTTAACAAGACCAAGGGATTACCATGTACATCAGAGTGTGCGTCATTACTCTGCAACTGTTCTGAGCACATTCAAGACTATCTAGCTAATTTTTTATTTTATTTTTTTGAGAAAATGAGATTTAAGCTTTTCTGAAGATGGCTCATAACTTTTATAAAAATTTCTAGGGAGCTACTATTCCCCAAAAGACTAAGAATCACTGCATTATTATGCCAAATACAAAGATTCAAAATAATGGCATTGCACATTACTTTGAAGAGACATGTTATCAGTGACAGGGCCGTGCTCGCTATGGAAGAGAAACAGCCTCCATGTGTAGATCACAGGCTTGTATTGCCTCCTCACATCCACTGAAAAACTACTTGCACTACAGCATCCAGTAACCACAGAGCACTTATGGGTGACAAAGAGAAGGAAAACTAACTTCCCTGAAGCTATGCTCAGGAAAGTAATTTCTTCTTCCCTCTTACTACCATCCAGGTCTCCAAGATTCCCAATTCTGTAATTCCTTCAGACCTCTCTAGGCTCAACTTCATGTTCAGCAATTTCTTGATACCCTCTTTGACTTTTACCTCAATAGATTTTAGAAAATAAATCTCACGATCTTCCTTGTCACACCTGCTCCCACTTTTAATTCAACCATAGTTGTAGTTCCACTATTCATTCCTGTTACCTGAAATTTCTGAGTCACCTTTAATACCACCAAATAATGCCTATATCCAACTGATCACCAAGTCATAGGGATCTTGCTTCTACTGTTCTTCATAACCTATTGCACTGAGTCAAAGTGAACCCCAGAGGTAGTCCATCTCCAGCGTTTTCTCAGTTTGGTTATATCCTATCATCCAAAGACAGCAACCGAAGCACAGTTTTTATAGACACATAACTAAAATAAATATCCATACAGGTGACTAAAATAAACTACAGTACATCAATATCATGCAGCCATGAAAAAGAACAAATCTTAATATATCAAATATACATACTACCTGTGCACACTGAGAAAGGTCACAGCAATAGCAATTTATACTATGTGTATTATAACTTTCAAGAGATTTTTAAAACATATACATTAAATCTATATTTAAGTAACTTTGTATTTAAATTTAGAAGGCAACCCACCAAATTTAACTATGAATACCATCAGGGAGTAGGACTGGAGAAGGCATGAACGAACATGTTTTCATATTATCTGACAAGCAGAAATCTAATTTTTTTAAAATTATTTTTTATTTTTCAGCCTTGGCTGGTGTGGTTCAGTGGATTGAGTGCCAGCCTGAGAACCAAGGGGCCACCTGTTCGATTTGCAGTAGGGGCGCACACCTGGGTTATGAGCCAGGTCCCCAGTAAGGGGGCACAAGAGGCAAACACACACTGATGTTGCTCTCCCTTTGTTTCTTCCTCCCCTCCCCTCTCTCAAAAATAAATAAATAAAATCTTTAAAGAAATTATTTTTTATTTTTCAATTACAGTTGACACACAGATTATATTAGTTTCAAGAGTACACCAGTGATTATAGACATTATATAAACTACTAAAATACCTTGTACCCACCTGACACCATACATAGTTTCTGATGTTTTAAATGATGTTACAGAGGCTGGAGAGTGAAAGAAACAACTGTTAGTATGCTAATGGCTGCTAACCAGCTAATAAAATACTGTTCACATGCCTGTTTTGCCTGTTGGAACTTTGGATTAATTTCCAGGTGGCTATTTCCACTTGTTGTTCAGCCAAGCTCCATTCAACACCAGAACTTCCACTTGTTTGTACATGGGCTTTCCTGACTGCTGTATTATGGGAGTGGACATTTGTATATGCAAACTCTGTGCTTATACCAGAGCTTGCCACACTTCACCTCCTACTATCCCTTGCCTAAAGCTAACGTACATACTTTCGGTCTCCTCTCTCTTCTTCCTTCCCTCTTACTTAAGGTATAAAACTTGCCAAACTCTGGAACAACGGACATGATGTCTTTCCTATCTAGCCATGCTACTGGCCCCTAGACCAGTCTTTCTGGCTAGCAGTTTTGGCTCAATAGAATCTTACTTACAAAAAACTTTCAGCTGTAAAGTTAAAGTTTTTTAAACACTTCATACTACTGTTTTGAATCCTGCATACCAGTATAGATTAACCCCCACAATGGAAAAGCTCTGAAAGTAACATTTCTGTATTAAAAAGAAATCCAATGGTTCCTCACTGCCAACAGCATTCTATAGACTTTTCAATGGAACACTCAAGGCCACCTTACTCTTACTCTAAACTACTACTCTTACTCCTGACTTTTATTTACTCCTATAAAACTCTAGGTCCAGCTACATCACTCTTAGTCACTGCTGATAAGCAAAACCATTCTCCATCAAGTCCCTTTCTCCACATACTCTAATACTACTTAGCTTAAATAGACTTTCCTTTATCAGGTTTTCAGATTCTTCGTTTTCTGAATGCCTCCCTCCCCTGAATCTGCTGCTCTCCTACATATGGTAGTTTATGTGCATTTCACGTTTCACACACTCTCCAATTCAACTGTAAACTTGTTGCTGGCAGTATTATCTTACTATCTAACCTACACTGCGTGCTTATATGGTTAAGTGATCCAAAAAACGTTTGTTTGAATGTGTCCCTTTGTTAGCATCCTTAAGTTTCCTCAGTGACACTCCTACCTGCCTTCCCAATCTATACCACACCATGGGCTCCTCCTGGCCCAAGATAATAGCTTTGAAATGTGACAGTTTCGGTACCACCACTTAGTACGTGAGCTATAGGAAAAGTTACTCAACCTTTAAAGCTCAGTTGTGTCACCTGTAAAAAAAGACCATAAACATTCACTTACTCAGTGAAAAAACGGCTGTTACAGATCACAACGATCACGTCACCCACTTACTATTTCTTTGCCCACAAATTCCATTCTATTGCCCCTGTCCAGTCACTTCATCTTTCCAAAGACATTTAAAGAGTACAATCTACACGTTGCTGCCTTCTCTCCCGTATATATTACTTCACTCTTTAATCACTTATAGTATTATCTTCAAGGCCCCGAACCTATCGCAGCTCCTCAGAAGCCGTCTCCTCCCACTTCAAAATCCCACAGGTCTTCCTTCCTCCTCCGTGGACACGACGTTAGTCATACTGCGAGAGACCAGGACAAGGGCGTGCTTACTTTCCTCCAGTCCCAGGTGGCCAGCAAAGACTGCCTTTCACGGGAACGTAGCACTTGACCTGTTCTTATGAATACAACGGCTTCGAAGTTCTTTCTAATTTCTCCCACCTTCTGCACTTCTCCAGCAAGCTCGATCACACCAAATTCCACAACCACCGAGTGTTACCACGATTCCAGTTTGTAAAGGAACTTCCAAAGGTTACAAAATCCTGCGAGATAACAGATTCGTACCCAGTTCTGAGTTCTCCAGCCCACTTACAGCCCCTCCCAAACTTCTCCTTGGAAATGGATACGCACCCAACTAACCCACAGCCCTACAGATATTAAACAAAACTCCAGCAAAACGTGTTCCTGACGTGCAGTACCTGACGTACCCTAGCCGTCTCTCCAGGTAAGGCGCGCGTGTACGCTGCCGCCGGGCGACCAAAGGTGATGCAACACAGAGACCGCGCCGGGCTGAGGGCGCCGTTCTGCGCCAGCTAATCAGCGTGCGTCGTCAGACACCAGGCAACAAAGAGAACGGCGATTGGCTGGAGGGTTTGACCACACCCATCTCCTCGCTATCCGGAGATGCTGGCTCGGAAGGCAGCTGGTTCGTACCGGGCAGCTTTCGTAGTGGTGGAAGGAGTCTGAAGTGGTTTCTGGGGTGGGGACTGATTGGAACGGGCACAGAATGGCGGCTGAAATTGTGCATTCTGATGAACGTTGTCAAAGAGGTGCATTCGTTTGTCAGTGTTCACCTTTCTATACGTTAGACCAATCAAATCCAACGACGGTGGCTTCGGTTATTGTAGTGTGGGGCTGCGAGCAAGTGATCCCAATTTCCTAGGTAACCATTACAGAAAGCAGCCTTAGCGGTAGGACTGTTTTACTGTCTAGTTGCAGAGCTTCACCAAAATGACCCAGGAGTTTGCAAACTGCAGGTGCCTGAACCACGTAGCAGGCCTGCTGAGACTGTCTCTGAAGGTAGGTCACAAGAAGCTACGTTTTAACTGCCTGTTAAACTGCCTGTTAAACTTTAACTGCCTAGATAATTAGTTGCACACTAAAATTCCTGACCTATTTGTAGAGATCATCTCAATCCTTAGAAAAACCCCGAGTTCACATATTGTGTCGGGAAGGAGCCTAAGCATGCGCGATCGGTAGTGTTCCGAGGAAGTCCTCCCTCTAATCCTGTGTTCCACAGTGCCACCTCCAGAGTTCTGGATTTTACTGCAGAAATTATGGTAATAATTTCATATGGTAATATGGAAAGATAAAACAAAAAGGGAATGTCTAGTAACCAACTTTAAAATTGTTTCCCGATGTAAAAGTAAAATTTCTTACCAGCTCAGTTACATATTTACAATCTACTGTGTGTCTGCCTGGTAGGTCTAGATCTGCTGGTTAAAGCAATAGAATCCAGAGCCATGCAAAGGATAGTAGACCTCATGCTTTGGCATCAGAGAATAGGAAAGAAATTTTAGGGCTTGACAAATTGAGAGTAATTCTGCATGTGACTGCTTATTGTATCCATTACAGGGACAAAGGTTGATCTGGCCAAGAACATGTAGAAAGCACTTAGTAACTTTAAGAACATTTTAATAATCTGTATAGTGTTCACTTAACACATACTGAAAGTCTAGGAACACAATGTCAGAGATTAGAGTAAGGTGGGTTTCATGTCCTTCCTCAAAAGGGTAGTTCTCAACTCAGTAACTTACACATTTTGAAGTACTTAGCATGTGTTTTGAAGCATTTGCATTCAAGTTGCTACCTTGTTCAGTTCATCATCTGTTCAGATTATCCAGATTGGAACAGGACAGAGTACTCCCAGAGATTTAAAAAAAAAAAAAGGTGAGGACAGGTCTGATAAAATTGGATTGAGAAACACTTTATGGTACTGGTGGGAAATATGGGAAGGCTAAGTATAAGAAAAGATAAGCAAGTAAAAAATAAATTCTAGGAAAAAGTTAAATGTGGGCCATATATACTACTTGGATTATCATTGATCCTCATTTTCAGAGTAGGAAGTCAACAGATATCTAAAACTGAAAAACCAAGAGATCACAGAGTAAGCACTTCAGGTAGAAATATGGAGATAAATTCAGAGGAAGTAAATTGCTGAAGGTACTTTTATCTGGGCAGCAGAATCTGCAGAGTGGGCAAAGCTATGTGATAGCACTTTCATTTTGGAGATGTAGGGTGTTGACAGATTTAAACAGCCATAAACTGACACTGGTTCCACGGAGAGGTGACAGTCTGTACCGTCACTGAGTCTAATTGAGCTCAGTGTTCTGTTTGAGCCTACAGAATATACTGGTAATTAATGACTCGGAGCCAATTTTTGGGCTAGGCCTTAAGTGACTATCAGCATTTGATTCCTGATCCTAAAACCTAGGTGCTATGCTGTGAGGAAACCCATGGATAGGCACTGAATGGACCATTTAAGAAGTGGATTCACTAATTCCAGCAGATCCATTCCAATGGAACTACATGGAGAAAAATTAGCAGTCCCCAATGAGTCCTGACCAAATTGGTTATTTGTAAGGAAAGTAGTTCTTAATGTGATGAGTTGTTATAAAGCAATAGATGAGAAAGTGTAAGTGTAATATACATCAAGAGAAGGTGGAACATTTGTATTTATCCTGCTGAGTGGTTGTTTCCATTTTCCGTGAAGTAGTTTGAAGTCTTGGAACTATAGGAATGCCTCTTCAGTTACTTAGTTCCTTGGACCCCATTTAAAAAATTTATGTGCTGAGCACCCACTATGTGCTAGACATGGCTCTAGGTAGTGATGACAAAATGGATAACCAGAGGACACCCCTGATCTGTTTATATTCAGTCAAGACATAAATTAATACTTAATTTCAGATATAGTTGTCCCTTGCTATATTGCAGTTTCACTGTCACGGGTTTTTTTTTTAAAGATTTTATTTATTTTTAGAGAGAGGGGAAAGGAGGGAGAAAGAGAGGAAACATCAATGTGTGGTTACCTCTTCCATGCCCATACTAGGGACCTGGGCCGCAACCCAGGCATGTGCTCAGACTGGAACTTGAACTGGTGACCCTTTGGTTCACAGACTGGCACTCATCTACTGACCCACACCAGCCAGAGCTGTTGCAGTTTCTTTTAAAATATATATCTAATTCTGCCCTGGCTGGTGTAGCTCAGTGGATTGAGCATTGGCCTGTGAGGCAAAAGGTCTCCGGTTCAATTCCCACTCAGCACACATGCCTGGGTTGCAAGCCAGGTCCCCAGTAGGGGACACATGATTTGTGTAAAATCAATGTGAGGCAACCACAGATTGATGTCTCTTTCCCACTTTCTCCTTCCCTTCCCCTCTCTAAAAAAATTTTTAAAAAAAATATTAAAGTGGGTAACACCTTTAAAAAAATTATCTAATTCTGTATTGCAGTTTCACTATATTGCAGGATTTTGCGGTATATAGGTATTTATATATTTATTTCAGTTATTTTTGCCTAAGAAGTTAAAAAATATTAAAAATGTTAATTCAAACATATTAAAATATTAAATCAAAATAAAATACAGTATGTATTTCATCAGTGGATGAATACTGTACTGTACACAATGAAAATGCACTACGCCACTACCATTTGTGAAACTTTGCCGTGAGATTGTACATGGTACACTATTGGCTGATGGAATAGAAGGTGATCAACCATAGCGCTGTGTTCTGTTATCCTGGGCGCTGATTGGCTCAGTGACCACAGCATTCATCTGTTTGCTCTCCTGCACTGTGCCCGTGTGTTCAGCATCTCTCCTTGTCCACTTCACATCAACGTCTGATTGCTGCACATAGTGTTGCTCTGTGGTGTTGTGTTTTTGTGAAATTTTCATAAAAGTCTGAGTTTATTTTAAGCCCTACAATGCCACTTAAACATTCTGCACCTTCTAAGGATTGTGGCAGTGAACCCAAGTGCCAGAGGAATATGCTTACCATCAAAAGGGTGGAACTTTTCAACATGTGAAAGGAAGGCAAAAGCTACATGGCTGCAGGCTGCCATTACAAGATCAATGAATCGCTACATAAACATGAGAAGAGTATTTGGTCTACTGCAACAATGACTTTTAACAAGACTGCAAAGAGGGTGGTCACTTCCCACAATAAGGCCATTGTGAGGATGGAGTCTGCACTGGCTCTGTGGATAAATGACTGCAAGAAAAATAATATCTCCCTAGATACCAACACCATCTGGATGAAGGCCAAGAAACTTTATGATAGTTTTGCAGAAAGCATGAATGTTCACAATGGTGACAAGGATGAAGACAAGGACGACAATGCAGAAGCAGGACTGTCGAGTGCTTCTCCCACCAGACCAACCCCATTCAGTACCAACAAGGGCTGGTTTGACTAATTTCAGAGAGACTGGACTCAAGAGCATTTCTCTGCCTGGAGAAGCTGCCTCTGTGGATAAAAAGCAGCACCAGCAACTCCCCATAAGTATGTTCATCACTCAGATGAAGAGATCAGTTACACCTACACCTTTAGTGGAAATAGAAGTTATGGCCCAGGGTGAAGATACTGAAACACCTAATGAAGCTCTGCCTTCAAATGAGCTGTAAGGCTCTTGGCTGTGCAGTACATTCATCTCATCATCATCACCTTCCAGTACTGCACAGCTACATAATTCATCTTCTCCACTCAAGTTGTAGTGTACTTCACTGGCGAGTACCCATATAGAATTTTATGTTGTTAAAATTACGTAGGTTTTAGAGTACAGAAAGTGTTTAAGAGCATGTGAAGTGTTTATAAGAGTGTGGGAAAGGTTTACAGGAGTGTGGGGTTTATAAAGCCTTAAAATATATATAAATAATAAAATAAATAGAATGCCACCACTTCGTGGATTTTCACCTATCATGGGGGTCTCAGGAACATAACTCCCACGATAGGTGAGGTATCACTGTGCACATATTATGGCTCCATAATAATTTCTTGGGATTGTTTACATAATACCACCTTGTATGGAAGCTAGCTTGATAGGATTATCTGTCTTTCATCCTAGCCCTAATGATTTATTTAACAAGGTATTAAATCTACTTCCCTATAGGGACCTAGAGTCCTGACTCCTAACTGTGACCTTTTAAACACTTGCATTATTCATAAATCTCTGGTCTAACTAGAATTTTAGGATTGATGGGTGGCCTCTATCATTCCTGGAGGCCAAGAGCAGGAAAACTGTACTTGGTATCCTTTTCTGGTCTTCCCAGAACTCTCCTATGATGTTGGTCTGAAATGTCCTACATTTAAGTTAGGTATTCAACAGGAAGCAAGTACAAAACTCAAGTTTGACTTATATTCAACCCATTAAACCAAAAACACAAAATGGAGATAAGGTGTATTTAATATAATCAGAAATAAATATTTTAAGTAGTCTATACTTCACAAAAAACCTAACTTGTAAAACACAAGTACTCTGACCCATGTGTTTTAAAAGGCTTCAAGCAAAGTTTGCATCAGAAGATGCCCATTAATTATTGATGATAGAGGGCAAAGAGATTATACACAAAAAATATTTTCTTTTTGAGGGTCTATATTGTTCTTCATAAAAAATGTTCAAATCAATTTTTTTTCAAGAACCTAGGAATAAACAGGGAAAATCCGCAGGAAACCACAGCAACCAGAATGATACCCATCATTAAAAAAGTTAGACTTTGAATATTCCTTCACTCCAATTTCTTGTCAACTAAAATTATTTTTTAGTTCATCCAGTTTCCATAGGCGAGTCTTCTTAACCAGCAGTATCAAAGCCAATAATGACACTTTTTATTTTAGTTTCACTCTCCTTTTGGCATCTTTATGTTTCTTCTGGCAATCCTATAAAAACATAAAATCAAAAAAGCCTTACTTAAAAGTAAATGTAAGTTATTATCAAGGAGTTTAGTAACTATAAAGTAAAACTTAGGGTTAATTAGTGTTGTGGAAACCATTTTAGAAGTGCTCACCTGGAATGAACAGGGACTATTTAAATTTTTGGCTTTAAGTCTTTACAATGGAAACTCTAACTCAGTCTTTCAAAAGTTTCATGATTTCCTGTTATTTAAGGAACAGGACTGGAACTCGGACCAGACACTCAATTCATCCAGTTTTCAGTCTCTTCACCTGTACTGTGTATGTTGGAGTAAACAATGTCAATGTTCCCTTCCACCACTGTCAGCTGTCATCCTTTTTGTCTTAAGTTGCATATCTTATTGCCTTATTCTTATACAAGGCATATATTAACACAAAGATAACACTGTATCTATTTATGGAGGCACTGAAAATGAAGATACAATTACTCACCCTACGCAGGTTGTTTGTTCTGGCCTCCCAAGAATTCCTACTAATATTACCTCCCATTCCTTTCCAGAATAATTCAGAACCTACCAAGGGAAAATCAAAAAAGATGAAGCAATAAATTAATACCAAAAAGGATAAAGTTCTAGTGCTGACATTATCAAGGTCTTTAATTCTACCTAGGACCTCCCCACACCCTCAATTTATACTAAGTTTATTACTTTAAAATCATTTTTAATTTTTTAATTACAGTTGACATACATAATTATATTATTTTCAGGTGTACATGCCAGTGATTACACATTATAGAATTTACTAGGTGATCATCCCAATAAATCTTATATCCACTGACATCATACACAATTATTAGAATATTATTGACCATATTCCCTGTGCTATACTTTTACATCCCCATGACTATGCTAATTACAAATTTTTTTTAAAATATTTTATTTATTTATCTTTTAGAGGGAAGGAGAGAGGAAGAGAAACATCAATGTATGGTTGCTTCTCGTGCATCCCCTGCTGGGAACTGGCCCCTGCTGGGAACTGGTCTGCAACCCAGGCATGTGCCCTGACTGGGAATCGAACCGCGATCGTCTGGTTCACAGGCCCGCGCTCAATCCACTGAGCTACACCAGCCAGGGCTTAATTACAAATTTGAACTTCTTAATCCCTTTACTTTTTTCACCCATCCCCCCTAATCCACCTCCCATCAGACAACCATCAAAATGTTCTCTGTATCTGTAAGTCTTGTTTCTGTTGCCTATGTACTTTATTTAGATCCAAAAATATATAATGGATATATATATATATATACCCATTTCATGATTCTTATTTTTTTATTCTTAAAGAAGCCCCTTTAACATTTCATCTAATACTGGTTTGGTGGTGATGAACTCCTTCAGTTTTTCTTGTCTGAGAGGTTATTTCTCCAGTGAGTCTAAACACTAGCCTTGCTGGGCAGTCCGGGTTGTAGGTCCTTGCGTTTTATCACTTTGCATATTACAAGTGCCCAGGAGATGCCAAGCTGTGAACTATGGCTGGCTGCCACTAGTGCCAGAATGAGGCCCCTAAGTGAGAGGTACGGAAAACACTGAGGCCAGATGCTACTTATTTGAAAGATTTTAGGAAAGTCTGAAGCATGAGCCAAGAAACACTATTGGTATAGAAAAGTCAGCAAAATAACTTCGGTGGGCTTGGAAACTGGTGGTGTGGGGTTTCAGGGAATTACTGAGGTGGGGCAAACAGTGATAGGTTGATGGAAACTCAGATACAGAGTATACAGCCCACTGTTCAGGGAGGGCTTAGTAAAGGCACTATAACCTATGCCAGCACTTCTGCTTGGGTGAAAGCTGACCCTCCAGCTCTTACCCACATGCCAGACAGTTCAGTTGCTCCCCATATGTCCCTTGTACCTTTCAAGCTGCCATCCCAGTGTTAGAACACAGAGGGAGTGAGTCCGAGTTAGTCCATGTGAAGGCCCTATATATGAGGAAATGCCTGGGACTCCAGAAGCCCTTCATCTCACCCAGCCACAATGCCTGCTGGTTTTTAGAGCTAGAAGTCATGGGGACTTCTCTTCCTATCACTGGAACTCTGGGCTGGGAAACCTGGTGTGGGACTGTGACACTTCACTTTCAGGTGGCACCTCTTCAGCTGAGATATTCCTCTCGATTATTATCTGCTACATGTAGGTGTTGGACTACTCTGTTCCATGTCTCCAACCCTACCAGTCTTGTAGCTTTTCTATATCCTTAGCTGTAGGACTTCCCTTCAGCTAAATTTCAGGTGGTTGTGAATGATGATTGTTCTGTAGTGTGTGTGTGTGCATGCATATATATATATATATATATATATATATATATATATATATGCACACTCACACACACATACTCTTTTATGATCCTTAACAAGAGCTTGTTTTGTTTGGGGGAATTGCTTAAATGGTAGAAAAATCAATCCTACATTTTTAGTACACTAAAACTTCATGTGAAAACTCGAGGTTGTTGTTGAACTTCTCATTTCTTCAATCCTAGCACAAACATAAACATGAACATGAACATATATATATCATACATTGATTATGCTATTACAGTTGTCCCATTTTCCCCCTTTATTAGCCTCTGCCCTGGACATCCCCTCCCCCACATTCCCCCACTTTAGTTCATGTCCATGTGCCATATTTATAAGTTCTTTAGCTTCTATATTTCCCATACTATTCTTACCCTCCACCTTTCTGTTTTCTACCTACTGTCTATGCTACTTATCCTCTGTACCTTTTCCCCTCTCTCCTCCTCCCATTCCCCTGTTGCTAACCCTCCATTTGATCTCTATTTCTGTGATTCTTTTCTTGTTCTAGTTGTTTGCTTAGTTTGTTTTTGTTTTAGGTTCGGCTGGTAATAACTGTGAGTTTGTTGTTATTTTACTGTTCATATTTTTTATCTTTTCTTAGATAAATCCCTTCAACATTTCATATAACAAAGGCCTGATGATGATGAATTCCTTGAACTTGACCTTATCTGGGAAGCACTTTACCTGCCTTCCCATTCTAAATGATAGCTTTGCTAGGTAGAGTAATCTTGAATGTAGGTCCTTGCCTTTCATGACGTGGAATACTTCTTTCTAGCCCCTTCTTGCCTGTAAGGGTTTTTTTGAGAAATCAGCTGATAGTCTGATGGGAACTCCTTTGTAGGTGACTGTCCCTTTATCTCTTGCTGCTTCTAGAATTCTCTCCATTTTAACCCTGGCTAATGTAATTATGATGTGCCTTGGTGTGTTCCTTCTTGGGTCCAACTTCTTTGGGACTCTCTGAGCTTCCTGGACTTCCTGGAAGTCTATTGCCTTTGCCAGATTGGGGAAGTTCTCCTTTATTAATTTGGTCAAATAAGTTTTCCACTTGTTGCTGTTCCTCTTCCCCTTCCGAATTACCCCTATAATTCGGATGTTGGAATGTTTAAAGGTGTCCTAAGCCTCTCCTCATTTTTTTGAATTGTTTCTTCATTCTATCCTGGTTGAATGTTTCTTTCTTCCTTCTGGTCAACACCATTGATTTGAGTTCTGGTTTCCTTCTCATCACTGTTGGTTCCCTGTACATTTTTCTTTATTTAATTTAGCATAGCCTTCATTTTGTCAGCTAATTCATGACTGAATTCAACCAATTCTGTGAGCATCCTGATTACCAGTGTTTTGAACTGTGTATCTGATAGGTTAGCTATCTCTTTGTCACTTAGCTCTAGTTTTTCTGGAGCTTTGATCTGTTCTTTCATTTGAACCATTTTTTTTTTGTCTTGTTGCACCTGTTACGTAGTAAGGGGCAGAGCCTTAGGTGTTCACAGGGGCGGGGCAACCCAGGATCCTGAGTTGTGATGCTGTCTGTGGGGTAGGGGACCATGTTGCTTGCTCTGCTCTCTGCCAGGTTTTCAGTCACTTCCTCTGCTACCCACAATCAAATTGGGCCCTTCTGGTGCTGGTTCCCAGGTGGGTGGGCTTGTGTATGTTCTAGAACCCCGTGGGTCTCTCCAATGAATTCTCCTTTGATGCTGGGAGTTTCTCCCGCTGCCACCTCAACCCCCACAGGAGTTTTCAATCAGATTGTTTGAGGCTTTCTTTCCCTGCCCTGGAACCCTGGGTTGAGTGGTCTGTCTTGCTCCCTAGTTGTTCTTCCCCATTTATCTGCACACGAATGTGGGACCATCTGCTCTGCCAGCCACCTCCTTGCCATGAGTCTACTTTGCCCGGCTGCCCATCTCCACCCCTTCTGGTCTAGATGAATGTTTCTTCTTTAACTCCTTGGTTGTTAGACTTCCATACAGTTTGATTTTCTGGGATTTCTGGTGGTTTTTTGTTTTTAAATTTGTTGTTGTGCTTCTTTTGGTTGTGTGAAGAGGCACAGTCTATCTATCTACACTCCATCTTGGCCAGAAGTCCTGTAGTTTAGTTATATTTTTGATGTGGTTGTGGAAGGAGGCAAGTACCATGTTACCTATGCTGCCTTCTTGACCAGAATGAATAGGCATGATCTAGGGCTCCTCTGGGGAAGCAACTGCAGTCCTAGATTTGTCTGGAATCCGTGGGTGCCGATTTCCTCACTGCAGATGTAAGGATTTATGCTAATTTTCATAAATATTTTGGTTTTTTACAAGATGAACATGTAAAGTTTCAAGGATTTTATTGTTTATGTACAATTTACTATTATGTAACTTGGTTTATGTTTGTGCTAGGATTTAAGAAATGAGAAGTTCAACAACAACCTCAGATTTTCACATGAACTTGTGTACTAAAAATGTAGGATTGGTTTTTATACCATCTAAGCAATTCCCCCCAGCAAAACAAGCTCTCGTTAAGGATCATAAAAGAGTGAGGGAGGTAGTTGGTGGGAGCTCTCAGCCTTTCAGCTTTACACGTCAACCTGTATCAGTCTAACAGAGTGGGCTAAACAACATGATTATGCAAAGGGTTAGAATTTTTGCCAACATAGTTCTTACTTGGATGCATGTTATTAGATTAGAACATGCAGTGTTGACAGCTGTACTACTACCAGTTCTATACCATTTAATCAAAAAATGCACTCACCATGAAGTCTTTCATCATTCTTGGAGAAAAAGAAAAATCTAGTGGTCTCTTTCTCAGGTAATGATATTTCTCTAGACAGAGAGATTGGTTGATTAATTTCTATATATGAGAAGCCATATTTACATTGGAAATATAAACAAACTATTCTTTAAGTATGCTTTGTGTTTTGCTTATTTTGCTGAATTAAATGACCTCATGCTTTCTCTTCCACATTCTTCTCTTTTATCTGATGCTTTGGTGATGAAGAGTCTTTTAAGTACAAGAGCTATCTTCCCCATACTGATTGTTGATATTCTCACCCCTACCATTGCCACCTTGTTTGCCAATGTTTCTCATGAGCTGGAAGCTGCAAAATCCTCTTTTTAGAACAGTGTGACTCTCTTTTCCCTGTACACATCATATCCCTGCCCCCTGTGCTATCCATATGTTAAGAAAAGGAAATTTGCTCCTCATTACAAAAAAGCTACAGAATTCTCTAATGAATCTAAGAAAATTAAGTTGTCTTGAAAGGTAAGCTTAGATACTTCTAGAATATTTCTAAAGGATGTCTAACTCAGATTTTATAAATTATAAGGTGTACCTGTATAGTAACAATTTACTTACGCAGGTCTGGGCTTTATATCATTTGTTTCCTCAGAAGCATCTTCTTCTTCTGAACTGCTGTCTTCGAAATAAGAGGCTCCCTGCCAGGAATTCTTACCAGGTTTCACTGTCTCAACTTTATAGGTCTCTATATTGTCATGATAATAAAAGATGACAGGACTGTAACTAATCACCAAGTATTTCTGAACATACTCATTTGATTGCTTTCACCATGTTAGCATATCTCTCTACTTTGACAATATCTTAATCATTAAAAATAGGTAGTAACTTTTAAGATTTTTAAACAGAGAGAAGCTACTGTCATATTTTTGGCATTGCTAGGGTAATCTTAAAAGGAATATAGTAATGTTATAAAAAGATATAAAAAATAAAGGTTTATAAATGGGGAACATAGTTTAAAAAACAAACAAAATAAGCATGGCGCCTGTGGTAGCACGAGAAGTCTAATATAACACAATGTAGTGAAATCAGGTTTCCCTCCTGCTTTTTCAAAGATGAGAAAAGGTACATATGTTTACATTTTCAATTTCCAAAACCTTTCTAGAACTGCTGAAAAAACTACTGATAAAAGATGCAGACAGACACCTCACAAGTCCCTCAAATTCCCAAGTTAGAGCACTACTTCCAGGTTGCTGAGGAGACTTAATACTCATTTTAAGACTAATTCCTCATACTTGACTCTCAAATTAGAATTTGAGAGTCAATCTTAGAATTATAGCCCATATCCTATCCATATCACGCCAATTCTGTCCAATAGTTTAGTACTTAAACTTGGTACTTAAAAAGAACAGAGGAAAGAAAATGAGATAAGCAGAGCACATCTTATTTAGAACAGCATTTTAAAAACTACTAGATTGTTATATCCCTGTTGGATTACCACACAGCTGGCATTTAATACTTAACAGCTAAACACATGCATGTTATTTTAGCTGCTGACCTTTCAAGTAGAAGCCATTGTAGTTAGGTGCGCATGCATTCTACTACATAGATCTATAGTAGTCTTTACAGGGAAGCTCCACGAAGGCTGAACTTCCATTCTGACCCCTAGGTGAAGAGTGGCCCCCTAAGAACAGGCGTTTTTAATTTTTATACTATGTTGGCCTTCAGAAGTAAACCTTCTGAAATGTAATGCAAAACTATCCATACATACTGTTTTTGATACTTTTCTTTAGATTCTGGCAACTCTTCAAGGATAAAGTTTGAAACAACTGACATATTGATGAAATAGCATATTTGCATCAAGCCAATGTTCTATTTCTTCCTTTCCTTTACCATATACTCATAGTTGTGGCTTTCCATAAGTCATGGCTTCTCCACATGCATTTAAGATATGAAACTACTTAAATATTTGACTAACTATACTTCATGATTTCTTTCTACTGTATAGAAGACATGCTGCACATTACTCTCCAGCTTCAACTGGCTAGAAGTTTGCTCCCTTAAAGCAGAAACAATGTTTTGCTCTGTTAAACACTGCTCCAGGAATAATGCATTTATGATCATGTGATATTAAACTTCATGTTGTTTATCTAGGTGTAAGAAAAAACCCTTTCTTCAGCTAATGTTAAATAATTACACTTACTGTAGACTCAGTCAATTAAGTTTAAACTGTCTAGTATGAAATAGTTTAAAAAATAAAAGTACCTTCCTTTATATCTTTAGTGTCCGAATCAAAAAAGGAAAATGTGAACCCGCTGGGCTGCTTGGCCTCAGTCTTCAAAGCTGCAGGGTCATGGACTTCCTTGGCTTTCTCTCCATCACAGTCTTCATTCCAGGGCACGCCTTCCTTTTCATTGGTATCTTCTGTAGCTTGGAATATTTCTTTTAAATCCATAGCAATTTTGTAATACATTTCTTTAGACACCACAGGTAGTTTCTCAGCTTCCTCTCTTTTCTTCTTTCGCTTTGCTTTACTGCATTGACATAGACATATGCACCAAAATGGAACAGTCAATGTTTGGATAATTTCCAAAAATAAAAAAAGGACAATAACATGACTAACTTTAATCCCATCCTTTCAAAATCCAGCAGGATCTGCATATATAAAACTATGCTTATAAAAACAGAATCTTGACCAATAAGCTTTTTATATACAAAACTATCTCAAACAACTCTAGTAAACATGAGTCATACTAGACTTCTTATCCTCTGAACTACAATTCAAAAATTAAACCTGAGACATTAGCTTTGAGTTAAAAAATTCATTTAACCCCAATGCACCTGTTTCCTCACCTGCAAAATGAACATGATAAATCAATCTAAAACCTTCCAAAGTTTTAAAATTCTGATGAGTTTACAAAACTGGCAGAGAAGGCTTTAGTTATAAATCTGCTTTAAAAATGAATTATAAATATGCTATGTCTAGTTTGTTTTGGATAGAAATTTTTATAGTGCTATATAAATCTGCTCTACATTTAGGAGAAATGCTTTTCTTTTTGATCTTTGATCTTTTCTCTTTGATCTTACATGGCAGTTTTCTTTTCTTTTTTTTTTTAGATTATTTATTTATTTATCTTTCGAGGAGAAGGGAAGGAGAAAAGGAGAGAAATATCAATCTATGGTTGCCTCTTGTGAGTCCCCTGCCAGGAACTGGCCTGCAACCCGGGCATGTGCCCTGACTGGGAATCAAATCTCGATCATGTGGTTTGCAGGCCCGCGCTCAATCCACTGAGCTACACCAGCCAGGGCGACATGGCAATTTTCAATATCAAGTTTTTAGTTAATAAAGGATTAAAATACATTTTACTATTAGAGATGACTTCAGGTATCAGGCTAGAATTTTAACTGTATTAAGTAGTAAGTGAACAAGATGTCTTAAATGATCATCTAAGTGGTGGAGACTATCTCACAGTAAGAAAAAATTTTTAAAGATTTTATTTACTTATTTTTAGAGAGAGTGGAAGGGAAGGAGAAAGAGAGGGAGAGAAACACCACGTGGTTGCCTCCTGTGTGTCCCCCACTGGGGACCTGGCCCACAACCCAGGCGTGTGCTGTGACTGGGAATCAAACCAGCTACCCCTTGGTTCATAGCCCATGCTCAGTCTACTGAGCTACATCAGCCAGAGCTCACAGTAAAAAATTTTTAATACTTCCAACCTAGATACGGTTTAAGATAGCTATGCTTCCTATGAAAGCAAAGTGTATAAAAAATGGGGTCCTTTAGACAGTTCCAAGTGACTACCATTGAGCCATGTAGTAGTGGTTTTAAAGTGGCCCAAAGATCCTTTGATACTTCCTTCTCTAAGGGGTAACATGAATTATCCCATTCCTTGAGTGTGGGCTGGACTCAATTTCTTTAACCAATAGAATAAGGCAGATGTGATGGTGTGTAACAACTGACATTAGGGTCATAGAATGAAGTTTGGTTTTCTCCACGCTCTC
This sequence comes from Sturnira hondurensis, assembly GCF_014824575.4. Taxonomy (NCBI): domain Eukaryota; kingdom Metazoa; phylum Chordata; class Mammalia; order Chiroptera; family Phyllostomidae; genus Sturnira; species Sturnira hondurensis. The sequence goes on along the minus strand of NW_028095541.1, from coordinate 2,270,832 downwards.
TCCCTTTTCTAGATCACTGGCTCTGGGGGAAGCAGTTGCCATGTTGTAAGGGAACTCAAACAGCCAAGTGGAGGGGCCAATGGGGCAAGGAACTGAGGCTTATTGCCAATGACCCTGTGCCTGATCCATCTCGCAAACATCTCAAACCTTCAGATACTATAACCCTAATTCACATCCTTTAAAAAAAATTAATTAACTATTTTTTTAGAGAGAGGGGAAGGGAAGGACAAAGAGAAACATCAACGTGTGGTTGCCTCTCACGCAGCCCCCACTGGGGACCTGGCCTGCAACCCAGGCATGTGCCCTGACTAGGAATCAAACTGGGAACCCTTTGGTTCACAGGCCTGTGCTCAATCCACTGAGCTACACCAGCCAGGGCCCTAGTTTACATCTTGACTGCAACCTTTTGAGACCCCCCCTGAACTAGAATTATCTAGAAGCACTCCCAAATTCCTGTCCTAGAGAAACTGGAACCTAATGTTTGAGTTTCAAGCTGTTGCATTTTGGGGCAATTTCTAATATAGCAATACATAATTTATACAGATTTGGGGACCCAGAAGTGGGGTGTAAAATAAACTTAAATGTAGGAGTGCCAAGCAATACTGCCAAGCAATAGGCAGAAACTGGACGTTCAGTGAGGTGTTAGCAAAAGCATAAAGAGCCTTAAAGAAAGTGTTAGTAGAAACTACATGGCCAGTGAGGAGGATGCAATAAGGAGGGCTTGCAGAAAAGTGAGATGATGCTACTGGAAACAGAAGGAAAGGGGATCCTTGCTGAGTAGCAATAGAAAGTTTAGCCACACTGTCATCTTTATTACATTGGAAATCAGAAAACGTGCCTCATCAACAGGTGATCTAACTAAGGAGATGTCCAGGAGGGTGATGAAGGTATTTGCTGTTACTTGTCTTGCTACTTACCATAAAATGTGAGCAGAGACAATAAAACCAGAAGAAAAAAATTATAAGGAGTCAGAATCTCATGGTTTAGAAGATTCCTAATCTTCAGAAGACAAATGACATAAAATTTAATAAATGGGTTCTAAGAAAAGATCAAATCTTAGACTCTCAGAAAAATATGGTCTAAAGTAGATGTTGGCACCCTATAACAAATGGGCCAAATCCAGGCTGCTACATATTTATGTATGCACCACAAATTCAGAATATTTTTATAGTTTAAATAGTTGGGGAAAAAAGTAAAAGATGATTTCAGTACATTCAGAAATTATTATATGTAACACAAACGTCAGTGTCCTGCTCATAGTTTTACTGGAACACAGGCTCCCTCATTTGCTACAAAGGCCAAGTGGAGTCACTGCAGCAGACCACCTTCCCTGCAAAGCCAAATGTTTTACTATCTGACCCTTTGCAGAAAATCTGTATGCTCCAGTCTATGTATAAAACAAAATCCTTTGTTAAGATATAGCACATAGGTCAGAAACAACAATTGGTCAAATAATAAGGCTTGTAAGGAGTTTAAAGTTGATGTATCTCAGCAGAAGCTCACAGTAAGACGGGCTGATCTCAAAATGATTTCTGGTGTGGCTTTGTCTAATAGAATAAACCCCAAGAATATTCACAAGAGATTCACAAGTATTTTAAGAGAATTATATCAATATTAACAGAAACACACCTAGCTTGTACTGATAAATACAAAGACATTCCACCATGAACAGGTTTTCAAACTCCCATATTCCTAAAAGCCCAAAACCGGATAAGACAATCACTCAGCTGCAAGCTTATGTATTAAAAACACAAGGATGACCTTAAAGGCAGAGTCAAGAACTACGGAGAATTAGAACTCTCAGACCCTCAGTTCTAATAAAAGATCTCACAACATTTGGCTATCTAGATTTATTTCAGAACTCCTAAACCAGTGGCCCCTTCGTGTCTTCTGTTTTCTTCCGTTGGGTAGTAGTGCTTCCATTGGTTTGTCTATGCTTATAGCATATCATATTCATAGGTCTTCTAACTGAAAAGACTGCACTCGCCCTGACTGTGCCTCAGTGGATGGAGTGCTGGCCTGAGAACTGAAAAATTGCTGATTTGATTCCCAGCCAGGGCACATGTTTGGGTTGCAGGCCATGTCCGCAGTTGGGGGTGTGCAAGAGAAAACCGATTGGTGTTTCTCTCCTTCCTTCCCCTCTCTCCCAAAATAAATACATAAAATCTTAAAAAAAAAAAACTGTACTCAAGGTTTTGTATTCAAAGAACAACAACAGATAAGCCTCATCTGCACCTAGATCTGATTTGGATGATAATATCCTGGATTCTGAATGAATACTGTAGAGAGCTAAGGCTTCTGGGAGTTTTGGGTAAAAGAGAAAATTATATATGCGGTAGGAATGTACACAATTTGCAGCCAGAGGGTAGATATTGTGGTTTTAAATAAATGTTTGTGGTTTTAACATGCTAAGTTATGGACAATTTGTTATGCAGCAATAGATAATAATAAATATACCCCAGATGTACATAAAATTAATATATTATACAAGACACCTTCCACTTATGTACCAACGTGGATTATCATAAGTAACATAAAAAATTTTATATTGCAGGGAATATTTATGCTAGTTCTACTTTGGTCTGGTATGTGATCCTTTTCAAAAGAAAACTTTAATTTTAGATTTACAAAAAAATTACAAAGAAAGTACAGCATTCCTAAATAAACTTCACCTGGTTTCCTCTCATGGCAGAGTCTTATATAAATGTGATACAATTCTCAAAACGACAAGATTAACACAGTTACATTACTAGCAACTAAACACAAACTTTATTTTCATTTTACCAGTTTCTCCACAAATGTCTTTTTTGTTCCAGAATCTAATTCAAGGTACCCCATATGTTTAGTGACTATAACAGTGGAAAAATGAAGGAATTAAGCCAGGACACATTACTGTTTGCTTCATATATTTGGCATATTTATCAAACTGGCAGCTAATTTATAAGAAATAGAAGCTCCTACCACAGCTGAGTAGTGGATTGAATGGATGCCCCCAAAAGATTTATGTACAGGCCCAAATTCCTAAAACCTGTAAATGTTACCTTATTTGGAAAAAGGGTCTTTGTAGAGTGGTTAGGACCTTATAACAAAGAGATTACCCAGAATTATCCAGGTAGACCCTAAATGCAGTCACAAGTATTCCTGTAATACACATAAGATGACACAAACACAGAAGAGAGACCATGTGAAGATGGAGGCAAAGATTGAAATAATGTAGCCACAAGCCAAGGAATACCAAGAATTGCTGGCAGTCACGTGAAGCTGAGAGACATGTGAAATGGATTTTTACCCTGAATCTCCAGAAGACAAGCAGGCCTTCCAAGACCCTTGACTAGCCTCCTGAACTGTGAAACAATAATTTTTGTGATTTTAAGCTACCAAGTTTGTGGTAATCTGTCACAGTCACTATAAGAAACTAATATAAGTAAGTACAAGGTACCATAATACTGAAGTGGGAACACCTATCATCATTTAAATGCATGGCATTCCTTTGTCAAAGGTACGGCTCTCTCCACCATATCCATTAACTCCACACTAACTTTTTCCTCCTCTGCTCTTAAACTAAATACAGTGGAGACCAATAGATGGGATATTGGTTACTATCTACTTTTTTCATTGTCTGAAATACGATTAATATATATGATCCTGCTACTAAAAGAACCAGGTTGATTTACCTTTCTTTTGGTTTATCATCTCTCTTTTTTTCGTAAGTGGCATGGTCATGTCTTGTTGGATCATAACGTATGATGTCCCTATGTAAAAAAAAGAGTGGTAAGTTAGAAGAGATAAATCAAAACACTAATACAAAAAATTAATAGCAAACTGTAATTCAGCACTGGAGCTATTCTGATTTTTGAGCAAGACAAAGTTATACAATATCAAAACCTCATTAGAAATGATCATATTTTGGCCTGGCTGGTGTAGCTCAGTGGATTGAGCACGGGCCTGCGAACCACACGATCATGGTTCGATTCCCAGTCAGGCCACATGCCTGGGTTGCAGGCCAGTTCCCGGCAGGGGACTCACAAGAAGCAACCATACATTGATGTTTCTGTCCTTCTCTCCTTTCCTTCCTCTCTAAAGACAAATAAATAAAATCTTTTAAAAAAGAAATAATCATATTTTAAATTATCTAGTTTTGAGTTTCCCTGGATTTTTGTTAATATTAAAAATTATTTTAAACATACTAAAGTATACACAAATAAAATGATATACTATTGGAATCTACATAAAATATTTCAGTGGAAAAAGTAGAAGCAAGTGCATAAAGATACAGAAAAGAAAACTGGTCACATGTTCGTGAGTGTAGAAGCTGGTGTACAGGGGTTATTAACATCAGTTTCTCCACCTTACATTCTTAAAATTTTATATAATAAATATATTTATTACCATTTAAAACACTGTCTAATTGACTAATGGAATCAATGCTGCTATGCTATCTAAGAACATAAATATAGAAATAATTTAAGATTAGCTTCCTGAAATTGAACCACTGGATCAAAGGTAGGTATATTTTTAAGGGTCTTATGTATACTGCCACTGCCCCAACTCAGGAAGTTTGAAATGGCCTAGTTTTACACTGAGTTTAAGAAGGCACTTATGGCAAAGGAAAATAAGGTGGAATGAGACAGACATAAACCATACTTAAATCTCTTAGCAGCGACTGATCCTTTGCTTGCAGAATTGCTTAAGTTGATATGCAGAATATTCTGCATAATATTCAGGGCTTTCAACTTTTCTGCAGCAAGCTCTTCTTCCTCAGATGTTTTCTTTTCATTTACCTCTTAGAGGGAAAAAGACAATTAGTAATCTCTTGGCAAATATAACTTGAGAAGTCTCAATCATCAAGTATTTATCATTCACCTGAACACATTAAAATAAAAAGAAGAAAAGTTTAACCTCACTTTGAAAATCTGCCTATCTCCAAGACCCTCAATGCCAATGTATTCAGAGGTTGTATGACCAGCAAACAAAAAGCCTCATTTTTATTTGTAATTATAAAAACTGAATCTGGATTTCATTGGCAAGTATCACAGTTTTGAAATAAAGACTGACAAATGTATAGAGAGATATTAACCGAGAACCTAAAGTTATCCCAAACTGAATTTATTAACATTCTAGCCCTGGCTGGTTTAGCTCAGTGGATTGAGCGCGGGCCCGTGGACCAAATAACTGCGGTTCGATTCCCAGTCAGGGCACATGCCTAGGTTGCAGGCCAGTTCCCAGCAGGGACCCACGAGGCAACCATACATTGATATTTCTCTCTCTCTCTCTCTTTCCCCTTCCCCTCTAAAAATAAATAAATAAAATCTTTAAAAAACATTCTAAAGATGTAATCTAAATTACATATAAATCTAAAAGTGAAAGATGGTAATTTTACTGCCTAATATATGTTAGTAGACAGCTACTTCAGCCTTTGATGCAGTAATAAATACTGCAGGAAGAGAGCAAAAGGCCTATACACACGAGGTGTATAGAATAAGCTGTTACTCTCAACTACTAGAAAAAGACAAATATCAGGGAAGAAAGTTAAACAGATAGTTTGGATTACAAACAGAAGTACAGAATAAGTCTAGGCCTTAAAGACCTTACCAACTTTTCACAGGATATAAACCAAGAAACAAAAACTAAAACACAATACTGATTTTTAAAAAGTTCTCTACAAAGATGCCCCAAAAGTTTCTGAGGGTTCAACAGACATATAGATTATGTTCAAATGAAACCAAATGGAATATAATCAGGAGGAAAGACAAAGTGATGGGAGGAGAGCACGGCAGGTATAGGAAAACAAAATGAACATATTTTTAAAAGTACAAAAGAGTTTTAACTGCATTAGATTGAATCATATGAAACTACTAATATTCAACAACTTTTGACTTTGAAAATCACAATTTCATTTTTAATCCAATAATGACTACTAGGAAGTAGAACACAAAAGGGATCAAGGTGTTTGCAGGCTGGCTGTGGTGCTTACTTGCAAGACTGTCTTTGCAATTCACAAAAAAACTGAACCTCTAAAGTAGGGAAGAAACAAATCAAAACACCAAGGCAGTGCCACCAAAAGAAACAGAAAGGTCTGGAGGACCTGAGAGAGAGATTCAAGTTGGGACTTGAATTTTAACCTGGGCCCAGAAACCTGTGAGAAATATCCATGAGACACCAAGAAAAGGATGAACTCAGCAGAACAGGCAGGATGAAAGATGACCCAAATGTGGAAATTGCCCATGTACAAAAGAAGGATAAAGGAATAGGAACTTACAGAACCTTGGGAACAACCTACATCTAGAGACAAGGGAAAATTAGGAATGAAGAAAATTAAATGGAAGGAAAGGGAAGAGAACATTTTAAGAAGGGATAGTAAATGGTGACAAATGCTACAGGCAGGCTGAAGATGGTGAAGTTGGAGAAAATGCATCTACCATTACATCTGGTGAACTGGTCATTCTTAGCTTTGAGGAAACCTATACCAGAAGACCTGCAAGGAGATCAAAGTGGCAGAAGAAAGTAACCTCTATGTGTAGCATTTTTTAAAAAGACTTTATTTATTTATTTATTTATTTTTAGAGAAGGGGAAGGGAGGGAAAAAGAGGGAGAGACACATCAATGTGTGGTTGCCTCTTGAACACACTCCGCACTGGGGACCTGGCCTGCAACCCAGGCATGTGTCCTAGACTGGGAATTGAACCAGCAACAACCCTTTGATTTGAAGGCTAGAACTCAATCTGCTGAGCCACACCAGCCCCAGCTATGTGTAGCTTCTAAATGTTAGGCTATTCCCAATATTCTCTCCATTCCTGTTTTCAAAATGAGAGAGATTTTGAGTGAGAAGCTCTGAAACATAAGTTGATGTTGGCTCTGGAGAACTTACTCTTTGAACTCTGGTTTCTGGAAATGTACAACACACGCAATGATCACCTCAAAGAACTGATATCATCAAATCAGAGACTATTTACAAGAACATTAACTGGTTCTGAATTAGATGTAATTTATTTTTTCATGTTTAGAACTAAAAAGAAAAGATGGGAGTGGCAACTCAAAAACTGGCAGGGGCGAAGGAATGGCCTTTGGATCTATGACACCTTTCATTGCAGAAATAGAATAAGAGCTAGAAGAAAACGGAAGGATAAAGAAGCACATGAGAAGGATGTATGAATAGGGGGATTAAGATGCAGGTTAGATTAACTCAAGAAGGAAAGAAAAAGAGACAGTATAAAGAAACAAGTTCAGAAATCACAGAAGGAAGCAGGGAGATCACTTAAGGATAAGAGAAAGGCTGCTATGAAAAACACAAAAGAAAGTTGAAAAGAGTAGAATTTGGATGCTTCTGATAGTATCATCACTGTTACATACACCCAAATTACGACGAATTTAAGTAGAATGGCATTCAATAGCACATTTCCTTTTAACGACAGGAACCCAGCATACAAAGAATGAAGATGAATACTCTTTTAGAAAGTCAAGTGTGACTTAACTGTCTTCCACCCATGGCCTCAACTGGACCTTCCAATCTACTGCCAGAGGGTAACCCTGCCCCTTGTCTCTTACACCAGAGAGGAGACAGAGGAAGATGATGCCTCTGGTGGATGCTATGTATTTATTCCTGTCATTTCTGGCAGCTTCACCTACTTTTAAATTTTGTAAATAAATTAATATGTACAAATGAACTCAAGGAGTACTGAGTAAGCTAAGCATTGTATTATAAGCTTCACAATTCAATGTCTTGGGGTAAAGAGTTTCTCTATGAGTTAAGCAAAAGAGCTAGACTAGATGACTTCTTAGGCTGTGCCAACTCTGACATCAGCACTGTTTGGACAATGAGGCATTTACCTTCCTGTTCCTCTTCACTGTCACTTTCTAGAAATCGGGAGTCCATGCGAAATCTATCGTCAGGGCCAAAGTGAGACTGCAAATCCATGAGCTGCAAAGACAAAATACACATTTGATAGCCATATTCTCAAGAAACTGCTTCTCAGGAAGACCCTCCAAGTGCACTCCCTGCACCCTGAAATTCCAGTTATTGTTTGTATAACCTTACCCACCCATGAATCAGTTAGAACAAGTAGTTGAGAATCTACTGTCAAAATAAACTTTTAAATGCAGGAGTACAGATCAAGGTCTTCCTGAACTTACCTAGATTTAAGGACTATGTTGAAAAATGAGGACATGTTGCAAGTTCTATCATTTTCAAACTTTACTAACCTTCTTTCCAGCTCTACCCTCAAACTGAGGTTTAATTCTGAACCTACTACTGTCATCTTCAGAATCGTATTCCTTCTCATCATCGCTGTCAAATAGCTTCCCAGATGCTCTATTCAAGAATTCCTGTTATGGAGATGAAGACAGAAGCATTTATTAAAAACCGGGGCAATCAGTGTTTTTATTATGTAATCTTGCCTCTCACATTTAAGAACCAACAACCCAGATGCATCTCCCAGGAAAGGGCAAATGGTGGTTAAAATAGAAACTCTTGACTCAGTGCTGTCTACTTGGTCTTTCAGGCCACTAGTACGGAGACGCCGAGTGCAGCCTGAGGGGGTGTGAGGGAAAAGGGGAAAGCTGTTATATACGAGTGAACAGTTTCAACAGGATTTCACTGATATTGATGTCACTGTGTAGATGACATGAAGGCGAGGCTCATGGGAGAAACAATCTCCAAGGTCCCTATAGTCTGTATGTGGTGGACTGGGGGGCCTTGAGTTTCACTGTGGCTCCCAGTGGATTTTATTTTGAGCCTGGCATTGTATGGGGGTCTTGGTATGCAAATGACAGACATAGATCTTCAGAAATAGAGGAATACCCACACAAGACACCCTGAACTTCTTACTTTTACTGGTTTCTCTGTCAGACAGCTTTGCTCCCAAGTGGACATCTTCTCTGTCTCACTTTCACTGTCAGAAGCAAAGATGATGTGTGTTGGCTTGTCCTCTGGATGATTGTCCTAGAGCAGGCATCAAAGGCATCACATCTTAAGACAACCCCTTATCTCCTTCTCTAGTCTACTTCCCATCCTTTTTTATCTAGTGAACACCATTAACCACTTATTTTCCCGAGAAAGTAACTTATGAGTTCTCTTTCTCTCCATATCCAGTTGGTCACCTAGTCCCACCAACTGGACTTTCTTGATATCTTTTAAATCTTTCCCCACTGTTACTGCCTTGGCTCACAACCTCCCAAAGGCTGTCCCTAGTTCCAGATTTGCCCCATCAATCTGTTGTTCATCATGGCCTAAATGTTCTTTCCCAAACAGAATTTTGCACACTTTTTCTGTAAAGGGCCAGAGCATAACTATTTTAGGCTTTGTGGTCTCAGTCCTATAATTCCTTTTTTTAAAAATGCCTTAAAAATGTAAAAAACATTCTTAGCTTGGAGGCTCTACCAACATAGGCTATGGGCTACATGGCCTGTGAGCTGCAGTTTGTCAACCTCTGTTCCAATATATACACAACTGATCTTCATTTCTTTGCTTAAGTTCTTCAGTTTTTTCACAGCCTTAAGAATAAAGCCCAACCTCTGTAGCCTAGTCACAACACGTATTTATTTCTCCAGACTCATTTCTTCCACCTCATACTCTATACATTTCAGTCACACTGAATGCAGATGTTCCCTTATGTATAAATTGCTCCCTCTTCAGAAATACCTTTTTTTTCCCTTGCTACCCTTTCACCTCTGCCTAACCAGTTTATACTGATCTTCTTACTAGACTCAGTTCAGACTGAAGAAACCCCCTACCACCATCATCTGGACCAACCTGGTGCTTCCTAGGCACTTCCAGGGCATACAGGCACACTTCTCAGTTAGCCCATGGAACTCAACTGCCCTCCTGCTCACCACACTATGAGCTAATGACCACCTGAGACAGGGACTGTGATTCTTGAACTCATTCTATAAATGTAATACTTATAGTGAAGGCCTGAAACTTCATAGGGACTTAACAGATGTTAAAAAATAAAGGCTCATTATAGTAAATCGTGGCAAGATATAAATTACTTGGAAGGTGATTTACATCCCAAGTAACTGGGAAACAAATTACTTGGGAAGTAATTTCAGACATACTAAAACACATTACTTAACTATACCAGTCCTAGTTTCTAAAAGAGAGTGAACCGTGAAAAAAAAACTAGAAAAAAACAGATAAAAAATGTTTTCCTAATAGTTTAATCTCAACTTCTGTCAAGATAAACAAAAAATATACGGTGATAGAAGTTTCTAACTCAAGGACATAAAACATGAAACTGGTGGGTGCTAACATACTGACCTCTTAAGAGGCATGCCTACCTTCATGGAAAGAAAAGGATACAATTTCAGAGTTCTTGTTAAACCAGAGAATGAAAATATACTCACCAAATTTGCCAGGGCATTATGAACCAGCTTCTTTTGTACTTCTTTTGCTTTCTTCCTTGCCTCTAAGGCTGCCAAACGTTTCTGATTATCTTCAGCTTGTTTGTCCTTAGCATTAACGTCTGATGAACTCTCAATAGAAAGTGGGAAGTCAGTTTCACTTCCCTGAGTGTCCATCCTGGAGGAAACCTCTGGAGATTTCTCAAGGATCACATGGCTGCTCTGGTCAGGCCCCTTTTCAGATCCCTCTCCTGTTTTTGTGGACCTGTGGCAACAGTCTTCCTCAAAGCCTCTCCTGGGGGTCTCTGCACCAAGACTTGCAGATTTCTTATCTTTTAATGTCAACAGACTACAACTAGGAATACTTCCCTTATCTAAACTGCTAGGGGACACCACTTTGTAATTTTGGTTCTTAAAAATGAACTGTCTTTTTTGAGGCTGAATATGGTTTGGATCATCTGCTTTCTTTGCACATTGAAAAGGAGTCAGTTTTCCTGATGAGACATTTTCCATGGACATGCTAGTGGGATCCTGAAGTTTCAAGGAATTCTGATTTCTATTAATATTGCCAGAGGCAACATTCTCTTTCATAGATTTTTTCACCAATTCCTTTCCATAGAGACAGCCTGTTCCCTTGAATGCCTGGAATTTTAGCTTTAAGTTGTTTTCATTTGGTTTCTGTTTTCCAGGGGCATTATCTTCTCCTTCTAAAAGGGAAGCCACAATCTCTTCAGGATAAATACAGTGTTTACTTCTGTGGAGGCCACCAGAAGTCCTGTGGCTTTCAGAGGCTCTGTCAGACTTGGAGCTGGTTTCCCAGCCATCACTCTTAGTATCTTCTTTTGGAGCCTTCAGGTCACTGCCAGCCAACTGTCCCAAGTCAGCTAAAGTAAACGTCACATGAAGGGAGTTTTTCATCATGGTGTTATACTCATCTTCCTCAGAGTTCGCTGATTCTGACACAGAATCAGCATCCTCACTGCTAATGGACTTGGACAGAGATTTACAACCAAGACGTTTAACTGTGTTGTTGATAGGTAGTTCTATGTTGTTTTTTCTTTTTTGTACTTTAATACAATGATCAGAAAGCTCACAGTTTTTTTTATTTTTCACAGACGTTTTCTTACACATAGACTTTTCCCTTTGTGAAAGTTCTATATTATTTTTGATTTTACCGACTTTTTTTTTTATTGCAACATCATCTGTATCTCCTGAATCATAGTCACAATTATTACCCACAACATTATCTTCACTATCAAGGCAAGAGACATTATTTTTGACGACTAAATCTGCTAAAGACCGTTTGTGAACATTTGATTTGAAATCATTTCTTACAACTTCAAAAGAATCATTTTCAGATTCATTTATTGAGGAACATGAAGTTCTCCCAAAGTTTTCCTCTCTTGCAGTCATTAGTCTTAATCCATCTTCAAATTTGATATCATCAGATAAGCTATTTTTGTTTCTTTTAAGTTTTTGACTATCAGAATCAGATACACGGTGTGATTTAGGAGTAATGGGATCACTACCTATTTCCTGAGCAGTCTGTTGCAGTATTAAGTGTGGATTCTTCATTATTACTCTACGGTGTCTTGATCTCATAGCCAGAGATACAGAGGGGTTCTCATCCTTCTGCACTTTTATTGTCTTGTTGGGAGGGCAGTCAAAGTCAGAAAATTTCCCTTGTCGTTTCTTACTCATAGGATCATTTCCTCCTTCCAACTCCCAAGTGAGACTGGATATAGGAATGGCATTTGTGAAGTCCTCCCCTATTTTTTTTAAGTTGTGGCAGTATTTTGATGGATCATACTTCATAATGTTTCCAAAAGTCAAGGAACAAAACAGAGGCCCTAGGTTTTAGGAAAACCTATGAATCTGGTGGAACAAAAGGAATACTTTTTCATTTTACTCTTCAGTTTCCTATCCCAACAAAATGAGGACTTTACTAGGTGACTTCATGTTATCTGGAATTAAACATTTTATCTAGAGTTAAAACAAAGTATCATCACTAATAACTGGAAAGATTACTTGGGAGGTAAAATTAAGCACCATCACTATTAATCAGCAGAATGTCTACTTGAATGTAGACATTATAGCAAACTAATTCAGATTATATTCTAGATGCAGAGACCCAAACACTGTTTTCTGTAAATCTGAGAAATCTACCCGCTGAGATGTTACCATAAGCAGAGTATAGAGGGGCACCCAAAGGGACACGGCTAGACACTGCATGCCCTTGGGTGTCAATTTTTTTTTGGTATTTCTGCCTTCTTCATACTGGCTTGTCCTAGCTCTGATTCTCCTCCATCAATAACATCCATTTTACACCTACTCACTCTTTGCGGGGGGGGTTTATAGGTCTTTATTAGAAAGGTACTAATTCTTTATTAGAGCATGTTTTGTTGCCAATGTTATACAGAAAGATTCTAGTTAATGTCAATGTTCTATGATGACTGTTGACATTTGCTGATTTCTTAAAACAGATGAACAGGCAATAATAAGTTGCTTTAAGTTATCACTTCGAAAAAGTGTCCATGGTTTCTCAGTTTCCCACTTTCTTTCAATATCTCCCCCTCTTTGCTATTAGTGGCTGCCATTGGTAGGAAGCCAGAAGGCAAAGAGAAAGAAAAGAGTCGCTATTTCCCTGATTTTTGTGCCACTGGCAGGGAGGACAACAGCAGCAGCTGTGGTCAGGGCTTCAGTGACCTCAGTGGCACAGTAGCCATAAGCACTGAGGGCACACCTTTCTCCTTCTCTAACTCCAGAAGGTAACTGTTTGCTTGGGTTACTGATCTCTGGGAAGCTTGATATTCAGCTTGCAGATCGTCCAGGATATTTAAAACATACTGGATACATTACATCCTCTCTGTTTGAAATACCTGGAATTGCTTCTGCTTCCCTGACACATACTATAAAAGCTAAAGGATACACAAGTTAGTTATACCCTCTGCCCAGAAGTTCATAACATTAGGAATTTGAGGTCTTAAAACAATCTGACTGCATTTCCTCAAGGGAATAGGCATCTGCATTTGCTCATTCTGGGTTCTATACTATTTCTCTACCCACCATTCTATACTTGTCTATATATTTTAATCTACTATTTTCCTCTCTCCTGTACTCTTTCCTATTATTTTTCTAGTAATGTGAAACCTACTCCACTACCTCCGAAGCTTTCTTTAACAACAGCCCCATGTTCCTTTGCCCCATTTTACCTCTTTTTTCACATGGCTTTGAACCCATACCAAAGAGAGGAAGAGTTTATAAATTAATACGTGAAAAGGCTTCTCTGACAATCACCATTTGTATTACATAGTTGTATAAAAACTCATTACATTCTCTAATTTTTCTTAATTGTTCTAGTCTTTTAGGTAGTGAGGTCTTACCTTGGCTAGAAGTTTGGAACAAAAACCCCCTAAATAAACATTCAGAGATTTCCTGACAGAGGCAGGAAAATTCTAAACGTAGGATATAAACTTTTACAATTAGCCAAAACTGTACGAAATAATTATTACTCTGAAAACCCAATTGCAAAGGATATTTTACGTTTTTGCTGATTCTTTATGTGAAGAATGGGTAAGACTCTTCCAAATTTACTCACAACCCAATTCTAAAAAAGAAAAAAGGATTTACTATATATGTCACAAATGAACAAGATTAACCACTTTTTATAAATACAACTTTAAAAAAATTGAACTCACACTCAGTCATGATTACTGTTGGGTTTTAGTTTTCTGATAATGAAACATGAGTTCTCAAAAAAAAGCACATGTGAATCAAAAGAAAGAAGGAAATTGGGGTAGCTATCGATCCCATATAAGCCATGTAGGATGCTTCACAAAAAACACCAGTTGTTAATGACACAACAGCAGCATGGCAGCATGAGAGGACATCCCCTTAAAGTTGTAACAAGCTGGACAGCCATAATTCAACAAAGGAATTGAGACACGAACACCTCAGAGGGATCTATGCATTGAAACATCTGAAGGTAGGCATATCAGAATAAGCAGGGGAGGAGGAAGAGGGGTTAGGGACAGACAGAAGTGGCAGACGCAGTCTGGTGCTCACTGTGGACAAAACGGACACAACAGCAAGGAAGAGTTCGGTGTTCACTGTGACACCACTAGTGGAAAGAATGGAGGGGCAGAGGCAGCAATTGGGCCTGGGTGGCAGGTGCACAGAGGCTGAGCCCAGGGTCACAGCAGAGAAGCGGTGCAAAGGGTTGTAGTATTCCACAAGCTGCTAACACCAGAAAAAGAAAGCAGCAGTGATGGGAATCCCTCCCCAACAATCCTGTGGCCTGCCCAGCATTAAAACCCTCACTTGGCAGATCATGAAAAGGCAAAAGCAATTTTCAAAAACTAAAAGGTCTGTATACATTATCACCTAACCCAATGGAAAGAAAAGTCTGAGACATGTGAAGCCACTTCTGTCCACCCACCCCTCACCCATCTATCATGGCAGAGCCTGATATAGGCTGAGACAGCAGATACAGCAGTGTAGCTGACAGCTTATGATTGCAGAAGAGTGGCACTGAAAGGCACACAGCAGCAGACCTACAGCCTGCTACATATCACCATGGGAGTGGTGTCTTGAGACTAAGGAGACTGGGTTGTAAAAAGGATGCCGACCTCCTTGTAGGATATGGGGTGATCTCCCTAACTGAGGGGATACCAAGCCACTGAGATCAAGAAAGTCCCAGTAGTACTGGTAAGAGACTTGTGTTTCAAAAGTCTCTTGTGCTTTGGCACAACTGGGAAAGAAAAGAAAAACCTTCACTCACCAACATGTGAAACCAGTGATTTTTAACCATTGTGCTGCAAGAATTTTAAAAACACGCAATACTTGACTATTTAGTCAGAGGCACTGACCTCTTTTCCCACAGACTGTCAAAAAAAAAATAACAGCAAAACAGCTGTACCACATGAATGCTCCAAAGTCATATAATACAGTTTCATCTTATTGTGAATTGTTGCATAATAAGGTTACGTTATATTGGTTAATTCTTGGTACTAGGTATCCTTATCTTCAAGTATAGGCACCTGATTTTCTTTTTAAGATGTTATTTATTTATTTTTAGACAGATGGAGAAAAAAATCAGTTGCCTCTTGCACATCCCCAACTGGCCACCTGGCCTTCAAACCCAGGCATGTGCCCTGACGGGAAATAGAACCAGAGACATTTTGGTTCCCAGGCTCCTGCTAAGCCCACTGAGCCACACGAGCCAGGGTGGCAGCAGATCTTTTTTTTTTTAAATCTTCACCTGAGGATATGTTTTTATTGATTTTAGAGAGAAAGCAAGGAGGGAGAGGAAAACAAACATCGATGGGTTGCCTCTCATACTTGTTCTGACTGGGGATCAACCTGCAAGCTAGGGTGTGCAATGACCAAGAATTGAATCTGCAACTTTTTTGGTGCAGAAGACAATACTCTAACTAACTGAGATACCCAGCCAAGGCTAGGCACCTAATTTTTTAAAAAGTCACATTGGAGCAAAAAGGGTAGGTAATTACCATTATTTTTGTTGTAAATCAAAATTATACATTTTTTTCACTCAAATCTGCAAAAATGTATTTTTTAGTGTGCCACAGAATTTAACTAATTATTTATATGTCCCATGATATACAAATGGTTGCAAACCACTGTGCTAAACAATAAAAAGTCAATACTTAAAAAAGAAAGGGATTAAATTTCCACAAATGCTCAGTAAAAGAAATAATGCATCAAGCAAAATGAATAACCGAGGAAATAAGAAAATTTAGAAAGGAAATGAAAAATATGTAGAAAATAAACTTAAAGACAAGGAAGACAGTGATTAAAATGACAGAATTCAAGATTATAATACTTAATTCAACAAGACACAAGAAATTTCAAAAAATTAGTTCAGCAAGTTCACGAATAGAAATCAATGAACAAAATGAGTACTTTACAAAAAAACTGAAACTTTCAATGAAAACCAAACAGAAATTCTGGCTAAAGAGCTCAAAAAAGAGATGAAGAAAAAATTAGCAAACTTAGAAAATAGAGCAGGCAAGCTGGAGGAATGAATTAGTAACACTGAAGATAGAAATCTAGAAATGATTCAGGAGAACGAAGAGACTCTACAGTAAAAAAATTTAAAGATTTACCCTGGCTGGTGTGGCTCAGTGGATTGAGTGCCAGCCTGCAAACTAAACGGTTGCCAGTTTGATTCTAGGTTAGGGCACATGACTGGGTTGCAGGCCAGATCCCCATTAGGGGATGTGCGACAGGAAACTGCACATTGATGTTTCTCTCCCTCGCTTTCTCCCCTCCCTTCCCCTTTTCCTAAAAATAAATACAATCTTAAAAAAAAGGTAAAGAACTCCACAAAAAAAAAAATCTAATTTTCTTAGAACAATATAAGAACAATGGACAGACCAGAAGAGAGGGGAAAGGAAACAATGAGCTTATCCAAAAGAAAAATCAACAAGAATTTCCTGTAGTTATGGGAAAAACTGGACATTCAATCTAAGAAGCTTACACACCACCTAATTTTCTCAAACCAAAAAGGCCTTCTTGAATGCACATGATAGCAGACAAAAATTTGTTAAAAAAGAAACAAAACTTCAGATTGCCAGGGTAAAGACAGTAACCTATGAAATAAACTCCATTAGGTTATCACCCAATTTTTCAGCAAAAACTCTATAAACTTGGAGAGAGTGGTATCAAATATTCAAAATATGTAAAGAGAGACATGACCATGCAAGATTAATATATCTAGCAAAGTTATCCCTTACATATAAAAAAAGAAATAGGTGTTCTTCCAGACAAAAAGAAGCTGAGGGAATTTCCCATAAGACCAGCATTACAAGGAATGGAGAAAGGTGCTCTTCTACTGAAACAAAGACGAATAAAACTGAGTAAGATGATTAACAGAGAGAAGCAAAACATTTAAATTCTTGTTCAGAATAGGGTATTAAACATTTAAATGTAATATAAAAGTTAAAGGAGGTAAAATCATTTTAAAATAAGTAAGATAAATCGGTACTGCAATGGGAAATGGACACACAGCATAAAAGATAATCTGTGACAAAAGGAACATAAAAGGGGATGGGGGAAGGACTGATCTTGCACAGATAAACTGAGATGAGGTACAATCACAGGAAAAAAATGTTGTATAATCAAACTTTTTTTTGGTATAAACCTAATAGTACCCACCCCAAAACAAAAATCTAGAACTGAGACACATAACATAAGAAGAAGGAAACAGCCTTGGCTGGTGCACCTCAGTTGGTTGGAGTGTCATCCCATTGACCAAAAGGCTGGGGATTCAATCTCAGGTTGGGGCGTATATGGGAGGCAACCAATTGATGTTTCTGTTTCTCTCTCTCTCTCTCTCTCTCCCCCCAAACTCTCCCTCTCTCTCTAAAATCAATAAACATATTTTTTAAAAAAAAGAAAACAAAGGGAAAAAATCATAAAATACCACCAAACTAAAATAACAGACAGAAACACAAGGGAGAAAAATAATGAAGACACAGAGCTACAAAAAAAAACAAAAGATAAAATGGCTATTGCTACCTTTAAGAGACATACCTCAGCTACAAAGACAAACACAGTGAAGAGGTAAAATATGATATTCCAAGCAAGTTGTATACCCAGAAGAGTTGGTGCAGGCATACTTAAAACAGACAAAATAGACTTCAAAATTTAAAAAGGTAACAAGAGACAATGAGGGACATTTTATAATGATAAAGGAGGCAATACATCAAGAAGACATAACACCGGGACTTCTGGCCAAGATGGAGGCGCAGGTAGACACACTATGCCTCCTTGCACAACCAAAATAAGGACAATAACAATTTAGAAACAAAATAACAACCAGAACTGACAGAAAATCAAACTGTATGGAAGTCTGACAACCAAGGAGTTAAAATAGACACATTCATCCAGACTGGTAGGAGAAGCGTCGAAGCAAAAAAAAAAACAAAACAAAAAAAAACGGTGGCACTGGGTGCATAAAGCAGCAACTGACAAACCCTGGGTGTGCAAGACAGCAATGGGTGGACCCTGGGCGCACAGGCAGCAGCTGGCAGACCCTGGGCAAGGGGTGGCAATGGGAAGCCCAGTGAGGCTGCAATTGTGAAGTGGGGAAAGGTGCCAGGGGGCTGGCTGCAAACACCATTGTGCCCTCTAGGACCGTCCTCCACATACAGTATCACAACCCAGCAACTTGGTTGCCCTACCCTGGTAAACATCTAAGGCTCTGCCCCTCATATGTAAGAGGTGGGACACCCCCCCCCCCAAAAAAAAAAACCCGGCCCAAATGGAAGAATATATCAAAGCTCCACAGCAAATACAACTAAGTGGCCAAGAGATAACCAACCTATCAGATGCCCAGTTCAAAGCACTGGTGATCAGGATGCTCCCAGAACTGGTGGAATTTCATCACAACTTAGATGAAAAAATGAAGGTTATGCTAAGTGAAATAAAGGGAAATGTACAGGGAATCAATAGTGATGGGAAGGAAACTGAGACTCAAATCAATGGAGTGGACCAGAAAGAAAAAACAAACAAACAAACAAACAGAAAAGAATGAAGAAACAAGAATTCAAAAAAAAATGAGGAGAGGCTTAGGAACCTCCAGGACATCTTAAAACATTCCAATATCCGAATTACAGGGGTACCAGAAGAGGAAGAGCAACAAGTCGAAAACTTATTTGAACAAATCATAAGGAAGAACTTTCCCAATCTGGCAAAGGAAATACACTTCCAGGAAGTCCAGGAAACTGACTCCCAAAGAAGTTGGACCCCAGGAGGACCACACCAAGGCACAACATAATTACATTCGCTAAGAATAAAATGAAGGGGAGAATTCTAGAAGCAGCAAGAGATAAGGAAATAGTTACCTATGAAGGAGTTCCCATCAGACTGTCAGTTGATTTCTCAAAAGAGAACTTACAGGCAAGAAGAGGCTGGAAAGAAGCATTCCAAGTCATGAAAGGCAAGAATCTACATCCAAGATGGCTCTATCCAGCAAAGCTTTCATTTAGAATGGAAGGGCAGATAAAGTGCTTCTCAGATAAGGTCAAGTTCAAGGAGTTCATCATCACCAAGCCCTTATTATATGAAATGCTAAAGGGACTTATCTAAGAAAAAGAAGATAAAAATATGAACAGTGAAAGGACAGCGAACTCACAGTTATTAACAACCACACCTAAAACAAAAGCAAACTAAGCACACAGCTAGATCAGGAGTGGAGCCACAGAAATGGAGATTACATGGAGGGTTAGCAACAGGGGAGTGGGAGGAAGAGAGAGGGGGAAAAGGTACAGAGAATAAGTAGCATAGATGGCAGGCAGAAAATAGACAGGGGGAAGGCAAGAACAGTATGGGAAATACAGAAAGCTAAAGAACTTATGACACATGGACATGAACTAAAGGTGAGCAATGTGGGTGGGAGATGGTGTGCAGGATGGATGGGAATGAAGGGGAGGAAATGGGACAACTGTAATAGCATAATCAATAAAATGTATTTAAAAAATAGAAGACATTACACCAATATACGGTATTTTACCATGTATAATGTGCTCTGGTGTATAATGTGCACCCACGTTTTTGTGTACATTACACACAGGAATATACCAATTACTATACCCATGATATATAATCATCCTACCTATGTATAATGCACATCTTTATTCCCTCAACAATTTGGACAGAAAAATGCACATTTTACACGGCAAAATATAGTGTATGCACCCCACCTAGGAGCATCTAAATATATAAAGCAACTAATAGAAAGGGAGAAACTGACAAAAATACAAGTATTGTAGGGAATATAAATACGCACTGACAGTAATACACAGACCACCCAAACAAAAACATTAATAATGAGCCCTGGCTGGTGCAACTCAGTGCACTGAGCATGGGCCTGCAAACCAAAGCATTGTCAATTCGAGTCTCAGTCAGGGCACATGTCTGGGTTACCAACCAAGTCCCCAGTAGGGGGCACTCGAGAAGCAACCACACATTGATGTTTGTATCCCTTTCTCCTTCCCTTCCCCTCTCTCTAAAAATAAATAGACTTTAAAATGAAATAAAACAATAATGGGAGCAACTATAATAGCATAAACAATAACAAAAAAATCAACAAGGAAGTTGATTTTATTAATCTTAAATGAAACATTAGACCAAATAGACATTATCAATATTTATAGAGCTTCCATATCAAATACCAGATAACACATTCTTCTCTACTGCATATGGAATATTCAAGGATTGTCCATATGTTGGTGTACAGAACTAGCCTTAAAAAACTTAATAAAATTAAAATCACATTAAGCATATTCACTGACCACAATGCTTTGAAATTATAAATCAACTGGAAAAATCTTGAAAAACTACAAACGTGAAGATTAAACAGCATGCTACTAAACAACAATGGAGTCAAAGAAAAAAAATAAAATCAGAGATCAAATGATACATAGAAACAAATGAAAATGACAATGTAACATATCAAAATTTGGGGGATGCAGCAAAAGCACTAATCACAGGTAAACTTATAGAATTACAAGCCTACCTCAATAAATAAGAAAAATCTCAGATAAACAACCTAACATTTCTCCTTAAGGAAATAGAAAAAAAAGAACAAAACCTAAAGTCAGCAGAACAAAAAATTATAAAAATTAATGCAGAATTTAAAAATTACAGAAAAAGAACAACAGAAAAAATGCAAGAAGGACCTGGTTCTTTAAAAAGAATATATCGTGTATATATATATATATATATATATATGATATATATATATATCATATATATATATCATATATATTTAAGAACACTCAAAATCAGAAATGAAAACTGAGAAGTTACATTGGACACCAAGAAGTACAATGGATTATAGGTTATACATCATCAAATACAATAACCTAGAAGAAATGGAATATTTCTTAAAAATAAATATAACCTTCCTAAACTGATCAAGGAGGACTGGAAAATCTAAATAGACTAATCAACATTAAGAAAATTGAAAGTCATCAAAAACCTCCGAAAATATAAAAGTCTAGGACCAGATGTCTTCACTAGTAAATCTACCATTCAAAGATTTAATACCTATTTTTTTCAAACTTTCCTTTTTTAAAAATAAATTTTATTGATTATACCATTACATTTGTTCTATTCCCCCTCCTTCATTCCCCTCCACCCTGCACACCCCTCCCCCACCATTCCCCCCTATAGTTTATGACCATGTGTCTCAAGTTATTTAGATTCTATATTTCCCCTAATATTCTTGCCCTCCCCCTATCTATTTTTTACCTACCATCTATGCTACTTATTTTCTGTATCTTCTCCCCCCTTCTCCTCCTCCCACTCCCCTGTTGCTAACCCTCCATGTGTTATTCATTTCTGTGGCTACGCTCCTGATCTAGCTGCCCTCTTGGTTTGCTTTTGTTTTAGGTGTGGTTGTTAATAACTGAGTTCGCTTTCCTTTCACTGTTCATATTTTTCATCTTCTTTTTCTTAGATAAGTCCCTTTAACATTTCATATAATAAGGGCTTGGTGATGATGAGCTCCTTGAATTTGATCTTATCTGAGAAGCACTTTATCTGCCCTTCCATTCTAAATGAAAGCTTTGCTGGATAGAGCAATCTTGGATGTAGGTCTTTGGATTTCATGACTTGGAATACTTCTTTCCAGCCCCTTCTTGCCTGTAAGGTCTCTTTTGAGAAATCCACTGACAGTCTGATGGGTACTCCTTTGTAGGTGACTGTCCCCTTATCTCTTGCTGCTTCTAGGATTCTCTCCTTCATTTTAATCTTGGCTAATGTAATTATGATGTGCCTTGGTGTGTTCCTTCTTGGGTCCAACTTCTTTGGGACTCTCTGAGCTTCCTGGATTTCCTGGAAGTCTATTTCCTTTGCCAGACTGGGGAAGTTCTCCTTTATTATTTGTTCAGATAAGTTTTCCACTCGTGGCTGTTTCTTTTCCCCTTCTGGTACCCCTATATTTTGGATGTTGGAACGTTTAAAGATGTCCTGGAGGTTCCTAAGCCTCTCCTCAATTTTTTTAATTCTTGTAACTTCACTTTTTTCTGTTTGGTCATTTCTTCCTTCCTCTGGTCCACCCCCTTGATTTGAGTCCCATTTTTCTTTCCATCACTAATGGTTTCCTGTGCATTTCCCTTTATTTCAATTAGTTTAGCCTTCATATGTTCCTCTAATTTGTGACTATAATCAACCTGAGCATCCTAATCACCAGTATTTTGAACTGTGCATCTGAGAGGTTCGCTATTTATTTTTTGCTTAGAGTTATTGGCTCTGGGGCTTTGAGTTCTTCTTGAGTCATATTTTGGACTGTTCGTACCTGTTATGTATGAGGAGCGGAGCCCCAGGTGTTCACCAGGGCATGGCAACTCAGTCGCTGGGTTGTGATGCTGTATGTGGGGGTAGGGTCAAAGGAAAGCAATGGCAATCCCCTCTGCTGCCTCCTGCTGCTGGGGCCCGAGCGGTCCGTCTCACTGCTAACTCCTCTGCTGGTTTATCTGCGTGCGAATGTGTGACTGAGGTCAGCCTGCCACCCCTCGCCCTCACTGGGTCTGCCCGATGCTACCCTGGCTGCCTGGTTGCCTGGGGTCGGGGGATCTTTCCTGCCCATCCCTGCTCAGCTGCTGGTTCCGCCCCTCTTACCAGTCCGGTTGAATGGGTTTGTTGTTGTTGGACTTCCGTGTAGTTCAATTTTCTGTTCTTTGGCTGCGTCTTTGTTTACTAAACCTTTGTTGTGTTCAAACTTGGTTGTGGGAGAAGGCACGGTGTTTCCACCTATGCCTCCATCTTGGCGGAAGTCCTCAAACTCTTTTAAAAATTAAGGAAGAAGCAATACTTCCAAACACATTTTATGAGGCCATCACAATCCTGATGCCAAATCTTGGCACTGACAACACAAAAATTATACCAAAAATCCTGAACAAGATACTAGTAAATAGAACACAACAGTACATTAAAAACATAATGTATACATCATGATCAAGTGGGGTTCTTTTCAGGGGCCTAAGGATGGTTCAACATATGCAAACTGATCAAGTAATACACCACATTAACAAGTGATGGATAAAAATCATAAGGTAATATCATAGATGCAGAAAAAAGATTTGATAAGAAAACAACATCCATTTATGTGTAAAACATTCAATAAAATAGTTATAGAAGGAAAGTACCTCATTAAATAAAGGCCAAAATCCTCAGCTAATTTCACACTGAATAGTGAAAAACTGAAAGCTTTCCTGTAAGATCAGGAAAAGACAAGAATGTCCATTCTCACCACTCTTATTTAACAAAGTACTGGTGGTCCCAGAAAAAGAAATCAAGCCAAAGAAAGCCATCAAAGGCATCCAAAATGGAAATGGAGGTGTAAAATTGTCACTTTTTGAAAATGACATTATTCCATATATAGATAACTCTAAAAAAGCCACGAAACAACTATTAGAAACAATATACAAATACAGTAAAGTTACAGGATATAAAATCAATGTAGAAAAGCCCATTATGCTCCCATATGCTAACAATAACATATCATTAAAAGAAATAAAGAAAAAAATTCCATTTGAATTTAGAAAAAATACCTAGGAATAACTTAATAAAGTTATTAATTAATAACTTAGTATCTATTAACTAATAACTGTAAAACATTGGTGAAGAAATTAAAGAAAACACAAATATATTTATAGGTATTCCACGAATAGTGGAATACGTTTAACCTGGTTGAAGTTGCCTTATTAAAGCAAGATACAAATTTAATGCAATCCACATCAAAATCCCAATGGTAATTTACAAAGACAGAGAACAAAAGGTCATCAAATATTTATGGAAACACTAAAGACTCAGAATAGCAAAAGCAATCCTGAGAAAAAAAGAACAAAGCTGGAGGTATCATATTCACTGGCTTGAAATTCTTTTACAAAGCTACAATCATCAAAATAGCATGGCACTGGGAAAAAAAAAAGGATAGCAGACCAATGGAATAAGATGAAAGCCCAGAAATTAACCCACATGTATACAAGCAAACAATTTTCAACAAAGGAACCAAAAACATATTCTGGACAAAGGGTAGCTTCTTCAATAAGTGGTGCTGGGAAAATTGGAAAGCCACAGGCAAAAGAATGAAACTCTACTGCTGTTTGACCACACATACAAAAAATCTCAAAATTAAATAAAGATTTAAATATAACATCCAAAACAATAAATTACACTGAAAAAATTGTAGGCACTGAACTTATGGATCTTGGTCTCAAAGATTTTGTGAATTTGACCCCAAAGGCAAGGGAAATAAATGTAAAAATGAATAATTTGGACTGTATTAAATTAAAAATATCAAAAAAAGGGCAACCATATGAATAAGAGAAAATATGAGCAAAGTATACCTCTGATAGCTTCCGGCCAAGATGGAGGCATAGGTAGATACCCTTTGCCTCCTCTTACAACCAAAAGACAAAATGAAAAATAAAAAATAACCAGAACTGTCAGAAAAGTGAACTGTATGGAAGTCTAACAACAAAAGAGTTAAAAAAGAAACATTCACCCAGAGTGGTAGGAAGGGCGGAGATAAGCAGTTAGGGTGGAGAGGACCAGCGGCAAGGCAGCAGCTGGAAGACTGGGGTAAGCAAGGTAGCAGCTCACAAACTGGGCACTCCAACCATTTGCGTGTTGATAACCAGGAGAAACAACTAGGGAGCTACAGAGACAGCACAAACATGGGATCCAGTACCAGGAAATAAAGCCTCAAAATCTCTGGCAGTAAAAAACTGGGGAGGGGGGTGCATAGAAGGAGAAACTCCCAGCCTCACAGGAATGTTCACTGGAGATGGTAACAGGGTCCTAGAACATATACAAACCCACCATTCCAGGAATCAACAACACAAGTTCCCAATTTGCTTGTGGGTAGCAGAGGACATGACTGAAAGCTGGTGGAGAGCTGAACAAGTAGCATTGTTTTGTCTCAGACACCTCCCCCACATATAGCACCACAAAGCAGCAACCTGGTTGACCCTGCCTTGGGAAATGCCTCAGTCTCTGTCCCTTAGTATTCAACAGCTGCACCAAGACCAAAAAAAAAAAGGCCCAAATGAAAGAACAAAGCAAAGCTCCAGAAAAAATACTACTAAGCAATGAACAGATAGCCAACAAATCAGATGCAGAGCTTAAAACACTGGTAAGCAGGATGCTCACAGAAATGGTTCAGTATGTCACAGAATAGAGGGAAGAGTAAAGGCTATGAAAAGTGAAATAAAGGAAAATGGACAGGGAACCAACAATGGGAAGAAAAGTGGGACTCAGATCAAGTTAGGACTAAAAGGAAGAAATAAACATTTAACCGGAACAGAATGAAGAAATAAGAATTCAAAGCAATGAGAGGCTGAGGACCCTCTGGGGCTACTTTAAACGTTCTAATATCTGAAACACAGGGATGACAGAAGGAGAAGAGGAAGAGCAAGAAATGAAAAACTTAGTAGAAAACACAATGAAGGAGAACTTCACCAATCTGGCAAAGGAAATAGATTTCCAGGATTTCTAGGAAGTCCACAGCATCCCAAAGAAGTTGAACCCAAGGAAGCGCACACCAAGGCACATCATAATTATATTACCCAAGATTCAAGATAAGGAGAGAATCTTAAAAGCAGCAAGAGAAAAGGAAACTGTTACGAAAAAGTGTGCATACGATTGTCAGCTGATTTCTCAAAAGAAACCTTACAGGCAAGAAGGGTCTGGAAAGAAGTGTTCCAAGTCATGAAAGGCAAGGACCTACATCTAAGATGACTCTATCCAGCAAAGCTATCATTTAGAATGGAAGGGAAGACAAAGTGCTTCCCATATAAGTTAAAGCAGTTCATCATTACTGAGCCAATGTTATAGGAAATATGAAAGGGACTTATCTAAGAAGAAGGCAGCCCTGGCTGGTGTGGCTCAGTGGACTGAGTGCTCCCCTTAGAACCAAAGCATCACTGGTTCAAATTTCCAGTCCAGGGCACATACCTGGGTTTCGGGCCAGGTCCCCAGTAGGGGGTGCACCAGAGGCAACCACACACTGATGTTTCTCTCCCCTTCTTCCTCCCTTCCCCTCTCTAAAAATAAATAAAATATTAAAAAACTATAAAAGTAAAATATTTTTAAAAAAATGATCAAAGTTATGAACAGTAAAAAGACAACAAACTCACAACTATCAACAACTGAACCTAATAAAGAAAAATAACTAGAACAGGAACAGAATCACAGATATGGAGATCACATGGAGGGTCATCAGCGGGAAGGGGTACGGGGATAATGGGAATAAAGGTATAGGAAATAAGAAGCATAAATGGTAGGTACAAAATAGACAGGGGGAGGTTAAGAATAGTACAGGAATTGGAGAAGCTGAAGAACTTATATGTAGGACCCATGGACATGAGCTAAAGGGGGCAGGGGATGCAGGTGGTAGGCAGGGTGCCACAGCAGTGAGGAATAAAGGAGGAAAAATGGGACAACTGGGACAATAATATATTTTATTTATTAAAATGGGACAATAATATATTTTTATTAATTATGCTGTTAATAATGGCATAATTAATAAAATATATTTAAAAAACCAATATATCTGATAAAGGGCTCATATCCAAAATATAAATGAACTCATAACCTCAACAAGAAAACAAACATTATAATTTAAAGGACCTAAACAGGCACTTTCCCCCCAAAGATACAAATGACTAACAGATATATGAAAAGATGCTCAACTTCATTAGTTATTAGGGAAATGCAAATTAAAACTACAATGAGATAGCACTTCACATCTCTTAGAATAGCTATTACCAACAAGACAAGTAGTAACCAGTGTTGGAGAGCCCGTGGAAAAAGAGGAACCTTCATTTTCTGCTGGTGGGAATGTAAACTGGTATAGCAACTATGGGAAACAGTATGGAGATTTCCCAAAACATTAGAAATAAAGCTACCTTATGACCTTGCAATCCCTCTTCTGAGTACCTACCTGAAAAATTTGAAAACATGTGTTCATAAACATATATATATATCCCTATGTTCATTGCAGTATTATTCATTGTAGCCAAGACACAGACATAATCTATGTATCCTTAAATGGGTAACTGGAATAAGATCTGGTACACATATACAATATACAATGGAATACTGCTCGGCCATAAGAAAGAAATATTGCAATTGGGACAACCATGGATGTATCTTGAGAGTATCACACTAAGCAAAATAAATGGAATGCTAAAAATCAAGAACTATATGATTTCACTCATATATAGGACATAAAAGTAAAGCAACAAATGAACAAACAAAGCAAATAAACTCATAAACACAGACAACAGTATGAAGGTTATCAGAGAGGAAGAAGGGTGCTGGAGAATTAAGAGGGTATATAGAAATAAAAAATGGGATGACAGGAGACTAGACTTTGGTTGGTGAGCACACAATGCAATATTTGAATAATGGAAACCTGTCTCTGTAAAGTGGAGAACTGTGTTTACCCAACACTAGTAAATGCACTTTGAAAACCATAAAGCACTATGTTAAAAAGCAATTGCTTTGAACATGATGCTCACTGTTAGGGGATCTCAGGATTCAGTTTCTG
This sequence comes from Sturnira hondurensis, assembly GCF_014824575.4. NCBI lineage: Eukaryota > Metazoa > Chordata > Mammalia > Chiroptera > Phyllostomidae > Sturnira > Sturnira hondurensis. The sequence continues at coordinate 2,242,910 of NW_028095541.1, read as the reverse complement.
GGCTAGTCAGGCTACCAGAAGGGACTCACTTTGTGCCCTGGTACTTCTGTCCCTGGCACAGCTTTCATATGGAAATCCACCATTCCCATCTTTTCTAACAAATTAGTGTTTCCTATTATTGACTTTTCTTTCTTTGCTTTTGCTTCTTCTCTCTCTTGGGCCAATCTGAATCAAAGAGAAAAATATAAAGAAACCAACCACATTATTAGTTGTGCTGTTTTAAAAAATATTATAATACTGTTTAACTTTAGAGTGATCATTTTAGGGTCTCTCAATTTTCCCTTTCACCTATGCACTTCTGGCCATTTTAGCCTTCCTCGATTCCTTCACTCTTCCTCATAAGAGGTGTTTTTCAGAGCCCAATCTGACTAGTCTTGATTATTTCTACCCTCATAATGAAGAGAATGCTGAATGCCATCCCAACCTTCTGATTGAAATTGCCCACCTTATTTACGCCTAAACAACTATGCTGATCAATCATTGCTGGACTCTCTGCTTCTGGTCTGTTTCTTCACATTCCACCATCCAGAATGTCTATCAGATTTATGCTCATGCAGGCACAGCTAGCTGCAGGCACTGATTCAAAGCAGTGGCACTGTGTTCTCACCCTGCTAAGGACTGGGGTCCCAGTTTCTGTAGATGGCAGGCAATGAAGTGCTGCTGAATAAAAGTCTCATTACTAACCTGTTCATAGATATTCCCAGCTGAAGAACAAAACCAAATGCTCATCTGTCTCACCTGACCACTCCCTCAAAACATGCCTCCTGTTTGCCACTTGCCTTTGACCTTATTTTTCCTTGATCTTGAACAATGTTATCAATGATATCACTCCATCTGCATATTTCAAAAATGTTCCCTCTTTTGAAAGTTCCCAAACTTATACAATCTTTCCTCCCTGAGAATACCTTCAGGAATTTAAGGTACTCCAGTAGTTATTACAATGCCTTGATCTTAATCATTTGCCTAATTAATCCTATGCCTCTCACACAGGAATTTCCTATTATCTTTATCTTTGTATGACACTAGCACTGAGTCAAAAATAACATAAGCAACACAGTAGTGTCTATTAAAATTTTAATATATATAACTCCAAGACACAGTAACTCTTATGGCCGACACAAACCCCACAGGAAGTTCTGCATTATGCAGGAGCCATCCTCACGGGTTATCTATTATCATGAAATAGTAAAAACAGTCTCAATGTCCATATCAGTGGGGGATGGCCCACTATACTGTGGTTCAGCTATTTTCTGAAATAGTACTAAACACTCATTACAAAAAAGAGGGAGATCAATACTGCCACAAGAGACTGTGTTAAAAAAAGATAACATAGGCCTATATTTTCATAGCTTAAAATACACATATGCAAATGCATTGCATTGTCTTTTTTTTGTGGAGTCTGGGGTCATGAAAAGTCAAAGGTGAAAGGTACTTTAGCTCTGCTTGTGAGGTTTGAATTTGCTAATACTGTAATAAATTTATTACTTAATACTTTCCAATCAAATAAGTGAATGTATGAAACCATTTACAAAATAAACACTGTTTAAATTCACATAGAATAAATCTTACCTTTGCAAAAAGCTTTCTTTTGCTAATTGAATTTGTAGTGTTCCACCTTTCCACTTTGTTTTATTTAAAACAGACATACCTACAGAGTAAAGAATTATTACCCAGTTACATGGCAATGCAAAATACATTTCAGAATGTGGTTTTCTATTTAGTACATACCAAGAAAAGTAGACTTGTAGATCACAAAGATACAGAGAAAACAGAGTAAGGAATTTGAGATATGGAGTGAAAAGGCCTAGATCCTGATTTCACTTTGACCACTTACTAATGGAACCGTTATATTCCCTACCTCCCTGTGACTGGAAGATATAAGTGAACCAAATGTGTAAACTATAAAGCAAAAATTTTTGACATTTGTTTATAAAGTAATGTCAGAAACTTCTAGTGAATGATCAACATTTAGCATTTCTCACACTAAAACTATAAAATATTCATGTAATTTTCCTAAGGGGAATTAGAGGACACTTTGAAATTCTGAAGTATCTCACCTTTATTTATGACCTCATATACTTATTACTATGTAACTTCAAAACAAATTAGCTCCAAGTGACTAAACTGTGTTTGCTATTCACCTCATTAATAATAACCACTAACAGAGAGTAGATTGCCCTTAGATACTATTTTAAAATACAAAGGTACTTTTCTTCAATTTAATCTTCACAGCAATATTCTGAGGAAAGCAATGTCTTTGTCACACATCGGATAAACAAACTGGGGCTCAAAAGTTTAAATTAACTTGCCACAGGTCAGATCTGATGTGTTCTTAACTACAACTCATTTGTTATATATACTTTCTCACTTAACAACAGAATTAAAGCTTTTTGTTTTCTTGCAAATGAAATGAAAAGGATGATAGCCCTCTTTCTCTATAGCAGCACCTCTTGACTTCTCAGCTTCCAAATAACTAGAATACATTACTGCATCAGTGGTGGTATGGATTATCTCTCCTTTCATTTCATTAGAGACCAGAGTTTGCTGTTAACCTTATTAAACTGACTAATTGAGATTTCATAATTTCAAAAATATGGCCTTATAAGGGCATACACTAAATCCAGCCTTCTGCTAACAGCACTCAATCATAAGAAAATAACCTCCCTAAGAAATAAAAACAGTGGGGAAGAGGATGGGAGTATGGCATAATATCCAGTGGAATATGTGTAATAGGCAATTTCTATGAAAGTTTTGTCTCTTGTCCATTTTTTAGAATAGCATTTTTGAGCAAACTCATTACCAATGTGCTCTCACATATCTGCTAACTCCAAATGGTATTAAACTAAACCTCCTGTGGTTCAGCTATTTTCTGAAATAGTACTAAACACTCATTACAAAAAAGAGGGAAGATCAACATTGGCACAAAATATTGTGTTAAGGATTGTGTTAGGCCTCTATTTTTATAGCTTAAAATACACAGGATATTGTAGGATACCAGAATTCTCTTGATCATGGTTGCCCCTCTGGATGACTTAAAAAGTGGTCACTGAAGTTTAGATTTGAAATGAAGTTTTCCAATTTACAAAGTGACATAAACTGGTCAATAACACAGAAAACATCTTACATTTTTTCAGGTCTGTTTCTGTTACTCTGATGTTGATATATGCAAAAATTTTATGTGGGTTTCCTAAAAAAAATAGAAAAATACATTAATTTAAACCTTGATCCAAAGAACAATGTAAAATGATTAACTTTCTAAATGTTAAAAACAATGAGCTCTTGGAAACCTACTTTTTCAAAGAAAAACCTTGTTTATTTTTCACTGGGCACAAAGACTGCATTTTCCCAAATATGATTATCAAAATATTTCAAAGAAATGAGTTAAAAAATGTCAAATGATCAGTTAATTATGTTATTATTATTATGTTCTGTTGTTATGTTATGATTCCATGTTAGTGATATTTTACTAAATAGGACACCTAATGAATATTAGATGTTAGCTCTGAAAACTGAAAGTTACATGTTTCAGAAGTGGCATGTTTTATAATTTAAAGCATTTTTGATTTCAGGAATGTAATTCTGGGCAAGTTCCACAGTGTAAGTTTTATATCCAGGGCATAGGGCAGGGTTTGCAGGACAGTGTCCTACAATGATACACAAATCACTTTAAATTTTCTGAGCTAATCTTCATTCCTGTAGTTCCTGTATTTTGTGATAACTGTTCCAGTTAGATCTGCCTTTAACTACCCATGAAGGACTATAATGTTACCTTGGTCATCTTTCCGAGTGATGATCTCCACATCAGAAACTTCTCCAAATCTGCTGAACTGATTTTGTAGGTCCACCTCGGAAATGTTCTGGCCAAGGCCACCCACAAAAAGGCGCTTTGTTTCTCTGTTGGCTTTCATAAAGGCTGGGAATACAGTGCGAAGTAAGAAAAATAATTTTCTATCTGCAGAGAAGAGTTCTTTCCATTAGTTCTTCTGAAACCTAAAAAAAATTGAAAAAGAAAAAAAACCAATTCTTTACCTTGAACCTTCTATGCTAACTGGTTGTCTGAACTTTCACTATTGTACTTCTAAATTTTATCCCTGGAGATTATGGTCAAGCTCTACATGTTCTTTCTCCATGAACCCACTTTGGAACAGCACCTCTACAGATAGACACAGGTACGGCAGGTGCTTTGATGCTTTCCCTCAAATGAGCGCAATATTCATTTACTTAGCCACCTTGTTAGACGTTTTTCTTTTATTCATTTATTCACTTTAACAAATACTGACAGAAATGGGATGTGGCAGGTCAATATGCTAAAGGATTAAAAAACAGAAGGTGCTCCATCCTGGTGTCCTCACAGCCCTATGAGAAGTAAAGGACGCAATTACAGCACTGTCACAACAGGAGTGCCTACAAAATGCTGTTCAGGCAAAGACAGCAACTAGTATCATTGCTAATACAGACCTGTTTGTGCTTGTGTCTGTTTATTCTTACTATGTGCCCGCGTTGTATGGCAGTTTGCCCGCATCTCATTTTTCAGATGAAAAGGAGAGGTGAAGTTACTTTCCTAACGTCACCCAGAGAATTAGCGAAGCCAGAATTATAAGCCAGGTCTAACTTCAGAATCTTTAATGCCTAACTATACCAGGAAGGTTGCTGGATTAGAAGGGGCTCGAGAAAACTCTTCCTCGGGTACTAAACTTTGAAGCCCTCTAAGAGATCTCTAATCCCGTTTGGCACTCAGTACCACACCCTACTTTTCCCAAAGAGCTGATAGATTCCTGCCACTCTACATCCCAAAATAGCGCCCAGAAATCTAACGCACGGCTCATGTTCTGGGCTTGAGGCACACAATACACCTCCCTGGTGGACTCCTCTGCCCCCAACCTGCCCACCCCAGCCTTCTTCCCCCTGAAGACCCAAAGACCAGAAGGGACAGAGAAAGTCAAATGGCCCCATTACTCCCCATCCTCTAAACCCACTGCTCACCACGACGTGTCCTCACCAGCGCTGCTTCCACACCTAACTTCTAGTCACGTGTCTCACTAGGCGACTCTCTATTTCTTCCTACTCGATTTCCAACCCAGCCTCCTAAGGTTCCGTTACCATATTCAGTTCTTTAGTGCTCTTTATTTCCTTTCTCGCCCGGGATTCTACGATGCCTCCAGATTGAACGTCCTAAAAGGATCCAAACCGTAATTCCACAATTCTTACTTAAGAAGGTTAGTTATCGTCATTTATCTATTTCTGGACTAGGTCCGCGAAAGTGAGCCGAAAATTACAAGATCCTTCACACGATTCCGGAAGCTACTCTTTGGTGACGTAGGAATCCGGGCTGTCCCAAACTTCACAAGCGCGGGTTGGGCTGCTATGCCCTTGGGCTTCGGATTGGAGCGAATTTGCTCTCTCCAAGCATAGGGACTGCTGAGGAACAGCTTAGCAGCGTGTTCGGCTACAGAACACAGCTCGGGATACTTTGCAAGCTATGGTTGTACTCATGGACGATGCTTAAACTCCCTCTCCTCCCCGTGGAGCTCCTGGGATGGTCCGCCCCCGGAGCGCGCGACACTTTAAGTGCAGGGCTAGGCACCCATCGCTCGGCCAATTTTGTTAGCGCTGCGGTATGGACCCTAAGGAGGTGGAGGTCCGCACCTTGGAAGCGGAGGTCGCGGCCCTGAAGCCGTTGTGGGAGGAGCTGCTGGCGCCGGCGGAAGACACCACTAGAGTCCGGTACGTGGTGGTCTTCATTCTGTGGGTCCGCGGAAATTCTCTCGAGCGTTCCGGACTTCCCTGCAGACATTGCCGAAGGACCAAACGTGGGCGGGAACGCAAATTTGTAATAACGATCTAGGATGATAAGTTCGCGTGGAGACCCAGTTATAAGCGGGTGGCAACATGTGAATTTACTTAAACTGTACCGCTGTAAGGGAAGTAGGGGAAATGCCTGTCTAAAGGGCAACAGGGCCATTGTGCACTAATAGGCAGGGATAAGTGAAGAGAGCTATCTGCCACAGAGCGGTGGTATCTTAACGTCTTTTGCTACTTAGTAATAGGTAAGTAATCCATCGATTACTTAAACTGAGTTCCAGACTGAGAAAGGCAGGCAGAGATCTTTATGTGCATCATCTCTTCTAGTACCTATGACAATCCTCTAGGGTAGGTGCTATTTTTAATCCTGTCTTAAAGTTAAGGAACCTGAGGCTCAGTGAGGTTTCCTTAAGGTGCTTGCCCAAGGTCTCAGAGAAAGTAACCCAAGAGTCTAGCTTTAGAGCCCAGGCACTTTGTTTAGCTGGAGGAGGGGAGAAAGAGTCTATGTACCTACTGACTCAAACTTCTAAGCTACCCTATGATCAGGGACATTCTTCGTTTTTTCAGTCAAGACTAATTTGACAGGTACAAAGAGAATGAGGTTTTCCTGAGCTAACGGGGCAAGAAAATGACTTCTAAAGAAGAGGTTTGCATGCATGTTGGATGAGATCATGAAGTTGTAGAAGCTGTGACTGGTGAAAGGGAGAAGGAAGCAGGTGAACGGGGAACAGATGTGTTCCTCCACAACTGCAGGTGCTATTTCAGGGGTGCTCCACAGATGGGAAGCAGTCGTATTACTTGGGAGTTGGACGGAAATGCAAATTTGGCTTCACCTCCTCCTACTAAGTCAGAATTTTCACTCTTAAGAAAATGTGCACCCCACACTGTTTTGTGCACATTTGAAAGTTTGAGAAGTGCTGCATTATACTGTAGGGGAAAAAATTGTTGCTCTAACTGGCCACAAGATGTTATTATTAAATCAGAATAGTAATGTAATCTGGGCCTCCTCAATGATCCAGTTGGGAAAGTTGGAAGAGTCCAAATTATGGAAGACATTAAATATTAGTTCAGAGCGTTCGAATTTAATGTGAGGTTTCTTTTCATATGGTGAAGAAGGAAGATTGGGACCTGTGTACCAAGTTTCTTTATTTTTTATTTGTAGTGAAATACCATTCATTTTACCACCTTAACCATTTGTAAGTGGGCAGATCCGTGATATTACATTCATTCATAATATTGTGCACTCATCACTGCCATCCATCTCCATAATTTTTCATCTTGTAAAACTGAAACTATACCCTTCAAACCATATTCCCCACTTTCCTTAGCCTCTGGCAACCACTATTCTCCTTTCTCTGAATTTCTTTTCGAGGTACCTCATATAAATGGCATCGTACATGTTTGTCTTTGTGTGACTGATTTATTACACTTAGCTTAATAACCTCAAGGCCATCCATATTATAGCATATGGCAGACTCTCCTTCCTTTTTCAAGCTGAATAATCATTATATGTATATACATTTTGCTTATTATTCTGTCAATGGATGATGTTTGGGTTACTATCATGTAGCTATTGGGAATAATGCTGGTATGAATTTGGGTGTAGAATTATCTCTGAGACCCTGCTTTTAATTCTTCTGGGTATACACGGAGATGTGGAATTGCTGGATCACATGGTAATTCTATTTTGAACTTTTTGAGCACCCCTCACAATAGTGTTTTCCACAGTGGTTGTACCATTTTAAATTCCCATCAGTAGTCCCCAAAGGCTACAGGTATTCCACATCCTCCCCAACACTTGTTTTCTGTGTGTTTTTTTTTCGTATTGGTCATTGCTTTCTTTGTTTTTTTTTTAAGATTTTATTTATTTATTTTTAGAGGGGGGAAGTGGGAAGAAAGGGAGAGAAACATTAATGTGTGGCTGCCTCTCATGCACCCCTTACTGGGGATCTGGCTGTAACCCAAGCACATGCCCTAAACTGGGGATCCAATCTGTGACCTTTTGGTTGCAGGCCAGCACTCAGTCCACTGAGCCACACCAGCCAGGGCTGTTTTATGATTTTTTTTAAATAGCAATTCTAATGGGTATGAGGTTGTAGCTCACTGTAGTTTCTTTTGCATTTCCCTAATTTATTCATGTACTTACTGATCACGTACCTTTGGAGAAATGTCTAGTCACATCCTTTGCCTATTTTTGAATCAGGTGGTTTGGGTTTTTTTTTTTGTTGAGTTTTAAGAATTCTCTTTATATTTTAATCTCTTAACAGATATGTCGTTAGCAAGTATTTTCTACTGTTCTGTAGGTTGGCTTTTTATTGTGTCAATAGTATCTTTTGGTGTACAATTTTTTTTCTTGACGTCCACATTTTATGTCTATTTTTTCTCTTGTTACCTGTGCCTTGGCTGTCACATCTAAGAAATCATTGCCAAATCCAATATTATAAACCTATTATCCTGTGTTTTATTTGAAAACCTTTATTGCTTTAGTGTTACATTTATTTTTAATATATTTTATTGATTATACCAGTACAGTTGTTGTTCTATTCCCCCCTTCATTCTCCTCCACCCTGCACACCCCCTCTCCCACCATTCCCCCCCTTTAGTTTATGACCACGTGTCTCAAGTCCATTAGATTCTATATTTCCCCTACTATTCTTGCCCTCTACCCTATCTATTTTCTACCTACCGTCTATGCTACTTATTCTCTGTACCTTCTCCCCCCTTCTCCTCCTCCCACTCCCCTGTTGCTCACCCTCCATGTGTTCTTCATTTCTATGGTTCCACTCCTGATCTAGCTCTCCTCTTGGTTTGCTTTTGTTTTAGGTGTGGTTGTTGATAACTGTGAGTTTGCTGTCCTTTCACTGTTAACATTTTTCATCTTCTTTTTCTTATATAAGTCCCTTTAGCATTTCATATAATAAGGGCTTGGTGATGATGAACTCCTTGAATTTGACCTTATCTGAGAAGCACTTTATCTGTCCTTCCATTCTAAATGAAAACTTTGCTGGATAAAGCAATCTTGGCTGTAGGTGTTTGGATTTCATGACTTGGAATACTTCTTTCCAGCCCCTTCTTGCCTGGAAGGTCTCTTTTGAGAAATCCGCTGACAGTCTGATGGGCACTCCTTTGTAGGTGACTGTCCCCTTATCTCTTGCTGCTTCTAGGATTCTCTCCTTCATTTTAATCTTGGCTAATGTAATTATGATGTGCCTTGGTGTGTTCCTTCTTGGGTCCAACTTCTTTGGTACTCTCTGAGCTTCCTAGATTTCCTGGAAGTCTATTTCCTTTGCCAGGCTGGGGAAGTTCTCCTTTATTATTAGTTCAAATATGTTTTCCTCTCGTGGGTGTTTCTTTACCCCTTCTGGAACCCCTATAATTCGGATGTTGGAACATTTAAAGATGTCCTGGAGGTTCCTAAGCCTCTCCTCATTTTTTTTAATTCTTGTTTCTTCCTTCTTTTCTGGATGTTTTGTTCTTCCTTCTGGTCCATTCCATTGATTTGAGCCCCAGTTTCCTTTCCATCACTATTGTTTTCCTGTGCATTTCCCTTCATTTCAATTAGTTTAGCCTTCATATGTTCCTCTAATTAGTGACTATAATCAACCAGTTCTGTGAGCATCCTGATCACCAGTGTTTTGAACTGCATCTGAGAGGTTCGCTATTTCTTTTTCACTTAGAGTTATCGGCTCTGGGGCTTTGAGTTCTTCTGGAGCCATATTTTGGACTGTTCATGCCTGTTACCTATGAGGAGAGGAGCCCTAGGTGTTTACCAGGGCAGGACAACTCAGTCGCTGGGTTGTGACGCTGTATGTGGGGGCGGGGTCAAAGGAAACAAATGGCGGTCCCCTCTGCCTCCTCCCACTGCTGGGGCTGCGCGGTCAGTCTCACTGCTCACACCTCTGCTGGTTTATCTGTGCGCAAATGTGTGACCGTGCTCAGCCTGCCCCTCACCCTCACTGGGACCGAGACACTACCCCAGCTGCCTGCGCGCCTGGGTTGCCTGGGTTGGGGGATCCTTACTGCTAAACCCTGCTCTGACAGGTGCTGGCTCCACCCCTCTTACCGTCCTGGTTGAACGGTTCATTTTGGTCGGACTTCCGTATAGTTCACTTTTCTGTTCTTTGGCTGTGTCTTTGTTTACTAAACCTTTGTTGTATTCAAACTTGGTTGTGGGAGAAGGCACAGTGTTTCCACCCATGCCTCCATCTTGGTGGAAGTCCTGCTTTAGTGTTACATTTAAACCTTTGATCCAGTTTGAGTTAATTTTGTGTATGATATTAGAGAGGAGTTCAACTTTATTTTTTGCATGTGACTATCCAGTTTTCCCACCATCATTGAATGGTATTAGCACACTTATCAAAAATCACTTAACTGTATATGCAATGGTCTTTTTCTGAACTTTCTATTTTTTTTGTTAATATATTTTATTGATTGTGCTATTACAGTTGTCCCATTTTCCCCCTTTATTCCCCTCCACCCCTCTCTCACACCAGCATTGCCCCCCTTAGTTCATGTGCATTGGTTGTACATATAAGTTGTTCGGCTTCTCCATTTCACATACTATTCTTAACCTCCCCGTCTGTTTTGTACCTACCATTTATGCTTCTTTTTCTCTCTACCTCTTCCTCCCTTATCCCCCTCTACCTCCCTGCTGATAACCCTCCATGTGATTTCTATTTCCGTGAATCTGTTCCTGTTGTAGTTGTTTGCTTAGTTTGTTTTTGTTTTTCTTTTTTTAGGTTCATTTGTTGATAGTTGTGAGTTTGTTGTCTTCTAACTGTTCACTGTTCATATTTTTTATCTTCTTTTTCTTAGGTAAGTCCCTTTAAGATTTCATATAATAAGGGCTTCATTGTGATGAACTCCTTTAACTTGACCTTATCTGGGAAGTACTTTGTGTGCTCTTTGATTCTAAATGATAGCCTTGCTGGATAGAGTAATCTTGGATGTAGGTCCTTGCCTTTCATGACTTCAAGTACTTCTTTTCAGCCTCTTTCCTACAAGGTTTCTTTTGAGAAATAAGCTGGTAGTCTTATGGGAACTCCTTTGTAGGTAACTGACTCATTTTTTTGGCTGTTTTTAAGACTCCTTATCTTGAATCTTGGATAATGTGATATAATGTGCCTTGGTGTGTGCTTCCTTCGGTCCAACTTCTTTGGAACTCTGAACTTCTTGGACATCCTGAAGTCTCTTTCCTTTGTCAGATTGGCGAAGTTCTCCTTCATCATGTTTTCAGCTAAGTTTTCCATTTCTTGCTCTTCCTCTTCTCCTTCTGTCACCACTATGATTCCAGTGTTGGAACATTGAAATTTGCCCCGGAGGTTCCTAAGCCTCTCCTTGTTTTGAATTCTTGTTTCTTCATTCTGTTCCGGTTGAATGTTTATTTCTTCCTTTTCGTCCTAACCATTGATTTGAATCTTGGTTTCCTTCCCATCACTGTGGGTGCCCTGTACAATTCCCTTTATTTCACTTTGCATAGCCTTTACTTTTTCCTCTATTTTGAGACCATACTTAACCATTTGTGTGAGCATCCTGATTAACAACAGTGTTTTGAACTCTGCATCTGATACAATGGCTATGTCTTCATTGCTTAGTGGTATTTTTTTCTGGAGCTTTGATCTGTTCTTTCATTTGGGCCATATTTTTTTGTCTTTGCCCACTTGTTACATAGTAACGGGTGGAGCCTTAGGTATTCACTAGGGCAGTGCAACCTACCTATCACTGCCTTGTGATGCTGTATGTGGGGAGGCATCTGAGAGGAAACAGTGTTGCTTGCTAGGCCCTGCTCTCTGCTGGCTTTCGGTCATGTCTCCTACTACCCACAAATAAATTGAGAACTTGTGGTGCTGATTTCTGGGTGGTTTTGTGTATGTTCCAGGACCCTGTGGGTGTCTCCAATGAACTCTCCTATGAACCTGAGAGTTTTTCCTGCCACTCAACCCCCACAGGTTTTTTCAGTTAGAGGTTTTGAGGCTTTATTCCCTCCCCCCACCCTGGAACCCTGGGTTGCATGGTTTGTCTTGCTCCCCAGTTGTTTTTACTGGTTTATCCGCACGTAAATGTGGGAGCGCCTACTCTGCCAACTTCCGCCTTGCCACAGGTCATCTCCACCCCTAGTGGTCATCCACCCCTAGTGCCCATCTCCGCCCCTCCAACCAGTCTGGATGAATGTTTTTTCTTTAACTCCTTGGTTGTCGTGGACTTTCATACTGTTCAATTTTCTGGAAGTTCTGGTTATTTTGGGTTTTAAATTTCTTTTTGTTGTGCAAGGAGGCCAAGTGTATCTACTTACACCTCCATCAAGAAATTTCAGCTTTCTTGTTTATTGCTTTGATCTATATGTCTGTCTTCATACCAATACCACACTATTGTTTACTGTAGCTTTGAGGTAAATTTTGAAACAAGAAAGGTCTTCAGGTTTATTTTCAAGATTGTTTTGGTTATTGGGATTCTTTGAGATTCCATATGAATTTTAGGATGGCTTTTTGTACTGCAAAATATCTCATTGGAATTTTGATAGGGGTTGCATTGAATCTTTAGATTGCTTTAGGTAATTTTATTAATATTTTTAAGAATATTAAGTCTTCCAATCCATGAACTTGAGGTGGGTTTCCATTTACTTATATCTTCTTTAATGTCTTTCAGTGATATTTTATAGTTTTCATTGTACAAGTCTTTTACCTTCTTGGATAAATTTGATTCCTAAGTATTATAGTCTTTTCAGTGTTACTATAATTGGAATTGTTTTTGTAACTTCTTTTTCAAATTGTTTGTTATTGGTTTGTAGAAATGCATATGATTTTTGTGTGGTGACTTTGTATCTTGCTACTTTGCTGAATTCATATATTAGTTCTAACAAGTGTTTTTTATGTGTATGTGTGTGCATGGAATTAGGAGGGTTTTCTACATATAGGATCATATCAGTACAATAGCAAATAAGGATAATTTTACTTCTTTCTAACTCAGATGCTTTCTTTCCTTGCTTAATTGCTGTGGTTTGGAGTTCTATTACTATGTTGAATAAACGTAGTGAGAGTGAGCATCCTTGTTCTTGTTCCTGATGTTAAACTAAAAGCTTTTAGTTTTTTACTATTGATATGATGTTAGCTGGGGGCTTGTCATATATGGCCTTTATTATGTTGAATTATGTTTCCTGTATACTCAGTTGTTTGAGAGTTTGTATTATGTTGAATGGTGAATTTTTATTAAATACTTTTTTCTGCAGTTGAGATGATCATATCATTTTTATCCTTCATTTTGTGAATGTGGTGTATATTTTGATTTGCAGGTGTTTATCCTTGCATTAATGGACTAAATTGCACTTAATTATAGTGTGTGATTCTTTTAATATATTACTGAATTTGGTTTGCTAATATTTTCTTTTTTTAATATAATTTTTTATTTAATTCTTGTTCAAGTACAGGTTTCTGTCTTATATTCCCAATACTAATATTTTCTTGAGAATTTTTGCATCAATGTTCATCAGGGATATTGTCCTGTAACCTCCATTTTTTGTAGTGCCCATTTCTGGTTTTGTGTTCATTCCTCTTTTGTTTTCGGAAATTTGAGGATTGGTGTTGCTTCTTCAAATGTTTGGTAGAATTTACCATCCACCAAAGTAAGCCAGGTAGAAGCCACCTGGTTCTGGACTTTTGTTTGTAGGTAGGTTTTTACTTTATTTTATTTATTTTTAACCAAGGACCTATTTTATTACATTTCTATTTTATTTATTTATTTTTAGAGAGATGGTAAAAGAGGGAGAAAGAGAGGGAGAGAAACATCGATGTGTGAAGAGAAACATCAATGTGTGGTTGCATCTCACATGCCCCCAACTGAGGAGGACCTGGCCCACAGCCCAGGCATGTACCCTGACTAAGAATGGAATTGGCAACTCTTTGGTTCTCAGGCCAACACGCAATCCACTGAGCCATACCAGCCAGGGCTATTTTATTGATTGATTCTTAAAACATTTTTTATTCAAACTTTGTTGGTTAACATGATCATGTAGGTTTCAAGTATACATTTCTGTGATACATGATTTGTATATTGCATTGTGTGCCCATCACCCAAAGTCAAATCATCTTCCTACACCATGTTTTTGTCCCCCTTTACTACCCTCCTACCCACTTCCCTCTGGTAACCAGCATACTGGTGTCTGTCTATGTGTATGAGTTTCCATTTTATATTTCACATGTGAGTGGAATCATATGGCTCTTAGCTTCTTCTGACTTATTTTGCTTAGCATAATATTCTCAGGGTTTGTCCATTTTGTTGGAAATTGGCAATATTTCATCTTTTCTTATGGCTCTGTAGTTTTCCATAGTATCTTGTTTATACAGTCCTCTGTCAAAGGATACTTTGGCCACTGTGAGTAATGCTTCTGTGAACATAGGGATGCATATATCTTTGCAAATAAATGTTTTTGAGTTTTTTGGATAGATACCCAAAAGAGGAATTGATGTGTCATATGGTAACTCTATTTTTAGTTTTTCGAGGAGCTGCCATACTGTTTTCAATAGTGGCTATACCAGCATACATTCCCGCCGGCGGCGAAAAGGGTTCCTTATCTACGACCTCTCCAACACTTGTTATTACCTGTGTTGTTGATAATAGCCATTCTAACTGGTATGGGGTGGTATCTCATTATAGTTTTGATTTGCATTTTTCAAATAGCTACTAAAGTTGAACATATTTTCTTATATCTAATGCCTGTTTGTGTGTTCTCTTGGAAGAGGTGTCTGTTCAGGTCATCTGCCCATTTTTTAATCGATTGTTTGTTTGGTTTGAGTTGTATGAGTTCTTTATATATTTTGGAGATTAACCCGTGTTGAAATTGTTGTTTGCAAATACCTTCTGCCATTTGGTTGGTTGCTGTTTTGTGTTGTTGATGGTTTCTTCTGCTGTGCAGAGCTTTTTAGTTTTATATAGTCCCATTCATTTACTTTTGCCTTTACTTCTCTTCCCTTTGGGGTCAAATTCATAAAATGTTTCATCAACTAAGGTCCCTAAGTTTATTACCTATGTTTGCTTCTATGTATCTTATTGTTTCAGATCTTATGTTTATGTTGATCTGTTTTAAAGTAATTTTTGTACAAGGGGACAACTTGTAATTTAGTTTCATTCTTCTGCTTGTGGCTTTCCAGTTCTCCCAGCACTATTTGTTGATGACACTTTCTATTCTCCATTGTGTGTTTTTGGCTCCTTTATCAAAATTATTTGCCCTTATTCCTGTGGCTGTATTCTGGGCTCTCAATTCTGTCCATTGTTCTGTGTGTCTACTTTTCCAATACCATGCTGTTTTGATTATCATAGCTTTATAGTATAATTTGAAGTCATGAATGTGATACCTCTGGATTCATTTCTTTTTCTCAGGATTGCTTTTGATTTGGGGGGGTCTTTTGTGGTTCCATACAAATCTGATGACCTCTTATTTTCTTTTAAAAAATGCCATTAGGATTTCGATGGGATTACATTAAATCTGTATGTTGCTTTGGGTAATAAGGCCATTTTTACTATGCTGATTCTTTCAAAGAATGAACTTGTAATATCATTACATTTCATTGTGTCTTTTTCAATCTCTTTTAATAGTGCTGTGTAGTTTTTTGTATAGAAGTCCTTTACATCTTTTGTTACGTTTATTCCTAGGTATTTTACTTTTATTTTTATTTTTATTTGGGGGGGTTGATAAAAACCAGCATTTTAATCTTTTTAATTTTACCTTTATTATATATTTTTTCATTACCATTTAAGCCCCCTTATACAACCCTCCCCCCAACAATCACCACACTGTTGTCCATGAGGGTTTTTTTTGTTTGTTTTTGATCGATCCCTCTACCCCTAACCCCACCCGACCACTATTCTCCATCTATGACTCTCTATTTTGCTTGTTAGTTCAGTTTGTTCATTAGATTCCACATAAGTGTGAAATCATATGGTATTTGTCTTTTTCTGACCGGCTTATTTCACTTAGCTAATGTTCTATAAGTTCACTCATAATGTTGCAAAGGGTAAAATTTTCTTCTTTCTTTTGGCCGAGTAGAATTCCATTGTGTAACTGTCCCTTAGTTGTTGATGTTTTTTTAAAGATTTTATTTATTTATCTTTTAGAGGGGAAGGGAAGGAGAGAAGGAGAGAAGTATCAATGTATGGTTGCCTCTCATGGGTCCCCTGCTGGGAACTGGCTTGCATCCCAGGCATGTGCCCTGACTGGGAATCGAACCGCGATCGTGTGGTTTGCAGGCCCGCTCTCCCCTAGTTGTTTGATGCACTCATCTACTGATGGACACTTGGGCTGCTTCCATATCTAAGTGATTATAAATAATGCTGCAGTGAACATAGGGGTGCCTATGTTCTTCTGGATTAGTGTTTGGCTTCCTTTGGATATATTCCCAGAAGTGGGATCTCTGGGTCAAAAGACAAATCCATTTTTAATTTTGTTTGTTTGTTTTAGATTTTATTTATTAATCTTTAGAGGGGAAGGGAAGGAGAGAGGGAGAGAAATATCAATGTATGGTTGTCTCTTGTGGGTCCCCTGCTGGGAACTGGCCTGCAACCCAGGCATGTGTCCTGACTGAGAATCGAACCACGATCCTTTGGTTTGCAGGCCCATGCTCAATTCACTGAGCTACACCAGCCAAGGCCATTTTTAATTTTTTGAGGTATCTCCATACTGCTTTCCACAGTGGCTGCACCAAACTGCATTCCCACCAACAGTGTAAAAGGGTTCCCCTTTCTCCACATCCTTGTCAGCACTTGTTGATTTGTTGATTGTAGCCATTCTGACAGGTGTGAAATGGTATCTCATTGTGGTTTTTAAAGATTATTTATTTATTTATTTTTAGAGAGAGGGGAAGGGAGAACAAAAGAGAGGGAGAGAAACATCAATGTGTGGTTGCCTCTCACGTGGCCCCACTGGAGAACCAGCCCGCAACCCAGGCATGTGCCCTGACTGGGAATCAAACCAGCGACACTTTGGTTTGCAGCCTGGGCTCAATCCACTGAGATACACCAGTGAGGAAATCATTGTCCTTTTTATTTGCAATTCTCTGATGATTAGTGACATTGAGCTTCTTTTCATATGTCTGTTGGCCATTTGTATGTCTTCTTTGAAGGGGTGTCTCTTCAGATCCTTAGCTATTTTTTAATCGGGTTGTTTGTTTCTTTAGTGTTGAGTTTTGTAAATTCTTTATATATTTTATATATTAACCCCTTATCAGATGTATTGGTGAATATGTTCTCCCATTTTGGGGATTGTCTTTCTGTTTTGTTGCTGTTTTCCTTTGCTGTGCAAAACCTTTTTAGTTTGATGTAGTCCCATTTGTTTGTTTATTTTTCTTTTTCCTTGTTTGGGAAGGCATGACCGATAAAATATTGCTACGAATAATGTCTGAGATTTTGCTGCCTATGTTTTCTTCTAGGATTTTTATGGTTTCAGGTCTAACACTTAAGACTTTGATTCATTTTGAATTTGTTTTTTGGTGTGGTATAAGAAGGTGTTCTAGTTTCATTTTTCTGCACATATCTGTCCAGTTTTCCCCACACCATTTTTTGAATAGACTATCTTTAGCCAGGTATGTGCCCCGATCAGGAATTGAACTGGCAACCCTTTGGTTCATAGGCCAGCATTCAGTCCACTGAGTCACACCAGCCAGGGCTGGAGTACAGGTCTTTTACATCCTTGGTTAGGTTTATTTCTAGGTATTTTATTCTTTTTGAAGCAATTGTGAATGGATTGTTTTCTTTATTTCCCTTTCATTATTGGCATATAAGTATGCAACTGATTTCTGAACATTGATTTGTCACTTTGCTGAATTCATATATCAGTTCTAGTAGTTTCTTAGTGGAATCTTTGGGTTTCTCTAAAAATAGTATCATGTCTTCTGCAAATAGACTGTTTTCTTTTTTCCTTTCCAATTCGAATGATTTTTATTTCTTCTTCTTGTTTGACTGCTGTGGCTAGGACTTCCAGTACTATGTGAATAAGAGAGGTGAAAGTAGACATCCCTGCCTTGTTCCTGATCTTAAGGGGAACACTTACAGTTTTTGCCCATTGGGTATGATGCCAGTGGGTTTGTCATACATGGCCTTTATTATGTTTACATATGTAAATTGAGATTTCGATGGGATTAGGATTTCAATGGGATTTCATAAACATGTTTATGTATGTAAACATAATAGCTTAACAAATAAAGCAGAAATTTGTTTAGCATATAAAGCAGAAATTACACTGGAAGGAAAAGAAGAAATGAAAGAAATATTAAATTGAAAAGAAGAAATGAAAAAGAAGTTAAAGAAATATCTATTTCAGATATTGCTTTTTATTTCTAATTAGTCCTTTTTTATGGTTTCTATGTCTTTTTTCATGCTGCTGAGTATTCTTTTTTTTTTAAAGAATTAGTGGGTTTGTCATATATTGCCTTTATTATGTTTACATACGTAAACATAATAAATGTTTACTCCCTTTACTCCTACTTTGCTGAGGGTTCTTTTTAATCATAAATGGGTGCTGGATTTTATCAAAAGCTTTTTCTGCATCTATTGATATAATCATGCGTTTTTTACCATTCATGTTTATGTGGTGAGTCACATTTATGATTTGTGAATGTTATATCATCCTTGCATTCCCATAATAAATCCCACTTGATCATGGTGCACTGATCTTCTTGATGCATTGCTGTGTTTGGTTGCTAATATTCTGTTTGAGGATTTTAGCCTCTATGTTTAGCAGGGTTATTGGCCTATAATTTTCTTTCTTTGCAGTGTCATTATCTAGTTTTGTTATTAAAATAATGCTGGCCTTGTACAATGAATTTGGGAGCCTACCCTCCATTTGTTTTTTATGAAGTAGTTTGAGAATCACACGTGTTAGTTCTTCTTGGAATGTTTGGTAAAATTCACCTGTGAAGCCATCTGGCCCAGGGCTTTTGTTTGTTGGAAGTCTTTTGATTAGTGCTTCAATTTCATTAGGTGTAATCTGTCTGTTCAGGTTCTCTGATTCTTCCTGTTTTAGTTTCGTAAGATTGCATGTTTCCAGAAATTTATCCATTTCATCCAGGTTGTTCAATTATTGACATATCATTGTTCAAAATATTTTCTTACAATTTTTTGTATTTTTTATGTCAGTTGTTATTTCTTCTTTCATTTCTCATTTTATTTATTAGAATCCTTTCTTTTTTATTCTTGATGTATCTGGTTAAAGGTTTGTCAATCTTGTTTATCTTTTCAAAGAACCAGCTCTTGGATTCACTGATGTTTTGTATTGTTTTTTTAGACTCTATTTCATTTATTTTTGCTCTGATTTTAATTATTTCCTTCCTTCTACTCACTTTGGGCTTTGTTGTTCCTTTTCATATTCCTTTAAGTGCGAAGTTAATTTGTTTATTTGAGCTTTTTCTTCTTCTTTGAGATAACCCTGTAATACTATGAATTTCCCTCTTAGGATTGCTTTTCTAGTGTCCCATAGATTTTGGATTGTTATGTCCTCATTTTCCTTTGTTTCAAGGTATCTTTTGTTTTTTTCTTGATCTTGTTGTTCACCTGTTCATCGTTTAATAATATCTTATTTATCTTCCATGTTTTTGTGTGTTTTTCACTGTTCTTCTTGTGATTGATTTCTAGTTTCATAGCACTGTGGTCAGAGAAGATGCTTGTTATGATTTCAGTCTTCTTAAATTTATTTAGAATTGTTTTCTGTCCTAGCCTGTGTTGTATCCTAGAAAATGTTTTATGTGTACTTGAAAAGTATGTATATTCTGCTACTTTGGGATGAAATGCTGTGAAGATAATAATTGATTCCATTTGATCCAGTGTGTTATGTAAGGTTACTGTCTCCTTGTTGATTTTCTGCCTGATAGATCTATCCATTAAAGTCAGTGGGGTATTAAAAATTCCTGTGACTGTGTTTCTGTTGATATCTCCTTTTATGTCCATTAGGGTTTGCTTTACATATTTAGGTGCACCTATGTTGGGTGCATAATGTTTACTAGGGTTATATCTTGTTGGATTGTTCCCTTTATCATTAGGTAGTGTTCTTCTTTGTCTCTTACTATAGCCTTGGTTTTAAAGTTTATTTTGTCTAATATAAGTACTGTTACCCTAGCTTCTTTTTTTCCCATTTGCATGAAAGATCTCTTTTTAATCTGTGTATCTTTCGATCTGAGATGGGTCTCTTGAAGGCAGCATTTATATGGGTCTTGTTTACTTGTCCATTCAGCTATCCTCTGTCTTTTGGTCAGAGTATTTAAGCCATTTACATTAAGGTAATTATTGATAGATTTGTATGTAGTTCCATTTTACTGTTTCCCCCCCCGCCCCCCCCCCACACTTCTCTTCTTAAAGCAAGCCATTTAATGTTATTTGCAGTACTGGTTTGGTGTTAAAAAAAACTCCTTTAGCTTTTTCTTGACCAAGAAATAAGTTCCTTATTTCTCCTTCAGTTTTAAATGATAGGCTTGCTGTGTAAAGTAGCCTTGTTTGTAGGTCCTTGATTTTCATCACCTTGAATATTTCATGCCACTTCCTCCTGGCCTGAAATGTTCCTGATGTGTAATCAGATGATAGTCTAATAGGTGCTCCCTTGTAGGTAACTACCTGCTTTTCTCTTGGCTTGTAGGATTCTCTGCTTATCCTTAAGCCTTGTCATTTTAATTATGATATATCTCTGTGCAGACCTCTGTGGGTCCAATTTGTTTGTGGTCTCTCAGCTTCCTGGACTTTTTCCTTTACCAGATTAAGGGGGTTTTTGGACATTTTTTCTTTAAATAGCTTCTTGATCCCTTGGTCATTCTCTTCTCCTGGTATTCCCATGATGCAGATGTTGTCATTCTTCATGTTGTCCACGTTTTTTCTTAAGCTCTTTTAATGTTTTAAAATTCTTTTCTCTTTCTGCTGTTCTTCCTGGGTGTTTTTTTTCTACCTTGTCTTCCAAATCACTGATTCAATTCTATGCTTCATCTAACCTACTGTTTATTCCTTCCAGTGTATTATTTATTTCAGATATTGCATTTTTAATTCCGACTGGTCCTTTTTTATGGTTTCTATGTCTTTTTTCATGCTGCTGAGTATTCTTTTTTAAAGAAGATATTATTTATTTTATCTTTAGAGAGAGGTGTAGAGAGGGAGAAACACAGGAAGAGAAACATCAGTGTGTCATTGCTTCTCATGTGTCCTCTCCTGTGAACCTGGTCCACAACCCAGGCATGTGCCCTGACTGGGAAATGAACTAGCCACCCTTTGCCTCGCAGTTCAGTGCTCAGTCCTCTGAGCCAGACCAGCTAAAGCAGTGTTGAGTGTTCTTATAATCATTACTGTAAACTTTCTATCTGATAAATTGCTTGCCCTTATTTCATCTAATTCTTCCAGAAACTTCTCTTATTCTTTCATTTGGGGTCTGTTTCTTTGTCTTCCCATTTTGGCTGCTTTATAATTTCTGCTTTATATGTTAAACTAATGAGCTGCTAAGCCAGTCAGTTATTAATCTAATGAATCCGTGATCATTAGTCAGGCTTAATGACCATAGGGCAAGGCTGTTGCTTCCCCTCAGGCTGATGCCATTTAGAGAGCAGTGATGTGCCTGAAGGAGATGACTTCTGCGGTATAGGAAATGACTCAGCACAGGGATCCTGGTGGCTGTGGCCTCTGTGTTCTCTCCAGAGCCACAACCCCAGACTCTCCTCAAGTGTCTCTAGTCCACTCTGCCTTCCCTTTGCCAGAACCCAGGGTAAGTGGCTGGAAAGGAAATTTTGTGTGTTGTCCCTTTCAGAGGCTCTCTTTGTCTCCAGCCATCTGTCCTTGGCAGATGGAAAGTCTGCTACTTTGCACAGCTGGATGTTTTCTTTGTTCCTTTCTGGCTCTGGTGTTGTAGAATGGGAAGCTCAGCTTCAGATTTAGACACCACACTTCTCAGGGGGAACCTCGGCCACTGAAATATCCTTACCTCTGCCACTTCAGCTGCCGCCCATAGGAGTCCAGCCACCAACCTTGGGTCTCCTCTGCACTACCTACCAGTCACATTGTGGTGAAGTGTTTTCTTCTGTCTGTCCATGGTTATAAGACTTCTCTCCATCTGGTGTTCATTTGGTTATTCAAAGTGATTTCTCTACAATATAGTTGTAAGTCTAGATTGGTCCTGAGAGGAGGTTAGTGTAGCTTCCATTTAGTGTAGCTTCCACGTACTCCTCTGCCATCTTGGATCGCCCCATACCCTCCCCCACAAAAAAAAACCCTCAGTATTTTATTCTTTTTTTTTTAAAGTTTTTAAAAAAGATTTTATTCAATTATTTTTAGAGGGGGAGAGAGGGAGAGAAATATCAATGTATGGTTGCCTCTCGTGCATCCCCTGCTGGGATCTGGCCTGCAACCCAGGCATGTGCCCTGACTGGGAATTGAACTGCGATCGTCTTGTTCACAGGCCTGTGCTCAATCCACTGAGCTACACCAGCCAGGGCAGTATTTCATTCTTTTGGTTGCAATTGCAAAAGTAATTGGTTTTTCTATTTCTTGTATGAAAATTCATTGTTAGTATATAAGAAGGCAGTGGGTTTTTGTATGTNTGCTGGGAACTGGCCTGCAACCCAGGCATGTGCCCTGACTGGGAATTGAACTGTGATCGTCTTGTTCACAGGCCTGTGCTCAATCCACTGAGCTACACCAGCCAGGGCAGTATTTCATTCTTTTGGTTGCAATTGCAAAAGTAATTGGTTTTTCTATTTCTTGTATGAAAATTCATTGTTAGTATATAAGAAGGCAGTGGGTTTTTGTATGTTGATTTTGTATCCTATAATTTTATTCTAGTCCTTTACTGCTTCTAATAGTTTTATGGCGGAATCTTTAGACTTTTCCATATACAAAATCATGTCATCTGTAAAAAAGTGACATTTTACTTCTTTCTTCCCAATTTGAATGCCTTTTATTTCTTTCTCTTGCCTGATTGCTCTGGCTAGGACTTCCATAACTATGTTGAATAAGAGTGGTAAGAGCACACATTCTTTTCTTATTCCTGATCTTAGAGAAAAAGCTTTTCTAAGAGGCTTTTACCACTGAGTGTATTAGCTAAGGGTTTGTCACAGGGCCTTTATTATGTTGAAGTTCTTTCCTTCTATACCCATTTTATTGAGTGTTTTAATTATAGTGGATGTCGTTTCTTATCGAATGCTTTTTCTCATCTGTTGATAAGATCATATGATCTTTGTCTTTTGTTTCGTTAATGTGGTATCATCAGTATAATATTGTACTGATGAATTTGTGTGTGTTGAACCATCCTTGTGCCCCTGGAATGAACTCCCCTTGATCATGATGTATTATTTTTTTAAATGTATTGTATTTGATTTGCTATAGTATTTTGTTTAGGATTTTTGCATCTGTGTTGATCAGATGTTGGTCTCTATGGTTTTTTATTTTTAAATGTTATCCTTGCCAGGTTTGATATCAGAGTTATGTTGTCCTAATAAAATGTATTAAGAAGTATTGGCCCTTCTTCAGTTTTTTGGAAGGGTTTGAGAAAGATAGATTTCAAATTTTCTTTATATGTTTGGTAGAATTCACTAGTGAAGGCATCTGGTCCTGGACTTTTATTTTTTGGGATGTTTTAATGGTTGTTTCAGTTTCCTCATAGTTTATCAGTCTATTTAGATTTTTCTTCATGATTCAGTCAAGGAATGTTACATATTTCTAGGAACTTACCCATTTCTTCTGGTTTATTGAATTTGTCAGCATATATTCTTTCATAGTATTCCAGATCCTTTGTATATATATGTGTGATGTCTGTGGTAATTTCTCTTTTATTTATAAGGTTGTTTGTATCAGTCTTTTCTCTTTTTTCCTCAGTAAGTCTAGCCAGGGGTTTCTCAACTTCATTAACTTTTTCAAAGAACCAACTCTTTGTTGTATTAATTTTTTGTGTAGTCTTTTTGTTCTCTATTTCTTTCAAATTTTTCTAATTTTTATTATTTCTTGTCTTTTGTTGACTTTAGATTGCTTTTGTTCTTTTTCTAGTTCTTTAAGATGTGATGTTAAGTTATTTATTTGGTATTTCTCTTGTTTCTGGAGATAGGTGTGCAAGTATATGAACTCTCTTCTTATTATTGCTTTTGCTGCATCCCATAAATTTTGATATGATGTATTATCATTCCAATTTGTTTCTGTCTTTTTTAAAAAACTAAAAAATCTTTATTCAAGTATATATTTATTGATTTTTAAGAGAGAGAAAAGGAAACATAAATGTGAGAGAAAAATGTCAATTGGTTGCCTCTCATATATAATCTAACTAGGAATCAAAACCATAGTTGAGGTATGTGCCCTGACCAAATCAAACCTGCAACCTTTTGATGTGTGGGACAATGCTCCAACCAACTATTCCACCCAGCCTGGCTGTCTCTATATATCTTTTGACCTCACCTTTTATTTCTTTCTTCTTTGACCCATTCATTTTTTAGTAGTGTGTTGTTTAATCTCTGTATATTTTACTTTACTTCCATCGTGCAGTCGATTTCTAATTTCCAAGCATTGCGGTAAAAGGATATGCTTGGTATAATTTTACTCTTCTTGAATTTGTTGAGGCCATTTTGTTACCCAGCATATGGTCTTTCTTTGAGAATGTTCTGTGTGTAATGAAGAAGAATGCATAATCTGATGTTCTGGAGTGAAAGGCTCTGTAAATGCCCATTGTGATTATTTGGTCTGTTTCATTTTAGGCTGACATTTCTTTGTTGATTTTTCTGTTTAGATGATCTGTCTAGAGCTGTGAATAGAGTATTAAGATCCCCATCTGTGATTGTATTGTTGTCTGCTTCTCCCTTTTTTCTGTTGGTAGTTGCTTTAAATATTTCAGTGCTTCCTGATTGGGTGCATATATATAAAGAAGTAGTATGTCTTCTTGATGTAGTATCCTTTTTATCATTATAAAATGTCCATATTTGTCTCCTATTACTCTTTTATCTTGAAATTTATTTTGTCAGATATAAGTATGCCTACTTCTGCTTTCTGGGAATGTCATTTGTTTAGAGAATCATTATCCACCCTTTCACTCTGAATTTACCTTTTCTTTGCAGGCAACATAGCTTGGGTTTTGTTTTTTTATCCTATCTACTACCATGTGCCTCTTTATTGATGAATTGAATCCACTTACATCTCCCTAAATGTAAATATTGATGTAGGAGATTTCCTGGAGCCATTTGGGTTTTTGTTTTCAGGTGATTCTCTGCCTCTATTGGTTCTTTTTTTTTTTCATTGTTGCTCAAGCACAGTTGTCTCCATTTTCACCCCACCACGCCCCCGCCCCTCCGTAATATGTGATTCCTCTTGTGTGTGCCCCACTGGGGACCTGGCCGCACCCAGGCATTTTCCTTGACTGGGAATCAAACCATGACCCTTTGGTTCACAGGCTGGCACTCAATCCACTGAGCCACACCAGCCAGGGTGGTTGTTTCCTTTTGTATGTCTGAGTGTTGTATTTGTTTGGTAGTATTCCATATTTTCCCTTTGATTTCTCTTTTTCTACCATATGTCTCAGTTTTGGGGGTTTTTGCGTGTGATTACCATTAGATTTATGAAAAAGAAAGTTTGATATATGCAGTAGATGTTTGTCCCTCTCCTTTTATGTTTTTGTTGTCACAAATTATCTCTGTTTATGCTCTAAGTTTGTTGGTGTTCTTACTTGTAGATTTGTGACCTTTTGTTTTTATTTTTAGGTGAAATTACCTCCTTCATTATTTCCTACTGTCGAGGTCTCTTCTGGTGATGAATTCTCTCAGCTTCTGTATGTCTGGAAAAGTCTTTATTTATTCTTCACATTGAAGAGAAAACATTGTTGGCAGTTGGCTCCATAGCTCAGGGGTTAGAGTACTGGTCTTGTGAAAAGATAGCATTGCTGAGTATATTATTCTTGGCTGGTAATTTCTCTCAGTAGTTTGAATATTTGGTTCCACTCTCTTCTGGAACTCTTTTTTTTCTTGGTGAGTCTAGCTAAAGTTTAGTTTAGTTTTTGTTTTTTTTTTTTTAAGATTTTATTTATTTTTATTTTTAGAGAGGAAAAGAGGAAGAGAAACATCAGTATGTGGTTACCTCTCATGTGTCCCTTGCTGGGGACCTGGCCTGTGCCCCAGGCATGTGCCCCAACTGGAAATTGAACTCGTGACCCTTTGATTTTGCAGGCTGGTGCTCCATCCACTGAGCCACATCAGCTAGGGTTAGTTTGTTTTATTTATCTTTTCAAAATGGTCAGTTACCAGTTTGATTGATTATTTCCTGTTGACTTTTTAGTTTGTACTTTATTTGCTCCTCACTCTGATCTTTGTTATTCCGTTCCTCCTACTAACTTTAGGCTTCATTTGTACTTCTTTTCCTTGTTTCTTGAGGTGTAGACTTAGTATTTTTATTTGCAATAGCTCCTGCGTTAAGGTCGGCAGTTACTGCATTGATATTCTCCCTTAGTACTGCTCCTGCTTCAGCCCATAAGTTTGATATATAGTGTATATTCATTTGTCTCAGAATGTTGTTTGATTTCTGTTTTGATATCTTCTTTGATCCACTGGTTGTTCAGTAGTAAGTTGTTTATTTTTTACACATTTGTGAGTTTTTTCAGTTTTCTTCTTGTAATTTTTAATTTTATACCATTGTGGTTAGAAAAAATGGTGTGATTTCAGTCTTAAATTTATTAAGACTTGTTTTATGGCTGAACATATGATCTATCCTGGAGAATGTTCCATGTACTCTTGTGAAGAATGTATATTCTGTTGCTTTTGGGTGGAATGTACAGTATATGTCTGTTAGGCCATCTGGTCTGATGTGTCCTTTAAGACCAGTGTTTCCTATTGATTTTCTTTCTGGATGATCTACCCATTGATGATAGTAGTATATTAAAGTCCTCTACCATTATTATAATACTGTTTTCTCCATTTAGGTTTGTTAATATTTGGTTTGTATATTTAATTGCTCTTGTTGGGTGTACAAATATTTACAAATACTATATCTTACTGGACTGACCCCTTTATTATTATGTAATGATAATATTTGTCCTATTAAAATCTTTGTCTTTAAGTCTATTTTTTAATATGAGTATAGGTACCCCATCTTTCTTTTGGTACTCATTTGCATGTAATATTTTTTTCCTTCCATCTGTTCACTTTTAGTGTGTATGTGTACTTCTATGTCTTTTTTTTTGTCCTTGTGTCTTAAGTGAATCTCTTCTAAGTATGTACATGGGTCTTGTTTTTTATGCATTCAACCAGTGCATTTTGATCGAAAGTTAGTTGGTTTATATATTTTTAGAGATTTTACATATTTTTCGAGAGAGGGGAAAGGAGGGATAAAAAGAGGGAGAGAAACCTCAATATGCCAGAGACATATTGATTGGTTGCTCTTGCATGCCCCCTACTGGGGACCTGGCCCACAATCCAGGTGTGTACCCTGACCGGAAATCAAACTGGCTGCCTTTTGTTTCACAGTCTGACATTCAGTCCACTGAGCCACACCAGCCAGTGCAGTTGATTTACATTTTAAGTAATTATTGACAAGTGTATACTTATTGTCACTTTGTTGTTTTCTGGTGGCTTTTTAATTTTTAAAAATTTTATTGTTTATGTTATTGTAGTTGTCCCAATTTTTCCCCTTTCACCACCCCACACCTAGCCCGCCCCCAAGTCCATAATCAGTCCCCTCACCATTGTTCATGTCCATGGGTCCTTCTCATACGTTCTTTGACTAATCCCTTCACTATCTTTTAATCAGTCCCACTGCCAGCCCCCCGCACTTATACCTGTTAGTCTGTTCCATGATTCTGTGCCTGGGGTTCTATTTTTCTCATTAGTTTATTTTGTTCATTAGATTCCTCTTATAAGTAACATCAGATGGTACTTGTCTTTCACCAACTGACTTATTTCGCTTAGCAAAATAATCTCCAGTTCCATCCATGCTGTCACAGAGGGTAGGAATTCCTTTTTTCTTTCTGCTGTGTGATATTCAATTGTGTGGATATATAATCAATGGCATTTCTATAAACCAATAATGAACTATCAGAGAAACTAAGAAGACAATCCCATTTATTATTGTAACAACAACAACAAAATAAGGTATCTAAGAATACATTTAACCAAGAAGATAAAAGACCTATATTTGAAAAACTATAGGACACTGAAGAAATAAATGAGGGAGATACAAGTAAGTGGAAGCATATACCATGCTCATGGGTTGGAAGAATTAATATCATTAAAATGTTTATACTACCTAACCAATGTATAGATTCAACACAATTCAGATTAAGATACCAATGGCATATTTCACAGATCTAGAACAAATGTTCCAAAAAGGTGTATGGAACCAAATAAGACCCCAGATATTCTCAGCAATCTTGAGAAAGAAGAACAAAGTTGGAGGGATCACAGTACTTGATGTCAAACTATACTATGAAGCCACACTGTAACCCAAACAGTCTGGTACTGGTATAAGAATAGACACATAAGTCAATGGAACAGAATAGAGAGCCCCCGAGTAAACCCATGTCTTTATGATCGATATTTAACAAAGGAGGAAAGAGCATACTGTAAAATGGAGTAAAGACAGTCTCTTCAGTAAGTGGTGTTGGGAGAACTGGACTGGTACATGCTAAAAAATGAAACTAGATCACCATCTTATACCATACACCAGAGTAAAATAAAAATGGATAAAAGACTTAAGTTTAATCATGATACCTTTAAAATCCTACAAGAAAACGTAGGCAGTAAAATTTCAGATATCTCCGATAGCAATATTGTCAATACGTTTTCTGGTAGTTTTGTAATTCCCTGTTCCTTTCTTTCTTGCTTGCTGTTTCCTTTTGTGACTTCATGATTTTCTGTGGTGGTATGCTTAGATTCCTTTCTCATTTGTATATCTGGTAAAGGTTTTTGCTCTGTGGTTATCATGAAGGTTACATAAAACATGTTACATTTATAATCATCTGTTTTAAATTGTTAACAACTTACATTTGAATACATTGTCAAGCTCCACATTTTTACATCCCCACCCCACATCTTATGTTTGGATGTCACAATTTACATCTTTTTATCTTGTGTATCCCATAACAAACTATATCAGACTGCTTCTGTAGTGCAATTGCTGTCTAGGTGGGGAGATTGATTCCTGGTGCTTCCTACTCCACCAACTTCCCAGAACACTAGCTCATTGGCTTTTAAACTTGAAGTCTCATGTAGATTTGTTTTAAAAGAGGCAACTTTCTTGTGAGCTTCTTTTAACCAAAAAATTATGCTAATTTATAAGTAATAAGTAAAACTATAAAACCAATAAAGCCCCTAACCCCAAATCATTCAAACTAATATCATTAGTTGAAATGGACTGATGACATTTTATTCCAAATAAATTCCTGCTACGAATAAGAACATTTAGTTGTCTTTTTGTGATAAAACTTAACATGAATTTACCAGTACCTTATTTGAAGTATACAGTTCAGTGGCATTAACTACTTTCACACTATCAAGCAACCATCATTGCTATCCTCCTTTAAAACTTTTTCATTGCCCCAAAGTGACAGTCTGTACCCATTAAAAATAATTCCACATTCTTCCCTTTCCAGTCATAGATTTCTTCTTTTTTGAGTTTCGCATATCTATCCTTTAGTATAATGACTTAGTTTTCTTATTGCTTTGCTCTGTTAGAAGTACCTTGACTTTTTCATTCATACTCATTCATAGTTTGCTGTGACATTATTTGCTATTCACTTAGGAGGAACTCGACATTTGTATATGAAGATTGCCTCTCTCCTTTTTTATCAGTTTTCTATATTTAAAGTAATTTTATTACTTTATTAAATTAATAAATTTTAATAAATTTAATTAAAGTAATAAAGTAATTTTTATTACTTTTATTAAAGTGATTAATCGATGGCAAATACAAAAGGGCATGTGGTTGTCTCTCAGAATATACTTAACTTAATATTTTAAATTAGTGTTAAAACATTTAAAAATTACTATAGACTTTGTACAAGTTTTTGATTTCCAATGTGAAGAATACAGACTTGGAGGACCCAAGATGTAAAATAAGAATTAGAATAGTCATGCCCCAGAATTGAAAGAAGGTGTTTCTTAAGATGGCTTCTAGAAGTCAGCACTGTGGTAGAATGTGGTAGAGAGTATGAGGGTAATATAGTGTGACAGAATGTAAAGTACCATTCTGTGTGATTATAAGCTGAAATTTTACTATTTTTCAACGAAAATAGAGTTACATGTTCTCAATTAAGAGTATTTGATTGTGGTGTTAAGGAAAGTATGCTATTTATTTTTTCAGAATTTTTACCCCCTGTATGCTCAGATTTCCTGAGAATCTCTTTCTTTTTATTTTTTTTAACTTTTATTTATTTTTAGAGAGGGGAAGGCAGAAAGAGAGGGAGAGAAACATCAATGTGTGGTTGCCTCTCATATGGCCCCCACTGGGTTCCTGGCCTGCAACCTAGGCACGTGCCCTGACTGGGAATCAAACCTGCAACCCTCTGGTTCGCAGGCCTGCACTCAACCCACTGAGCTATACCAGCCAGGCACTGAGAATCTCTTTCTTAACATACAATGCTCTGTGATATTATACTTATTTTGGAAGTGAAATCTTCCTAATTTGTTTTTAACTTCATGACATCTCTTAAAATAATATGAGATGTCTTGGTATATCACACGTTTAGGTTGGAGCATTTTAAACATTCCTACCTAAATGGACATTTTAATTCTTTAAAATACTCTGTGATAATATTTTTATAGTTTCTTTGAATATATAGAAATATGGTAGGATAATTTGTTTAGGTTTGTGTTATTGTTGTGGTAAAAGGTTGTAGTGTCAGTAAGCCACGTTGGTTTTGAGTTGGTTTTAATGGAAAAAGATTCAGAAGGACAACTTGGGAACTGTTTGAAGAAATTTGTAGATGTTAGATGTTTTTTTGTTTAATCCTCACCCAAGGACATGCTTACTGAATTTAGAGAGAGGGGAAGTGTCAGAGGGAGGAAGGGAGAGAATCATGAGTTGGTTGCCTCTTGTACTCCCCTGATGTGGACACTGGCCCACAATGTCTGCGGCATTATGGATGTGACGAGACATTCACATGGACTACCAAGTCCTGTGGAGGAAAAGGGATGGCACAGCTACTCTCTCAAGAGGGAAGCGCCTCGGAATGGCCTGACCACTCTCTCAAGAGGAGTGCACCCCAACCCTTGCCTTGACAGGCTTTTATTGGATTCAATTTGCATAGGAATAAAGCTCATCAATCATTGTCAGTCAGAAATGATTAAACAATAGATAACATTTAAAGAACTCTGAGGGCTTATTCTGAGTCAGGGTCATATAATTAAAGGGCCATAAAACTTTGGGGAACAAACTCACTTCCTGCTTGGTCCCTTATTATTTAAATTGAGGGTATTAGCAAAGTAGGCTTCACAGGATTTTATGCATTCTTTCTTAGGCCTGATCACCCTAGGGAACCCCCCCCCCCCCTTTCCAGCACAGGATAGCACCCACCACTGGCATTGTCTCAGGCTTAAGTCAGGTGGCAGAATTAAGGCAGCCAAGAGATTAGGAGACTTCTTCCAGATGGAATGAGGACTCAGGCTATGTCAAAGCCGAGGGGCAAGGGTCCATCACCCTCTTTTTCTGCAGTCCCCAAGTCCTTCTTTGGGGGCCCCCATCATTTGCTAAGCGATTAAGTATTGGGGGCCAGGCAGGGTGAAGTAAAAGGAGCAGAGGCAGTGCCCCTGGGAGGGAGATAAGCTTTGTCTCCTTAGTGGCTTGTGGTCAGAAGGTCCCTCACTCAGCTGTAGCCATGGGGGATTACAGCTTCTGAAACCAGGTAGGGAAGTTCCCAACACTCCCCAACCAGGGACCGAACCTACAACCTAGGTATGTGCCCTAATTGGGGATTGAACCTGTGACTGTTTGCTTTATCGAACAATGCTCCAACCAGCTGAGCCATGCTGGCCAGGGCTTAGATGGTTTCTTTTTTTAAAAATATATTTTATTGATTATGCCATTACAGTTGTCCTATTCCCCCCCTTCATTCCCCTCCATTCTGCACACCCCTCCCCCACCATTCCCCCCCCCCTTAGTTTATAACCACGTGTCTCAAGTTCTTTAGATTCTTACTGAACTGTGCATCTGAAAGGTTAGCTATTTCTTGCTCACTTAGAGTTATTGGCTCTGGGGCCTTGAGCTGTTTTTGAGCCATAATGTTTTGGCCTGTTCTCACCTATTACATACGAGGGGCGGAGCCTTAGTTGTTCACCAGGGCGGGGCAACCCAGGGCGCTGGGTTGTGATGCTGTATGTGGGGGCGGGGTCAGAGAGGGTCAATGGCATTTGTTATGCTCGCTCTCAGATTTTTGTCCCCTCTGCTGCTTCCCACAAGCAAATTGGGCCCTTCTGGTGGTGTTTACCAGGTGTGTGGGCTTGTGTACCCTCCAGGACCCTGTGGGTCTCTCCAACAAACTCTCTGTGAGCCTGGGAGCTTCTCCCGGCACCTCGACCCTGAAAGTCTTTCCAATTGGTGCTTTCAGGCTCTAATTCCCATGGCTGGGGCTCTTCCGGTTGGTCTGTCTCTTTGCTCACTGCTTTGCTTGGTTTATCTGCACATGAATGTGCGACCCCAGTCAGCCAGCCGCCTTGTGCCCTCACTGGGTCCTCCTGTTGCCACCCCACACCTGGAATCGGCTAAGTGCTGCCTGCACTCCTGGGTCGGTTGGCTGTTTTTTCCTGCAGGACCCCACTATGCCAGTGACTCCGCCCCTCTTACTGGTCTGGCTGAATGGTTTGTTGTTGTTGGACTTCTGTACAGTTCAATTTTCTGTGTTTTGGTTGCGTTTTTGTTACGAAAACTTTGTTGTCTTTAAACTTGGTCCTGCGGGGAGGCACAGTGTTTCCACCTATGCCTCCATCTTGGCCGGAAGTCCCTGGTTTCTTCGTGAAGTAATTATTTCTGGTATTTCTTTTTTAGGAAATTATTTCAAGAAATATGCCAATCTGATCCTGAAGAATGGAAATATTCAAAAGATCTGAGAAGTAATCTTGGACATTTAGAATCAGAACTTTTGTTTCTAAGCACACTTACTGGCATCAATATAATCAGTTATTCCAAGAAGACAAAGAACCTAACAAGCACTGAGATGACAGAAAAGAGTAAGTGTTAAATTTTATCTAGAGGCAGTATTGAAGCTTACCTTGTTATGCATAGGAAATTCAGTGGCATATCGTTGAATTAAAATTCTACAAGGTAGCTGTTTGAATGTGCAGTTTTGATAAGCCTTATTTTGTAGGGTGTCTTGATCATCACCATGTACCTAATAACTCTTTTAAAAGCTGCCTGGGGTACATATTAAGGAGATACTGTCTTACTAATTAACTTGATAGTCAAGTAACAGATATCAGTGACTGTAAGAACAATAGCACTGTTAATTTGTAGATCTTAGGAGTTTGTCCACCACTGACACAAGAGATGCCTCATATATAGAGCTATACTCTTACTGATCGTAGCCTGTGGCTAAGGTAAATGTTTCAGCTCCTGGACTGTTTACCCAAGGAGGGTTTCTGGTCTCAATAACTAAGTTTTATTACCGCGGATCTGTGATGCATTAACAGGAAAGTGGGGGCTAATTCAGCTGTGCAGTTGGATATCAGGAACTTTGTTTGGACAGAAGAACTGTTCCCTAAAGAAGGGATCACTTTTAGAAATACCTCCTGGCTCCCATTAAAATAACCCTCTAGACATGGAAAGGAGAGTGACCCTTAGTCTTGAACAGCTCACCTCAGTGGAAGTTTGAGTTACATATAGAAATGAGTGATGGTATTTAGACACTTTTGGTACTTGAAAAAAAGAGTTGGAATGCAGAGAGAATGGAGAGTGAAGTTAGGCCAGGTAGATTTTTATTAGTACAAAAGTCTCAGTCTTCCTGTTTTGAGCTCCAAGTTCAGCCCCATCTGTTGAAGTACTTGGTGCTACCAGTTGAGAATGCCTTTGTGGTATTTTGCTGTGTAAGTGGGTTTGATTCGGAGCTTTCCCTATTGTTGGCTTGGGTTTCGGTTTTCCTAGGTCTGCCAGTAAGTTCTACTTTTCCATGTAATACTCATCCATATGATTTTCAGCTTCCCAAATTAGGTTACTTTCATTGTTTTCTTTCTTTTTATCCTTGTAGAATTGTGCCCTTCTAAAAATACCTTTATTAGCAAATCTAGATGTTGATAAAGTCAGAATAGTGATTATTTGGGGCAGGGGGGTAGAGTATCGCCTGGGAAAGGGCATGAAGCTACTTCAGGGGGTACTTTAACATTTCTGTATCTTGATTTACTGAAATGATTATATGAAAAACATTAATACTTTATGGCAATCTTTGGTATAATTGAGAACTAAAAAGTACAAGTTGATTTAATTCTGTTTTACAAAAGTAATCAGTTTGGTGCACATTACTCTAGATATTTTCAATGCCAATATTAACATATACCTCACACATATACCAACATGAATGTTAAACACAGTCACGTAAAATTAATTAATGGATATTTGAAGGAAATTGTTATTTGCAAATAAAATGTTTGTTTTTCTGATAGGTATAAAGAAAGTTCTACAAAGACACAAATTATCAGGAAATTGCCACATGATTACATTTCAAGTTGAATTTCAGATTCTGGAAGTCCAGGTAAATTAAAGAGTGTGTTGTGATAACAAAGATTCTGTTGCTTTGAAATAAAAAGTCTCTACCCCCACCCCCAGCTTCCAGCAGTGGCCAAGTGGAGGAGGAGTTCATGAACCAGGATCTCCTTGTAGCATATTTGTGCAAAGTGATACAATTTCAAAAAAATGTTTAAAGTATAAATACTGTACCCCCACGACTGCATATAGTATTTTGTTGCTAAGGATATAGGTGCTTTATTGTGGGGTAGATTCCAAGATGCTCCTGGGCTACCAGTGCAAGCCCTAAGGTCATGGGAACAGTCCTGGATGCCCTCAGTAGTTAGCTAATATAGCAGCCATCTCTTATGTGTTATCAATTGCTGCTTAATAAGGTTCCTCCAAATTTAGTGGCTTAAAGCAACAACATTTATTATCTCACCCTTTCCTATAGGTCAGGAATTTGGGTGTTGTTATTTAGGGTCCCTCATGAAGTTATGGTCGTCTGGGACCACAGCCATCTGAACACTGCTCTGGGATAGAGGACTAGACTCTAAGGTAGTTCATAGTTATGCCAGCAAGCTGTATTAGACTGCTGAGACACAACACAGGAGGAGGATACTTTTGATTGAGATTTTCACATAAAATCAGGAAGCAGACAGAATGATAATGTGTAGTGTGAGACCAGGATGGAGTAGGTGAACAAGGCTCTGACACCCTTCCAAGGCTGGCTCTGTAAAGAGTGGGATCAGGCATAATTTTGTGAACTGACTGGAGCGGGGTTCATGCTTTAGTAGCGGAAAACACTTTGAACCAGCTGGTTTTGCCAGCGGGGCCTACCAACAAAGTGGAGCAAGGATGGGCAAGAAGGCTGCCTTGGCTTAAGCTTATCACATAACTAAAGTGGATATAGGCTAGTGATTATACCAAGTCCTAAGTCCTAAGGACAAGGTGCTTACTTACATTTATAGTCATGTCCCAGGATTCCTCTTCCTTGTCCTCAGCTACAAAAACAGCCCCAGGTTTTCTTTCTTTATGTGGGACAGGAGTTGATGTTTGGTAATCAGGATGCTGCCTCCTTAGGATCTAGTCAGGAGTGTCTGGGTCCAGTTATTTGGAGCAGAGGATTTGCTTCTTGAGAACTCTTTTCAGTTCATATACTGATTATCACCATTGATGCTGGCAGGCTGAGTGGGAATTAGCTGAGGAATTTCTAGGCCCCTTATCAGATGCTCTGCCACAGTGTCCCCTTTCTTTTTTTTTAAAAAAAAAACTGTGTTTATTGATTTGAGAGAGAGAGAAAGTGGGGGTGGAGGGAGAAACATCAGCTTGTGTTTCCACTTATGCATTCATTGGTTAATTCTTGCATGTGTCCTGACCTTTCACTGTTCATATTTTTTATCTTCAAAACTGAACCTTGGCATATCAGGATGACACTCTATCCAACTGAGATATCCAGCCAGGGCTTCCCTTTCAACACTGCCAGGGTAACCAAGAACACCCAACAGTGTGACATTGCCAGGGCTGGTTGAGCAGAATAGGACAGTCAGGGGTATAGGTAATGAGTGACCCTAGGGAGGTGTATTGTTCCCAGGTTGGCACCACGCCTTGGATACATGTCACTAAAGTGATATTGTTGTTTTGCATGGTCATCTGCTGAAAAGTGAAACAGAATGTGGACCTAAATGGGTTAGTCTCCTTTAGGATGGATGGCTTGTGCCAGGACCCCAGACTTCTAGTGCACCCCAGGAACTCATGGATGTTGTCCCATTGTGGAAGCTTACATTACAAAAGGACCAACTGCATTTTCCTTGCAGCTAATGTGATCCTAAACTCAGGGTAGTGAAACTCCAATGCTCACCTGCATTCTAGCCTCCATTATTGGGCCATGTCTACAGTTCATGTCAAGTGGTAAAGTCATAGGCTTGAGGTCCAGTTCCATATATAAGAGGGTCTGTCAGTATATACATTACCCAGGAAACCGCTCAGGGGTGTCCTACTAGCCTTTTGGTCCTGTAGGCTTTTTCTGCTACAGGTGTTCATCTGTTTTCATAGTCATTCCATGAGTTACCAGGCTTGCCCTTGGTGCGTTTGTCCAAAAATGCAATTGAAAAGAGAGACTGTCCTCTGAAGTTGAGTTGAACGAATTGCTCAGTGGATCTGGATGGGTTGTGCTCAAATATGGATTGGTGTTCTTGTTAGTGGGGCTTGGCCTGAGACATATGGTAAAACACACTTCATTTTCTTGTTTTTAAAAAATATTTTATTTATTTATTTATCTTTAGAGGGGAAGGAAAGAGGGAGAGAAACATCAGTGTATGGTTGCCTTTCGTGCGTCCCCTGCTGGGAGTTGGCCTGCAGGGAACCGGCCTTCAGGGAACCGGCCTGCAACCCAGGCATGTGCCCTGACTGGGAATTGAACCCCAATCCTCTGGTTCGCAGGCCCGCGCTCAATCCACTGAGCTACACCAGCCAGGGCTACACTTCATTTTCTGTTGTTGTTCTTAGACTGTGTATTTTAACTTCATTTTTTAAAAATTTGCATACTTTGGTCCCCTGAAGGCTCTGAAGGAAGCATCAGATAGTAGTTTGATCTCATTGTGAGTCAAATCAAAGACAAGGTCACAGTTTGGGGACATTTTTTATAACGTGGTATGCTTCTGAAGAATGGCTACTGGCTGACCAAAGGCCTTCCCAGGGTGAACTGGCACTGTGCGTCTCCCACAGTGATTGGGTTTGCTGGTCCTGGGTAGCTGCTGTGAGGCAGCACAGACAGAACCAGAGCCATGTGGGCCCTGACACACAGGCCCTTCTTCTGCTGCAGAGGTCGTGTTTCTTGCCTCCCACCAGGTAGTGGCAGCAGGTGAGGGCAGCTCAGCCCTTACCTCCCTGTCAGTAGTGTTTTAAGCTAATATTCTGATTCCCTACTACCGAAGCATGATTGAAAATTTTCTGACCATTTACTAATGGCCCAAGGTAATATCATTAGTTACATGCTTAACAAATTAGAATTAGTTGAGCTGCACATGACGAAAACCTAAAAAATAAAGGTGGTTTCAGGCACTAGAAGTCTATTTCTCTGTTGCTTAAATAAATTGTCATGTAAGTTTTTCCAAGGGCTTCTTGATAATCAGGCTCTGCCATTACCCACATGGTTTCCAAATCATGGTGTAAATCACTCTAGCATTTCAGCCGTCAGGAGCAAAGTAGGCTCCCTTTCGAAGGAAAAGTTTTGCCTTTTCCTTTGAAGGATACTCTTAAAAAATTATAACACCCATAATTTTCATCTACATTCTCTTGGCTAATAATTTAGTGCAAGGGAGGCTGGAAATTTAGTTTCATTATTCATGGCCATGTACCTAATGAAAATTTGAGGCATAAGAAATGAAAAATTGAGGGTGCCAGCAGTTTCTGTCCCATATGCATTAGTGCATGTGGGGACAAAATTTTTTAAGAGGAAAAGTTGATATTCATTGAAAGAGACAGAACATAGTAATTGCCAAGTCTCTAAAGACATGTGCATTGTCACTGTTCACATTTCAAAGTATGTAGGAGTTTTTGAACCGCTCGGTCTTACTTGTCTGCAGAAAGAGCATATTGTACTTAGCTATGTTAAGAATACTCATTTTCTCTCTGCCCCTTTACAATTTTATGATTCTTATTGAGAGCCAGGCTGGTAAGCAAGATATTGAGAGCAATCAGAAAGACCTCTTAAATCAGCAAGATTTTTGAGATAAGTCATATGTGGGATTTAGGCT
Source organism: Sturnira hondurensis (assembly GCF_014824575.4). Classification (NCBI taxonomy): domain Eukaryota; kingdom Metazoa; phylum Chordata; class Mammalia; order Chiroptera; family Phyllostomidae; genus Sturnira; species Sturnira hondurensis. Next base: position 2,204,730 of record NW_028095541.1, on the reverse strand, counting down.
TTTTTGAAGGAGAAGGAAACAAAGGACTATCTTATTTTTTTTGTTTTTGTTGCTTAGAATTATGATGTAATGTGGTAATGAGAATTATTTTTAAAATTGTTATTATTTAATGGTAAATCCTCATATTCTAGGCCTACTCATAAAAGTAAAGTATATCTTTAGAAATATATTTCTAGTAGAATGCTAGTCAAAGGAGATGTATGTGGGCATTCTGATTGATAGTACCACATTGCTTTCTAAATGGTTTTACCATTTTACATGTTGAGCAGATTTTTGTAATTGAGACTGATAGAAAAAAATCAATAAAGACAATTTTGTGTCCTAAAACATTTTTTAACAAAATTTCCACTAGAGGGAGATATTTAGCTATCAGGAAATTTAAACAATTTCTGTCTTCATAGAATGTTATAATAAAATCATGGTAATACAATGTTAGAAACCAAAATGACTTCACATCATAATAGAATGTTGGAATCAAAAGTGACCTTATAGATTATCTAGGTCATCCCTCTTATTTTTTAACAGAAATATAGTGGAGAATTTGAACAATTACCCTGGTTGACACAGCTGTTGTTGTCATAGGTGGTTGGAACATTTATCTCAGTTCCCCAGATTTATTGTCTGGTATTCTTAGTGCTGTACTCTTTGTACAGAGTTGCAAGAACATAAGAATTGACATGTGTCAGCATTCATAGTTCATGCAACATAATAAATGTAATGGGTGGGAGTTTGGGGGAAAGGGACAGATTGACAGTGTTTTCATAACTTTTCTCCCTGAAGCCCAATAAAATGAACAAAATGATTAAATAAGAGGGAAGTTTTTATTTTTATTATTATTTTTTTAAAAGATTTTATTTATTTATTTTTAGAGAGAAGGGTAGGAACAGAGAAATAGAATGAGAAAAGCATTGATGTGTGAGAGAAACATCCATCTTCTGCCTCTCTCTCTTGCACCCCAACCAGGAGACTGGGCCTGCAGCCCAGGCATGTGCCCTGGCTTGGGAATCAACTGGTGACCCTTCACTTTGCAGGATAACACTGAAACAACTGAGCCACACCGGTCAGGGCCAAACAGAGAAACTTTCTAATTTAAAAGAATAAAATCCTGTCCCTGCCAGTGTGGCTTAGTTGGTTCCGTGTCATCCTGTGAAATGAAAGGTCGCTGGTTAGATTCCTGGTTGGGGCACAGGTCTGGGTTATAGGTTGGGTCCCCCATCAGGGCACATATGAAAGTACAGAAGGCACTGCTCAATGTTTCTCACATCAATGTTTCTCTTCCTTGCTTTCTCCATTCCTTCCTTTCCCCCTCTCTAAAGTCAAAAATAAAAAACAAAATAAAATAATTCCTATATCACATGAACCAAAGAAAATGTACCTGATACGAATACATTCAAATGCAAGTGAAAGAAGACACTGCAATTTGATATAGGATAATTCGTAGACAGCATATAAATTTTACAAAGTTAATGGGACCATTTTCTGAATGATTCTACTCACAATTCTCAAGTTGAAGAGAAGAGTGAAAACTTTGGACTTAAGTGAAATGGACTGTGGTAGAAAGGAGTGTGCTGCTCAGCCTCACAGTGTCTTTGAAGTCAGCTTGTGTACAAGCTCCCTTCCCTTGTTCACCAACCGGGGAAGGTTGACCTGACTAGCAGTGTGACATGCCAGAGAGAGACGGGAAACTATGCATTGAAGTCAGCTTTTCAGTGGCTGAACAGAATCCAGACTGGTCCATCCCCCCAAAAAATATATACTAGAGGGCCAGTAAATCATAGGCTTTATGCTGACAGGATTATTTATTTCCCTCTCACAATCAGTGAAAGGCCAAAATCTATATACCCACACATACTCGAACAAAAGACAAGATGTGACTCAGATTTTTTTCTTTTTTGTAACAGCTCTATTGAGATATAATTCATATACCATATAATGTACCCATTTAATATATACTTGTATACTTAATAGTTTTTAGTATTCAGAGTTGTGCAACCATCACTTCATCAATTTTTGGAAAATTATCACCTCAGAAAGAAACTCCAGCCCTGCCTGGGTGGCTCACTTGGTTGGATGTTGTCCTAGTAAGTCAAAGGTCGATGGTTCAGTTCAATTTCAGGGCACATTCCTGCTTGTGGGTTTGGTCCCTGGCCAGGATGCATAGGAGAGGCAACCGATTGATGTTTCTCTCTCACATTGATGTTTCTCTCCCTTTCTTTCTCCTTACCTTCCACTTTCTCTAAAAATAAATGAATACAATCTTAAGAAAAGCAAAAGAAAGAAAAACTTCATACTCTTTATCACCACTCAGTCCCCCCTCCTTCTGCCCAGATCTAAGCAACAGCTAATCTGTTTTCTCTCTGTGGATTTGCCTAGTCCAGATAGTTCTTATGAATGGAATTATAATATGTGGTCTTTTCAATGGACTTCTTTAATTTTATGTTTTCAAGGTTCATTCATGTTGTAGCATGTATCATTACTTTATTCTTTCTTGGCTGAATAATCCAATTTCAGGTTATATCACATTTTGTTTATTCATTCATTAATTAATGGATATTTGAAGTCATTTTCACTTTTTGGCTGTTATGAAGAGTATTGCTGTAAACATTCTCATACAAGTTTTAAAGTAGACATGTTTTCAATTTTCTTGGATATATATATCTTAAGAGTAGAATTACTGAGTCAAATTGAACTATTAGAGGACTAGTGATATTGAACATCTTTTCATATGCTTTCTGGCCATTTATCTATCATCTGTGAAGAAATGTCTGTTGAGCTCTTTTGCTCAGTTCTTAATTGGGTTGTCTTTTTATTATTGAGTTGTAATTGTGCCTCTGCAATGTATGTTTTTGATTAGGTATAGAATGGTGGATGCCTACTTAAAACTAACAATCCCCACTATAACCTTAGTGGCTGAAAAACTAAACAAAGATTATAAACCATCAATATCTATTTCTCCAGCAACTCAAATACAAAGAAACAAGTCAGATAGTACCCAGACAAATGGAGAAGAATCAAGGTGTACCTAGTCACTCTGTTTCTAGGAAATAGCAAAAATTCCTAGACTTACTCCTATCAGTAGATAGGAGCTACAGAGTTCAGAACACAAAGATGATGCAGAGTTCTTGCATTTTCAGCTACACAAAAATACTACCATGAGAGAAATTAATAAGAAAATGGAGATGAGTTCATTTTGGAAGATTGATCCAGGAAATACAAGAACATGCTATATAAAATTGCTGTAACTCTCAAATGGAAATATTTAAAGAAAATTGAATAAGAGTAACAGAGAGGCCCTGGTCAGTGTGGCTTGGTTGGTGTGTTGTCCCACAGACCAAAAGGTCACAGTTTGATTTCCAGTCAGGGTACATACCTGGGTTGTGGGTTCAGTCCCTACCCAAGGTGCATACAAAGGGCAAACAATTGATGTTCCTCTCTCACATTAATGTTTCTCTCCCTCTCTCCCTCCTTTCCTTCTCTACTCTCTAAAAAATTTGAAAATAAAAAATCAGTGGACATGTCCTTGGGTGATGATAAAAAAAAAGAAAAGAAAAATAGTAACAGGGTTGACAGGAGGAAGGAAGAAGGGAGGGAGGGAAGGTAATGATAGAAAGAAAGGAAGGAGAGACAGAGGGATATAATGATTATAGTCATGAAAACTGTATTAGAAGTAGCCAGGAGTATAATATAAAGGATAGGCTTGAGAAAAGTCACCTTTAAGAAGAACTGAGAAGAAGAAAAAGCTAGAAGACAGAAAACAGAGAGTCAATATATGATTTTTTTCAAAATGAAAAAAGTGAAAGAGGAATTATAGGCAAATAGATAATAGAGGAAAATTTACTAGAATAAAGAAGAAAATGTGAATTGCATTTCAAAATATGTAAGTTCATTTAGCAATCCCCATGATTGAATATTGAGTTGCTTTTTGCTTTTTATAATAGCCAGAAGGCTTTGTCTTCATTTCTTATTATGTCAGGACAGATTCTTAGAAATCAAATTGTTGGCATAGAGACTGAATATTTTAAGTTATGCATTGCCCAAATGGTGTTATAGAAAAAAATCTCATCTCATTGTTTTAATTTTTATTTATTTTGTTACTAATGAGAGTAAACATTGTTTTCTATGTAAATTGCCTTCACCTTTGAGTTGTTAATGTACCTTGCCTTTTTCTTCTCAATTTTCCTCTGTGTTATGTTTATGGTAAAATTTTCCCTCAGTTTATTGCTTCTCTTTTAGTTATAAAGTTATTTTATATAGATATTCTGAGTTTTTATCTAATTTCTTTGCTTTTTTAATTAATGTTTTGTAGAAAGTGTTTTCTTGCTCAGTAATTAGTTAACATTTAAGTAATTCGCTTGAAGTTCATTTGGTTTTTGGTATGGAGCAAGGATCTGATTTCATTCTTTTAACAAATAACCAATATTTTCAGTACCTTCTATAGATTACCTTTTCTGGTTACTTGGTGGCATTTCATTTTGCATAAATTTTAAAATTATTTTTGTCTTTATTTTATTTGAATGTTTACTGTGCTCTGATACATAAACTTTTTTAAAATTTTAGAATCAGGAGAATTTATCTTCTGTTATTACTGACCTCAACATAATAATGGAGCCCACCGCATATTCAGAACTAAGTGAATTTGTATCTAGGTAAGACATTTTACAAAATTTTTTTTTAGTTATTGTTTTCAGTCTATGAGTTTGCCTTTCCTTTCTTCTTAGTAAGTAGATATCAAAATATCTCTGAAAGTTTCATGTCATTATTACGGCTTACATTTAAGCCTATGTTCTCTATGTCATTCTTTCAATAAAAATTTATTATACATGTACTATGCACCAGGTATTAAAATTAAGTTGTGAATAAAAGCAGATATAAGCCTTGATCCTCTTGGAATTTATAGCCTAGTGGAAAAGTCAAGTATTAAATAATCACAGAGATAAATCTAAAATTGTGCTTGTGTGAGATGTTACACAGAAGAATTACATAATGCTGTTGAAGCATACATCAGGAATTTAACTTTTGGGGATAACATGGAATGATTTCCTGAAACTTGAACTGACATTTGGAAAATGAATAGGCATAAACAAAGAGGTCTTTGAAAGAACAGCTGTGGGAGGCACTGTGCTAGGAGGGAGCATGGTGTCTGTGGGCAGCTGAAAGGAGGCCAGAGTGATTATAGAAGGGAAAAACAAGGGAGTGTGGTACAAGATGAAGCAAGTTATGAAAGATCCACATTATGTGGAGTTTGTTGTAAGGAGTTTGATCACAGACCTTAGACCCATGTAAAGCTATTGGAAGCTTTTAAACAGAGCTTAATGAAGGCAGAAGGATAACACCCTTTCTGTAAAGAACCTATTCAGTATGCTACAGGGAAAATGGATTAAAGGGGTGCAATAGTAGTTGCCGAAGGTAAATGACTAGCCAGTAAGACATTCATGCAACAGAAGTGTGTAGTTTTGTTTTTTTGTTAAGATTTTATTTTTTATTTCAGAGAGGGAGAGAGAGAGAGAGGAAGAAAAACACTGATGTGTGAGAGATACATCAATAGATCAACTGCCTCTCACACACCCCAGCTGGGGACCTAACCCGCAACCCAGGCATGTGCCCTAACTGGGAATCCAATCAGTGACCTTTTCATGTGCAGGCCAGTGCTCAATGCACTGATCCACACCAGCCAGAACAGAATTTTGTAGTTTGGACTAGAATAATGGCAGCTGAGGTAGGGAGATGTGTGGATTTGGAGATATTTAGGAAGCACAAGTGAATGGGCATGGTGTTGTAAATAAGAGGGGTCAGGAGCCATTAATAGGCAATAACTTCTTGAGATAGAGAAAATTGGAAGAGGACCAAGTCAGGTGAGATTGTAACCTCAGTCTGGACATGTTGAGCTTGAGTGCCTGTGAAACACTGAAATACATGGACTAGGCAGCTCAGAAACAGTGTGTGTGGGAGATACAACACTGGAGTGATATGCTGGAAAGTAGAAATTAAAGCCTGGAACAGGAATGAAACTGACTATGAAAGAATATAGAATTTAGTTGTGAGCAAAATATGAAAATAGAAAAGGACTTGAACTGAACCATAAGGAACCCTAAAATGTACTGCTGAATGAAAAAGAAAGATCTTGCAAAGGAATTAGAAAAGGAACTGTCTGAGAGGTAGGAGGAAAACCAGGAAAGTGTTGTTGATAATTGATAACTGGATTGATCTTTAAAGATATCCTTCCAGTGTCTTTTGGATTTCATAGGTTGTGACAAAAAGTCTGTATAGTGTTATTTTGTGCATATCGTTTTGGCTGCCTTCATACTTCCTCTTAATTTTTTCTTTCCCACAATTTGTGCTATATCTGGGTTATTTTGTGTGGAAGCTTCCTGCCATATCTTCTATTAGTGAATTCAATTCAGTTCTTTCTTATCCTTAAAATGGGGCTTTGGAAGCTGGAGTGTTTCCCTCAATGTTCCAGCTCCACTCTCAGCTTTCAGCAAGTCCCCATGTGTTTGTTCAGAGGGGACTCTTTCTCTGTACACTTGATGTGTCACTAGCAGTAGACTGATGCTATTACTTGGTGCGAGGTTCATTGTGGGAATAAAAGGAGTTCTGTGTTTTTGTGGTTTGCCCCCAGTATTGGGCAGGTCCTTTGGACCCAGACTTTGAGGGTAGGGCTCTCTGGTGTTTCTATTGCTTCTTTCCAGTGCAGTTAAAGTCAGCCTGGGTCTATGAATGGTCTTGTCCCTCCTGCAGTGGTGGTAGACATAGGCTTGGTATTAAGGTAGGTTCCTGGGCGCAGTGAGTTTCTGGTCTTCTCCCAGAAGTTTTTGCCTCTGCCCATCTTCCCAAAGCAATGAATCTTTGTCTTGGTAGCAGAAGTGTTTACTGCTCCTCTCCCGAGTCAGATGGGTTTGACTTTTCTTCCTCCCTCTAAAGTAAGGGAATTCTCACCCCCCTCGCCCCCAGTTGCTTTCCTGCTGCTGCTTCAACAGCTTTGAGTTTTTGCTTCCCAACATAAAAGAGTTCTGGCTTCGTTTTGTCACCCAGCCCAGCATTGGCTCTGCATACCTGTGCCACTGAAGGGAGCTCTCCAGGTTGCTGACGTGACTGCAGTCTTTCTGATGGAGACCCTCTGTGTCTCAGGTTTGTATCTGCTCTAAATGACACTCTACTTCACATTTGTCCTTTAAGAATTTGTCAAAAGTTTAAATGATTTCTTATCCACTAGTATGGTGGCTGCTTTCTTCTTCTATGTTTAACCAAAGGTGAACAGTTTGATGTGTTCTGTCCTTTGAAGGAGAAAAATGTTCATTTACTTGGTTGTCATGTGACTTCAGGTCTTTGACTAGCTCAAGAAAGATAATAACTTCATAGATTATTGAGATTTTCCTTGGTGGTATGTTGAGAGTGACCTTCATTGCAGATTTTTGCATCCTAAGTAGGAGCTCAATCCATCAGCTACACTAGCCAGGGCCACATTTTATGTATTTGCAAATGTTTGTCTGAAATATATTACTTTTTATTTCATAAATATAAGATCTTATTATATTTTATTTTATTATCATTTGGTCCTCTTGTACCACCCTCACCTGGGCAATAACCACACCGTTGTCCATGACCACGAGTGCTTTTTCCTTTTTGCTTGATCCCTCCTCCTTCTCACATCCCCCCACTACCTGTCATCCTGCTCTCCATCTATGAGTCTGTCCCCATTTTCCTTGTTAGTTCCAGTTTGTTTATTAGATTCCACATATGAGTGAAATTATATGGTATCTGTCTTTCTCTGACAGGCTTATTTCACTTAGCGTAATGTTCTACAGGTCCATCCTTACTTTTGCAAAGGGTAGAAGTTTCTTTTTTGTTACAGCTGAGTGGTATTCCGTTGTTGAAATATCCTATAGTTATTTTATCTACTCATGTACTGATGGACACTTTGGCTGCTTCCATATCTTGGCACTAGTAAATAATGCTGCAGTGAACATAGGGGTGCTTATGTTCTTTCAAATTAGTGTTTTGGGTTCCTTCAGATATATTCCCAGAAGTGGGTTCTCTCAGTTAAAAGGCAGATCCATTTTTAATCTCCATATCGTTTTCCACAGTGGCTGCATTAGTCTGCCTTCCCACAACAGTGCAAAAGGGTTCCCCTTTCTCCACATCCTCACCAGCACTTGTTGTTTAAGCCATTCTGACAGGCGTAAAATGGTATTCACTGCAGTTTAAATTTGCATCTCTCTGATGATTAGTAATGTTGAGCTTTTTTTCATGTGTCTGTGGGCCCTCTGTAAGTCCTCTTTATGGTAGTAAAAGAGGACTTTTGTCTATTCACGTCTTTGCCCATTTTTTTAGTTGGGTTGTTTGTCTTTATGGTGTTGAGGTTTGTAAGTTCTTTATAAATTTTGTAGTTAGCTGCTTATCAGATGTATTGGTAAATATGTTCTCCCATTCTGTGGGTTGTCTTTTAATTTTGTTGATGATTTTCTCTGCTCTGATAAATTTTTTTTTGTTTGATGCAGTCTCATTTGTTTATTTATTTAACTTTTTTATTTCCTTTGCTTGTGGAGGTATAACTGACAAAATATTGCTATGAGTAATGTCTGAGATTTTGCTGCCTATGTTTTCTTCTAGAATTTTTATGCTTTCCTGGCTAATACTTAAGTCTTTGATCCATTTGAATTTGTTCTTTGGTATGATGTATAAAGGTGTTCTAGTTTCATTTTTCTGCATGCTATCTGCCCAATTTTCCCAACTCAATTTCTTGAATAGATTATCTTTAGCCCATTGTATGTGCTTGCTTCCTCTGTTGAATATTAATTGACCATAAAAGTATGGGCTTATTTCTGGGCTTTCTATTCTGTTCCATCAATCTATGTGGCTGTTCTTATGCCACTATCATGCTGTTTTGATTACTATGTAGTATAGTTTGATATTAGGTAACACGAATCCTCCAACTTTGTTCTTCTTTGTCAGGATTGCTGTTGCTATGTGGGGCCTTTAGTGGGTCCATTTAAATTTTTGTTTGTTTGTTTGTTTTTTTAATATATTTTATTGATTATACCATTACAGTTGTTCTATTCCCCCCTTCAATCCCCTCCACCCGCACACTCCCTCCCCCACCATTCTCCCCCGCTTAGTTTATAACCACGAGTCTCAAGTTCTTTAGATTCTATATTTCCCCCACTATTCTCGCCCTCCCCCTATCTATTTTCTACCTACCATCTATGCTATTTTCTGTGCCTTCTCCCCCCTTCTCCTCCTCCCACTCCCCTGTTTCTAACCCTCCATGTGTTCTTCATTTCTATGGTTCCACTCCTGATCTAGCTGTCCTCTTGGTTTGCTTTTGTTTTAGGTGTGGTTGTTAATAACTGTGTGTTTGCTGTCCTTTCACTGTTCATATTTTTCATCTTCTTTTTCTTATATAAGTCCCTTTAGCATTTCATATAATAAGGGCTTGGTGATGATGAACTCCTTGAACTTGACCTTATCTGAGAAGCACTTTATCTGTCCTTCCATTCTAAATGAAAGTTTTGCTGGATAGAGCAATCTCGGCTGTAGGTCTTTGGATTTCATGACTTGGAATACTTCTTTCCAGCCCCTTCTTGCCTGTAAGGTCTCTTTTGAGAAATCCGCTGACAGTCTGATGGGTACTCCTTTATAGATGACTGTCCCCTTATCTCTTGCTGCTTCTAGGATTCTCTCCTTCATTTTGGTCTTGGCTAATGTAATGATGATGTGCCTTGGTGTGTTCCTTCTTGGGTCCAACTTCTTTGGCACTCTCTGAGCTTCCTGGATTTCCTGGAAGTCTATGTCCTTTGCCAGACTGGGGAAGTTCTCCTTTATTATTTGTTCAAATATGTTTTCCACTCGTGGCTGTTTCTTTCTCCCTTCTGGTACCCCTATAATTCGGATGTTGGAACGTTTAAAGATGTCCTGGAGGTTCCTAAGCCTCGCCTCATTTTTTTGAATTCTCATTTCTTCATTTCTTTCTGGTGGGATGTTTTGTTCTTCCTTCTGGTCCATTCCATTGATTTGAGTCCCAGTTTCCTTTCCATCACTATTGGTTTCCTGTGCGTCTCCCTTCATTTCAATTAGTTTAGCCTTCATATGTTCCTCTATATTTGTGACTATGTTCCTCTAATTTGTGACTATAATCTACCAGTTCTGTGAGCATCCTGATAAATAGTGTCTTGAATTGTGCTTTTGAGAGGCTGGCAATTTCTCCGTTGCTTAGAGTTATTGGCTCTGGGACTTTGAGTTCTTCTTGCACCATCTTTTGGGCTGTTCGTGCCTGTTCCGTAGCAGGATCAGAGCCCTAAAGTGTTCACTAGAACAGGGCAACTAAGTCGCTGGGTTGTAACGTTGTATGTGGGGGCGGGGTCAAAGAGGGACAGTGGCTTCCCGTCTGCCCCCGGTGCCGCAGCCACCACCGTCACCAGGCCTACGTGTTTTGTTCCAGTGCACGCGAGTGTGCCACCGCTGTCAGCCCTCCACCACTGGGTTCGCCCCCTGGGGCCTGTGTGGTCCGTCTCACTGTGCGCGAATGTGCGCGAATGTGCGACCGAGGTCAATCTGCCCCACACCCCGGCTGGTTCCGGGCTGCCTGCGCGCCTAGGTCGGGGGGTCTGTCCTGCCCGACCCAGCTCCGCTGCTGGCTCCGCCTCTCTTACCGTCCCCGTTGAATGGTTCGTAGTTGTCGGACTTCCGTATAATTCCGTTTTCTGGTCTTTGGGTGTGTCCTAGTTCTCCAAACCTTTGTTGTATTCAAACTTGGTTGTGGGAGAAGGCACAGTGTTTCCACCTATGCCTCCATCTTGGCGGAAGTCCAAATGTAAGAACTTCTTAACTAGGAGCAAGGATCTCTACGCTGCTGCCTGGTAGAAAAAAGGTGCCAGGGCCCGATAAAACAAGGTGGAGGGCCAGACTCGACCTGTGGGCTTTGTGTTTGCCACCTGATGCTTAAGATATTTAGGTGTCCCTGTTTGGGTCCATAAATGCTTACTTCTGGGGTTATATCCTCTTGTTGGATTGTTTCCTTTATCATTATGTAGTGTCCTTCTTTCTCGCTTACTATATCATTGATTGTAGTGTCTATTTTATCAGATATAAGTACTGTTACCCAAATTTTCTTTCTTTTCATTTGCATGAAGTATCTTTTTCCAGTCCTTTGCTTTTAGTCTGTGGGTATCTCTTGATCTGAGATGGATCTCTTGAGGCAGCATATATGTGATTCCTGTTTTCTTCATTCAGCTCCCCTATTTCTTTTGGTTGTAATATTTAAGGCATTTACATTTAAGGTGATCATTGATAGATAAGTATAATGCCATTTTATTATTACACTATTTTCCTCTGTATTTTTTTTTCTTTCTCTTTTTCTTTTTCTCTTCTTAAAGGAAGCTCTTTAAAATTTTTGGCAGTACTGGTTTGGTCTTAACAAACTCCTTTAACTTTTTGTGGTCTGGGAAGCTCCTTATCTGTCCTTTGACTTTAAACGATAGCCTTGCTGGGTAAAGTAATCTTGGTTGTAGATCCTTGCTTTTCATCACCTTGAATATTTCATGCTACTCCTTTCTGGCCTGAAATGTTTCTATTAAGGAATCAGATGACTGTCTAATAGATGCTTTCTTGTAGGTAGCTACCTGCTTTATTTTGTGGCTTTTGGAATGTCTCCTAGTTTTTAAGCCTGGTCATTTTGAATGTGTCTCTGTGTAGGCCTCTTTGGGTGCAACTTGATTGGGATTTTCTGCTTCCTGGACTTGTGGGACTTTTTCCTTCACCAGACTAGGGGACTTTTCGGTCATTATTTTTTCAGATAGGTTCTTGATGCCTTGGTCATTCTCTTCTCCTTCTGGTATTCCCATGATGTGGATGTTGTTACACTTTTTGCATTACTCCAGTATGTACCACCCTTCCTCTGCTGGGGCCTTTGGTGGGTAGCCACAAACTTAAGGAAAAAAGGATGGTGGATCTGTCTCCAGCAGTTTGTGTCTCCCCAGTGGAGATAACCCTCATGATATAGCCTCTTTGATCTCTTGATCTGGATGCTCTAGGAATGTCCCCTGTGTGGATTATGTGGATTCTTCTTTTGTATTTGTATCCTGGTGAATTTTGGCCCATTCATTGGTGGGAACTTTCTTCCATCTGAATGACTAAGGGGCTCAACCCCTATTATGGCCACCTCTGCCTTGAAAGGACTTCTAAGTGTTGGTTCGATCCCTAGGCAGGGCACATACAAGAGGCAACCTATCAATTCTTCTCTCTTACACCGATGCCTACCTCTCTCTCATTCCAAATCAGTAGAATGTATCCTGTATATATTGTCTTCTTTCAGGTCTCATATCATCCTGATGGAGTGGGGGAAAGAAAGGAAGAGTCCAACAGCAAAACTATGACTCAAGACAGTGGTAGGCCTCCTCCAATGAGTCTCAGCCCCTGGGACATGCCACTGCACTCCTGCCAGCACCACCTCTCCTGCCTCTTTTTGCCCTTAGTGTGCCCAGCTCCCTGGCTGATCTGCAGCCTCCTCATTTAGACTCTGATTGGTTCCAGTGGTCAGGGTTGGGGAGGCAACAGCCTCATCCCAGGCAAATACTGCGGTCCATAGGCCCAGGATTGCCTCAAAGGCAGGGTGTGAGGCCTGGCCCCATGCAGAGGGCACAGAGGTATGGCTGGGTGCTGAGGCTGCTCCTGTGGCTTTGTCCCCTGGAGGATTTTGTAAATTTTGCAAAATGGTTCCCGCTTCAAACTTGTGCAGCCAGAAGTGCTGGGTTGGGTGGTGATGGTGGCGGTGGCTTCACCAAGGGAGCCCTGGCTGCCTGCCCCTGAGTGCCCTCACAGTTGGGCAGGCATTCGAACACTTGCATATATGCCCATACACCTGGCCTGTGCATACACTCACTCATACACACACAACTGAATTTTCGAGTTGGTTGCTCTGTAGTTAGGGCTACAAGACCAATTTGGGGTTGGGAGCAAGAGGAAGGAGTTTCCAGCTACTCTGTAGCCATCTTACAACCATCAAATAATGTTATAATTCTTATTTTCTTCATTTTTACATATTTTAATGTACTTAAGAGGAGAAGTATAGTCTGATAAATACATAGACTTTTACTACTTTTGATTGCTCTTCCTTCATTTCTAATATTCCAGGTTATCCTCCAGTACCATTTTCTTTTCATCTGAAGAATTCTCTTTAGTATTTCTTTTTGAGTAGGTTCACTTAGACAAATTCTTTTAGTCTTCCTTCATCAGAGACTGTCATTACTAAACCTCTGTTCCTGAAGAATATTTTCACTGGATATTTGTTTCTGGGTTGACAGATCTTTTCTTTCGGTATTTCAAAAAATGTTTCAATTCTTTCTGACCTCTGGTTTCTGTTAAGAAATCTACTGCCTTTGACTTCCAAGTTTCCCTACATGGAGTATATGTCTGTTTTTATCTAACTACTTTCAGGATTTAAAAAAAAATTTCAGTAGTTTAATTATAACTTGTTGAGGCATGGGTTTCTTTGTGTTTATCGTCTCTGAGGTTATCTGAGCTTCTTGAATTTGTAAGTTTAAAAAAGTCTTTAAAAAAAGACTTTTTACCAAATTTGGCAGGCTTTTCATTTAGTATTTCTTCATATATATATATGTATATGTGTGTGTATATATATATATATGTGTGTGTGTGTGTGTGTGTATATATATAAAACATATTTTGCTCAATACATTTTCTCCTGTGCTTCTGTATCTCTGATAACAAAAATGTAAAACTTTTTGGTTGTCGCCCTACATATTCCTGAGGCTCTGTCATTCTTTTCCCTGTTTTCCTTTTCATTTTAGTCATATTGGGCTTTTTTTGTGTGTTCACCACTACAGTGAAGATATTGAACCATTCCATCCATAGGAGTATATCTCTCATGTTCTTATTTTAGAGTCACACTGCATCCTTCACTGTAAATGCCTGGGAAAACATGCTCAGATCTTCATACTAGAGTTTTGCCTTTTATAAAATGTCAAGTAAATGAAATCACAGTGTAACTTTTTGAGACCAGCCTCTTTACTTAGCATAATGACTTTGAAATTCACCCATCTTTTCACTTCAAAGTAATATTCCATTGTATGGATACCAGTTTGTTCATTCATTTACTCATTGGAAAACATTTGGTTATTACCGGTTTTTGTGTTTCTTTTTTTTTCCCCCAATTTTTTTATTTAATTATTTTTCAAGTACAGTTTTCTGTCTATTACTCCCATCCCATCCCACCCCCCATCCTCCCCCCTCCCTCCCATTTCCACCCTTCTCAGTTGTTGTCCATGTATCCTTTATATAGGTTCCTCTAAATCCCTCCCTTATTTCCCCTGAAATTCCCTCCCCTCTCCCCTCTGGTCACTGTCAGCCTGTTCTCTATTTCAGTGTCTTTGGTTATATTTTGCTTGCTTGTTTGTTTTGTTGTTTAGCTTCCTGTTAGAGGTGAGATCATATGGTATTTGTCCTTCAACACCTGGCTTATTTCACTCAGCATAATGCTTTCCAGTTCCATCCATGTTGTTGCAAAAGGTAGGGGCTCCTTCTTTCTTTCTGCAGCATAAAATTCCATTGTGTATATATACCATAGTTTTTTGATCCATTCATTTACTGATGGGCACCTAGGTTGCTTCCAACTCTTGGCTATTGTAAATTGTGCTGCTATGAACATTGGGGTGGTTTTTGTGTTTCTGAACAGAGCTGCTATAAACATTCCTTAGAGGTTTTTTGTGTGCATCAGTTTTCTTCCTTTAGGGAAGATAACCAGAAGTAGGATTGCTGGGTGATATAGTAAGTATATGTTTAAATTTACAATAAACTGCAGACTTTACCAGAGCAACCATACCATTTCACAACCCCTTTTCACTAGCAATGTGTGAAAGTGACTGATAATATTTTAGTGAATTAACTTTTGATATTGACCTGGATGTAGATGTAATATTGCTCAGAACTTGTTTTTGAAATAAAAGTTTAGAATTTTTATTTTGAAGTTATGTTTTGCTTTATAATTAAGAAAGAGACATTTGGGGTTATTTTATGTTTCTGATTAGTTGACATTCAAATGTGTGACTGCTAGCATTTTGTAAAAGAAATTCATGACTTCTGTTTTGCATTAGTAACATTTGGACTGTGCTTGGGAAACATAAATAAATTACAATAATTCATTACATCTAGAGGTACACCTTTCTATAATGGGAAGTTGTATATACTGTAATCGAGTACACTTTATGGAGATGTGAATGAGACTCAGTCCACTTTTTTTAATGACTTACTTTTTAAAAAAAATTCTCACTTGAGGATGTGTTTATTGGTTTTGGAGAGAAAGGAAAGGTGGGACGAGGGGGAAGAGAGGGAAAAGGAAAGAGAGATAGAGGAAGGAGAGGAGGGTAGGGAGAGGAGAGAGAGGGGGGAGGGAGAGAAACATCATTGTGAGAGAGAAAAGTTGATCTGTTGCTTCCCACAAGTTCCCTGGGGATCACACCCGCAACCTTTTGGTGTACAAAACAATGCTTCAACCAACTGAGACCCCTGGCCAGGGATGACTTAGTCCAATTTTAAATATAGTTCTTTCTAAAAATTTATGTAACAACAGTCTTTCTCTTTCCTTCTCTCTGAGTTCCTGTAGTGTGTTTGTGTTTAAATTTTAGCTGTTGTACTTTAAAAATTTTTTTCTCTGCTCATTCTACTACCACATTATCAAGTGCTTAATGTTGGCTGTCTTGTTTGATAGAGATTAAAATATCATGTCATTTTCACCTGTAAACTCCAATAAAGGAACTGCTGATCATTATAGGCCTATATTCTTTGGAAAGTACTGTAATTTGTTCATTCAGACATTTAAAAGGTGTATGTAATAGGTAGTGGAGTATGTTTTAACACATAATCTCAAGTGTTCCCTGTAAAATATATGCTTATGTAGATGTGTGTTCACTTTTATTTTCCTTGTTGTTTTCTTACTGTCTCTTTTGGTCTTTTGTTACTCTGTTTCCATTTCCTGCTTTCTTTTGAATTAAATATTTGTTAGTATTTCATGTTAATTTGTTGGCTGACATTTTGGCCATATCTTTCCTTTGGAAAAGGAAAGAGAGATAGAGGAAGGAGAGGAGGGGAGGGAGAGGAGAGAGAGGGGAGAGGGAGAGAAACATCATTGTGAGAGAGAAATGATGTATTGTATTTCTTTTTAATTGGCTGCAAGAAGGATTGCAACAAACATAACTTAATTGTTAACAGTGTACTTGGATTTAACACTTCACCACTGCAAGTACAGTCTTGAAGGCTTATCACTATAGATCCCTTTCTCTCCCTGCTTCATGTTACAGTTTTCAGAGGAATTACATTGGTGTATATGCAGTGAACATCAAATCAGAGAGTTGCACTTGTTAACTTTGGAATGTCATATATAAGTAAACAAACTTAAGAGGACTAATAATTTGTTATATTTATCCAGATTTTTACAATCTCTGTAGCTGTTCCTTATGAAACTTGTTTAATAACATTGCATATATCATGACTGTGTCCTCCTAAATACACTGGTGTGCATTTTAGAGAATAGAGATATTTCCTTACATGTGGTTAGTCCAGAAAAAGTCTAGCCATCGTTAGTATAATAAGAATGGTTTGCACAACATCCATGTAACCTGGCAGTCAAGGAGAGTGGACTTAAATGCACATGCACGAACAATAATGACTTCATTGTATTAATCAGTGGGGGTGGTAGACACTGTTGAGTGAGTATGTGTACTGTGTGGCCATTGTATTCAAAATGACTGAACTAGTAGAGCAATCAATCTGCATCAGATTTTGCACTAAGCTTGATTCAGAAGGCCACAGCTATGGGCAGCTAACTGTTGATTGGCAGTTCATCAACAACAATGCACCCGCTCTTGCATCACGTCTCGTGCAGAGTTTCTTGGTGAAACATCAAATCACCCAGGTGACTCAGCCCCCACTACAACCCAGATTTGGTGCCCTGTGACTTCAGAGTGTTCCCCAAACTGAAATTACCTTTGAAATGAAAGAGATTTTAGATTATCAGTGAGATTCATGAAGATACAACGGGGTAGCTGATGGTGATTGGGAGAACTGTGAGGTTCCACCTTGGAACCTCTTTTGTAATATATTTTATTGCTTACTTTGAAGGGGACTGAGGTGTCATTGTCCTATATATAGTGTTTCTTGTACCTTGTATCTTCTTTAATAAATATCTCTATTTTTCATATTATGTGGCTGGGTACTATCTGGACAAACCTTGTATTCTGATAGAGCAATGATTCACTTTATAAATTGACATTGATGTAATACTTTTATCCAATTTGCCATCTAGGGGGGATAGGAGGTGGGATAATGAGACTAAATACTAATGAGAAAAAATATAATAAAAGTAAATTAATTAATTACAAAATAATTTGCTATCTATACTCCAATTTTGTTTGTTTATCTAATAATTTTCTTTATTGTCTATACTTGGCATGTTTCATAGATTTCTTTATTCTGGAACAATTCCAGAGCCTCTATTGCCTTTTATGATATTTTTCTCTTTAAAAAAATATAGTTCTTCCACCTTCCCCCTTCAATAAAATGTTCCTTATTTTGTCTTTGATCTTTTTAAATGATCAATTGCTATTGATGTATTTTCAAATACAATAAAATACCATGTAGATGATGTTTTGTTTTTCTCAGGTATTTGACCCACGTAGGTGATCTTAATTTTGTTCATTCAATCAGTGTTGCCTGATTCTCTTCTGTATCATCTCTGTTATTGCTTTTCTCTACCCTTGCAGTTGATAGGCAGTCTGTGGGGAGACACTCTATTACCATACAGAAACTATTCTTCATTAAAAGATTTGCTAGATTTAGCATCTCCTGATGATTCTTGTTTGATCCACTGTTTACTATGATGGTTGCAAAGTGATAATTTTGCAACTCGAGCATTTCCTCTACTTTTTTCAGTAGGCATGGGGCCTTGTGGTTAATACATTTCCCTCCTCCCTTATGTATACATACACATCTCCTTATGTGTGTGTATGTGTACATAAGTATTTTTTAAAGGCATGGTTCATTTGTTTTTCTTTTTTCTTTTTCTCTTTTGTAATATATTTTATTGATTATGCTATTACAGTTGTCCCATTTCCCCCCTTCACTCCCCTCCACCCTGCATACCCGCTCCCGCCCATATTCCCCCCTTTAGTTCATGTCCATGGGTCATACATATAAGTTCTTTGGCTTCTAGCTTTCCTATACTATTCTTACCATCCGCCTATTTTCTAGCTACTATTTATGTTACTTATTCACCGTACATTTTCCCTTTATCTCCTCTTTCCACTTCCCTGCTGATAACCCTCCATGTGATCTCCATTTCTGTGGTTCTGTTCCTGTTCTAGTTGTTTGCTTAGTTTGCTTTTGTTTTGGTTTTAGATGTGGTTGTTAATAACTGAGTTTGCTGTCATTTTACTATACATGTTTTTTATCTTCTTTTTCTTAGATAAGTCCTTTTCACATTTCATATAATAAGGGGTTGGTGATGATGAACTTCTTTAACCTGACCTTATCTGAGAAACACTTTATCTGCCCTTCCATTCTAAATAAAAGCTTTGCTGGATAGAGCAATCTTGGATGTAGGTCCTTGCCTTTCGTGACTTGGAATACTTCTTTCCAGCCCCTTCTTGCCTGTAAGGTCTCTTTTGAGGAATCAGCTGACAGTCTGATGGGAACTCCTTTGTAGGTGACTGTCCCCTTTTCTCTTGCTGCTTCTAAGATTCTGTCCTTCATTTTAATCTTGGGTAATGTAATTATGATGTGTGTTGGTGTGTTCCTCCTGGGGTTCAACTTCTTTGGGACTCTCTGAGCTTCCTGGAAATGTATTTCCTTTGCCGGATTGGGGAATTTCTTCTTCATTATTTGTTCAAGTAAGTTTTCAATTTGTTCCTCTCCCTCCTTCTGGTACCCCTATGATTCAGACATTGTAATGTTTAAAGATGTCCTGGAGGTTTTTAAGCCTCTCCTCATTTTTTAAAATTCTTGTTTCTTCATTCTTTTTTATTGGACGTTTCTTCCTTCTGGTCCACACCATTGATTTGAGTCCTTCACATTTGAGTCCTTGCAGTTTCCTTCACATCACTATTGGTTTCTTGTACATTTTCCTGTATTTCACTTAGCATAGACTTCATTTTTTCATCTAATTGGTGACCATATTCAACCAATTCTGTGAGCATCCTGCTTGCCAGTGTTTTGAACTGTGCATCTGATAGTTATGTTTGGTTTTTTTTAGCTTTGATCTATTCTTTCACTTGGGCCATATTTTTTTGTCTCAGTGCTCCTGTTATGATGTATGGGGCGGAGCCTTAGGTGTTTACCAGTATGGGCTAACCCACTTTGCTGTGTTGTGATGCTGTATGTGGGGCAAGGGTCAGGGAGTGAGCAATGGCACTTGCTCCACTCTCTGCCGGCTTTTAGTCACTTTCTCCACTACCCACAAGTAAAGTGGGCTTTTCTGGTGCTGATTCCCAAGTGGGTGGGTTTGTGTACATTCTAGGACCCTGTGGGTCTCTCCAATGAACTCTCCTATGAGGCTGGGATTTTCCCCCTCTGCTGCCTCAACCCCCCAGTGGTGTTTTCAATCAGTGCTGCCTCAATCCCCCAGTGGTGTTTTCAATCAGTGGTTTGAGACTTTATTTCTCAGTGGTGGAGCCCTTGGTTGCACAGTCTATTTCGCTGCCCAGTTGTTCCTCCCCATTTATCTGCACGCAGATGTGGGACTGCCCACTCCACCAGCTGCCTCCTTGCCATTTCCTATAGCTGCTGCCTTACCCACCAGTTGCAGCCTTGCCCGCTCCACTCCACAGTTTGCCTCCTCTCTGGGTCCACTGGGTCCAGCCACCACCTTGCTGCAAGTCCTCTCCTCCCAGCTGCTTGTCTTCACCCCTTCTGCCTGTCTGGATGAATGTGTCTTTAACTCCTTAGTTGTCAGACTTCCATACAGTTCAATTTTCTATCAGTTCTGGTTGTTTTTTGTTTTTAAACTGTTGTTGTCCTTCTTTAGGTTGTGCAAGGAGGTACAGTGTGTCTACCTACATCTCCATCTTGGCTGGAAGTCTGTTTTTATTTTTTCAGTGATTTATAATTCCTTACTCTTCTTATTTATTTGGTTATCAAATTATCTTATACTTGATCAGTGGAAATTTTTTCTCCTAAATTTATGTGATATTTTCTCATCATATTTTTTATCACATCCTTATATTCATCCTTATTTCTCCTAAATCTATGTGATATTTTCTCATCATATTTTTATCACATCCTTAAATAAGAAATTTCCAGGCTCAAACTATACCTCTCTGACCCCCCAAAAGAAATAAAGGCATATTATATACTTATATATTAATCTCTAATAATGTAATGATGAACAATATACAAAGTTACTGACTTCATAAAGCTAATACACTAGTGAATGAGCAAAACTAGTAATGCATGGTAAATGATGAGCTAAGTGTTCTGGAAGTATAAATGCATGCTTACTACATGGCAAGCATTGTTGTATGAGCTTAATATGTAGCAGTGAACAAAACAAACCATCTCTGTCCTCATAAACTTATTTTCCATTTACACTTTCTATTCCCTGTACTTTTCTCTTCATTCTTACTCCTCCCTCTCCCCACTGATAACCCTCCACATGATCTCCATTTCTGTGAATCTGTTCCTGTTCTAGTTGTTTGCTTTTGTTTTGGGTTTTTTTTTTTTTAGATTCAGTTGTTGGTAGTTGTGAGTTTGTTGTTTTTTTATTGTTCATATTTTTATCTTCTTTTTTTTTTGGAAAAGTCCCTTTAACATTTCATATAATAAGGGCTTGGTGATGATGAACTCCTTTAACTTGACTTTATCTGGGAAGCACTTATCTGCCCATCCATTCTGAATAATAGCTTTGCCGGGTAGAGTAATGTTGGATGTAGGTCCTTGCATTTTATGACTTTGAATACTTCTTTCTAGCCCCTTCTTGCCTGAAAGGTTTCTCTTGAGAAATCAGCTGATAATCTTATGCATATTCCCTTGTAGGTAAATGTCTCCTTTTCTCTTGCTGCATTTAAGATTCTTTCCTTATCTTGAATCTTGGGTAATGTGATTATGATGTGCCTTGGTGTGTGATTCCTTGGATCCAACTATTTTGGAACTCTGTAAGCTTCCTGGACTTCTGGAAGTCTATTTCCTTTGCCAGATTGGGGAAGGCAGTCATTATGTTTTCAACTAAGTTTTCCATTTCTTGTTCTTCCTCTTTTCCTTCTGGCACCCCTGTTATTCGGATGTTGAAATGTTTAAAGTTCTCCCAGAGTTTCCTAAGTTTCTCCTCATTTTTTTTGAAATCTTGTTTCTTCATTCTGTTCTGGTTGAATGTTTATAGCTTCCTTTTGGTCCTAACTCTTGATTTGAGTCCCGGTTTCCTTTCCATCTCTTCTGATTGCCTGTACATTTTCCTTTATTTCACTTTTCATAGCCTTCATTTTTTCCTCTATTTTGTCACCATTCTCAACCAATTGTGTGAGCATCCTCATTACCCGTGCTTTGAACTCTGCATCTGATTTGTTGACTATCTCTTCATTGCTTAATTGTATTTTTTCAGGAGCTTTGATCTGTTCTTTCATTTGGCTCATATTTTTTTGTCTTACCTGTCTGTTACGTAGTAAGGGGAAGAACTGTAGGTGTTCATTAGGGCAGGCCAATCCACTTGGCTGTGTTGTGGTGCTGTATGTGGGAGAGGGGTTTGAGGGGTGACAATGCCACTTGCTCAGTTCTCTGCCAGCTTTTAGTCCCTTCCTCCACTAC
Source organism: Sturnira hondurensis (assembly GCF_014824575.4). Classification (NCBI taxonomy): domain Eukaryota; kingdom Metazoa; phylum Chordata; class Mammalia; order Chiroptera; family Phyllostomidae; genus Sturnira; species Sturnira hondurensis. The sequence continues at coordinate 2,182,932 of NW_028095541.1, read as the reverse complement.
CCACAAGCAAACTGGGCCCTTCTCATACTGGTTCCCTCGGTGGGTGGGTTAGTGTATGTTGTAGGACCGTGTGGGTCTCTCCAACAAACTCTCCTGTGAGGCTGGGAGTTTCTATTGCTGTGCACAGATTTTTTCAGTCAGAGTGTTTGAGGCTTTATTTCCCTGTACTGGAACCCTGGATTGAGTGGTCTGTCTTGCTCCCCAGTTATTCCTACTACTGATTTATCTACACTCAAATGTAGGGTTGCCTGCTGTACTAGACTTCCACCTTGCCTGCCCAGGTCCTGCAGCCACTGCCTTGCCGTGAGTCCTCTCCGCCCGGCTGCCCATCTCTACCCCTCCTGCTGTTGTAGATGAATGTTTTTTCTTTAACTCCTTGGTTGTCTGACTTCCAGACAGTTAGATTTTCTGGCAGTACTGGTTATGTTTTGTCTTTAAATTTGTTTTTGTCCTTCTTTTGGTTGTGCAAGGAGGCACAATGGTCTGCCTACACCACCATCTTTGCTGGAAGTCTATTGACCATTATTTCTTGAGGTAAACTTTTAGCTCTTTGCTCTCAGCTCTTTTTCTGTGAACATCATGATCGTTTGGTATACTTGCTGGTATCTCACACGTTTTTTAGGGTCAACTTTTTTCTCATTTTCTTTTCTCTCTGCTACTTAAATTGGATAATTTTCCTTTATCTGTCATAATTTTTTTTGTTGATTGTTCAGCCTGTTCAAATCTGTTCAACCCTTTTAGTGAATTTTTAATTTTTGTTATTGTACTTTTTGGTTTTAAAATTTCTTTTTATTTCCTTTGTATAATTTGTTACATTGATATTCCCTGTTTATTGCACATATTGTTCTCCTGGTTTCCTTAAGTTTTCTCTATATATTTAGGATCTATTGATTTAACATCTTTGTCTGGTAATTCTACTCTCTGCATTTCCTTGAGGACAGTTCCTGTTAATTTCTTTCTATCTTTCATGATTAGTTTTTTTTGGTGGTGTTTATTGTTGAATACAGGGCATTTTGAATTCATTGTACAAAAAGGGAATAAAAGAAAATATATAATATCTCCAGGCTTTTTTTATTTTGACTTTGTGTTGAGGTACTACTTCAACACTTAGCAGGGCCTTTCACAACTTTGTCTTAGCCTTCACTCTCTGCTAGCTTTAGCCTAAAGGTCAGCCAGGGGTGAAAGCTATTGTCTTCTCAGGTCTTTTCTGAGGATGAATCCTGCTCCCAACATTCAGGTGGTTTTCTACTTTCTTGGTATATAGAGGCTCTTTTCCAAATACTTATTCTCTAAAGATTCTCATTCTGCACTCTTTTCTTCCTTGGTTTTTGGCATGTCTGTTGTTTGTATTAAGTATTATTTTGCCTCAGGCAACAGTTGGTTGTTCTTTTGACTTTCAAGGTCTTTAAAAAGTGTCCTTTGCATAGTTAGGTTTTTACTCCAAGGAAGTAGTAAGTTAGGTAAAAAATAGTCATTCTCCTTTCATTAGTCCTCGAGGATCCCACAGAGAGATCAACACAAGTACAATTCAATTGGGAACAAGATCCACTTTGCTGTGGTTAAGAAAATGTTCCCTCACTAAGAAAATGGGATGCCATCTTCCATACTGTCCCTTTGTGCTGGTGTAGGGTGTGGTTAGTATAAACTAAAGCATTGCAAAACTTTCCTTCCTTGCTTGGGGGCCCTTCTCCTGGTTAAATGTTTTACTATCTTCTCACATTCTGTTGTGAGTATGACAATGGTTTTTAGTGTTTATGAGCAGGCATGGCCCCAGTAGTCTGTATTTTGCCATTTTTGCAGTTGTCCTTGTCAACACACTTTTACTCAAAAGCACATCCTGGCTCACTTTTATGTGCTATAGTGTAAAAGTGCTATGTTGATTTACCTCTCCTGGACACTGCCCTGCGGCCAATCTGAATTCTGAGTGGCATTCTGTACCATAGTTCACTTCTTAGTATTTTTTGCTTTATTTTTCTGGTCAAATATTTTTTGTGGCGCATTTGGGTGATGATCTCAGGACTTCATATACAAATATAAAGGATGTCTTTCTCTGGGTTTCTTCTCTCTAATTCTCTGCACTCTCTAAGTCTATGTGGTTAGGATCCCATAGTGTGCTTGATACAGGGTGCAGCCAAGGGGGGGGGGGCAAAAAAAGATTTGGAATGGTGTCCAGAACTCAGTGTATAGGAATATTGGAGGAAATATTATTAAGGTGTCCTCAATGCCGCCCCCCCCCCCCGCCCTCCGCAGGTGTCCGTTGGGGGAAGGGACGAATGGAGCAGGGCCATTGAGAGTTGTTTTGCATAGCAACAGTTTTGCAGCTAACCTCTGGAATGGTCATTTAACATATCTATAACCTTTAACTGGTTCCATAGATCTGTTAAATAGCTGTGGCCAAGGTTTGGGCCAGGGAGAAGTGAGTGGCTGCTACCCAGGATGTAACTGAGGGCTGATCCTCTGAGAGTGCCTGCGAGAGAGGGCATGTGGCTTTAGCAGAGTGAGGACCCCCTCTTGGCCAGGTGAGGGGGAGAGCCACGCTGTTTTGGAAAGATGTAGACCCCTGTAGCCATTAGGAGAGAGAGCCATGCAGTTTCAGCAGAGTGCAGACCCCATCTTGGCCAGGTGAAAGGGAAGACCACGCAGCTTTGCCAGAATGGAGATCCCTGTGGCCAGGTGAGGAAGAAAGACTCGCTTTTGGTGGAGTGCGGCTTTGGTAGAAGAGGCCCATGCAGCTTTGGGGTGTTCCTTTTGGCTGAATGGCCTGGAAAGAAGGAGAGACTTTGACTGGAACTTGGTACAAAGAACTCTTGCCAGTGGAAGGTGCCGCATGACTTTGTATTAGTTGGAGATCCTGCCTTGACAGGCGATGCAGCTCACAGTGCCAGCAACCTGAAAAATGGACACGTGCTCTTTTCCTGATTTACGGTACCCGGAGTTGGGACCGTGGGAGAAGGGAGCGCTGTGTGTGTGTTGGGGGGGGTGTATACCCTTAAAGACTTAAATATTTTAAGGAAGGCATTAGGCCTGAATAGCATTAAATAAACATTTTGTTTCCTTTTCACAAATCTCTGGCATTGAGAGATGTCTTTCCAATTGGCGGCGGACAGAAGAGCCCAATAGATATTAGTATATCGTCCTTGGGAGGGGCCTCTGTTTTCTGAAGCAGTTTTTGGCATCCCTGGGTGGGCCAAGTATTGCGCCCCCCTCGGACCCTTGTTCGGTAACATGCTAACATTATGAAACATTGATGAAGCATCCTACTGTATTTGCAGGAGCATTTTGTTAATTTTGCTTGGTGTCAAGGCTAGGGCTAACTCACAAAGCTCTTCCCACAGTCTCCCCAGCAACAGTATGCTACCAGGAAGTCAGGACACTGGCATTTTTTTCCTGAATTGGCTTAATGCCAGTCTTACCAGTTTCCCAGCTGGGGGAAAGAGGGCCCCTCTTTGTCATTGGAGTTCTATTCTACACTGACCCCTCTTTTCCTCTTTTTTTCTTTTAACTACATCAAAATTTTAGTACTTAATTTTTGAAAACGTTTGCTATTAAGCAATAATTCAGAAAAGAAACTTATAAACATTACATTTAGAGGATTAAATCAATTGATTTTTAACATTGAGGTTTTTTTTAATTGGATAGAGTTGACATATAACATTGTATGTTAGTTTCAGGTTTGCATCATAATGATTCAGTATTTGTATATATTGCAAAATGATCACCAAAATTAGTATAGTTAACATTCATCAGCACACATAGTTTCAGTTTCTCTTCTGATGAGAACTTTTAACATACACTACCAACTTTCAAACATGGAATAGGTATTAACTACAGGTACTATTCTGTTCATTATATCTCCATGACTTATTTTATAACTGGATATTTGTATCTTTTGACCACCTGTACCCATTCCCTCCATTTCCTACCCTACCCCTGCCTCTTGGCAATCACAAATCACTACTGTTTGTATGTGTATGTGTTTTAAGATTTCACATATAAGTGTGATTATATGGTATTTGTCTTTCTCTGTCTGACTTATTTCATGATGCCCTAGTATTCATTCATTTTGTTGCAAATGGCAGGATATCCTTCTTTTTCATGGTTGAATAATATTCTATTGTGCATGTGTTTGCATGCCTGCCACATTTTTGTTACCCATTCACTCATTAATAGACACCTATGTTGTTCCCATGTCTTTGCTGTAGTAAATAATGCTGCAGTGAGTATGGGGGTATGTATAACTTTTCAAGTGAGTTTTTTTGTTTCTTTCAGATAAATACCCAGAAGTGGAATTGGTGGATCATATTATCGTTGCAGTTGTAATTTTTCAAGAAAATGTCATACAGTTTTCATATAACTCTACCAATTTACAGTCATAGCAGTGCACAATGTTTCCCTTTTCTCTACATTCTCATTGACACTTGTTATTTCTTATCTCTGATAATAGCCATTCTGACAGGTGTGAGGTAATAATTTCTTTGAGGTTTTGGCTTGCATTTCCATGATGGTTAGTGGTGTTGAGCACCTTTTTATGTACCTATTGTCTATCTGTATGTCTTCTTTGGAAAAATGGTTATTTAGGTCCTCTGCCCATTTTTTGAGTAAATTGTTTTGGGTGTTTTTTTTGCTATTGTATGAGTTTTTTATATATTTTGGATATTAACCCTGTCAGATACATGCTTTGCAGATATTTTCTTCCCTTTGATGGGTTGCCTTTTTGTTCTGTTGATGGTTTTGTTTGCTCTGCAGAAATTTTTTAGTATGATGTAGTCCCTTGTTTATTTTGCTTTTGTTGCTTTGACTTTTGGTGTCAAATCAAATCAATCATTATCAAGACTGATGTCCTGTCTCTTCTCATCTTACCTGACCTCTGTTGGCTAGAAAGTAGCAATGGGTCCCTGGGCTTTCTATGTTACTTTTTAATTNAACCCTGTCAGATACATGCTTTGCAGATATTTTCTTCCCTTCGATGGGTTGCCTTTTTGTTCTGTTGATGGTTTTGTTTGCTCTGCAGAAATTTTTTAGTATGATGTAGCCCCTTGTTTATTTTGCTTTTGTTGCTTTGACTTTTGGTGTCAAATCAAATCAATCATTATCAAGACTGATGTCCTGTCTCTTCTCATCTTACCTGACCTCTGTTGGCTAGAAAGTAGCAATGTGTCCCTGGGCTTTCTATGTTACTTTTTAATTCTACCCTATAGTCCTTCTGGGTTGCAGTCTCCTCTTGTGTTTATTTGGTATACACAGGAGGTGAAAATAAACCCAAGGAACTGAACACTCAATCATTCCTTAATTTTTGAAGTTGTACCCATTCTGCCTTCTTCTCTTCATGTTTTAGAGTTTTTCAATATTTGCTTTACTTATTATGTCAACGGTTCTAAATTGTAATTAATGGGAGTCTTTGGGGGGAATGTACTTTTAAATCCATCAAGCCTAGAATGGGAATTTTATTCCCATATTTACTGAACAAATGATTAAATGAATACACATATCTTGCCTAAAAGTTGCTTGTGTTTGTGGGTGTCAACATAACAATTGGAATGGTATTAAGAAAATTAAATTCCTGTGGAAGCTCATAGACATAGGAATAAAATTATTTTAGTGATTTCTGGAATAGGATATGTGGTGTGGTCATTGTTCATTCAATACTTTTCTGACAACAACTGGGTGTCCTTTAATTTGATTCACTCCTCTCACTGCCCAGATTTAGCATAGACCCAGAGGGTAAGGGCAGAATCATTCACAAGACTGCTCTATGGCATATGTCACCTGCATGTCTGACCTACTTGGCAATTATATGGGTGTTCACACAGTCCCCTCAAATTTTATAATTTGCTAAAACTCAAGAGAACTCACTGAAGATGCTATGCTAAAAATTGTAGTTTTGTTATAAAAGTTACAATGTAGAAATAGCCACACGGAAGCAATGAATAGACTGTGGTCTGGGACATGGTGAGGGTAGGGTCTTGAAGAGGAACGTAGAGCTTTTGCCCTTTTTTGCAAAATCCATGTACATTAGCCTCCTAGCACATCAATGTGTTCACTAACCAGGAAGCTACACTAAGCTTTGTTGTCCAGATTTTTTGTTGTTGTTTCCTTACATGGCTATCAGTGATTAAATAATTTTCTGTGCGATTGAGTTTTTCCTACCCCTCCCTGTTCTTGGAGGTCTGGTTGGGTCAAAGTACCAATCTCCTTAATCAAGTGGTTGGTCTTTCTGGTGACTTGTCACTATTCCCAGACTATCTAGGGATCACCTTGAGTCACTATTAAGATAACAAAGGCGCTCTGGGACTCAGGATTTTTAAGGGTTTTTGAGACTTCGTGCCAACAACTGGGGATAAAGACAAGCTATATATTCTTTTTCTAAGTTATTTTGTTTCTTTTTCAAGAGGGGAGAGGAGGGAGAAAGAGAAGAAGAGAAACATCAATGTGTGGTTGCCTCTCGTGTGTCCCCTGCTGGCAACTGGCCTGCAACCCAGGCATGTGCCCTGACTGGGAATCGAACCGCAATCCTTTGGTTCGAGGACCCGCACTCAATCCACTGAGCTACACAAGCCAGGGAAAGATACATATTCTTCACCACAGTTATCAAACAAAATTTCAAGCACAATATGGTGCCTTGAAAGATGGGTAGGATTTAAATATTTGGAGGTGGGGACAAGGGCATTCCAGTCTGAGAACGTAGTGTTAGCAAACACATACTCAAAAGTGCAGAGTTTTTAGTAGGTAGAAATATATCAAATATTTTTTTAGCTTTAGTGAAGGATATATAGCAAACAGTAAAGCCAGGTTGGACCTCTCATTTAGTAGTATTTATTAATCATAGAAATTTTTTATTCCTACAGAGTAGAAGAAAGAAGAGATCTGTTTATGTTTTTTCGAAGCCTACACTTTTTTGTGGAGTGGTGTGAATATCGTAAGCGCACATTTAAACATTTCAAGGTAATGTCTAAAGTCTTTAAATTTAAACATATATGGATCTGGCTGGGTAGCTCAGTTGGTTGTAGTGTCATCCAGATGCACCAGGGTTGCCAGTTTAGTCCCCACAAGGGCACATGTGGGAATCAACCAGTGAATGCATAACTAAATGGAACAAGAAGTTGATGTTTTTTCTCTCCCTCCCTCCCTCCATCTTTCTCTCTCGCGCGTCCTCTTTCCCTTCTCTCTCCCTAAAATGAAAAAATAAAAATTTTTTAAAGTATATGAAAAAGTGAAGCTCATGTTAATTTAGGGATTTAATATTGCATTCTTTCCCTGAAATTTTTAAACAAAAAAGGTTTTAATTGGCTTTTGGAATTTGCGATTATTTGGAATAAATAAAGGAAGAATGCTCCTGTACAAATCAGTGAATCTTATATGATGGAATATCTTGAAAGAAGTATAGTTATATTCTTATTTATTTTATAATGTACATTTTGGAAAATTAATCTGTCAAGCACACTGAAAGTAAAATGACAAATACTAATAAAGAACATAATAGCAGGCTTATCACATAGTAGTATAATCGTTATGTTTTGAGCTAGATCAGTATTTTGAGCTTCTTAACTATCAAATTTAAGTTTAAATACTGAAGCCTGCCCTGGCTGGTGTAGCTCAGTGGATTGAGCACAGGCCTGTGAACCACATGATTGTGGTTCGATTCCCAGTCAGGGCACATGCCTGGGTTGCAGGCCAGTTCCCAGCAGGGGACTCATGAGAGGCAACCATACATTGATATTTCTCTCCTTCTCTCCTTCCCTTCCCCTCTAAAGATAAATAAATAAAATCTTTTAGAAAAATAAATACTAAAGCCTGATTCTTGTCAAGCAATGCCTGGTAAGTCAGATACCAATACTTCCAAAGACTCGTTTTTATTCCTTTTGTTTGTTTTCTGTCGCAGACTCTGTCCAGCAGAGTCCGCCTGTTGTGGTTGATGATGAGAATCAATGCACAGGTGACAACAATTCTGTGTGGAAAAAGGGAACAGGCACGGCTGCTCTCTCAAGGGGAGAGTGCCTATGGTGCCTCAGCCACTCCCTCAAGAGGGGAGCGCCCGGACCCTTGCCTAGACAGGCTTTTATTGTTTTCCTGGGGTCTTACATCACAGAAAGATTTATTATCTATCACATAGAACATTATTGTCTACATTCTAGGTACAATCAAGGAAATAAAAATAACATGCAAAGGGGAATGACAGTGAGCTCATTAGCTCTGTCCTTGGGAGAACTCATACAGGCTTTGGAAATTACCTTGAGGATAGACAATACACATTTGTTGTTTTAGACCAGGGAGATGGAGTTTTAGCAAGAGCAAGCCATAACAATCTGTATGCATTTTCTAGGCCGGATTCCCATGGGAACACTCGGTTTGAAGGTCTGGCTCCTGCCCACCACTTCGCTTCTGTAGGTTTTCCATACAGAGCCGAGTCACATTTGCCAGGCCAAGACAAACCAGTCTGCTACAGTTTTCTGGCATAACTAGTTGGATAGTGTCAAATTATTCACAGCAGTGATGCACAGAAAGACTAGTTCTGAAAGAATCAACATAAATAACATCCTCAAGGTTCAGGTTTGCCTAACTTGAGTCATGACTCTTGTTTTTTTAACTGGTATTAACTCTCCTTTATTTTGGATTCTATTATTACTGTTATTATTTGCATTCAGTTTGGTTGAGCTAATAAAATCTGTCAGGCATAAGGTTTTCTTTAGAATGAAACATGTCAGTTACCTGTCCTATACCTATATTGCAATCCCTTGAGTAGTTCTCACGGTTATGTTGTTTACTTGCAGATGCTCTTGGTACCAGAACAATTAAATAGCTCTTCTTCAGAAATGGCTGAGGAATATGCTGGCAGTTACAGTTATGAATCACCTGATATGGTTGTTTACTTAGACATTGAATGGGTTGTGGGAAATGTGAGGACTATCCCATTCCAAAGCCAGTTGGCCCCCAGGTGCTTTCAAGGCAGCTGTGGAAATATAATTTGTGTGTTTTTCCTGTAGAGTGTAGAGCATGTCTATGAGCTGGTCTTTGCTGGTGACAAGATTACTGGAATGGAAAGAAACAGTCACATTGTTATGCAACTATTATCAATATATAGCTCTAGAAGTTTTTCATCATTCCAAACTGAAATTCTCTTTCTATTAAATAGTAACATGCTGTTTCCTACTCCCCTCAACTTGTAGGAACCATTCTATCTTCTGTTTCTGTGAATTAGAGTACTATAGGTACTTCATTTAAGCAGATCATAAAATTTATCCCTTTTGGCCTGGCTTATTTCACATAGCATAATGTCCTCAAGGTTCATCTATGTTGTAGCATGTGTCATGATTTTATTCCTTTATAAGGCTGAATAATATTCCATTTTAATGTATTTGCCACATTTTATTTATCCATCCCTCTATTGATGGACACTTGGATTGTTTCCAACTTTTGGTTATTATGAATAATGCTTCTGTGAAGAATGATATACAACATCTGTAATATCAGTTCCAGTCCTTGCTTTCAATTCTCTCAAGTATAACCTGTAAGTGGAGTTGCTGGATTGTATGGTTAGTCTATCTTTAATTTTTTGAACTGCATTTATTTTCTGTAGCAGTTGCACCATTTTACATTTCCAACAACAATGTACAAGGCTTCCAATTTCTCTATATCCATTTTTTATTTTTGGTGTTTTTTTTTTTTTTTGTTAGAGCCAGCCTAATGGGTGTAAAGTGGTATTCTCATTGTGGTTTTTATTTGCATTTTCTTAATGATAAGTTTTGTTGAGCATCTTTTCATGTGTTTATGGGTCATTTGTATATCTTCTTTGGAGAAAGATCTGTACAAGTTCTGTGTGCATTGAATCAGATTGTTTGCGGTTTTTATTGTTGAGTTGTAGGAGTTCTTTGTATATTCTAGATATTGATCCCTTATCTAATACATAATTGGCAAATATTTTCTCCCATTCCCTGGATTGTCTTTTCATTCTCTTGATAGCATCTTTTTAAAAAATATATTTTACTGATTATGCCATTACAGTTGTCTCATTTCCCCCCTTCATTCCCCTCCATTCTGCACACCCCCTGCCCCCACATTCCCCCTCCTTTAGTTCATATCCACATGTCATAAGTTCTTTAGCTTCTACATTTCCCACATTACTTTTGCCCTCCCCCGGTCTATTTTCTCCCCACTGTCTATGCTACTTATTCTCTGTACCTTCTCCCCCCTTCTCCTCCCCCCACTCCCCGTTGCTAACCCTCCATGTGATCTCCATTTCTGTGGCTCCACTCCTGATCTAGCTGCCTTCTTAGTTTGCTTTTGTTTTAGGTGTGGTTGTTAATAACTGCGAATTTGCTGTCCTTTCACTGTTCATATTTTTAACTCTGTTTTCTTAGATAAGTCCCTTTAACATTTCATATAATAAGGGCTTGGTGATGATGAACTCCTTGAATTTGACCTTATCTGAGAAGCACTTTATCTGCCCTTCCATTCTAAATGAAAGCTTTGCTGGATAGAACAATCCTGGATGTAAGTCTTTGGATTTCATGAGTTGGAATACTTCTTTCCAGTCCCTTCTTGCCTGTAAAGTCTCTTTTGAGAAATCAGCCAACAGTCTGATGGGAACTCCTTTGTAGGTGACTGTCCCCTTATCTCTTGCTGCTTCCAGAATTTTCTCCGTCATTTTAATCTTGGGTAATGTAATTATGATGTGTGTTGGTGTGTTCCTCCTGGGGTCCAACTTCTTTGGGACTCTCTGAGCTTCCTGGACTTCCTGGAAGTCTATTTCCTTTGCCAGATTGGGGAAGTTCTCCTTTATTATTTGTTCAAATAAGTTTTTGATTTCTTGTTCTTCCTCTTCCCCTTATGGTACCCCTATAATTTGGATGTTGGAATGTTTAAAGCTGTCTTGGAGGTTCCTAAGCCTCTCCTCATTTTTTTGAATTCTTGTTTCTTCATTGTTTTCTGTTTGGTTGTTTCTGTCTTCCTTCAGGTCCACTCCATTGATTTGAGTCCCAGTTTTCTTCCCATCACTATTGGTTCTCTGTGCATTTTTCTTCATTTCACTTAATGTAGCCTTCATTTTTTCATCTAATTTGCAACCAAAATCAACCAGTTCTGTGAGCATCCTGATCACCAGTGTTTTGAATTGTGCATCTGATAGGCTGGTTATCTCTTGGTTGCTTAAAAGTATTGGCTCTGGGGCTTTGATCTGTTCTTCTGTGTGAGACATAATGTTTTGGTCTGTTTGTGCCTGTTTTGTAGTGAGGGGTGGAGCCTTAGGTGTTCACCAGGGCAGGACAATCCAGTTGCTGGGTTGTGATGCTGTATGTGGGGGTGGGATCAGAGAAGGAGCAATGGTGCTTGTTCAGCTCTCTCTCGGATTTTGATTTCCTCTGATGCTTCCCACAAGCAAATTGGGCCCTTCTGGTGCTGGTTCGGGGGGGGGGGGGGTGCTTGTGTACCTTCTAGGGTCCTGTGGGTCTCTCCAGTGAACTCTCCTGTGTGGGTGGGAGCCTCTCCCGGAACCTCAACCCCCCAAAATTTTTTCAATTGTTGCTTTTAGGCTTTATTTTCCATGGCTGGGGCCCTGGGTTGCACAATCTGTCTCACTGCCCTTTTTTTGGCCTGGTTTATCTGCAGGCAAATGTGTGTCTGGGGTTAGCCAACCACCTTGCACGTCTCATTGGGTTTGTTCATTTCCTCCCCAAACCCGGTTCTGCTAACCACTGCCTCTTCCTGCCTGGACCCCTCTTCGCAGGCCACCAACTCCACCCCTCTTATCGGTCTGGATGAATGGTGTGTTGTTGTATGAGTTCAGTACAGTTCAGTTTTCTGTTTGTTTTGGTTGTGTTTTTGTTTCTAAATCTTTGTTATCCTTAAATTTGGTTGTGCAAGGAGGTACATTATTTTCTCCTATGCCTCTTCTTGGCCGGAAGTGCCCTCCCTGATAGCATCTTTTAAAAAATTAATTAATTTTCTTTTTTCACCCAAGGATATGTTCATTGATTTGAGAGATGGAGGGAGGAAGGGAGGGATTGAGAGACAGACATCAATGTGAGAGAGAAATATCAATTGGTTGCCTTTCATACATGCCCCAACCGTGGATGAGACCCACAACCTTGTTATATGCCCTGACTGGAAATAGAACCTGCAACCCTTTTGGTGTATGGGACAATGCTCCAGCCAACTGAGCCACCAACCAAAGATCCTTGGTAGTATCTCTTGATGCACAAAAGCTTTTAATTTTGATGAAGCCAATTTATCTATTTTTGCTGCTTTTGCTTTTGATGCCGTATCCAAAAAAATCATTGCCAAATTTAATATCATAAAGATTTTTCTCTTTCTTCCCCATAAGAATTTTATAGTTTGGCTCTTAAGCTTAGGTGTTTAATTTAGTTTGTAAGTTAAGAACCAAACTTTCTTCTTTTGCATGAGCGTATTCAGTTTTCCAGCACTGTTTGTGGTAGAGACTGCCCTTTTCCATATTGAGTGGTCTTGTCACCTTTGTTGAAAATCATTTGGCCATATATGTGGAGGTTTGTTTCTGGGCTCTCTATTATATTCCATTGGTTTTTATGTCCTTATATTAGTACAATACTTTCTATTGTGGTTTCTTTGTAGTGACATTTTGGTTTTTGGTTTTTTCATAATACAGAATGATTATATTTCAATACACAACTTGCTTACAACCAAAAAATAAAACAGCACAGTAAAAAAACAAAAAAACATGATATTACCTTTGCAATGCATGACATATGGTTAACATTTTAGTCATAAATGAGCTCTTAAGAAACCAGTTACAAAGACACTACTAATCCACGGGAACTGGAAAAAAGAAAATGATGTAATTCAGATGGCAATTAAGAATTAAGACTATGATGAGTGTGCTGAACAATGATGGAAGAAAAGACTTCTCTGAGGCACCACTGTAAATGCTGTGCTCTACAGTCTAACTCTCATGCACACTGACAGATTGATGAGGACCCTCTACAATTAGGGGTATGCTACTGTTTGAAAGTATCAATTTGGGACATCATTAGCCCCCAGCATTTCTGATGAATTAAATTTTTTCAACCAGTTAGTTGGAACAAATTTAAAATGAGTTAATACAACTGCGTGTTTACTGCACAGGAAACATGTAGTCAGTATCTGGCCCCCAAAACACTACCTGACTATCAATTTGTTCATCAACACAACCCAAGTGGTTGTGCACAACACCCCACTGATGATGACAGTGTAGGGAATAGAATCATTGTCAGCGTAAGAACTGTGTATGGAGCAGGTGGGTACCTGAAATATGGGGTGGAACACTTTGAAGTACATGACTGTCTAATGACTGTGCTGGACACCTAAATCTAGTAATATAAAATAGTAATGAATGTCTAATATAATTGAAAATTTAAAAAGGGCATTCTATACTGGGTACTAAAGGGAAAAAAAGGAAAACAAAGGCACTTGAAGGGAAACTACTGATTACAACAAGATGACTTCTAGTGAATACGTTTCAATCCATCCTACGGTGCGTGGAGTCAGACACATGCTGCCGTCAGTGTTCACAGGAGCTCGGGTGGAGCCCTTCCACAGCTTGTCCCAAGGCCTCCTGGGAGAAACGGCTCCCTTGCTCCATCTCCTGGGACTCAGTAGTGACATTTTAAAAGACATGTGAGTCCTCCAGTGTTATTCTTTTAAAATTTGTTTTGTCTATTTAGAGTTTTTTGAGATCTTATATGAATTTTACGCTGGGTACTTTCTTCAAAAAATGTCATTGGGACTTTGAATGGAATTGCATTGAATCTGCTGATTGCTTTAGTTAATACTGACATATTAACTATTCCCTCTTCAGTTCATGAATATGGGGTTGCTTTCCATTTATGCATGATTTCTTTCAGGAATGTTTGTAAGAGTAAAATACTACTTTTAAGCCTCTATTTTATTTGTTATTTAAGGATACATAAAAGGTTGTCGGGTTCATGACTTTTTTTTTATCTAGAAGTCACAAAATTATTTTTAAATGATTATTCTATAACAGATTTTTTACCAGTGTTCTTTCTTAATTATTATATCTAAACCACTGGCTTCTAAATTTTCTAAAATTTGATAGTTATCTTTAAGTTTAATTATATTAAGAACATAATAATACATTATTTTTCTGACCTTGTGAAATGTGAGAGAACCCTCCTCTGACCATTTTTTTCCAGTTTCAATTCTACCACTCAGCTCTCCTATCAAGTTTATTTTTCCAGATAAAGTTAGAATTTAGTTCCATTATTTGTTTAAGATTATGATAGCTTCAAGATTCTGTTTTTTTCAAATACAGCAGAGCTGTTGTGTTTAAACAGATTTTATTTTGTCGTGTTTATTGTATATTCAATTCAAATGTGGTCACTATTGTTCTAGACACTTTGAAAGTATAAAGGGTATATGTGTTTAGTGTACTCAGTGAGCCTTCAGTGATAGAGAAATGCATGCACACAAAATAATGAGAAAGCAGTATAATAGTCATGATTATCAGTTACTGAAATAAAATTAATGAATGAGTTAATAAGTGTTATGGGATAATTATTGTGGCTTTAGGAGATCACAAATTGTTTAATGAAAAAGTTATATTTGGGGGCCAACCTTTGACAAATTGGGGAAAAATTGAAAAAAAAGGCCATTTTTGGTAGGGAAAACAAGAAAGCAAATGCTTGAAAAAAGAAATAAGTATTTGTCCTGGGAATAATATACAGAGACCAACTTGATTCTAATGTGTAATTTATGTTGGAAACAATGTTGGTAATTTTTCTATACACAGTTCCAACTCATGTTTCTAGAGGACTGATAATTTTGTATGTAATCCCAAAATAATGTGGAGACTAAGGCTTTTGAGTGAGGTATGGACAAGTGAAAAGTTCTTTTAGGAAGTTTAATCTGGCAGCATTGTGTCATTCTAAATCTTCACTAAAGGACTGAAGACGAATGCAAACCATTATGGGTCTTTAGAAAATGCTGCCCGGAAGTTTTCTTGTGCATGTGTAGTCTATTTGCATAAATGTGGATGTGTAGGGGTGGGTGGCAGCATTTGTACAATACAACAGAACACGTTTTGTTTTTGTGTCTTACATTTGGGCAGATTTATCAATGTGATTCTCATTCCTGTAGTGTAAAGTGAAAATATTTCACAGTATTTATCATATTTGAAAGCCTTTACAGGAGAGAACATTATCGCTGTTTTCTGAGAAATGGAGTGGACTTTCTTTTTTAAAAAAAAAAAATGCATGCTGATTTTGGTCGGCTTGACTTCTTAAAGTGTTTTATACTGGATTTAGAATGTTAATATTTAGAAAAAAGAGAAGTTTGTACTAATGTAAACTTTAAGTGCCTGACTACAAAGCAGAATAACATTGAACATTACTATATTAACTCTTTATCAGAGAGAAAATTATGCTTTATTCAAAAAGTTTTGCTTAAGTATATGACTATACCCTATTTCTCAAGCTAAGTAAAAAGATAATAGCAATCTTAACAAAAAAAAAGAGTTTCTACTTCATTTTGAGTAGTGTATGAATCATAAGAGAAAAATGGGAAAGCACTGGAAATATTTAGCTTTTCAGAGGTTTTTTTTTTGAGATTTTATTTATTCATCTTTAGAGGGGAAGGGAAGGAGAGGGAGAGAACTATCAATGTACGGTTGCCTCTCGTGAGTCCCCTGCTGGCAACTGGCCTGCAACCCAGGCATGTGCCATGACTGGGAATTGAACCACGATCGTGTGGTTCATAGGCCTGTGCTCAATCCACTGAGCTATACCAGGCAGGGCAGCTTTTCAGAGGTTTTGAACTGTCAACCTTAAATGCTTTAGGGATCCAGTAAAGGCCAGGAAAGACAAATGGTTGAAAGTTTCTTGGACTTCTCCTCTCACTTCATTAGTAATAGAAATAATGCTTCTCAAATTGAGATAATTACGTAAAAACATACCCTTTTTAAAATAGCATTCTAATATAAACTATAAGGATTTCGTTATGCTGTTTAAATATTTTCACAATAATTTGTTTTGAACTTAACTACTTTTTACTTGCTATATATAAGCTTTTGAACATCCTTGCTTAAAACATAAAATTTCTTCATAGTAGGAAACAAAGCTACCATTAAATAGACATTAATGCTCCTTTAGACATTGTTGAGACAGATTATAAGTACATGTGGACTTTAGTTAGTGTGCTGCATTGATTGATACTGGTTAAAAGTATGACCCTACAGGTAATCTTTTTAAGCAGATAAAACTGTTCGGATACTTTCCCAGGATGATGGGATTTCCCTCCAAGCGTATCTCTTCAATGAGGTTCCGAATATAACGGGTGTCATTAGCCTTGCAGAATGTATCATCTGTAACCGAAGTTATGTTGTTAAACTGTAAAATAAAAGGGAAAAAGTGTTCAGATGTCTGAAATCAATCCTTTGTATGCTGTGTAATGGGATCTAAAAGTATTTTATCTAAAGAGTGATTTTTATTTTCATTTATTTTATTTTATTTTTTTACCTAAAATCTTAGTTCATGTCTATGGGTCACACATAAAAGTTCTTTGGCTTCTACATTTCCTATACTATTCTTAACCTCCCCCTGTCTATTTTCTACCTGCCATTTATGCTACTTATTCTCTGTACCTTTTCCCTCATTCTCTCCCTCCCACTCCCCTGCTGATAACCCTCCATGTGATCTCCATGTCTGTAATTCTGTTCCTGTTCTAAGTTGTCTGCTTAGTTTGTTTTTGTTTTAGGTTTGGTTGTTAATAATTGTGAATTTGTTGTCATTTCACTGTTCATATTTTTAACTCCGTTTTCTTAGATAAGTCCCTTTAACATTTCATATATTAAGGGCTTGGTGATAATGAACTCCTTTAACTTGACCTTACCTGAGAAGCACTTTATCTGCCCTTCCATTCTAAATGAAAGCTTTGCTGGATAGAACAATCCTGGATGTAAGTCTTTGGATTTCATGAGTTGGAATACTTCTTTCCAGCCCCTTCTTGCCTGTAAGGTCTCTTTTGAGAATCAGCTGACAGTCTGATGGGAACCCCCTTGTAGGTGACTGTCCCCTTATCTCTTGCTGCTTCTAGAATTCTCTCCTTCATGTTAATCCTGGGTAATGTAATTATGATGTGTGTTGGTGTGTTCCTCCTGGGGTCCAACTTCTTTGGGACTCTCTGAGCTTCCTGGACTTCCTGGAAGTCTATTTCCTTTGCCAGATTGGGGAAGTTCTCCTTTATTATTTGTTCAAATAAGTTTTTGATTTCTTGTTCTTCCTCTTCCCCTTATGGTACCCCTATAATTTGGATGTTGGAATGTTTAAAGCTGTCTTGGAGGTTCCTAAGCCTCTCCTCATTTTTTTGAATTCTTGTTTCTTCATTGTTTTCTGTTTGGTTGTTTCTGTCTTCCTTCAGGTCCACTCCACTGATTTGAGTCCCAGTTTTCTTCCCATCACTATTGGTTCTCTGTGCATTTTTCTTCATTTCACTTAATGTAGCCTTCATTTTTTCATCTAATTTGCAACCAAAATCAACCAGTTCTGTGAGCATCCTGATCACTAGTGTTATGAATTGTGCATCTGATAGGTTGGCTATCTCTTCATTGCTTAGTAGTATTTTTTCTGGAGCTTTGATCTGTTCTTTCATTTGGGCCATTTTTTTTGTCTCGGCTCTGAAGAGTGATATTTTAAACTATTGTACAATACATACTGTGTATCCTCATTGTAATAAAATCCTCTTTGTAGATTCTGAGCATATTTATTAAGATTTTTCATTTAGAGAGAGGGAGAAAAACTTTGATGGGCTGCCTTCCATACCTTACCTGGACCTGGGACCCAACCTGCAACCCAGGCATGTACCCTGACTGGGAATCCAGCCAACTGAGCTACACTGTCTGGGGCACAGCCTTTTTATTTTTAAATTTACAGCATGGCTTTGGGAGAACAGACTACTTGCTATTATAGTAGCTGGAAAAAGTATCCTAGTCTAGTTTCAACTCAAAATGCTACTGTGTCCTTAAATACTCTTTAAAGAAGTTTTTTGAAAAAACAAATAGGAATTTCTGTATTCTGAAAGATCAATTTTAGTTTTTTATTCCCTCCTCACTTTCCTTTACCTCAGGTAGATGTTGGACAATAAAATCAGTTGGAAAGTCTTCAGAAGGAAAGATCTACTGTTATTTGGACAAAGAAACACAAGCCACAGGTTTTTAATGTCCCTAACTTCAAATCCATGGGCCTGATTAACTAGGAGATACTAACTGCACTGCTGGAGATAAAAACCACTCTGAGAGCAGATCTCAGAACTAATGGTGCTGGTCCTTTCATTGTGTCCTGGACAGAAATGGGGCATGGGCAGGAGAATGCACTGGGCTCAGTATTACTACTTTTTGATAGGCAAAATTTACCTGTGAATGTGAGTTTCCTAAATTGACTCTTAGTGATTTAAATTAAAGTCAGATATTATGAAAGGAGTGGTTCCTACCTGGAGATGAATTACACGTAGACTTTCTGGTAAATTAAGAGGCACAGATTCCAGTGCATTGTGGTCCAAATAGAGGAAGGACAGGTTACTCAGTTTCTGGAAGGAAAAGGCACTTTTTCTTCAGTGAGGTCACTGCATTTTTTCACAGGATTCAAATTACACAAGTACATATATATATACATGTATATACATATAGATACTGATGCAGAGTCATCCATACTATTTATCTTTGCTATGATAGTATTTGGGCTTTGGGAATTTTTTGTTTTTTGTTTCACAAATGGTATATTTTGGTCCTTTGGGAAAGGTAGTAGAGCCCTGCTGCATCCCCACATTTCTGTCCACTTATATGATCTCTGAATACCCACTTACACCTGGCGTGAGTCCTTATGCCAGCACCTACGACCCACTGAGTTTGTCCTAGGAATGGCTAATAAGGTCCCTGTGCAGGATTGAATTTGGATCCTGTTACTGCCATAACTTGTCTTGAACCTGCAAAACTTCCTATTTCATATCAATTTGTAGCAAAATGAATACTCTAAGGGATATATGTATACTTTTTAAGTAAGATGTGTCAAAGCAATTTATTAAACACTTTTTTAGGTAAAAATTTTTTCACCTAAGGGTTAGATGTTGGATTACTCTTTATGATCAGTGGCTATTGTTATATAATATTTTATAATATGATTTCAATATGTACTTCCCCCTGACATTAACCTTCTTCCTTACATTTGATGTGCACCCTGTAGAAGAATTTGCTGATATTTTTTTTTTTAGAATTAACTTGCTTGTATGTTAATCCTTTCTTAAATATTCTCCATATGGGGCCCCAAACTTACATCTTCCCCAGTAGGCCTGTTTACATGGGTTAGAGTAATTTGACTTTACCAGTGGCTTTTACAGCATAAGCAAAACTGGAAAGTGCCTGAATTTATTGTTTCCATGCCAACTTGTCACAAATCCCTTCTGTAAGGCATGTGTAAAATCCAAAATATTCAAACATTCCTTTTGTGAAATGTTGATCATCTTCTGTAGGTCTTTAATATGTCAGTTACTCAAGGGCTTATCAACTTGAATTATAGATCTTCAAATTATAGGCCTTTTGTTTTATGTATTTTTAAAGGGAGTTTACTTTTTAAAGGTCTGGTAAGTTCCTTGAATTTTGCATAGCTTTGATGTGTGTCTAGAATGTCCCTTAATTCTGAAGGAGTGTTCCTTAAATGTACACAGGGGAAAAAATGGAATATTTATGCATTTTCTGGCACATTTTATGTTTATGGACAGATTGTACATTGTGTGATGACCATAAACTTTATAATAATGAATATTTGATATTTTTAGGTTCTTATCATCATAGTTACAAATTTTCCTCTTGAATGTGGTTGTCTGTTGCCAACAGTAGCATGATTATTCATCTTTTTACCTGGAGTTCCTTCCAGGACTAGAATGAGTGTATCAGAATTATGAGTAATCCTGAGCTGAGGTGATTACTTCTTCTTTTTAAAAATATTTTATTTATTTAACTTTAGAGGGGAAGAGAAGGAGAGAGGGAAAGAAATATCAATGTATGGTTGCCTCTCATGCGTTCCCTGCTGGGAACTGGCCTGCAACCCAGGCATGTGCCCTGACTGGGAATTGAACGATGATCATGTGGTTCACAGGCCCGTGCTCAATCCACTGAGCTCCACCAGCCAGGCCGAGGTGATTACTTCTTGTTCATTTAGAGACAGGTTGGCTACCTAAATCACAATAGATCACCTTCCCCTTTTTCTATACATATGTTTTCCTGAATTACTAAATTAAGAAATGTGTTTAATTCTCACTACATAATTTTGTTTTAGGTGCTGTAAATGGAATTCAAAAGAAAGGCTAACTACAGAATTTTATGGTCTAACACATTTAAGTATTAAAAGTAAAATTCAGTGTTTTACTTCAAGAACTTATTTCATTCTGGCATTGGTAAATTGCTAACATTTAAAGAAAAAGACAGGAAAACTCCCATTTTGAGGTTTTGTATAGTCTTGGTGCCCTGAGGGTATGAACCATGTCTGTATGAATAAATATTTGCTGTGTAAATAATTTAAAAAGATGGGATATGAAGTAGTCCATGAAACAAGATAAAGGTTATATAATTTTGTGAGGTACAGGCATAAACTAGACAGAAAGAGCCTAACAGTATGGCTGCTTACTATGTAAATAATTTGTTTATTAAATTAGAGTAGTCTTGAAACGTAAAACCAAATTCTAGACCAGATTTACTCTTTCCTTTATTATCATTGGCTATATAAAACTGACTGTGTTCAGTCATAGTATAAGATACTTACTTTGAATGTATTTGCTTTGATTCCTCTACTCTTGATTTTGTTGTATTTTGCATTAAATAAAATTAGCTTGGGAGGAAGAACTGGAAGTTTCAGTAGTTGATTTTCAGCTAGTGTAAGTTCTTCCAACAGAGAAAGTTTTGAAAAAGTACTGTCTTCTATATCTTCAATCAAATTTCCCGTAAAATCAAGTCGTCTTAAATTAGCTTAAAGGGAAAATACAGAAAAATACAAAAAATATACAGAAATAAGAATTTAAACATCTCATTTGTGTACATTTGATTGAATAGAATCATGTGAATTTTTTCTGGATTTTTTTGTTGGCTTGTTCCATTGTCATTGTGCTCTTAATCTGTTCTCTTAATCTTTCTAGGACTTATTACTTAACAACAGACAAAAAATTGTTAAAGTGATGCAGACTAGTTCAGTGTATGAATTTCTCTCTTACAAGTTCGTGTGTGTGTATTATGTGTCTGAGACAATTAGGAAATATAGTTGCTTCTCATTATTTGAGTTAGTCATGTATAAAATTGCTCTAAACATTGAATTAGTAAATATGGAACCACTACTCCCTAGGGACATACAGGTTCCTTCAAGCCTCTGGTTATACTCATCAGCTAATTCGTACATACTTTTATGCATGATTCTTTTAAAAGACATCGTATTTAGTATATATTATTGATACATTAACATTGAACTCAACAGCCATTAGCAGTGTAACTCAAACTTGAATGAAAATTACCTAACATGTATTTTCTACATAATGCACATCACAGCCTTCTTGCCTTTAGGAACAGTAGACAGCATTTCAGCACTCTACTTGGGGACCATTTTAAACAACAAAAAACACAAAATTGTGAAAAATGTGGCACCAAGTAGACTGAAAAGGACTGTTGTTGTCAGTATAAAAGCAGAAAGAAAAGCTCAAAGCGTTTCCTTGTTTGACGTTGACTGGGTAACTCAATTTTTTTTTTTTTTTTGCCTCTGTGTATATGTCTATAACTGACTGGGAAAGTACTGCGAATATTCATTTGGGGTTTACAAATAAATTTTAGCAAGTAGGTAAGTTTGAAAATACGGAACCTACAAATAATGAGGAACAACTGTACTTCAGTCAGTAGGGAGCTTCTATAGGCAGCATGAATCCAGTATCGTTAATCTTATAAATGTGTAGTGGGGTGATTGTACATTTCTTAGTGTGCTTTTCTTCAGAAGCACTTGACAACATAGGAATTGAGAATATGAAGGATTAGTGATTCAGGACTGGGACTAGGCACTGCAACCGTGGGGAATTTGCTGTGCTCTTGGAGGTGCCCTAGTGGCAAGGTTTTATAAAGTTTGATAGGACGGCAGAAGTCCAAGATATATAACTCAGGAGGGACACTAGTTCCAATCATATTTGAAGCATCTGAGGAGTTTGATTGTGTTTAATGCTGATGCCTGGGCCTCTCCCCAGAACTCAGTGAGAACCTCTGGGGACTTAGTGCCTGCCTGGTATTAGTATTTTAGAAATGCTTCCCCAGATATTTTAATTCATGCAGCCAGACTTAAGAACCATGAGTTAAAGTAAGGCAAAACAGTCTCTATGCTTTTATATTGAAGGTAGAAAATAAAACATTGTAATTGGAGAAGCATCCTGATAATATCGGGGCTACTGACTGCCTGAGGCAAATGGATCTTGAAGTATTGGGTTGAGAAGACATAGTTAGCCTATAAGTTAAATGGGCTATCAACATAGACACCAAAGTGACCAGTGAAGAAAGGTGACAGAGTAGAGTTGAATGGAAAAGACATTCACTAACAGATCAATGGGTTTTTGTACAATGTGGTAGGTACTTAAATAGGACAAAAGTAACTACCCTTGATGTGATAGGTCACAAGTATCTAGAATCTTGTGTTTATATGAGTTAAATACTAACATGAGTTAATGCTAATATCTTATTTAAAACTAACTTACGGATTTCCGCAAAATCTTTGGCAGTCAGCTTTTTAATTTTGTTGAATCGTGCATAAAGATAGGCTGATTCCTTTGGCAAGGGTGGTACAACATCAATGTCAACTTCTTCACAGTATACAGAGCCACTTAAACAAACACACAACAGGCAGGTGGGCATTTCTAATTGGGAAAAAATTACAAAAGTATAAACAATTAAAAAATATTTGGTTCCTATTAGTAACATTATTGCTACTATGAATTTAATTACTTATTAGAAAATATTTTACAGAATTATAGGTGATAGGAAAGATACCATGGTTATGATAGCTAGACACCTATACTGTAAGTGATAATTCATATTTTTGATTCTGTGATTCAGTCTCTTTTATTCTTTGCTTTATTATTGATCCTTTAATAGTTGCATTGATCAACAATTGTATTTCCTCATTTGAATACCAAAAAATTTGAAAAGCAGGACTTAAGGTAAACATGAGCTTACTTATTCCTTGGTGTGGCACAAACATGTTTTGTATTGGTGACAGCTAAGGAGTTTAGAAATTACTAGTTAGATAAGCAAAGTATTAACTTGGAAACTAGAGTCATCATAAACACTGTAGGGAATCCATTCACTCTACCATCATTATTGCATTACTTGTCATGCCTCTTTCATCCCTTTTTACTTTGAACAGGTTATTAGTCTTTATTTTTGATACCTTTTACTTTTTTGAAAAATTTTAGTGTTTTAAAAAATTATTTTTAGAGCATGTATTTTACAGAATATCTTTTAATTAGGTTTTGTACAGGGTCCCCATTTTTGTCAGGAATACAAGGGAAATGATACAGGGTCATCATTGCCATGAAACAAGGAGCACGTGGTATCTATTTGACCCGTCCCTGACAACGCTATCTTTGGTCACTTGGTTCATTTGGTGTCCACCATGTTTCTCACTCTGTAAAGTAAATGCTTTTCACTTTGTAATTAATAAATATCTTTCAGAGAGGTATTTTGATGTTTTAAACAGCTGATTTGTTATTAAATATCCACCCACTGTATTTTTCATCCATTGATTCTTACATAAATTGTTTATCACTAGGATAGCTGCCAAATAATGATTTTCTAATTCTATCATTCTTTCTATACTTGTTAGTTGGCATTCTGGTGTAAGGTGGAACATTCTCTTCTAATTAATTAATTGATTAATTAATTAATTCTACTATGAACTTATGAATTCCTTATCCTTGAGGTCATAACACATTACCATCATATTTCTTTTCATAATCAAATTGTCACGGATTAGCCAGTAAGAGCTCTTTTAAGCTCTTAATCCTGCCACAGCTTTTTTGTGGTTATATGACATACAAGAAATTGCACATATTTATTTGATTTATGTTTTTGACATAAGTATATACCCATGAAACCATTACCACAATCAGGATGATTAACATATCCATCACCCCCAAAACTTTCTCACGCATTTCGTAACCTATCCCTTCCAATCTTATATCAAGAGAATCATTTTTTATATACTCTTGTCTGGCTTCTTTCACTCTGTATAGTTACTGTGAGAGTCATCTGTTGTTGCTTGTATCAGTAGTGCATTTTTTTTTGTTATTGAGTAGTATTCCTGTGTCAATTTATAATCATCTCTTCAGGACATTTCAGTTGTTTCCAGTTTGGGGCTATTTTAAAGAAAGTGGCTAAAAACCATTACGTACAAGTTGTGTGGACTTAATGCATTAGTTTTCTTGGTTAAATACCTAAAACTAGAATAGCTTGGTAGGTGAGGTGTATGTTTACTTTTTGAGGAAAGTCCCAAACTATTTTCCAAAGTAGTTGTGCCATTTTATATTCCTATCAGCATTGCATGAGAGTTTGTTCCAATTGCTGTACATCCTCACCACCATTTTGGTATGGTTGAACTTTTTATTTTAGCCATTCAGGAAAGGTGTGTTGTGGTATCTCATGTTTTAATTAGTACTTCTCTAATGACTAAGGATGCTGAGCATCTATTTTTTGTTTATATATTTTTATTAAAAATATATTTTATAAAAATATATAAATATATTCAGTGTATTATATTGTATATAAATATATATTTTATATAAATTTTATATAACTTTATATTATATGTTTTATATATTTTATATATAAATATATAAATATATATATTTATAAAATATATCTTATTTTCCTAACTGAGCATCTGTTTATATACTATTTGTCATCCACATATTTTCTTTGATGAAGTGTTTGTTCATCTCTTTGCCTATTTTTAAAATGATTTATTTTTGTATTATTATTATTACTATTGAATTATAAGAGTATGTATTATGGATATAAGAAATTTATCAGATTTATGTTTTATAATTTTTTTCCTCCAATCTGTGGCTTGTCTTCTTATTTTTGTGTCAGTGCCTTTTGAAGAGCAAACATTTTAAATTTTAATGAAGAACAGTAGATTCCTCTATGGTTCACATATGTGTTGTATTTAAGAAATCTTTGCCAACCACTAAGATTTTATCCTATGTTTTCTTTGAAAGGTTGTATAGTTTAGACTCTTTATATTGAGGAATGGGGTTCATTTTGAGTTAATTTTTATGTGTGGTATAAGGAAGGGCTAAAGTTTTCTTTTTTCTTTTCCTAAAACTATCAGGCTCTTTCAGCATCATTTTTTTGATAAGATCGTCTTTTCTCCTCTGAATTGTATTGGCACCATTGTACACAATCAGTTTACCATATTGTTTGTCTATTTCTAGACTCTGTTCCATTGATCTGTTTATTTATTTTTATGGTAATACCACAATATCTTAGTTTCTAAAGCTTTATAATAAGTGTTGATATTAGGTTGTATAAAGCCTCCAACTTTATTCTTCTTCAATGTTGCAATGACTGCTCTAGGTTCCTTGCATTTCCACATAAATTTTAGAATTCCTGTTAATTTTTTAAAAAGAAAGTCTAAAAGAAAAAGAACCCAGAAAAGAAAGCCCATTAGGATTTTAATTGTAATTACATTGAATCTACAGGTAAATTTGAGAAAAATTGGTATCTTAACAGTACTGAGTTTTCTGGTCATTGAACATAATATATCTATTCATATACTTATTCTTTTTAAATTTCTTTTCAGCATTTTTGTCTAGACTATAGTGAACAGGTCTTTATAACATCTTTAATAAATTGATACCTATGTATTTTTTATATTTTGAAAAATTATTAAAAAGTTAAAAGTCACCATTATTCTTTGAGAACTTCCTGATTTTCTGGCTTGGTAAGATGTCCCAGGCCGATCTTGCCTTTTTCCTGCCCCAAGCCTGAAATCAGGTACTTCTTCAAAGAGGATTGGTTACTTTTAACAGAGAATGGCATTTAGAAACCAGGATTCGGATGTGGATAGTCTCCTTGCTACCAGAATCTCACTGCTTTTAGGCTTTTCCAGTAGATAAAGCTAGGAAATAGATTCATGTATATCTGTCTCTGTTCCTGTATGTAATAATATACATACATACACACATGTATATGTATACTCTCTGTGTTCTATATACACATACACACATACATACAAGGTCTGTCCAGAAAGTACCAGTGATGTAATTTGAAAAACAGAGACATCTATTGAAGAAGATACAAGATAAAAGAAACATTGCACATAGGACAGTGATGCCTCAGTCCCCTTCAAAGTAGACACCTTGAGACCTCACATAGTTCTCCGTCTCTTCCACTGTTCAAAACACTGCAGAGTCCTTTGTTATAATTGCCATCAGCTGCCTTGTCATATTTTCCTGAATCTCATCAATGGTATGGAATCTCTTTCCTTTTGAAGATGATTTTAGTTTTAGGAAAAGCCAGAAGTTGCAGGGTGCAAATTCTGAGCTGTAGGGGGGCTGAGTCACCTGCGTGGTTTGATGTTTTGCAAAAAAATTCTGCATGAGATGTTATGCATGAGCAGGCACGTTTTGTGTAATATAGCTGCCAATCACCACTTTCCCATAGGTATAGCCATTTTCATTGTACTCCCTCACTCAACCAAAGAAGAACAGTGGGGTAGTACTCCTTATTAATTGTGTGGCCTGGATGGTTGTACTTGTGATAGACAATACCTTACCAATCAGAAAACACAGTTAACATGGTCTTGATCTTGCTGCAACTTTGCCGTGCCTTCTGTGGGCATAGAGAACCAGGAGACTTCAATTGGGATTCCTGGGCCTTTGTCAGTAATAGCTGTAGACCCACCATTCATCTCTATTTATGACCTTCTTGAGGAAATCTGGTTCATTGGCAGCAGTTTGAATCAAGTCATTAGCAACTGCAGCACGATGTTCCTTCCGCTCTGGTAGCAAAAGCTGTAGAACAGATTTTGCCATGACATGTTTCATGCCAAGATCCTGCATCATAAACTCGGACCCACTAGTTTTTGGAATCCCCAGATCATTTTTTAGTTCTTGCACTGTCACTGATCTTTGTTGATTGTAGCCCATGCACATTCAATATTATGAGGTGTTCTGTTGTTGCAGGCCTTCCAGAATATGGATCACTTTCAACAGCTTCTCGACCACCTTTGAAACATTTGTGCCACACTTTTATTTGTACGGTGCTCACTGCATCATCCCAGAAAGCCTTCTGAGTCATCTGAATAGTTTTTGTGGAGTACTATTAAGCTTAATGCAAAATTGAATGCAGAATCATTGCTCTACTTGCTTAGTCATTTTGAATGCAATGGCCACACAGTACAGATGCTGACTTAATGCCATCTACCGCTTCCACTGATTAGTAGTCTCTCTGACCAGGGACTGAACCAGCAATACAGCATGTGCCTGGATCAGGAATCAAACCTGTGGCCTATCTATCAGTCTATGGGACAATGTTCCAACCAACTGAGCCACCACACTGGATAGGGCGAGTGTAGTCATCATTGGTCACTCATGCACTTTCCTGTTTATCCTCCTTGGCTTCCAGGTTACATCAATGTCATGCAAACCATTTTCATTATAATAACATTGGCTGGACTTTTTCTGGGTAGACCTTTTATATATACACACACACATGCACACACAACATATACACATAAAAACAACATATGCATATATATACAACATATACCTGCTCACACAGAAGGACAAACACATCTATATCTGTTTCTGTATCTTTGTATGCAAGCCATAAGTTGATGATAATATCTTCCATTCCCATTTAGCTCCACAGTGTTCATTCTAACCTTCCCCCTTTTCATAATTGTAGCACCCTCTCTGACAGAAACCTAGCTTTCATTTTTCCACAGTGTGTTTACTTCATATTATTCAGTCCTAGGACAGGCATTAAGTAGTTTCCTTGTTGCTACAAATCCATTCACTGGAATTTTAGTGTTTATTTACTGTTTTTATTTTAGCCTGAAGGTGTGCTGTCAAAATACTGAATTTAAGGTTGACTTGGATTAGATTTTCTCCCATTTGGTCTGTAGGTTACTAGTCTTAGTTTTTTAATACCCTTATTGAGTTTTTGTTCTTTTTAAAAATATTTTATTTATTTTTTTAGAGAGAGAGGGAACAGAGGGTGAGAAACATCAATATGTCAGAGAAACTTCAATCAGTTGGCTCTTGCACATCCCCAGCTGGGGACCTGGTGCATAACCCAGGCATGTGCCCTGACTGGGAATCAAACTGGTGACCCTTTGGTTCTCAGTTTGCCGCTCAATCCACTGAGCTACACCAGCCAGGGCAACAAGTGAGCTGATGCCTGTATATGTTCTTATATCTCCTTCTTTATGAGACAAAAGGCAGCATACTGTAGGTACAATTTTTCTTTGTATTTTCATATAACACATTCTGGAAATCATTTCATGTTAGTTCATTGAGATCTTCCTTGTTTCTTTTTACAACTGCATAGTATTTTTTGTGTGAATATATCATACTTTATTCAAACAATAGTCAATGTATGGGCAGTTAGATTGTTGCCAGTATTTTGCAATTGCAAGTAATGCTTCAATGATTTGCATATGAGTTTACTTTCAGAGATTTATCTTTAGGATACATTTCTAGAAGTTGATTATTATGTCACAGAGTAAATGCATATTTGGTTTTATTTAGGTATTGCCAAATTCCGGTCCAAAAGTGTAGTGCCCATTAACATTCCCACCAGTAATGTTTGAGGTTGTCATATACACCCCATACCCTCGCCAGTAAAATATAGTAGTATATCGTAACACTTTTAATTTTTCTGAATCATTTAGGTTAAAAGTGGCATTTCATTGTAATTTTAAGTGGTGTTTCTTTTTGTGTGAGATTGAACATCTGTTCATATGTTTAAAGGTCATTTTTTAAATCAGTGAGTTATATGTACATCTCTTTCACCTTTTTTTCCAATGGGCTTTCAGTTAATTTCCTTTTCCTGGAATTTTTACTTTTTATATGAATTTAGAGATATTAACTCTTTCTCTATCTTAATCCTCACCCAAGGACATGCTTATTAATTTTTGACCGAGAAGAGGTGGGGTAGTCAGAGAGAGGGAGAGAAACAAAGATGTGAGAGAGAAACATCTGTTGATTGCCTCTAATACTCTCTCTGACCAGGGACTGAACCAGCAATACAGCATGTTCCTGGATCAGGAATCAAACCTGTGGCCTATCTATCAGTCTATGGGACAATGTTCCAACCAACTGAGCCACCACACTGGATAGGGCGAGGTAATAACTCTTTATCAGTTATATAAGTTACAAATATTTTTGTCAATTTTTAGTTGTCTTTGACTTCATTTGTGATTTTTTTTGCTATGCAAAATTTTATTTTATGGAGTTGAAGTTATTGACCTTTTCTATTATTGTCTCTGGATGTGGAAGCAACTCACACCCAAGTTATTTTCTATTATTTCTATGGTTTCACTTTTTAAATTTAGATTCAAATTTATTTATTTTTTAAAGATTTTATTTGTATATTTTTGAGAGACGGGAAGGGAGGGAGAAAGAGAGACCGGTAGAAACATCAGTGTGTGGTTGCTGCTCTTGCTCCCCCAACTGGGGACTTGGCGCTGCAACCGAGGCATGTTCCCTGACTAGGAATAGAACTGGTGACCCTTTGGTTCACAGGCTGGTACTCAATTCACTCAGCCACACCAGCCAGGGCTAGACCCGAATTTATTTGGAGTTTAATTTTTGGTGTAAGGTATACATCTAATTGTAGCCCTTTTCAGTTGGCTACTCGGTTGTCCAAGCACAATTAAAATAAAACATTACCTTTGTTTCAGTGATTTTAGATGCTGACTTTATCATATTCTAAATTTCTACCTGTATTTTTGTCTGCTTCTGGGCTTTCTATTCTGTCATGCACTTGGTATCATGTTTTTTCAGACTGAAATATTTTTACACTGTGTTCTATTGTGTGTGGTACATCTGATTCCTGTATATACCTATCATTTTTCAGTGTTTCCCTGGCTGTTCATGCAGATTGATTTTTCCGGATGAACTTGTTAATGATGAACTCCTTTAACTTGACCTTCTCAGGGAAGCACTTTATCTGCCCTTCCATTCCAAATGGTAGCTTTGCTGGATAGAATCATCTTGTATGTAGGACCTTGCCTTTCATGACTTTGAATACTTCTTTTCAGCCCCTTCTTGCCTGTAAGATTTCTCTTGAGACATCAGCTGACAGTCTTAGGCACACTCCTTTGTAGGTAACTATCTCCTTTTCTCTTGCTGCTTTTAAGATTCTCTCGTCTTTAGTCTTGGGTAATATAATTATAATGAGCCTTGGTGTGTGCTTCCTTGGGTCCAATTATTTTGGGACTCTCTGAACTTCCTGGACTTCCCAGAAGTAAGTATAGTTCCTTTGCCAGATTGGGGAAGTTCTCCTTCATTATGTTTTCAAGTAAGTTTTCCATTTCTTGCTCTTCCTCTTCTCCCTCTGGTACCCCTATGATTAGGATATTGAAGTGTTTACAGTTGTCTGAGAGGTTCCTAAGCCTCTCCTCATTGTTCTGAATACTTGTTTCTTCTTTCTGTTCTGAATGTTTATTTCTTCCTTCTGGTCCAAATTGCTGATTTGCTTCCCGGTTTCCTTCCCTTCACTCTTTGTTCCCTGTACATTTTCCATCATTTCACTTTGCACAGCCTTCACTTTTTCCTCCATTTTGTGACCATACTCAACCATTTGGCAAGCAGCCTGATTATGAGTGCTTTGAACTCTGCATCTGATTTGTTGGCTATGTCTTCATTGCTTGGTTCTATTTTTGGCGCTTGGAACTGTTCTTTCATTTGGGCCATGTTTTTTGTTTGTTTCAGTGATCCTGTTATATTGTAAGGGGTGGAATCTTAGGTATTCACCAGGATGTGGCATCCCACCTCATTGCACTGTGGTGCTATATGTGGGAGCAGGGTCAGAGAGGGAACAATGCAGGTTGCTCAGAAGGGCTTTAAGTTACTTCTCCTGCTACCCACAAGCAAACTGGGCCCTTCTGGTGCTGATTCCTCGGTGGGTGGGTTTGTGGGTCTCTCAAATGAACCTTCCTATAAGGCTGAGAGTTTCTCCTACCCCTGCAATTGCCATCAGTTTTTTTCAGTCAGAGGTTTTAAGGCTGTATTTCACTGTATTGGAACCCTGAGTTGTGTGGTCTGTCTTGCTCCCCAGTTCTTCCTCTTTTTATCCTCATGCAAATGTGGGACCACTGGGTCCTCCAGCCACCACCTTGCTGCAAATCCTCCCCATCCTGGCTGCCCCTTCTCTGCCCCTCCTACTGGTCTGGACGAATGTTTCTTCTTTAACTCCTTGGTTGTTGGACTTCCATACAGTTCAATTTTCTTGCAGTTCTGGTTGTTTTTTGTTTTGAAATTTGTTGTTGTTCTTTTTTGATTAAGCAAGGAGGCAAAGTGTATCTGTCTACACCTCCATCTTGGTCAGAAGTTACACTATATTTTTTATCATTATTTGGGAGTGTACATATTCTTTATACTTATTTTAAAAACATTTACTATAAAACAGCATGCTATGTTACATTGGCAGCAGCCTCATACATCTTGTGTTTACTGGGTCTCTTGATTGTATTATTTCCTCTTGTCTTTTATTTAATGATGTATTGTTTCATACAGTAACATTCTGTACCAACTTGTAGCCTAGGTGCAATAGGCTAACCATAGGTATGTAGTAGACTATACCATCTTGAATTGTGTGAGTACACTCTGTTATTTGCACAACAAAATCATGTAATGTTGCATTTCTCAAAATGTATCTCCATCATTAAGCAGCACATGAGTATATATAGATGCTCCTCAAGTTAACAGTGGAATTATATCCTGATTAACAAAAACTTGGAAATGCTGTAAGTTGGAAATGCATTTATTATGCCTAATACATTGAACATCTTAGCCTAGCCAGCTTCTACTGAATGAATATTGCTTTTTCACCATATAAAGTTGAAAAGTGTATGTTGAACCATTGTAAGTCGAGGACAGTCTGTATAGCCATCTCTTCCTCATCTGTGAGTTTCATGAAGGCAAGAATTACATTTTATTTATGTTATCCTCAGGCTGTAATGGTACATATGCTTCTTGACTTATGATGGGGTTACTTCCAATAAACCCATCATAAGGTGAAAATACAGTACAGTGCCTTAGCCCCGTGGGTCAATTGATTGGAGTGTCATCTCGTGCACCAAAATGTTGCAGGTTTGATTCCCAGTCAGGGTGCATGCGTAAGTTGTGATTCAATCCCCAGTCAGGGCATGTATGAGAGGCAGCCAATCTATGTTTTTTCTCTCATAGCCTAGCCTAACTTAAATATGATCAGAACGCTTACATTAGCCTACAGTTGGGCAAAATTATCTAACACAAAGCCAATTTTACAATAAAGTGTTGAATATTTTATATAATTTATTATGCATGTCACTTTGGAACCATCATAAAGTTGAAAACTCAAGTCACAACTTCAGCTCTGGCTGGCTGATTGAGCACAGGC
The DNA here is from genome assembly GCF_014824575.4 of Sturnira hondurensis. NCBI lineage: Eukaryota > Metazoa > Chordata > Mammalia > Chiroptera > Phyllostomidae > Sturnira > Sturnira hondurensis. The sequence continues at coordinate 2,150,294 of NW_028095541.1, read as the reverse complement.
CTGCGAACCAGAGGATTGCGGTTCGATTCCCAGTCAGGGCACATGCCTGGGTTGCAGGCCAGTTCCCTGCAGGCCAACTCCCAGCAGGGGACGCACGAAAGGCAACCATACATTGATGTTTCTCTCCCTCTCTCCTTCCCCTCTAAAGATAAATAAATTTTAAAAAAAAGTCACAACTTCAAAAGACTGAGTTTCAAAATAATCAGTGTTTAATGACTGTGTATTGAATTGATTTTATATAGACAGAAAGACATACTTTGTAGGAGTGAAACTTGGATTAAGCTTTGGTTGTTCTTGGATGTTCCTATTCCATGTTTCTCATAAAGTGAAATGGGAAATAATGTGCACTGCTAATATACTTATTTGACTTTATGGTTGGAGATGGAATTCTGTTTGGGTTTACTGTACAGAGGCAATTTTTGATTACTATAAAGAATATAGTTCCATCATAAGCTGTTTTTTAAAAGTCCTTTAAAAGCCCTAGTTCATGTGGCTCAGTGGGTTTAGCGCCAGCCTGGGAACCAAAGGGTTGCTGATTCAATTCACCTTTAGGGTAAGTGCCTTGGTTGTAGGCCAGGTCTCCCCAGCTGGGGATGTGTGAGTGGTAACTGGTTGACATTTCTCTTGCACGTTGTTGTTTCTCTCTTTCTTCCTCCCTTCCCCTATCCCTAAAAAAATAAAATAAATAAAATCTTTATAAAATTAGATAATGGGTATTCATACTTACCATCATTTTCTTTCTTAGAGGGTAATGATGTTAAACTCTCATCTTTTTGTAAATGAAGACTTTCCTCGTCAGATATTATTGTAGATTCTCTTTCCTATCAGAAATATAAAAATGTATCATCAGATGTGATAAAATCAAATATTGACTATAAAAACTGAGAGATCGTGGACAACATCTATATTTCCATAGGCATAGTTAATGGCATTTCTTTTATGTTTTATTAGGATTTTATGTATTTATTAAATTATTAAGTAGTGTAAATATTTGTTTAGCTTGCTTTTCCTTTATACTGTGGGCTTCTTGAGGAGAAGAACCAGGTCTTTTTTTATTTTTATATCTCCAAAAGCCAAACTTCGTGCTTCCTAAATGTTGAACATACTGAAATTCCAAATGGGAACTAAGGGAGAATTCTCTCACTTGGAATTAAAGTTTTTTTGAGGCAAAACCTAGAATGAATATTATGTAAAGTAGCTCTTTTAATTATTCTTTATGGTTTTTATTTGAACCGAGTTCCTAATATCACATTCTGCCATGTGGATCAGAACTAAAGCACTAGTCATGTCATGTGTAAAGCACTGAGTAAGCTCTTTTTGTCTCTTCTGGAAGCAACCCTTAATTATCCACATGCCTACATTAAGCCCTGGCCCTTGAGGTCCTTTTATTCCAGCCTACCCACCACACTCAGACCCACTGGTCTAGGCTATTAGCTCTAGGAGAATTCAGGTCTTTATCATTTACTCTGTCTTTCCTATTCTGGGAGAGAACATAATCTGCCGTTAGGCTAAAATCTATTTTGTGGGGCCCTTTGGAAGCCTTTTTCATCTTCAGCCCGTCTTAACTCCTTCATTTTCTCATGTGTACTGGTTGATCAGTCCCTTCCACTTTGTGTTTGTATATTAAGTGCCGTTGAATTCTGCTCCACTTCATTTATGTTAAGATGGACTTGTAAAGAAAGCAACATGAAGAAAAGAAACAGAATTTCTTTGACTTACTACAGTTTTGGGACCAAGGAATTTTGAAAGTATTCTAACTGATTGATAGTTTCAAATCATCCATGTGAGCCAATGTCTTATTATTACTATGGGCTGTTTTTTTTTTTTTGAAGCTATGACTAATAATACCTATTTTTTGTCTTAATGTTGGACAAGAATAATACTTGTATTTTAACTAACTTCATTGAAAGAAAATGTGATGTTAACATTTGCTCATCAGTGTGAGAGAGAAAGAGAGTGAGAGAGAGAAAAAGTAAGAAAGAAAAGGAGGGAGGGAAGGAGAGAGAGAAGGAGAAAGGGAGAAAGAGGACGAGTGGGAGGAGGGGAGAGAGAGGGAGGGAGAGAGAAAGAAAGAAAAAGAGAGGGCGGGAGGGAGAAGCAACTATAACATAACTAGTCATTCTTAAAATCTTTGCCATCTTATTTGTAATGGAGAACTTTGAGAAAGTTGATATTGTAAGATATTTGGCTGCATTTCTTATTTTTCTGTGTGTGTGTGTGCGCACCACTATAGGCAGGGGAAAGATATGTGCTATATTAACATTTTCCATACCCAGCAGTGTGTCGAGAAAACCACAAGTAGTTACTTAACCCATACAAGTGGAGTATGAAAGATGTAATGGAGTATTAATTTAATGAAAGTTAACATTTACTTGCTACAAACTGATAGAGTCTCAATTGTTGATTCTGAGTTAAAAAGAAAGCCCCATATTAAGTACTTTTTCTTTTTTTGGTACTGTAAATAGTTGACATATATAAATTATTGGGAAATACTATATATATGAAAATAATGGTACTCTTCTATTTATTTTCTTGAACCATTCTTCTTAAAATAATAGACCTTAAATTTGTAGTCCATCTTTATTTTTCCAAATATACATCTCCTACTTTATTTTGAGATAATATAGTATTTAAATATAGAGCATTGTATAATGCTAATACTTAATATATAAATCTCAGTTGGTCAGGGACCACCTTAAAGTTTAGTTTTCCTTAAATTTTGTGTTAGTTGCTATAGATATTGTTTGGTTACCATAGGTTTTATTTAATAATCTGAGAGACATGCATACTTTAAAAATATAATCTTAGGGATACTTATTTTCAATTACTTTGAATTGCTTAAAGTGCTTTTTCTTTCCTGTTACGTTATGAGACACATTGAGAAAAAACAAAAGCATGCAGTTAAATAGGCTAGACTATATTAAGAAGTTAAATTTAGAGTAGAAATAAGGTACCTTGATATTTTTTCCATCCAGGTATCGATCCTTGTAATCGTGGGTAGGTAAGATTTCTTCAAAATTATCTGCTCCATAATCAAAGATGATGCGTGAGTTCTGCTGAGTTGGTGGTGCTGGCTTTATCAGAGGCACAAACAGCAACAGAAGTGTAGACTGCAGAATCTTCATTTTAACAAAAATTAAGGTGACTGGAAGTTAATAAGATAGTAGTGGCTTGCTGATTGTAGAACAGTACTCCTTTATCCCTGAAAGTAAAAATGCAGACCATCGAAGCAATGTTTAAAAGCTTAGAGGACTTTTTGGCAGGGTGTGCGCAGTAGGGGCCAGAGAACAAATATTTAACCCTTAGTGATCTTTAATTAGATGCTAAAAGTTTTTGTGTCAGTGGTATTCTAAAAAACACTTTCAGAAAATGGTTTTATGTCTTTTCTATCAAGAAAATCCAAGCAATGTTGATGATTTCAGTTTCTTAATAATTATGTGCTATGAACAAAGGTACTTTTATAGGCTTGAAATCTTAGGATACCTGCAGTATAAATAGTTAAAATGAAGACCCAAGATCCTGTCTCCTGTGGGTTTAAAATATCATATTTCAGCTTTGCTATTTTATAGGAACTCTTGATTTGTATTAGTATAAACAAAACAAGTTTCAAGAAAAGTTTTTAAATTTAAACTTTAAAGCTAACTATGAAAAGTAGTCATTAATACTTCTTGATGGTATGAAATAGGGGAAAAGCCATACTTTTAATTTTCTTAGTAGATTTTTTTATCTTCATAGGTATCACTATTTTTAATTAATAGAATTGCTTTTTAAATCTAAACTATGAAAAATAAAAAATAGTATTGCAGACTAGAAAAATATAGAAATGCAATCAAGGATTAGGGGAATGTGATGGGGAGGATTTAGGCTACCAGTGTTTTTTATCTGGCAATGCACATTTCAGACTTTTTCTTAGGTAATTTCAAACAGAATCACTCAGAGTTCCTGGCACTGCATTGTAGATGCCAGTTCATCAGAAACTCAATGGTTAAAAATGAGGAATAACAAGATTTGTGTCGTTTGCAGCATTATTTTTGCGCCTGGAGGGTGAAGTAAAGTTACACAGTGATGTATACTAGTGTACTTGTTAAAAATAATTGTTTAAGGCAACTAAAACATTAAAAAATAGAGCTAACCTTTATATTTATTAAGACTGTTAGATGAGTCACAACTTAACAAATGATATTTAAAATAATCGGTCATGGGGGGAGCCTACCATTTTAGCTGTTTTGAAATTTTCTTGTGTTTTTTTTCAATACATGTTTGTATCTGTGCATAAACCCCAAGTGGGAGGGTAAATGAGGAAAGCTATGGATTGATTTCAAAATGCTGAGTAGAATTTCAGGGCCCAACAGCTTTAAAAGCAATTTCCATATGGGTAGAGATCTTTGCCAACAACATTCTTTCTCTAGGGTGAAATGTAGTGTGTTGTACAAGGAACTGTGCTTAAAATATTTGTAATTGTTGTGTTCAGTCTGTTTCTACTAATTATTGTAAGTTTGTGTTATTTTTACCTTATAAAATCAACACTAATGTTTTTGTGAATATTAGCTTATGAAGACCACATAGTTCTAAAATTATGCTTTTTATTTTAATGTTTCTAGAGGAGATAAGACATTTTTAATGAAATAATCCAGCAAACCAAAGCATAGTCTATGATCCACTTTTATTAAGAGTAAAAATATTGTTTTATACTATAATTAAATGTAAAAGTTCCTTTTAGCACAAATTATTTTATAATTTAGTCATTTGGGATTCCCTCTTCTTTGTACTAGTTGTGTATAAAATAATCAAAGTGTCAGAATCAGCCTTTTCAAAGTAGATATGATTTATAATTAGATATGATAATAAAAAATATTTTTGTTTCCTAAATGAATGAAACTATACATATTTAATATAAAGTTTATTTTTGTCATGCTTTGGTACTTTTAGCAATCAAGGTAACATTTCTCCTCTAAGCCAAAAATTCAGTAAATGTAAATATGGATAAATATTTAAAAATAGAAAAGGAAAGAATATTAATTTGTTCTCTTTTTATATTTGAAACTCTTTTAAGGTCCTTTCAAATTAAAGCTTGAATAAACTAAGGCTTGAATACTCATACTTTTATTTGAATGTGAATTTGTAAAAATTTAGTTGTGATATTTTGGGAGTTTGGTTGATATAAATTATTAATTTTATGGCTTTATGGGTACAATAAACTTTTTGAAGTCATTGAAAATGTCTAATTATGAACAGAAGATACTGGTTTGTTTTCACCTTGTGTGGCAGGTTTAACAGAATGTAGAGAGGTGAACTGGGTAGGAATTAAGTGTCAGACCTAGCGAATCTTAGAGATTAATAGTTTTAGTAATGGTATATATAGTTTGATAGTTTGTACTACAAAATATTACTTAGTGGATTATAATATCTTTTTTAAAAGTTATGACCAGGAATACAGTTCTATTGGCAATCGTTCATTTAGTAAAAGTTTATTGAGCACCACTTTTCTGCCAGAAATACAGACAAAATAATCACAGATGAGAAAAGTTCAGTTTCTCCCCTTTTTAGTAAATCAGCAGGAAGGGCAGCAAACAAATCATAGAATGCACAATGGGACCTGTTACACAGAAATGTGCAGGCTGTGATAGCCTGGAAGAGGGTGAGAGCAGAGGCTGTACCACACTGACATATGTAGAGAAAATGGGTGACAAGTGGCGATGGTGCCAGAGGGTAAGGTTCCAGGAAGCGGAGCATCAGCTAAGTGGGGAGGGTAAATAATCGAGAAAATTTATTAGTTGTATATAGCAAGAGCTTGAAGGGATAGAGAGAGATGGTGAGACAGTGGCCCAAAAGTAGAGATCAGACAGTACTAGAGGTCAGATTAAGGGGATTGTTTTTACTTTGCTAAGGTGTTTGGGCTTTTTTCTGGAGCCAGTGAGAGACCACTGAAAGATTTTTTTTAAGCCGGTAGTGATATGATTCTATTTTAATATTAGCAATATCTCACTAGTGTCACATTCCTGAAGAATACCACTATTTGTCTATTGTATGGGTTATTGACACTCATTAATGGCCTAAAATAACATACATTTATTATCTCACAGTTTCTGTGGGTCAAGAGTCTAGGCATGGCTTTGCTGGGTTCTCTGCCTCAGGATCTTACCTGAAAGCTGTAATCAAGTTGTTGGCTAGGGCTGCACCCTCACTACAAGAGTTGAGTAAAGTAAAGGACTGTGTGTGAGCCCATGTGGTTGTTGACCATAAATCCTTGCAGAATGTGGGACTAAGGGCCTTGTTGTCTTGCCAGATGTTGGCCAAAAGCCACCCAAGATCCTTGCAGTGTGGCCTCATCTATCAGGCAGCTCCTAACAAGGCAGGTCATTTCTTCACAGCTACAAAGGGAGATAGTCTTCCAGCAAGATGGACAGTATAGCCTTTATAGCAATCATGCACATATAATCACATATATGTCATCTCACCTTTGCCATGTTCTGTTGTTTAGAAGCAAGTCAGAGGTCATAGCCAGTCTGAAGGGAAAAAACAACACAAGATACTAAACATATTCAGATTTGCACTGGTTTGAAAACCCATCTTCTTGCCCAGAGTTAGCCAAACACAGTGTGAGGGAATAGTCCCTAAGACCATCCTCACTTCTTATACCAACTGCAAGTTTGGGGGTGGGTCTCAAAACCACCCACACTTTTGATAATTTGCTATAAGGACTCATAGAACTCACTGAAAGTCATTGTAGTTATGGTTTATTAGTGAAGAATACACATAAATATCAGCCAAGTAGATACTTTGGGCAGAATCTGGGAGGGTTTCAAAGTGCAGAGCTTCCGTTGTTCTCTCATTGCATTACCCTCCTGTCATTGATGTGTTACAACACACCTTGCCAACCAAAAAGGTGTTACCAAACCTTGCTGTTCAGTTTTTTAAAAAAATGGGGCTTTATTACATAGACATGATTTATCAAGTGTCCACAGGGTTGAACTCAGCATCCAGGTCGACTGATACTGCATGACTCAAAGCCCCCATCCAAAGTCACATGGTCTTGCTGTCTCTTTCTGATATGTCCAACCCAACCCTAAGACTATCATTGTATGACTGGTTCTACCCTAAGATCTTGATGTGATGACTCCAGTTCTGAACAAAGATATTTGTTACCTCTCTTTGGGGTAAACTTCTTTACTGTACAGTTCCCAGAAGAAAATATGTTTGACATTTACATAGTTTTCTACTCTACAAAGAACTGTTATATCCTAGTAGAAAGCTATTTGGCTTTCACTGCACAATAATAAAAGATCAAAGTTGTCTACGGCTCGAGAGCAGGCATTTATCCAAGATTGAGTGAGTTTTCTCTGTGGAGTTCTTTTTGGTGACCCTACTGCATTATCCTTTGTATCTTTGTAGGATTTTGTATTCTTGAAGGTGTCCCATCATGCTGTACATTCTACCTTCTTAATTGTCTCTCAGCAGCAGGCAACCAAAAATGTGTTGAATAGAATTGAGTGTTGGAAAGAAGGTTTTTTTAAAATTGTTGTTCAATTACAGTTGTTCTTATCCCCCGCCCCCCCCCGCCATTACTCTCCCCTGCCCTACCCACCATCCTCCTTGTACCCCTTTCCCCGCCTTTGTCTTTGTCCATGGGTCCTTTATACATGTTCCTTCACTCTTCCTCTTCTTTCCTCTGTTATCTGCCTCCTCCCTTCTGGTCAGGAAAGAAAGGTTTTCCAGGAGAATTTTTATTTTGGGGGAGGAGAAGGATGCTCAGTTTTACTGAGAAAGAACAAGTAACTAATAAGTAGACTGAGTTTCAAAAAGCTACAAATGAGAAGAGTCTTTTCTTTATTTTCTTTATCCTCTAACTTTACTGAAAGTAATATAACTTAGGAGTCAGAATACGTAAGCATTAGTTCTGGATTTATTTTCTTTATTTGTTAGACTAGAATCCAGTTCCTATGGTTTCTCAACCTCAGCACCATGAAATTTTGGACTGGATATTTCTTGGGATAGAGATTATTACATGCACTATAGGACATTTAGCAGCATCCTGCTCTCTGCTCACTAGAGGCTAGTAACCCACTTTCTACCACCCCCCCCCCAGTGACAACCAAAATTTGTCTCAAGACATTGCCAATTGAACCCTGAGAGTAAAGTCACTGAGAACCACTGAGTTGCAAGGTATTCATAGATTCTTTAAATACAACATTCTAGGATTTTGTGGAAAGTCTGTGGTTTGAATCTCCATCTCATATCTCATGGTCTTGCCTGAAGACCTGTCATTTTGTCAAATGAAATACAAATGAGAACTGAGAAATTCTCAAATTAAAGGCTAACATTTCTAAGGGAGGGTTAGTTTTAAAAATGTATCATATTTGTGAGTTTAATTTTTCTGAATAGTATATAAATCTCCATTTAGTGAATTTGCAACATATTTAGGTTATAATGACAAACATGTTCATGATTCTGTGATATTTACTTGCTAGGAATAGTTATTTAGGCAACTGGAATGTAAAAAATTTTGGATTTTAGCCACTGTGATTTAATTTTGTATCCAGCTGTTGTTATATTTTATTTCTAAGATTTAGGAAAAGAGTGGATTTGGAATCAGGAAACCGGGGTTTTAATTCTAGCCATCCTGCAACAGTAAAAGTATACAGAACAGACAAGGTCTCTTTCCTCTCTTTTGTTCTTGTGGACAACTCCAAAGGCCTAACTTAAGTGTTAAGTGTTTCACATGATACATACACATCTGCATTCTAGTTTAATGGTTCTAGTTTGATGAATGATGGCAAATGTATAGTGTTTCAAGTAATATTTAAACCAAACTAAAAATTCCTAACTAGTACTATTGCCAGCAAATTTATGAAATAGTATTTATTTTTATTTTCTTTCTATAAACTAAATATGTGTTACACTTTTATGTTTATTAATTAAGCTTAGGTTCATGGTATGATTTGGATTTATTTGTTAGTGGTCACATGGTTCAGCCTAATAGCTAATATAACTAATACTTTGAAGTGTAATGAAAAAAATAGATGAATTTTCATCATTTTATTTCCTGTTATAACTATCAAATCACTGATTTGTATCAGTAGCTCTGGTAGATACCTGCAATTTTGATGTACTAGTTGAAGAAATACTTTATTCTTCACTTTCTCCTAGGGAAAGCATTGGGGTGGCTTTGTTTTGTTTTTAGTGAGAAATACTTGGGGAGGATTCTCAAAAGATAGTTGTTAACTTGTCTTCTCTTTGGGCCCTATAGCTAGAGGGCCATTGGAAAGAGGAGCCAGAGCAGGGTTGACTTCTTCTTCCTAATATACTGAAGGATTTAACCTTATACTGGCCAGAGTGCCCTGTAAGGCGTTGGAGGGAACCGTGCTCTGCATGGTTGGAGGGGCACCCTGTCAGGCCTTTGAGCTGAACTGTCAGATAGGTAGTGACTTCTACTATGTTTGTTGTCCATATATGATTTAAGCATGCTCCTTTCTCTCCCTAATGAAACCTTTAGTAAAGTCTCTCTTGTTCACTGATTTTTTGTATGAGTAGAATCTTGGAAGGAATCCCAAAGACTGCTGATTCTGTTTTGGTTTCTCTGAGAGGGCACTGAGGTGTGTGCGCAACACAGCTGACATTTGGGGAGCGTATAAATCCAACAGGTTGCTGGGCTGAACATGCTGAAATGGTTCCTTCTTGTTGGATACCTGTGACTATCATAGGCTTGTTAAAACTTTTGTTAATGTACACTGTTTCTCTTTATCCTCTAACAGCTCTGTGAGAAACGCCTTCCTTATGGAAATGGGGAGAGGGAAGCTTCCAGAAGTTAATGAACTTACTGAAAGTTACCTAGCTTAATTAGAAGTCTGAAGTCAGGCTTCTATTCAGGCACATCTGATTTCAAATTCCTTGTTCTGAATTGCTAAATTGTGCAGCTGTATTCTTAGATAAGGCTGTTCTTTGAGGATTAAAATTTATTTTCTTTTATCAGTTTAGGAGGAGATAAAAAAACAGAAGCTCCAAAATTCTGAAAATTGTAGGGTTTTATTTTTATTTTTAACTGTGAAGAGGTGAAATAAGTGATTGCCACATTACTATATTAATCGTGCTCTGGAAGTATGTTTTCTCTATCCTTACCAGTCAGTTCCTACTCACACATATTCTGTGACGCCTTCAACTACTTCACCACATCCTGGCCAGAAGTAAAATTAGGATATCTGTAATCACATAACTTTTCATAGTTTCTGCCACTTAAACATTTTCTTTCTTTCCTCCATGTGTTAGAGTGAATGGTTTTGTCTTCTTCCTTAAATTTTCAGTAACAGCTTTATTGAGATATTTCACATCTCATACAAGTCACCCTTTTAATATATACAGACTTGTACTTTAATATTTTCAGGCTTATACAACCATCATCACAATAAATTTTAGAATATTTTTATCACCCCCAAAAGGAACCTTCTGTTAGTGGTAGGAAGAACAGCACCAGGTATTAGATGGGTGGGTCCAAACCAGACCTTGGTTCAGCATCCTTGGCACTTAACTTTTGACTAGGAATGAATTCAGAGCTAAGACTCAACACTATAAGAAAAAAATTATTTAGAAAGTGACAGAGGTAGAAATGGATGGTGGAAGAAATGGGCTCAGGAAGTAATGTACAGAGGCAAAAGAAGGGCCTTTGGAGCTTAGGAGAGAGGACGGTAAAGAAAAAGAAAGGGAAGGGGGAAGAGAAGGGGGAGAGAAAGGCTTGGTCCTGCTTTTGGAAGGGAGACCCCCACTGGGTTCTCCATCCTAAAGGCTTTTAAGGGTGCACATTTTAGGAGAGATTCCAGGGAAGGATTTCAATAGAATATTCATCAGTTTCCAGGTATGTCCTTTTAGGGTCATGGTTTCCATTGATTGGTCAGTGCAGGGAGGGAAGGGGGATGATGGGGCTCATTAGCCAGTGCAGCTCGTCTGTAGTCAGCCATTGCCAAATTTGTCTGGTTTTGTTGCTTTTCTGGGACTGGAGCTGAAGCACAACTGAGGCCTAGCATTATCTTTAGGTAGGAAAGTTCAGGTGATTGAAACCACATGACTAACCATATGAAAGGTCAGGGTGGTCCAAACCAACAACCTGTGTGTGAAAGGTTACCCTGGGAACAAGGTCCTTGTTTTCTCAGTTTTGCCTGTTGCTAGGCACCTGGGGCGTTCTGCCCTGGTGACCTTCTGTAGCTGGCCCATCATCCTCGTTCTGCTGTCTAACTGCCTACCACACGTCTACCCATTGTAAGTACTCCACGCTTCTCTATTTCCCTGCCCTCTAGCCCAAGGCAGATGATAATCTATCTGTTTCTGTAGATTTGCCTGTTCTGGACATTTCGTGTGAAATAAATATAATATGTGGTCTTCTCTGATTGACTTTTCACTAGTATAATATTTTCCTGGTCCATTCATGCTGCAGTATGTGTCATTACTTCATTGCTTCTTTTGGCAGAATAATATTTTCCTCGTGTGGATATACCACAGGTTGCTTATCAGCTGATAGACATTTGGGTGCTTTAAGCTGTTAATGGATAATACTGCTATGAAAATGTTTTTCTGTGAACATATGTGAGTGTTTCTCTTGGGTATACTTCAAGGAGTAGAACTGTTATGTCACAGGTAACTCTAACTTTTTGAAGAACTTCCTGACTTGTTTCTAAAACAGCTGTACCGGACTTCTGCCAAGATGGAGGCACAGGTGGAAACACTGTGCCTTCTCCCACAACCAAGTTTGAATACAACAAAAGGTTTGGAGAACTAGGACACACCCAAAGACCAGAAAATGGAATTATACGGAAGTCCGACAGCTACGAACTGTTCAACGGGGACGGTAAGAGAGGCGGAGCCACCAGCGGAGCTGGGTTGGGCAGGACAGATCCCCCAACCTAGGCGCTAGGCGTGCGGGCAGCCCGAAGCCAGTCGGGGTGCGGGGCAGACTGAACAAGGTCACACATTCTCGCACAGTGAGACGGACCATGCAGGCCCCAGGGGACAAACCCAGTGGTGGAGGGCTGACAGCGGTGGCACACTCGCGTGCAGTGGAATGAAACGCGCGGGCCTAGTGACGATGGTGGCTGCCGTGCTGGTGGGGGTCTCGGCAGCGGGCGGCCGAGGGCGGCAGAGGGAAGCCATTGTCCCTCTTTGACCCCGCCCCCACATACAACGTCACAACCCAGCGACTTAGTTGCCCTGCTCTGGTGAAAACCTAGGGCTCCGATCCTGCTATGTAACAGGCATGAACAGCCCAAAAGATGGTGCAAGAGGAACTCAAAGTCCCAGAGCCAATAACTCTAAGCGACCAACAGATTGCCAGCCTCTCAGAAGCCCAATTTAAGACACTATTTATCAGGATGCTCACAGAATTGGTAGATTACAGTCACAAATTAGAGGAACATATGAAGTCTAAACTAATTGAAATGAAGGGAGATGTCCAGGAAACTAATAGTGATGGAAAGGAAACTGGGACTCAAATCAATGGAATGGATCAGAAGGAAGAACGAAACATCCGACCAGAAAGGAATGAAGAAATGAGAATTCAAAAAAATGAGGAGAGGCTTATGAACCTCCAGGACATCTTTAAACGTTCCAACATCTGGATTATAGGGGTACCAGAAGGGGGAAAGAAACAGCCACGAGTGAAAAACGTATTTGAACAAATAATAAAGGAGAACTTCCCCCATCTGGCAAAGGAAATAGACTTCCAGGAAATCCAGGAAGCTCAGAGAGTGCCAAAGAAGTTGGACCCAAGAAGGAACACACCAAGGCACATCAGAATTACATTAGCCAAGTCTAAAATGAAGGAGAAAATCCTAGAAGCAACAAGGGATAAGGGGACAGTCACCTACAAAGGAGTACCCATCAGACTGTCAGTGGGTTTCTCAAAAGAGACCTTACAGGCAAGAAGGGGCTGGAAAGAAGTATTCCAAGTCATGAAATCCAAAGACTTACACCCAAGATTGCTTTATCCAGCAAAACTTTCATTTAGAATGGAAGGACAGATAAAGTGCTTCTCAGATAAGGTCAAGTTCAAGGAGTTCATCATCACCAAGTCCTTATTATATGAAATGCTAAAGGGACTTATATAAGAAAAAGATGATGAAAAATATTAACAGTGAAAGAATAGCAAACACACAGTTATTAACAACCACACCTAAAACAAAAGCAAACCAAGAGGACAGCTAGATCAGGAGTGGAACCATAGAAATGAAGAACACATGGAGGGTTAGCAACAGGGGGGTGGGAGGAGGAGAAGGGGGGAGAAGGCACAGAAAATAGCATAGATGGTAGGTAGAAAATAGATAGTGGGGAGGGCGAGAATAGTGGGGGAAATATAGAATCTAAAGAAATTGAGACGTGGTTATAAACTAAGGGGGGGGGAGAATAGTGGGGGAGGGAGTGTGGGGGTGGAGGGGAATGAAGGGAGTAGAACAACTGTAATGGTATAATCAATAAAATATATTAAAAAAATAAATAAATAAAACAGCTATACCATTTGATATCCCAACCCGTGGAACATGAGGGTTCAACTTTTCCCACCTCCTTGCTAAGACTTGGTATTTTTTAATGGTTCATTTTTAATGTATTTTTCCACTACCCTTATCCCCCCATCCCCTCTTCGCCTCCACTGCCCCTCCTTGACAGTCACCACACTGTTGTCTGTCTGTGAGTTCTTTCTTTTTGTTTCCAACTCTCCATTCCCAGTCTCTGTCCTTAAGAGTTGTCAGCCTGCTATGTTAGTGTGAAAGGGTATCTCATTGTGGCTTTGATTTACATCTCTGTGATAGCTTCTTAGGAACTTACAAATTTTTCTAGGTAAGATATATGAATGTTTCTTCTCTCCTAAAACACCCACAATGTTTTCTACTTATTAGTTCCTAATAAAATTCAAATGTATAGCACTATTTTAAAATTTTCATTGAAGGGATAGGTGGTCCTTAAAACGTTTTTTTTACCACTGTTGAAAGTGAGCTTTACGCACATTACTGGCATTTTGCTCGCACCTTTTACCCTCACAATCTGTATCTTACGGTGTCATAGGTGCACATAGATATTCCATTTCTTGACCTCTATTAGTTAAGCCCTTCACCCCAAATGACTTCATGAATGTTAATTGAATGAAAGAATGGAATATTGTCTGTGTTCAGTTTGGATTGTTCAGCTTGTCCCTAGAGACATGACTACTATTTCTGTTAAATGCTAATAATTTAAAGATATAAGGAGCGTTAGAGGCTTCATTTTAAACTGTCTCATCTCTAGAAAAAATAAAGACTTGCCACTTGAAAACTGCTTCTAAAATATAGCGTTTTGCTTCTGGCAAAGGTGGAGGCATAGTTAGATATACTTTACATGCTCACACAACCAAAAGAAGGACAATAACAAATTTAAAAACAAAAAACAACCAGAACTGCAAGAAAATTGAACTGTATGGTAGTCCGACAACCAAGGAGTTAAAGAAGAAACATTCATTCAGACTGGTAGGAGAGGTAGAGATGGGCAGCTGGATATGGAGAACACCTGCGCAAGGAAATAGCTGGAGGAGTGGGTGGGTGAGGCAGTGACTGGTGGACCAGGCAGTCCCACATTTGTGTGCAAATAAACCATGAGGAACAACTGGGGAGCAAGGCAGACCAGGTAACCCAGAGTTCCAGCACGGGGAAATAAAGCCTGAAAACCTCTAGCAATAAAAACGTGGGGATTGTGGGGGTGGGAAAAACTCCTAGCCTCACAGGAGAGTTCATTTGAGAGACTCACAGAGTCCTAGAATGTGCATAAACCCACCCACCCAGGAATCAGCACCAGAAGGGCCCAGTTTTGCTTGTGGGTAGCAGGAGAAGTAACTGAAAGCACTTCTGAGCAAGCTGCATTGTTCCCTCTCTGACCCTGCTCCCACATATAGCACCACAGTGCAATGAGGTGGGATGCCACATCCTGGTGAATACCTAAGACTCCACCCCTTACAATATAACAGGATCACTGAAACAAACAAAAAACATGGCCCAAATGAAAGAACAGTTCCAAGCGCCAAAAATAGAACCAAGCAATGAAGACATAGCCAACAAATCAGATGCAGAGTTCAAAGCACTCGTAATCAGGCTGCTCGCCAAATGGTTGAGTATGGTCACAAAATGGAGGAAAAAGTGAAGGCTGTGCAAAGTGAAATAATGGAAAATGTACGGGGAACAAAGAGTGAAGGGAAGGAAACCGGGAAGCAAATCAGCAATTTGGACCAGAAGGAAGAAATAAACATTCAGAACAGAAAGAAGAAACAAGTATTCAGAACAATGAGGAGAGGCTTAGGAACCTCTCAGACAACTGTAAACACTTCAATATCCTAATCATAGGGGTACCAGAGGGAGAAGAGGAAGAGCAAGAAATGGAAAACTTACTTGAAAACATAATGAAGGAGAACTTCCCCAATCTGGCAAAGGAACTATACTTACTTCTGGGAAGTCCAGGAAGTTCAGAGAGTCCCAAAATAATTGGACGCAAGGAAGCACACACCAAGGCTCATTATAATTATATTACCCAAGACTAAAGACGAGAGAATCTTAAAAGCAGCAAGAGAAAAGGAGATAGTTACCTACAAAGGAGTATGCCTAAGACTGTCAGCTGATGTCTCAAGAGAAATCTTACAGGCAAGAAGGGGCTGAAAAGAAGTGTTCAAAGTCATGAAAGGCAAGGTCCTACATACAAGATGATTCTATCCAGCAAAGCTACCATTTGGAATGGAAGGGCAGATAAAGTGCTTCCCTGAGAAGGTCAAGTTAAAGGAGTTCATCATTAACAAGTCTGTATTATATAAAATGTTAAAGGGACTTATCTAAGAAGAAGATGAACAAAACTATGAATAGTCAAATGACAACAAACTCACAACTACCAACAACTGAACCTAAAACAAATAAACAAACAATACAAAACACCTAAGCAAACAACTAGAGCAGGAAGAGAATCACAGAAATGGAGATCACATGGAGGGTTATCAGTGGAGAGGGGCAGGGGGGAGCATGGGAGAAAAGGTACAGGGGATAAGAAGCATAAATGGTAGGTAGACAATAGAGAGGGGGAGATTAAGAATAGTATAGGAAATGGAGCAGCCAAAGAATTTACATGTATGACCCATGGACATGAACTAAGGGGTGAATGCTGGAGGGAAGGAGGGCAGGATGGAGGGCAATAAAAGGGAGAAAAAAATGGAATAATATAATAGCATATCCAATATATTAAAAATAAAATATAGTTTTACTTGTCTGGTCTTTGTACATTATCAAAATTGTTATTTTTGTTTTTTGGGTTCCTGTGTAGGCAGCCCCAGATTTGTGTTTATTTCTTATCTGAGGAGTTCTATAAAATCTTTAGACTGATAAATCAAGAAAGTTTCATCACAGCAGTTAGATTGTCTTTATTATAAGGTATACTAAAATACTTCAAAATGATAGATTAAATATGTGATTTTAAGATTTTAAAGAGGATGTCAAAGCCTGTGTTGTTCATATTTTAAAGGAACTTTATGCAGTTTTAACACTATAAATAAACATTGACAGATGTAATATATGTTTCTAATTCATTGTGCTAGAAAAATAGAAGTGTTTAATAATGTCGACATACTTTCTTGTGCTAACATTAACTTAACCTTGTGAACAACAAAGCAGTTATTTATTAGAAAATGTTTATGTAACTAAAACAAAGAAACCTTTTGCTAGTGAATTTACTATAAAAAACATTTACCCCAGTTAAAATGGAACAGAGTAAAAGCTGTGACATTTTGGACAATTGCTAAAATTTGCTAAATACAGGTTGTGATAAAATGAATTCTCATCCTATGTAATGATGCAGATGTTACCAACAATTTAAACTCAAGTATTTGATTTTATCCTAACACATAATTCTTCATATATTGTTGTAAGCTATAAGTTTATTGAAGTAATAAATGTATATCTATGAAGTTTCTTGCCATTCTTGACTTTCATAATAGTAAGTGTCAGTGTTTTCTTCTGTTCCTTCTTGTTCTGAGCCTTCATGGCGATCATCCTGATCTTCACTATCAGCATCATCTTGAAATCTCCCTGAAACTTGGGTCTTCAGTTGTATTGTTTGACCATTAATGTTTCTTTGTTCACCATAATAAATACTATGTATATGAGGGAAGCAGAGGAAAATGTATGAGTTTATAGGCTCTTTTAGCTTATTTTGGTCCACACGAATGTATGTTAAATGGTGGTAATATAGTGGGTCAACAGATGGACACATCACTGTAACATTGATATCTGAAAAATACAAATTAGAAATTAATCCTGCTATATTTCATTCATAATCCTATATTGGATTTTATTACAGTTTTATATAGCTATAGTTTTATTAATTAGAATATAAGTAGGATTAGGTTTAAATATATTATAGTAATCAAATAATAAAATGAAAATAAAACTAAATGAATTTTATATTATCAAAATAAATTATGGGTTCATTAAAATTTAATAACTTAATTAATATGCTATTAAAGTAATAAATTTTAGTAGCAACAGCATCAAGAAGAAAAAATGAAAATCATCTATAGTCCCCCTGCTCAGAATACTCATATTTCTTCATATACTCTAAGTACTATTTCTCAGTGTTCAAAGTGATAAAATTTAATAGATAAAACTATAAATTTTACACCTTTCTCTGGGGCCAATTTCTGCATTTTCCTAGCCACACTTCTTTAGATACTCATATTTCTTCATAGACTCTATACTCTATAGTACTACTTCTCAGTGTTGAAAGTGATATAATTTCGTAGGAAAGGCTATAAACCTCATAGCACTCCTCTCTTGGGGCCAACTTCAAAGCAACTCATTTTCAACAATGTATAAAGCATAGATTTATAAATATTCTGTCTTTAAAAAATAATGAAATTTTACATACTTTCAATTTCATTATTTTCTAGGTATAGGTGTTGTAAATTTCTTGGAATATAGAATGCTTGCTTCAGTTTATTGTGTCCAACATTGAGCTCTACAAGGTTGGAAAGATTAAAAATATTATATGGGATATCTTGTAGTTTGTTGTGTGACATTCTTAGAGCATGAAGTTTTGGAAGTTCATCGAAGTAATTTTCTGGGATAGAAGAAATTGAATTATTTTCTAAAGACAAATACATAAGTGAAGAAGGCAAACCAGGAGGCATTGATTCTAATCTGTTGTTACATAGGTTGAGCTGCAGTAATTTTTCCATTTTGACAAGGTTTTTTTCTTGTAACATAGAATCATCAAGATGATTATAACAGAGATCAAGCATAGTCAAGTTTACTAGCCCATCCACTGCATTTGTCTGTAATCTGGAGATCTCATTGTAACCAAGAAGAAGTCTCTCCAAAGACTTAGGAAGAGGAAACGGAAATTCTTCTAAATGGTTATGCTGTAGGTGAAGTTGTAGTAGGTTTGACAACTTAGCAAACACGCCGTGATCAATCTTTTGAGATTTAATTTTGTTGTGACTGAGATTGATTTCTTTAAGGTGAGTTGCATTGATGAATGACTCTGCAGTTACAGCCTCAATTTCATTGAACTGGAGGTAGACTTGCTGTATGTGTGCCGGAATACTTGGGATTCTCTGAAGTTTGCGATTATCACAGTACATTGATGATGGAAAATTAGGTGGACAGAAGCACTCACTGGCACAACCTAAAGTATGCTGGTGAAAAGGCACTCCGTAGTCTACATTTTGATGAAAATGGAATTCTGGTTGGTAAATGTCATCTTGCTCTTGGTCATAATCTTCATCCCATTGATAACTTTCATACTGGCAATATACTTTGAGTCCAAGCAAGAAGAAAAGTATAAATACTGGAGTTAAAAAGGCCATAGTCTCTTTTTGTCCTATTCCAAGGAGGAAAGGAAATATATTGTGAGAAAAGTGAATGAAATTTATAAAAATTTTTGCATAAACTGACAATTACACAAAACACATAATATCTATATATATATAGAAATATAAAAAGAATGTCCAGAATGAACGGGCAATACTGAAGCCAAAATTAATGTTTATGTCACAGTAAGGAGGTTTTTTTTCCTTTTTAAAGTCACATGTTATATTAAACCAGACTTAATAACCCTCTTTTAAGAGAATTTCAGTTTGTCTTGCTAGTTCCCTAGACTGTAGATTTTCAATGATAGCATGTTGTCTCAACTACAAAGTTGATGTTTCCTTTACTCTAAATGCTGAGTGTTCTCATTGACTATTTGGTCCCTTGGTAATGGTCACTACCGATGAAAGGAGAGACCCGATGTTTTAGTTAGAGAGCTTTTATCTAAGCGTTTCTTTCTTAATATTAACCAAAAGTTTCCCACTCACATTCTGTTTACTGGTAATTCTCTTTTCTGCCATTTGGGAGAACATGAAATACTTCCTTCTATGTGAGAGCTTGAGATATTAAAAATAGCTATCATGTTTCCTCTTCATGTTCTCTGTCCAAACCTAACCATGACTTCAGATTTTCCTCGTGAAACACTTTCCAAAATCCAATTATTTAATCTCTGAGTCTACTTGAACAACGAAGTCAAATTGAAAAAATACATACAATATTTACTTTCTCAAGTAAATACTTGAGAAAGTATTTACTTTTTTTGGTTTCTAATAGGTTATGCTATACATTTTGCTTATTATCTTCCTAATTTCCTTCTTTCTACTTATATTTTTGAGTTAAGCTTTATATGCAGATATTAAAAACACTCTGTGCTGTATCCCAGAAGTTTAGGTCTAGTGGAGAATCAGAGAGACGTGTAATGCATTAAGTAGAAGGGTATGTGTGGGTTGGGCTTGTAATGGAGGGAGTGCTCAGCTTGAGAAAGGCAGACAATTAGCACTCGTGCTGAAACTTGAAGTTGTAGTAAATGGTGGATTGTGTACTGGATGAGGAGCCTGAAAACCTTCATTTAAATTCTGTCACTTGTGATGATAAAGTCACTTAACATATCTGCTTCTTGCCTCACAAATAAAATTAAACATTATAAGTGCTTGCCTGTTTATCTCATCTGGTAGTTGTTAGGTTCATATGAAGTATGCACATTAAGTGTGCTTTGCAAGTTTAAAATGATCCAGATGTAATAATTATGTTGTAAAAAAAAAATCATACTCTTTTTTTTTGGAGGCCATTTTTCTCTGTCCTTCATCCAGGGTTTCATGAGAAAATGAATCTCTTAACACATGAGTTATATCTTATTTATCTAGAATAGTACTTGTTATTTTTTCATTGGGATAATTGAGAAAATAATTATTTAAATCATTTTCTCTGATAGAACCTCATTTTAGAAAAGCGGCTATAGACCCTAACATTCCAGTTTTGTGTTTCCTCATCAGAAATTAAAAATTGGAAGAATGTAAATTGTGTGCGTTTGGGAATTGAAGTAGTTATTCAAGTAGAGTCAGAGGCCCTTGATCTTTTTTCTTTCACTTATGTTTTGTCTAGTCTTCCTTACCATTCCATGGGTCTTGTCATTATTAGTGCTGCAGCCCCTTCATACTCTGACCACTATCTACTGTCTTTGTAACTTACTCCGTGTAGGAACTCTAACTGCAGTAATCCTTTAACTTCAGTATAACCTAAAATATATTGTTCCTACTATTTTTTCATTGCCTCTTATCCATACCTCCCAGTACACAATTTCTTCTTACCAACCTAGGCGTCACTGCCACCACTCCTTTTTACATGCTGTAAACTCTCTGGCCCTTTATATCCGCATACTTTTCTCGTTACTTCAATTCTCTATCTACTCTCAGCCTGACACAAGTAGCTGAAAATGACAAGGAAAAAACAGGACCATGCTAACTGGTTTAACTTTAAATTTATGACCATTCAAATGCTGCCCAGCAGTGTCTATTTAGGCATTTCCCTTCCCCTTTTTTAAGATAAGCCCCTAAAACCTCAGTTCCTTGTTGATTTGGGATGATGACTTTGCATCTTATTTTTACCAAGAAAATAGAATCAATCATTTACTCTAATATATGTTTTCATTATGTATTATTCTTATCTCTATCTACAGAAAATGCCAAAATAGCAATGATTTGATCTTTTTAACCAATCTGTGGTTATTTATTGTTAGAGGAAGGGAGAAAAACTTCTATGTGAGAGAGAAACATGGATTGGTTGCCTCTCATATGCACCTTAATTTTGGGCTTAACTGCCAACCCAGGCATGTTTCCTGACTGGAAATTGAACCAGCAGCCTTTTGGATTGGGAGATGACATCCAACCAAACTGAGCCACACATGTCAGGGCAAACAGCCTTTGATTTTGAAACTCAAAGTTTTCTATTGCAAATCTAAATAGACTTTGTCCATTGTTCCTTCTTATCTGTGGGATTCACGGAGGGTGTGCAATTTGAACAAACTTTGAAGGAATGTTAGGGTGCTTATAGAGGGAAATGGGAAAGATATCCAGATATAAGAGATGAGCAAAAATATATAAGCAACACAGAGTGGGGTGTTGGGGAACTGGTGGTTAACTGTTGAAGGAACAAAATAAAACTGTTAGAGCCAATCTAGACCAAAATCTGGAGGGCCTGAATTCTGACGTAAAGAATTTACACTGTAGGACTAAACACCTAATTTAATGTTTTAATATACTTGAGCTGTGGTCTCCATATAGCAATGTTCATGCATGAAATAGGAGAGACCTGGGAGGAGAAAAAGTGAAGGGGTGTGGTCTAATTTCAAAGGGTAGTGTTTACTGCTGGCTGATCTAGGTGAGGAGGGTGGTGCAGGAAGCTCCCCAGTGAGTCTGATTGGAGGTGCTCCTTCATCTGCTGTAGTTAGTGACTTATACTAGATGTCATGTGTGAATTAGTATAGGAAAGGACCTTACAACTGATAGTAGTTATGTAATTTGGTTGAGTCACTCCAGTTATAGAATGTCTTGAAGTATTTCTAGGGGTGAGACCAAGTGCTTAGTGGAGGTCACAGGAATAAAGACGCAAAGGCATGATCCTTTCCATAAAGATCGTATAGTTTAGTGTATGACAGGGACACAACACAGCAAAATATATTCTCAGGCAGAGGGAAATATGGTTTACAGCAGAGACACCAGTGCTTTGGGAGTTAATAGCATAACCCTTCTTGGGGAAGACAGGGAAGTTTTTATAGGCATTGTTTGGCCCAGGCTTTGGGATGTTAGCAGGAATGGGCATAGAAAATCCTAAACATTTTATTCAGTAGTTGATAATACCTTACGTATTTAATTTATAATGATTTATTATATACTCATTATAGTATAGCATACTAACTTTTTAAGTACTTGTCATACTTCATGTCAGTCTCACTGCACCATGGAGTTTGGGTTTTATAAGTTGGCTGTGTCCCAGAAAGGTGAAAGTAGAAGCAGAGGCAGAGATATACATTTGGGTGCAGTCAGGGTATGTAAGAGGGTCTCAGAAGCTTACTGTTACACAGTTGAGCTTTGAAAAGGGTGTTCACCAGAACTCTGAATTTTATTCTTGTGTTAAGAACATTAGCAATCATCAATTAGTAACCTTACATTTGAGGATTAAAGTCACAACTCTGTTCAGTAATTATGATAAATTATTGAGAACAAAAAGGAGACCTAGCTGATACTTTTGATCCTAAACTTAATTGCATACCTTTAACCTGAAATCAAGACCTTGTGATGATGGGGCCTCTCTGGAAATAAAGGGATTCTCATGTCTGTTTTGGTCTCTGGCTATCTAAGAAACAAGGTTTCTCTTCTAAGTCTGGACTCATCATTGTCCTTATTCCTTGAGTACCTTGAGTACCTGTATCTCAGCCTTGTCCTACATCCTTTTGCCTGTTGGTGTAGCTTTCTGATCTGAAATTCATCCCATCTCCATCCATATGTCCATTATTTTCTATTCTTCTTACTCTTCAACTTTACCCATGATGATTTTCTATTGCAGTCATGTCTTACTTCTTTTCATCCAAATTTTCATTCATCTAATCTCTTCCCAGTCATTTGCTAATAAGTACATTTTGATTACTTCTGACATTTTATGTTCTACAATTTATGCCTTTCCTATAGGATAACTCATAGCAAAACATTATAACTCACTGTCAATCATCTCATTTCCTGACCTCTAATTTTTGACAGAACCTAGTACAATTCACATTGTATGAGGGATCATAATTTTGTTGAATGAATGATCGGTTTAATAAATTATAGATTTGCTTTCATTAATGATACTTATAACTCTTAACATTTGCGTATATCTAGGAATGTGTGTATGTCATCACAGTGATTTCTTTAAATGAATATAGTCACAAAGAATGTGGCTTCTTGTCTATTAAATATGTCTCCATCACAATATACTCTATTAATTTTCCTATTATATTGATCAATAGAAAAAGAACAAATATGAAAAAGAAAGTAAAATACAAGTTACCAATTTTTTAAATTATTTGTTAATATGAACTTTTCATATTATAGCTATAAAAGGTTTGAGGGACTTCCAGTCAAGATGGAGGCATAGGTAGACACACTGTGCCTCCTTGAACAACCAAAATAAGGACAACAACAATTCAGAAACAAAGTAACAACCAAGACAGAAGGGAAATTGAACTGTATGGAAGTCCAACGACTAAGGAGTTAAAATAGACACATTCATCCAGACTGGTAGGCGGGGTGGAGTCAGGTGGACAAGCAGAGAGGGGTCTTGGCACAGGAAGTGGTGACACTAGGCATGCAAAGCACCCCGGGTGCGCAAGGTGACCCTGGGCCGACCCTGGGCATCCAGGCGGTGGCTGGTAGACCCCGGGCATGGGGTGGCAACAGACAAACCCAGCGAGGTGGTGATTGAGAAGTGGGGCACTGTGTGCAAGGTGGCTGGCTGACTGGGCAGTGGTTTGACATTCACACGCAGATAACTGGGGAGTGACACAGATCGCAAAGGAAATAGACTTCCAGGAAGTCCAGGAAGCTCAGAGAGTCCCAAAGAAGAAGGACCCAAGGAGGAACACACCAAGGCACATCATAATTATGTTAGCCAAGGTAAAACTGAAGGAGAGAATCCTAGAAACAGCAAGAGATAAAGACACAGTAACCTACAAAGGAGTTCCCATCAGACTGTCAGCTGATTTCTCAAAAAAGACCCTACAGTCAAGAAGGTGCTGGAAAGTATTCCAAGTCATGACAGATAAGGACCTATATCCAAGATTGCCCTATCCAGCAAAGCTTTCATTTAAAATGGAAGGGCAGATAAAGTGCTTCTCAACTAAGGTCAAGTTAAAGAAGTTCATCATCACCAAGCCCTTATTATATGAAATGTTAAAGGGACTTATGTAAGAAAAAGAAGATAAAAAATATGATCAGTGAAAGGACAGCAAACCACACCTAAAACAAAAGTAAACTAAGAGGACAGGTAGATCAGAAGTGGAAACATACAAATGGAGATCACATGGAGGGTTGGCAACAGGGGAGTGGGAGGAGGCGGGGGGAAGGTACGGAGAATAAGTAGCCATCTATATGGCAGGCAGAAAATAGACAGGGGGGTGGCAAGAATAGTATGGGAAATGTAAAAACTAAAGAAATTAAGACACATGGACATGAACTAAAAGGGGGGAATGTGGGAGGGAGAGGGTGTGCAGGGTGGAGGGGAATGAAGGGGGGAAATGGGACAACTGTAATAACATAATCAATAAAGTATATTTAAAAATAAAAAAGTTTCTATGCCATAACATTTCTCTGCCTTGGAAAAAAGCACTCATACTTTTATCAGGAAAGTTCTGATTAAAATGATTGATTAAAATGAGATCAAATTTTGTTCTTGAAAGTTTAAAGTAATTGGAGAGCCTCATAGCATTTTATTGTTTTAAAATAGACTTCATTGTTTTGTCAGTATAACACAGAAACTAGAATATGAGAAACCAAGAGTTAGTATATGATTCAGAATTTCTTTAAAGCAGTTTTAAATTTAACTTTGTAAAGTTAGTATGCTTTCACTACTACACCCAAGGCCTAAGGAAATAATACTCTTTTGCTATTAAAATATGAAAGTGTCAAAATTATTTTTAGCCATAATACATTTAAATCTTAACCAAAACCCAAGCAATTAGATGCTTTTGTACCAGATATAACCCTCCTATCTTTCCTTTGTGAAAGAGGCAAAAAAAAAAAAAGTTCTAAATACCAGGGATTTGATCAATGGAGAATTTTGAGAAAATTTCTAGTGAAATTTGTATAAATACCCATCTTCCCTACTGCCCCAGTCTGTAACCCTGCTCTGATGTATTGCTCAAAGGCATTTGTCAGGTTTTTGTCATTTAAAGTTGAGAGACAGAAAGAAACAGAAAAATATCCCATTAACCTAAGAATCTTTCATTCAAAACCAAAATATATAAAAACAAAGATTATTTATTGGATACATCTTAAGTTAGAAAATTAAATTCACTTTTAATACTTGTTCCCCAAATAATTTGGCTAACAAAAGTTTTAATGTAGCTTTTACCAGATACTGCTTCCAAAAATTGTGCTTTTATGATGGCTGAAATCTATTTTAATGCTAAACAGATCAAATATACTTTTTTATTTTTAAGAGTAGGAATACTTTCTTAAAAATTGAAAATTATTTTGTCACCATACCTGTTGAGTTTGCTTTAGTTTTCAGGGGCTGATGAATTTGCAAGTCCTGTAAATGAATAAGAAATTCCTAAGTTCTTTAACTCAGCCTCTTAAAAATGCTCAGTAACTGTATGTTTAAATAGGACTGTCTCTTGAATCACTGTAGCAATATAATCTGCCTGGAAAATGCTTGGGTTGAGTTAAAATTATGTTTTTCTTTTCATTATCCAAAGCTTTGTGGATTTGAATGAGATGCTTGTGTTCTTGGTAAGATTTCTGTGGCTTGCTTCTTTCTTTTCAAACCCTTAAATTTGCTTTGAGGTATTGTAAGAATTTCCTCTAATATGAAAGGCAGACTGAACTAAATGAAACAGTATGTACTGATTACTGTTTTTATTTTCATTTTCGTGCCAAAAGAATTCTTCAAATTAAGGTCCACTGTAACATGGAACTCAGTGTCTCAGCAATTTAAGGTGGAACTCAGAGCAATCTTAAGATCTTGCTTGTCTGATACCCTATATTCATTCTAGTGCTTTCTTTCATTAAGACAGGGAACTAGGATTAGAAACATAGCATTTCACATCTAATTAATTTTTTAAATGAAATAGATTGTCATTGGTCACACAGATTAAATATATAACTTTTCTATGCAAAGAATTATATCCTCTTTTCTATCAGCTATCACCTTCCTCCCAAATATACTAATTAGATTGGCTTATAATAAGGTTTGAAATAAAAAAAAGATCTCTTTGTTATAGAATTGTTTCACTTTTACAAGGTGTATCTCTGTTTGGCCTGTTTTTTGTAGTATAAAAAATAATTTCATAGTATTGAATGAGATGGAATTAGGAACTTATGCTGACCATTTACTATTATAGAAATTTCATAGTATTGAATGAGATGGAATTAGGAACTTATGCTGACCATTTACTATTATAGAAAATGTTCTAATTTCTCTAAACTGTCTCTCCTGAAGAGTAGCAATTGACTGCCTAAATGCTATGTTTTTATACTGAGGTTTTCATATTTTAAACAGAGAGTTAATTTGTGTCTCTTGGCAGTAAACTTTGAGTTCATTCTTTGGGAGATTCTTTCAAGCTTGTGTAAACTAATAAGGTAAAGTGAATCCTGGAATTTGTTTTGCTTTTCTTTCTCCTTCAAAATTGTGTTTTCCGTTAGGTTTTTTAAAAATCACATTATTTATTTCGTTACACTTCAGATTTTTAAAAAGTTTACAGTATTTCAAGTGATACTTTGGCAATATTGAAAAAATCTCATCTATTATTTTAGACTCTGGTATGCAAAACGTGGCAGACTATACTTGGGCCAAGATTTCATCTTGTTACTGATCTTTTCCATATGTTTTCTACTAGTCTTTGTTCTTAAACCTTAAGCTTCCACACTAAGGAACAGAGAGCAAATCTGTGTACTTTATCCAAAAATTATTTTATTATAGTGCCCTCATAGTTATTTATCAAGATAGCTTAAATTGAAGTGTGTAGAAAATTTAAATGGGATTGACAGTGTCTAGGAGGTTTAGGTTTGGCAGTGGGGGTGTAGTGGGTGGAGACTGGTGGGAAGGGTGGTTCAAGTCAGGCCCTAGAGGAAAAGTAGAAGGTGCAATTGTGACAGTGCACTGTTTTAGTTAGGTGGTTATAATTGAAGCAATTGAGTAGAGAAGTTAGTTGAATTGGTAAAAAATCTAAATTACTCTGCAATTATAGTTTGATTGAAGTCAATACAGTATCTCAAGCCTAAATAACATATTGCTTGATAAGAAAAGTCTACTGAGACCTGCTTAATTATGCTAATAAGAATAAATATTTTTCATTTATTTAATAATTTAGTTTATATTTACTGAGCACCAACTTTGTCAAGGCAGTTTTAGGAGCTAAGGACCCAACAGTAGAAGTCCCTGTTGTCATGGAGGAGGAAAACAGAAAATAAAAACTTTAAGTGGTGTGAAGTGCAACAGAGAAGAATAAAGCAGGGTAGATGGATAAAAACAAATGAGCGCAGGTGTTGAGGTCCACACTTCGGACACTGCTGTGATGTTTCTGGAAGGGAATGATTCCATAACTGGCCCACAGGAGACCCAGGTATCCGGCTGCTGTAGGAACGTTACAGATGAGCAAGGGGAGGCAGCGGGAACAATCCATGTGGTGATGGATCAGAGCTGGAGATGTCAGTATGAATTCATGTTCAACTTCATATACATACAGTTGGCTGTGTCTAGAAATTTTTATAGATGTTTGTGTGTGTGGATACATGGGCCAGAGTATACACATCTGTCTCCTGGCACTGCTGGCTGAGAGGGCCTAGAAGTAGTGGCATGCTCTCAGCAGCAAACACCCAGCACCAACCAAGATCTTGGTTTCTAATACCATTCTCCAGTAAAAGAGACCAGGGATCTTTGGAGAAATGTCTGATTCCAGACCTGGGGCAGGGAATATATAGGGTGAGCCTGGAGCATTTTGCAGTGCTGGAAAGTAAGGAGGTACTAAGAAGGAAAGAGATATGAGAAATCTTTGTAACTTCTGCTCAGTTTTACTGTGAATCTAAAACTGCTCTAAAAAATAAAGTCTCTAAAAATTAATAAGTTTTAAAAAGGGAAGTTACTATTTTAAATAGTTTTTCAAAGACCTGCATATAGTGAGTGAGCAAGTCAAGTTGATATAAGAGGGACAAAAGATGCCATGTCTGGTAGTGATCACTTGGTATGATCTAGGTGGAGGTGTGGGGTTATCGTCATAGAGGCTTCTGGGGCCAGCAGGAATAGCATATGCCTTTGACATGCTTGGATGTCTCAGCTTCCCAACATTCTAAATAAAATTATGTTTAGGAGGCAAATATGACACTTCGTTGATGAGCTGCTTCCATCAGAAAGACCATGTAGGCAACCCTACAGAAACAGTCCAAACCCTGGATTATTTTGCCTAGCAGACATGGTCCACTTTTGTTCATCTCTCTACAAGGCTGTGAGGAGCTTATGCTCTCAAATGCATGACTAGCTTCTATTTTCCTCATCATTTACTCTTCCTATAAAATGGTGCCCCCATTCCAGCCTAACCCACTCTTTATGTAAGCCAGAATCTTGGGAGTCCTCTAAATCCCCATCCCCAAATGTGGTGGGAGATTCATCAATATATGAACTGCTAGGGATGCTGGTTTAAAAATTCAGGCTCCAGCATCTTTATACCCTAGACCTGCAAAATTAGAGTGTGGGTCCAGGAACTTATATTTAACAAGTGTTCCAGTGAAACTTGAAAACCACTGATTGTATCTGAAACTGTATTCCTGAGTCATTTATGCTCTAGCACCTAAATAACTTTTTAGTGTGTTTGTACCTCTTGGTATCCACTGCCACAGTCTTTCCAGAGACCAGGTAACCCAGATGTTTTCTGTAGTATCTTAATTGATCTGCCAGGGCTCACACATCTTCCTTTCCAACTCATTTTCACCATGTTCTACATAAAAATAAATCTGAATTTTACAAGGCTTCTGCTTGAAATTTTCCAGTGGCGTGTGATATTTTACAATAAATTCTAAATCAACCTTCATGTTGAGGGAAGCTCTGACAGACTACCACTTGCCCGTTCTTAGACAGCTGACTTGTGTTTATGGGTTGAATCCATACTAACTATCAAGCTGCCCTGGTCCTTGCTCACTAATGCCTTGGCATGTGCCTTTGCCTTGGAATGCTGTGCCATTATTTGTCTGCTTTTTCCTTTCTACCTAGACTCCCTCTTATGACTGCCATGTCCCCAAATTATCTGTGTGTGCTCAGTAAATATTATTTGATGAATGAATGAATGAATATTCAATACCTTTTAATATTCACCCTTTTGTCTATATTTGAATATCTTTTTAACTTCTTACTTGTTGGAGGAAACATGGTCCTGAAAACCTGCCCCATGCCATCCCAGAGATAAGTCCTCCTGCATATTCTCTTGTGGTTGGCTCCTTGACCTCATCTGGTCAGCTGATCCACTGATCCTGCATAGAACACTTTTGTTAGCATAAAAACACAAATGGAAAAATGCTGAGAAAAGAAGATACTTGGTAACTAGTTGATTAAAGTCTAGAGAAAAACGGAAACAAAGAAATGAGTAGTTCTTATCCTTAACACAGCTTCTGGATCACCTTTGAAGGTTTTGAAACTTCAGGTCTGGATGGAACACAGCAATTTTATGTTTAAATGACTCAAAGGTTGAAATGGTAAACATTTTTGCCTCTATTTCTAGTTATAGTACTTCTGACACTAGATGTCTGTGTTTTTTCTCATCCCAGTCAATTATCTGACACCAGCTAGATGTCCTGCAGTTTAATTAAATTCTGACACTATCTGCCTAGAGTTAGCATCAGATCTAATGCATCAAAGGCTCAGTCACACACCAACTTTAAACACCACTTATAAGTAGTAGGTCTTCAGGTCACTGGCAACTTCTGTCCAACTTGGCTACAAATTGGGGGCTCCCATGACTCACTCCTCAGAGTAGGCAATTTGCCATAATAGAACTCAGAGGAACACTTGATATGTTTACCAGTTATTATCTAATAAAGCATATGATAAAGGATACACCTAGATGTAAAGCTAGATGAAGAGCTACTTATGGTGAGGTCTGGAAGGATTCTGAGTATAGGAGCTTCTGTACCTATGGAGTTGAAGTGAGTTACCCTCTTCCTGGGTGTGTTCAATAACCTGGACGCTCTCTGAACCCTGTACATTAGCAGTCTTTATGGGGTTTCATTATGTAGGTGTGATCAATCATAAACTCAGTCTTCATCCCCTCTACTTCCCTGGAGGATGATGGGTAAAATTGAAAGTTCCAATTTCCTAATTATGGCTTAGTCTTTCTAGTGACCTCCCATCTTGAAGTTATCCAGGAGCCCACTAAGTATAGCCTCCTTAGAACAATAGACCCTCCCATCACTCAGGAAGTTCCAAAAGAGTTAAGAGCTCTGTGTTAAGCACAGGGGTCCAAGACCAAATATCAGAACCAAAGAAGCCCATAGTGCTCCTACCACTTAGTGAAGTATGAGATTTTAGGAGTTCTGTGTAAGGAACAGGGCAGGCAGAGATTAATATGATTTCTGATGTCACAAAGACACACCATGAAAACTCATCCTGCACCTTCTCTCCCCCATCCCTCCGGTTCACGTACCAGCAGCCCCTGCTAGGGACCAACACATTGCATGACTCCAGGGGACACATTCACTGCTTTTCAGATGTTAAGTAGAATGCAGTGCTGTCATTTGTGTGTGTGTGTGTGTGTGTGTGTGTGTGTGTGTGTGTGTGAATCTAGAGATATTTTATTCATCTAAAAGCAAATGTGCTTATTTTAAAATCGTAATTTTTGAAAAGAATCCTTACATGAAATCTGAGATGTTTCTATTATTTTCCTACTATAAATGTTGCCCCAATTAATAACTTTCTATATGTCATTGCACATGTAAGCAAGTATATTTGAGAAATAAATCCATAGGCATGCCATCCACATCTGAATTGCCCTCCGAAGAGGGCCCAAGGGCATTTGTTACATCTTTCTTGGTATAGTTTATCAAGTTTTTATCTTGATGATCTGCTAGGTTAGATTGTATCATAATTTGAGTTTTCATTTCTCTGTGAGCCTGTTTGATTTTCTTCTATTTTGCAGCTATGTACACTTTTTCTGAAGATATCTATATCTTTTACTCTTTTTTAAATTGTGTTGTAGATCTTTTTCAGATCAACTTTTAGTGAAATAAGGCCTATGTTCTGTAATTCATAACTATTGTTTTCCAGTTTGTCATTTTTTCTTTGACTTTGCTTTTCACAGTTTTCCCATGAAAACTTTTGTTTATACATTTCTGTTTAAGGCCCTCCTGGCTTTTGCCACCTTCCTCACTTCCACATTGTCAAAAATATTCTCCCATGGTTTCCTCAGTTTCTTCTAGAATCATTATAGTTTAATTTTTTTTGTATTTAAATTTCTGACTTCTTTTTTTAATATATTTTATTGATTATACCATTACAGTTGTTCTATTCCCCCCTTCATTCCCCTCCACCTGCACCCTCCCTCCCCCACCATTCTCCCCCACTTAGTTTATAACCACGTGTCTCAAGTTCTTTGGATTCTATATTTCCCCCACTATTCTCACCCTCCCCACTATCTATTTTCTACCTACCATCTATGCTATTTTCTGTGCCTTCTCCCCCTTTCTCCTCCTCCCATCCCCCTGTTTCTAACCCTCCATGTGTTCTTCATTTCTATGGTTCCACTCCTGATCTAGCTGTCCTCTTGGTTTGCTTTTGTTTTAGGTATGGTTGTTAATGACTGTGTGTTTGCTGTCCTTTCACTGTTAATATTTTTCATCTTCTTTTTCTTATACAAGTCCCTTTAGCATTTCATATAATAAGGGCTTGGTGATGATGAACTCCTTGAACTTGACCTTATCTGAGAAGCACTTTATCTGTCCTTCCATTCTAAATGAAAGTTTTGCTGGATAAAGCAATCTTGGCTGTAGGTCTTTGGATTTCATGACTTGGAATACTTCTTTCCAGCCCCTTCTTGCCTGTAAGGTCTCTTTTGAGAAATCCGCTGACAGTCTGATGGGTACTCCTTTGTAGGTGACTGTCCCCTTATCCCTTGCTGCTTCTAGGATTCTCTCCTTCATTTTGGTCTTGGCTAATGTAATTATGATGTGCCTTGGTGTGTTCCTTCTTGGGTCCAACTTCTTTGGCACTCTCTGAGCTTCCTGGATTTCCTGGAAGTCTATTTCCTTTGCCAGACTGGGGAAGTTCTCCTTTATTATTTGTTCAAATAAGTTTTCCACTCGTGGCTGTTTCTTTCCCCCTTCTGGTACCCCTATAATCCGGATGTTGGAACGTTTAAAGATGTCCTGGAGGTTCCTAAGCCTCTCCTCATTTTTTTGAATTCTCATTTCTTCATTCCTTTCTGGTGGGATGTTTTGTTCTTCCTTCTGGTCCATTCCATTGATTTGACTCCCATTTTCCTTTCCATCACTATTGGTTTCCTGTGCATCTCCCTTCATTTCAATTAGTTTAGCCTTCATATGTTCTTCTAATTTGTGACTATAATCTACTAGTTCTGTGAGCATCCTGATAAATCGTGTCTTGAATTGTGATTCTGAGAGGCTGGCAATTTCTCCGTTGCTTAGAGTTATTGGCTCTGGGACTTTGAGTACTTCTTGCACCATCTTTTGGGCTGTTCGTGCCTGTTCCATAGCAGGATCAGAGCCCTAAAGTGTTCACTAGAGCAGGGTAACTAAGTCACTGGGTTGTGACATTGTATGTGGGGGCGGGGTCAAAGAGGGACAATGGCTCTCACTGGTATCGGAGGGCAACTAAGTCGCTGGGTTGTGACGCTGTATGTGGGGGTGGGGTCAAAGAGGGGCAATGGCTCTCACTGGTATTGGAGGGCAACTAAGTCGCTGGGTTGTGACGCTGTATGTGGGGGTGGGGTCAAAGAGGGACTATGGCGTCCTGTCTGCTGCCTGCCGCCGCGGCCCTCACTGGTGCCGCAGTTGCTGCCGTCACCGGGCCCACATGTTTCATCCCACTGCACGTGAGTGTGCTACCGATGTCAGTCCTCGCCCCCTGGGGCCTGCGTGGTCTGTCTCACTGTGCGCGAATGTGCGACCACGGTAAGCCTGCCCCGCACCCCAACTGGTTCCGGGCTGCCTGCACGCCTGGGTCGGGGGACCTGTCCTGCCCAACCCTGCTCGTTGCTGGCTCCGCCCCTCTTACCGTCCCCGTTGAACGGTTAGATGTAGTCGGACTTCCGTATAATTCAATTTTCTGTCCTTTGGTTGTATCTTTGTTTCTCCAAACCTTTGTTGTATTCAAACTTGGTTGTGGGAGAAGGCACAGTGTTTCCACCTATGCCTCTATCTTGGCGGAAGTCCCCAACTCAGAGTTCTAAATCCCTGGGCTCTTTCTGTTACATTACTGTAATTTTACCAAACAAATATAGTTGTTTTTAGAAATTAAGTAAATCTCTTAAAAAGCAGTTGTTCTTCACCAGCCCTATTCCCCTTCCCCCAACACAAACACCCACTGATAAAAGGCCTTAGAAATTGTTGAGTGTTGCACAGTGGGTTAGGGTTGCAGGAGCAACTGGCATTGTAATGAGTAGAGACCAATGAGCTGTCAGATATTGTGCAAAGGACAGCATACTTTCTCTCCCCTCACTGAGAATTGTCCACCCCAGAGTGTCATCATCACCAAAGTTGGGGAACTTCATCAGGAAGAATAAGACCTGATGAAGTTACCCATTCTTGACCTGGATATCCAGACCCCTTCTTACATACCTGAAATGTTTTCTACTTTTCCCAAAACTATTTAAAATCTAATTTTTGAGGTAGTGTAATATGAAGGTGTGAGTATATTAAGTGTGTGTATATTAAGTCGCTAGATTTTCTTTCATACAACAGGCACAATGGTGGGGTATTTCAGTGCCATTACTACAAAATAGTCATGGGATATAAAGTACAGCATAGAGAATATTGTCAGTATTGTAATAACCATGTATGGTAACAGGCTGGTACTAGGTATACTGTGCAGATTACTTTATAATAATATGATTGTCTAATCACTAGGCTGTATACCTGAAACTAATACAAAATAATATTGAGTGTACAATTTATTTGAAAAATGAAATTTAAGTTAGAAACCAAACCAAAACAATAAGCATTAATACTATGCTAGGTATGATCCAAGATGGTGGAGTGAATAGAAGTTATACTAACCTCCTCCCAATATGAAAAAACAACTAAATTGTAGAGAAGTCATCCTGAATAACAACTGAACAATAGTGGGAGGAAAGCCTTTTAATCAGAGACAGATAGGAGAAACAGCTTCAGCCCATGACTGGTACAGAGGAGACTTGAGAGGGCTGGCTGGGCTCCCATGGATGGCAACAGAAGTGTTAGAAGGATCTATTAGCAGCTGTGGGATCCTCCTGAGGAGTGTGGGGCCTAAATGACAAGCTGGGCTCCCCAGCCTACAACACCAGAGCCAGAAAAGTACACATGTAACACCCATCTGCAAAAACTGTCAGGGTTTCTCTCTGCTAAAGATGGATGGCTGGAGATTCATAGAGCCAGTTAAAAGGCCAATGCATAAATTTTCATTTGTACCCACTTATCCTGGACTCCAGCAAAGGGGTGGGTGGGAGGGGACAGAATAGACTGGATCCACTTGAGGAGAGACTGGGAACAGTGACTCTGGGCAGAGAACTGAGAGAGCAGCTGCCAGGATCCCACTGCTAAGTCATCCCCCATGCTGCAGGAGCCACTTTGCTCAGGCGGAGGGTTCCCCTCTTGAGTGGAATCAGCCTGAAGGGGAGCCACAGTCCCACCTCAAGAGTTGCTCTGCCCCACCCTGTGAGCAAAAGCCTGACTGCTGATTGCAGAGTGACTAGAATAACAGCCGAAGGAGTCAGCCACAGGCAGTAGATCCCTGGTAGCCTCAAACAGGTTGCCTGAGGCCAGCCTGAGACATCATCTGACATGACCAGAGGTAGATCCCAAAAGGAAAAACAGTGCTAAATACTAGATGCTATTGAGAAATTCCACCATGGTCTTCCTCATAATTGGTGATATTTTTTCTCCTGCGTATTTTTTAACATTCATTTCTTGCCCTTCAAGTGTGTGTATATTAAGTCGCTAGATTTTATATTATAGTTTATTTCAATTCTCAATATTTTTCATATTTTGCTTCTCCCTTCTCTTATTCCACTTTACCTTCTTCTTTTTATTATCTTTGTTTTAAATTTTGTTTTCTCCTCTGCTACAACTTGTTTCCATTCCATATTCTTACTATTTCTCCACTGTCCAGCCTCCAAAAACCAATTTTCTTGTCAATGGTCATCTCACCTTCTTTTTCCCACTTTTAACATACCTGCATTCTCTCTATACTTTTATCAATCCTTGTTCATGGGTTGTGGATAGGGTAGTTGCTGTTGCATTTTTTTTATATTTTATCTCTAGATCTACACTATTTTTGTATTTCAAATCTCCTATTTTACCATTCCGCTCTCCTACTCCATTCTGCCTTCATCCTGCCCATTCTTTTATTCATCTCAAATTTAGATTTTTCCCTGTCTCAGCCTGGTTTTTGTTCCTCACTGTTAGTATTCCCTCTCCCTCTATCATCTCAAAATCACTTCCCTTTCCTCTAGACATCTTAAGCTTTTCTTTCTTTCTTTTTCCCCTCTTATTCCCATCCTACCTGTATTAATCTTAGCTCATTTGTTGTTCATAATACTGTGGTGGATCTTTTTCTCCACTTGGGTTCCTTTTTAAAAAAACTATTTTTACATTTTTCTTTCACTTCATTTTTTAAATTTCTCTTTAAACCTAATATTATATGCTTCCATTCTGCTATTCCATTCTGACTTCTTCATTCCCTTTTTCACTTACAATGTAATTTTTACTTTTTCTTTGCATTGCTTTGCTCTGATGCCCTACTCTTATTAGTGTTCCTCCCTCTACCCTCTCAAAATCATTTTTCTTTCAGTTAGTCATCTCATATTTGCTTCTCCTTTCTTATAATAATATTAATCTCTTTACACCCTTATTAATGCTAGCTCAAATGCTGTTGATAGTGGGATTGTAGGTGGGAGTTATTTTTGCGGACATGGGTTTCTTTCCTTCACTGTATGGTTTTGCTCTGGCAGCACCTGCACAACAGTATACAAGACATGGTGGGTGGAGTAACCCTTAGTCAGTAAGCTGGAGTGAAGGATCCACCAAAGAATGACCCAACAACAATCAAAACCCAGTTATGTGCAGAGAGTCAACATAAAAGACATAAAGGGCATTCCAAGAGATGAAGGTGAGGAGATCAAGGAGACAGCATTACTGAATCCCACAGGTCTCCTACCATAGAAGTCACACCACAAAGACAGGGAATTAATGCAGATCAATTTAAGACACAGAAATAAGAAGAGACTTCCTTAAAATGGTAAGACAAAGGAACAACCACCAATCAAAAGGATAGGAAGAATGCCCAGAAAGAGTGCTAAATGATAGAAGCAAGTAAACTATCACACACTGAGTTCAAAACAATGGTTATAAGGAAGCTCAATGAGCTGAGTGAGAATAACAAAGAACTACAGGGAAGCCGAAAGGAGCTTACAGTGAATTATATCAGTATGAAGAATGACATAGAGCCTATCAATAAGAGCCAGGAGGAAATGAATAATACAATTTCTGAATTGAAAAACACAGTAGAAGGATTAAAAGCAGTAAAGATGGCCCTGGTTGCTGCAGCTCAGTGGGTTCAGAGCCAGCCTGCAAACCAAAGGGTTGCCAGTTCAATTCCCAGTCAGGTCATATAACTGGTTGCGGGCTGAGTCCCTGCTTGGGGCTGTGCAAGAAGCAACCACACAATGGTGTTTCTCGCCCTCTTTATCCTTCCCTTCTCCTCTCTCTAGAAATAAATAATATCTTTTTTAAAAAGTTAAAATTTTAAAAAAGCAGGCAGGATGAAGCAGATAATTGAATCAGCAAGCTGGAGGACAAGTTACAAAAATCTTGTCAGAAAGCGCAAGAAAGGGAAAAAAGACTCAAAAAGAACAAAGAAGAGTTAAGGGAGCTTCAGGACAACATTAAACGTAATAATACACACATAATAGGGATATCAGAAGAAGATGATCAAAGGATAGAATACCTGATTAAAAAACTAATGACAGGAAACTTCCCTAATTTGATGGGAGAAAAAGTCACACAAATCCAGGAAGCACAGTCCCAATCAAGGGGAACCCAAAGAGACTCTCTCCAAGATACATCATAATTAAAATGGCAAAATTACAAGACAAAGAGAATCTTAAAGGCAGCATGAGAGAAACAATAAGTAACATACCAGGGAGCCCCAATAAGGCTAGCAGCTGTCTTCTCAATGGAAACACTCTACACCAGAATGGAATGGCAAAAAATATTCTAAGCAACGAGTAGAAAGGACTTGCAACCAAGACTGCTCTACCCAGCGTGGTTCTCAATTAAAATGGAAGCGAAATAAGTGGTTTTCCAGACAAAAGAAGGCTGAAAAAATACACCTCCACCAAACCACCATTACAGAATATGCTAAAGGGACAGTTTAAGAAGAGGAAGATAGTACGAGAGAAAGAAATACAGGTACAAAGGGGAAAATGGAAGTGAATAAGTACCTATAAATAATGACCTTAAACATAAATGGATTCAGTGCTCTGATCAAAAGGTGTAGGGTAGGTGAATAGATAAGAAAACATGATCCGCACACATTCTGCCTACAGGAGACCCACCTCAGAACAAAGCACCTGCACAGACTGAAAGCAAAGGATTGGAGAAAAATATTCCAAGCAAAAGCACAAGAAAAAAAAAGCCAGGGTGGAAATGCTTATATCAGACAAAATAGATTTCAAAACAAATGCCGTAGAAAGACAGAGAAGGACACTTCATTATAATCAAAGGTAGAATCCATCAAGAAGACATAAACATTGTAAACATGCACCCAACATAGGAGCACCAAAATATATAAGGAAAATCTTGGGGGACTTCAAGAAAGATACTGACAGCAGCAACACAATGATAGTAGGGGATTTTAAACACCTCACTGTCAACAATGCATAGATCTTTCAAACAAAGAATCAACAAGGATATTGTGGTATTGAAAAAATGTTCTAGATCAAAGGGACTTATAAATATAGAAACTTTCACCCCAGTGGAACAAAATACACATTCTTTTCAAATGCACATGGAACATTTTTGAAGATAGATCACATGATTTGATACAAAACCAGCTTCAACATGTTCGAGAAGATTGAAATTATATCATCATTTTCTTGGACTACAAGGGATTGAAACTAGAAACCAACCTCTAGGAAAAAATTCAAAAATATTCTTTCATGGGGACAGAATAATGTGTTATTAAACAACATATGGGTTAAGAATGAGATTGAGGAAGAAATCAAAAAGTTCTTAGAAACAAATGAAAATGAACACAAAACAGCCAAAAGTCTATGGGGACACAGTGAAGGCAGTCCTGAGAAGGAAGTTCATAGCAAGACACACCTGCCTAAAAAAGGTAGAAAATTTTCAAATAAACAACCTAACCCTACATCTACAAGATCTGGAGGAAAAACAACAAACAAAGCCCAGAGCTAGTAGAAGGAAGGAAATAACCAAGGTAAGAGCAGAATTAAATAACAGAGATTAAAAGAAAAGTTCAAAAGATCAACAAATTGAAGAGCTGGTTCTTTGAAAAAATAAACAAAATTTACACGGCTTTAACCAGACTCACCAAGATAAAAAGAGAGAGGACCTAAACAAACAAAATCAAAAAGGAAAGAGGAGAAATTACAACCAATACCACAGAAAAACAAAGGATTGTAAGAAACTACTACAAACCACTATATGCCAAGAAGTTTGAAACCCTGGGTGAAATGGACAAATTTCTAGAACCATGCAATCTTTTTATGAGGCCATTGCCATTCTAATCTCAAAATCAGATAAAGACAAAATGAAGAAAGAAAACTACAAGCCATTATCTCTGATTAACATAGATGCTAAAATCCTCAACAAAATATTCGCAAACTGGATCCAGCAATACATTAAAAAGATCATACACCATAATCAATGGGATTCACCCCAGGGATGGAAGTATGGTACAATATATGCAAATCAATAAATGTAATACACCACATAAACAATACAAAACACAAAAAAAATCACATGATCGTATCAATAGATGCTGGAAAAGCATTTGATAAAGTACAGCACTTATTTATAATAAAAACACTCAGCAAAGTAGTAATAGAGGGAGTGTACCTCAACATAACAAAGACCACATACAAGAAATCTATAGCTAACATCATACTCAATGGGCAAAAACTAAAAGATTTCCACTGAAGGCCAGGCACAAGACAAGGGTGTCTGCTTTCACCACTTCTATTCAACATCATATTGGAAGTTCTAACCACAGTGATCAGACAAGAAAAAGAAATAGAAGGCATCCAAATTGGAAAGGAGAAGATAAAACTCTCATTGCAGATACTGCACATAGAAAACCCTATAGACTCCACCAAAAAAACTACTCAACCAAATAAGTGAATTTGGCAAAACGGGGATACAAAGTAAATAAACAGAAATCAAAGACCTCTTTGTACACCAACAATGAAATATCAGAAATAGAAACTAGGTAAAAAAATCCCATTTAGTATTTTAATAAAAATAAAGTATCTAGGAGTAAATCTAACCAAGGAGGCAAAAGACATGTTCTCAGAAAACTACAGAACTCTGAAAAAAGAAGTTAAGTAAGACACAAACAAATGGAAGCATATACTGTGTTCATGAATTAGAAGAATTAACATTATTAAAATGTCCATACTACCCAAAGTAATTTTTAGATTCAGTGCAGTTTCTATTCAGATTCTAATGATGTATTTCACAGAATTAGACTAAATATTTCAAATATTAATATGGAACCACAGAAGGTCCTACATAGCAATAGTGATCCTGAGAAAGAACGAAGTTGGAGGAATCACGCTATCTAATATCAAACTACACTACCAGGCCATAGTAATCAGCCTGGTACTAGCATAAGAACAGACACAAAGATCAATGGAACAGAATAGAGAGCCCACCAATAAACCCATGTCTCTATGGTCAATTAATATTCGACAAAGGAGGAAGAAACATAAAATGGAGTAAAAATGACCTCTTCAACAGTGGTGTTGGGAGATCTGGTCAGCTACATGCAAAAATGTGAAACTAGACCACCAACTTACACCATATACAGAAATAAACTCAAGAGGGATAAAAGCCTTAAATAAAAGTCATGACACCATAGAAGTCCTAGAGGAAAACATAGGTAGGAAAATTTCAGATATTCCATGCAGCAATATTTTCACTGATATTTCTCCTAGAGCAGGGCAGGTAAAGGAAAATATAAATAAATGGGATCTCATCAAAATAAAAATCTTCTGCATGGCTAAAGAAAACAACATTAAAATGAAAAGAGAACCAACGATATTGGAAAGCATATTTGCCAATGATACCTCAGATAAGGGCTTGATCTCTAGAATATATAAAGAACTCAACACAACTCCAGGAAGACAAAAACCCAATTAAAAAATGTGCAAAACACTTGAATAGACACTTCTCCAAGGAGGACATACAGAGGGCCCAGAGACATGTGAAAAGATGCTCAGCATCACAAGCCATCAGAGAGATGCAAATTAAAATCACAATGAGATAGCACTTCACACAGATCAGAATGGCCATCATAACCAAATCAACAATTGAGAAGTATGGCAAGGTTGGGGAGAAAAGGGAACCCTAGTGAACTGTTGGTAGGAATACAGACTGGTGCAGTCACTATGGAAAACAGTATGGAGTTTTCTCAAAAAACTAAAAATGTAACTGCCTTTTCACCCAGTGCTGTGATTATACCCTAAGAATCCTGAAATACCAATTCAAAAGATCCTATGCATCCCGATGTTCTTAGCGTTATTTATAACAGCCAAGTACTGGAAATAGCCCAAGTGGTCATCAGTAAATGAGTGAATCAAAAATCTGTGGTATGTTTACACAATGAAATACTACACAGCAGAATTAAAGAAGGAACTCCTACCCTTCCTTGCAGCGTGGATCCTACTAGAGAGTATTATGCTAAGTGAAATAAGCTAAGCAGTGAAAGACAAATACCATATGATCTCACCTATAAGTGGAACCTAATCAGCAAAACAAACAAGTGAGCAAAACAGAACCAGAGACATGGAAATAAAGAACAAACTGACAATAAACATAGAGGAAGGGGGAGGAGGATAACTGGAGAAAGAAGGGAGGGTCAAGGAACACATAAAGGACCTATGGGCATGCAACTGGGGAACATGATTGAATGTTGGAGGTCGGGGGTGGATCAGGGCAGAGGAGAATAGTGGGAGGAAATGGAGACAACTGTAATTGAACAAAAATAATTTTTTTAAAAAACACTGTGCTAAAAATGTTATATATAAATTAGAATTTTATGAAATATAGTTCCTGCATGGGAGAAGAAAAATTCAACCAAAGTACAAATGTTTTATTTCAAACCACTTTTTAATGTTTTCCTAATTTTTCACTTTTACTTATGTTGAATACCAATGAAAAACACATAAAATATTCTTGCTTTTTTCAGAGATTTTAGTTTATTTGTGTTTTGTTTAATGCTGTACCTGTTTATTTATACCAGTTGTATTTTTCAGAGTTATCCAATCTGTGCACATTTTAGGAGACAATTTGCTGTAGAATTTAGAGTGTCTAGGCTCTTCCAAACAAGGCCTTATAAAAGAATATCTTGAAAATATCTCTTAGCACTGAGGTGACAATGTTACATTACCTACCAATTGACATACTATTAAAAGCTTATAATAACTGTGATAATAAAAGGTGTGAGTTACAGATTTTATATTAACACTCAAGTATGCATTTATAGAAGTTTTATAATTGAATAATAGTAATTTAAAAAGTAAAGCACATGCCATAGCTCAAAAACCACCTCTTATGAATAGCATCTGTGGAGTTGGTCATAACACTTACTGAAGGTTTTATTATAAAGGTTTAGTTTTAAGCATAAAGATAGGCCCTAAGACATGATCATTTGAATGATTATATCAAACCATATTTTAACATTTTTAGAAATATTACAATACTACCCGAGTTATTACGGAAAAAAATAAGAATAGTATAATTCACTCTGCATGTCACTGCTGTTGTTATTTTTTTAACAGCAAATGAATGAACACAGATATTACTGTCAAACATTCCATTTACAGTACAGATCTATTTAAAATATACTTGGTAACAAAGTGTTAAATACTAAATGTCTTTTTCTGAGAAAGAATTTTCAAACATGAAATATATGCAAAATCATTTGTATGAAAAAGAAAACTGCAATTGATGCAATTTTTGTCATAAAATAAGTCACTGGATGTACCACATGGGAATAGATTTTTACTTCTGAGCATAATACTAATATTATTAATAGAGTTCAAATATCCCAAATGTAACAGTTTTTAATTTTACATTAAGTGGAATTACTAATTATTACTCTCTGAAGTTCCCAAGCTGAACACTCATTCTGCTCAAAACACAACGAAATGTTGCAGGTTGCACTTCCCAGTACTTCATTGGGTTGTTGAATAAACTTATTGCACTATATAATGATTTCTTCACCTTTGGCACTGTTGGGCAGAAGTCATTCACTCCCACTTTTGTAATTGAATTAGAGTGAAGGAAGATTATCTGTTGTAGTAGAAAAAAGAATGGATTTAAAGTATACAGTACATGTAAAAGAAGATACTCTTTATAATTTATAGGTTTATTTTACACTGATTTGAATATATTTTACTTAAGATATATGCCTGTTAAATACTTAATTCAGCAACTCAGGCACATGTGTTATATACAAAAGTGCTGTATGTGTGAAGGACTCATGTATAGGACTCATGCCAAGCCCTAGAGCACACTGCCTAGTAAGCACCACTCTTCCTCTCTACACATGTATAGATGTGTGTGTATGTGTGATCACTTCAGTGCCTTATGTATGATAATTTTAAGAGTGTTTTATTAGTATTAGAGCCCTGAATGGTGTGGTTCAGTTGGTCCCACAAAGCAAAAGTTCACCGATTTGAACCTGGTCAGGGCACTTGCTTGGATTGTGGAATTGTTCCCCAGTCCCCTGTTGGGGTGTGTATGGGAGACAACTGATCGGTGTTTCTCTCACATTGATGTTTTTCTCCCTATCTCCGTCCCTCCCCCTCTGTCTAAGATAAACAAATAAATAAACAAATAGTTTTAAAAGTATTAAAAATGAGGAGAAGAATGCAATTTAGTGCTTCAAGAATAGGCTTGCAATATAAATGTGAAGAATTGTTATCTAGAATTTTCTGTGATGAAGGGAGAGACATGTAGAGCTGCTTTCATGTAAGTTGTTTTGTAGGAAAATATATCTGTTGACAACTTAAACACATATCTGTAATACAGCATGAATAGTTCAATCTTTATTTGCACCAGTTCAGAAACTGAAATATTTTAGGCTTTGTGTATGTCTTTACATTATCATTGAGATGGACAATATAGAGTCTTCCCTTCATTCCCTTTAAAACCCTTTAAATTCCTTTTTTGATCCTTTTTGGCAACTGAGATTTCTGGGAAGTAAAAAATATATTCTTAACTGATAGCATTTTGGCATATTAAAAAAGTTGGACCCTCCTGCTGGCAAGGCTAAGATATTGGTTCTGGCTGTTACTCTATATTCTGCCTTTATGTCTTTGTGAGATGGATCTGAGCTAGTCATGAGAATTCTAGGCATTACTAAAACCTTTAAGCTTGGTGTTGGAGCCCCCTCTTCCCTGTGTCTTGGGGATTTTGTGACAGATGCTATTGTGATTGCTCTGCATTTCCCAGCAGCTCAGTGTCAGTGCAAGGTACAGTTTACCATAGCACTGACCTCACTAGGAATGGGAGACAGTGCTGGACATGTATCCTGTTTGCTTTATGGACATTCATTGAATTGTATCCTTATGACTTGTGTTCTCTGTTTGTGTTACAATTCTATTCATCTTTTTAAAATGCCAACAGGAGTATGGGTAGATTTAAGAGTGCCCAGAAGCTGGGACCAGAGTCATGGAGTTAAGTACGTAAAGATGGGACCGCTCAAGGGAGAAAGGACTCAGGTCCTGCTCACTGGTTAACAATAGGCATTTAGATCTACCACTTCAAAAAGTCAAAGCAAAAGTTGTAACTTTGAGATGAACACCTATATATAGCACGTCCATTTCGATGGCTTGGATCTCAAAGGAGTGTAGCTAACAAAACTTTTAAAAATAAATAGGAAAGAAATGTAGAAGCAAGTAGCTCAAAGCCCAGGTTTGTTCTCAGTATGTTTTTGCTTCTTGAAAGA
Organism: Sturnira hondurensis; assembly: GCF_014824575.4. Lineage (NCBI taxonomy): Eukaryota > Metazoa > Chordata > Mammalia > Chiroptera > Phyllostomidae > Sturnira > Sturnira hondurensis. Next base: position 2,105,802 of record NW_028095541.1, on the reverse strand, counting down.
TGAGAACATTGTATAGTAAAATAAGCCATATAAGAAAAATAGGCTAAGGTGAAAAGGGGTTAAGTATGAATTCTTAATTTGAGGTCTATAAATGAGAATCAAGGAGATCTGTAAAATTTCCAAAATTATGTGCAAAAGGTTGTCTTCATTTTTGTTCTTGGGAGGATCTTTATGCAATTCTCCAAGGATTATGTGGGAGGATCTTTATGCAATTCTCCAAGGATTATGTGTCCCCTCCCAGCTAGTCAGGAGTTGCTAGATTACAGGAAAAAGATTTTTAATAATTAGAACAAGAAATGTGAATGTATGGTGTTCCAAATACTGACTTTTGATTTTATTTTCTGGTCTGAGTTTTTAAAAAAGCATACACACTTCTAATTTACCACCACATTAGTAGTGAGAATACCTAGGGCCTTGTCTACAGGGTTTGCCTATATTAAGTGTTTCCAGTGTGGTCCTACTTGATTTCCTCCTGGCCAGTCCTGCCTTTACATAGCCACTGCCACCCAGAAACCTGAAATTAGCTAGTGCCAATGCCATAATGGCCTTGGCAGTTTTAGTAAGAGAAAGGGAAGGATAGACATGGGTACTTGAGTATTTTAGCTGACGTTCCCATAGAAACCAGTCTCCTAATGCTCTCCTACTTTACCCTTACAACTTACTTGGTCTTTGCCTTGGGTGTTAAGAGGTCTCATAAGAACAAAGAAAAGTACTAATATCTACAAAACACAAGTAGAATGTTTTACCTGTAGGTATTTCAATTCTTGTAATCCTGAAGGGACTTTTTTTAATTTATTGTTTTCCAAGTGTATTTCTCTTATGCGTGGTATGTTAGCAAGACTTCCATTTTCGATATCTGTGATTCTGTTGTTTCCTAGGCCCAGCCTAAAAGTGATATAAAATTCATCAACTCTTAAGAAGATAGAGTGATACAGTTAGATGAAAATAATTGAGTTAAAAATATAAACCTGTCCTATATATGTGTTCAGAGAAAGGTAGTTCATGGTTTTATTTAATAACCAATTTCAGTATGTTAACAGCCCTCTCCTCCACTGTCAGAAAATTCTTTATGTAATATTTGAAATTTTTTGTTTTCTCATTCTATTTGGTACCCTCCTCTGTTATAGAAATGGAATAATAGCAGTACTTTCCAGTTTTCCTAGTAGTAACAATATAATCTTGATTAGGTCCCTATAATATTCTCCAAGAAATTTCATTAATATCTTCATCATATAGAGTACCACTTGTAAGTTAGGTTCTGGGGAACTTTTACCTTTGTAGATCTTTGTATCGTTTAAAGTCCTCGAGTTCCACAGTTGAAATTTTATTAAAATCTAGATGAAGCTCTAATAAAGTTGATGGTAGTTCTAATGATAAGGAAAAAAAGGTGTGTTAGATCAAGTAAGATCAATCTCAGTTGATTTAATTGTTAAGTTTCACATTATAGTCTTAGGTAATTTTTTAGGGATCTGCTTTTATTAAATATTTCATTATGGAAAACTTCAAACATACACCAAAATTGAATACCGACCATCATTGTATTGGCCCAACTTTAATAATTGTCTTAGTTTTTCTAATTTTGGTTCATCTGCCCCATTAGTCATTCCTTACTGATTTTTTAGTTGAAATTTGGGGGGATGACATTGCTTAATAAAATTATATCCCTTTCAATCATTCAGTTCTGTCATACAACATCTGTATATTGTATGGTGTTCACCACCCAGTCCAGTCTCCTTCTTTCATTATTTATGTCTCCTTTATTGTATCCTACCTTCCCGCATGCCTTTTTTCCTCCACTGTCATCTGTGTCTATGAGTTTTGTTTTCTCTCTCTTTTTTTTTTTGGCTTAATCCCTTCACCTTTGCAGCCCACCAGTCCCCCTTCTCTGATTATTGTTATTAAAAACAGTTGATTTTTATTTATTCACTTGTTTTTTGCTGGTCTATTTAAAATTAAATTCTCTGCATAATGATAATTCACCTGTAAAGACTTTACTAGATGTCTTTAACTCATATAGTCATCTTCTATTTATGATACCATCATATCAGTATCACATCTAACAAAATTAATAACAGTTACTTACTACAGCTTAAAACAAATTTTAAGAGATATAAGAACCAAACAAATGCATTTGTAAAATTTATTAGAATCCTGACTTGAACAAATCAACTGTAAAACAATATATATGAGATCATTAGGAAAATTAGGAGCCTGCTTGAGACAAAAACCACCTTTTTTTCCCCCTTTCTTCTCTTCTAAGGGGCTATTGCAGAGGTTTCCCTGGCCACTCACCTTTGGCTTGGGGAAGTGAGGGCAGCACTGTCTGCAGTCATGTGAGAAAAGTCTAGAGTGGAAGGCTTGGGGGAGGTTCTTGGGAGACCAGCTGCTGGGTTCCTAGTGCTGGGATATAACACCATACTGCAGCAGCCTTTTTTTTTTTTCCAGAAAAACAAAACCCTTGCAGGGGAAAAACAATTATCCCGTCCTGTGGGAAAACTGCTCACGCCAGCCTCAGGAAGCCTCCTACTCTCATTCTCAAATCCTGCTTGCCACATCCTTTGCAATCCTACTTACCTAACCCGGCTTCTTTCTTACTTTCCCCAAACCTGCATCTTATCCCCTGCCAAGGAGACAGGAACATAAGCAGACTGATGAGTGTTAGAAACTGGCTTTAGGACATTGCCATTATATACACCTTCCCAGGAACCAGACTGCTTCCAACTCACAGGAAAGCCTAAGAATACTGTCAGACCCAAACTCTGGGCTCTGGAAGCCTGCTGAGTTCAGGGAAATACTAAGAGACGGATTCAGATATGTGAACACACCACCATCTTCCTTGAAGTCTGAACAGCACCTCCTACAGGAGATCCAGGCATCCTATCCTACTGATTCCACCAGAAGGCCTATTAGAAACAGGTCAGCAGCTAGACTAAGACTAATGACAAGATCACCGGCAGAGGCAGGTGGAAGCATTACCTGCAGTGCTTTCAGATGTTAGTTGACCCACATCTAGGCCTGGTGCTGCTAAAAAGCCAAAGGAGTGCGCAGCAGTGAGGATGACTGCAGATGTCACAAACTGTGGAAAAGCTTATGGCTTCTTACAGGCTGCCTAGAACTAGATGGGACAACTTAAGGACACCAGAGGTGTATCCAGAAGGACAAGCCAGCAGGCAAACACTAAACTCTTCTGAGACAAACTCCACCTTGATCTCCTCCATTATTTGAGCTATTTTTCTTTCACATAGCTTTTTAACTTTTTACTGTTTCTTTAATTTTGCTCCCATTTTTCACTATTTTTTAAATTTTAAATCTCATATTTTACTCTTCCCTCTTCTTACTCCACTTTGCTATCTTCTTTCCCTTTGTTATTTCATTTTAAATTTTATTTGTTCTCTTTCATCACCTTGTTTCTACTCCTTACTCTTACAATTTCTCTCGCCCGTATCTTCTCAAAATCATTTTTCTTTCTTAGTCATCTTATATTCTTTTTTCTTTCACATAATATTCTTATTTTCTTTCTACCTTTATTAATCTTTACTCATTTGTTGTTGACATTGATGTTGGTGGGGGGTATTGTTGCTGGCGTGGGGGTGTTTTCTTTTTTCTTTTTTTTGTTAATGTTCTGTCAGCACCTGTACAACAGCATACAAGACATGGTGGAGGTTAATTCTCCATCAGCCCTTTGGAGGGGAGCACCCACCAATAACGAGCCAACAACAATCAAAACCCAATTACAATAGGAGAGCCCACATAAACTTCATAAAAGGCATCCCTAGAACATCCAGCTCAGGAGATCAAGGAGACTGCACCACTGAGTCCCACAGGACTCCTACCATAGAAGGCCACTGCATGAAGACAGGGAGTCAAAGCAGATTGATCTAATATGTGGAAATAAACAAAAAGAGTCACCTAAAATGAGGAGACAAGAACCCTCAACTGAAAATAAATGAGGAATATCCAGGAAGAGAACTAACTAAGTGAAATTGAGGTAAGCAATTTATTAGACATAGTTCAAAATAATGGTTATAAGGATGTGCAAGGAACTTAATGAGAACTACAAGTAACTTTATGGGAGCTACAAGGAATTTAGTGGGAACAACATCAGCCTAAAAAAGGACATAGAGCCCTGGCTGCTGTGGCTCAGTGGATTGAGCACCAGCCTGCGAACTGAAAATTTGCTAGCTCAATTCCCAGTCACAGCACATGCTTGCGTTGCAGGCCAGGTCACCAGTTAGGGACATGCAAGAGGCACTGGTCAGTGTTTCTCTTATGCATTGATGTTTCTCTCCTCTTTCTCCCTCCCTTTCCTGCTCTTAAAAATATTTTTAAATGAAAATTTTAAAAAATGATATATAAACTGTGTATAAGAACCATGTGGAAATGAAAAATGCAGAGAAGGTATTAAAATCAGGCTAAATAAAGCAGAGGATCGAATAAGTGAGTTGGAAGACAATGTAGAAAAAAACCCACCCAATCAAAGCAACAAAGTGAAAAAAGACTCAAGAAGAATGAGAATACTTTAAGGGAGCTTTGGGGCAACATGAAATATAACAATATTCACATCATAGGGCTACCAGAAGGAGAAGAAAGGAAGGAAGTAATAGAAAACCTATTTGAAGAAATAATGACAGAAAACTTCCCTAATTTGGTGAGGGAAAAAGTTACACAGTTTTGGGAAGCACAGAGAGTCCCAATCAAAATGAACCCAAACAGGCCCACTCAAAAGACACATTACAATCAAAGTGGCAAAATTTAAAGAAAAGGAAAGAATCTTAAAGGCAGCAAGGGAGAAACAGCTAGTAACACACAAGGGGAGTTTTATAAGGCTATCAGCTAATTTCTAAATGGAAACCCTACAGCCTGAAGGGACTGGCACAAAATATTCCAAGTAATGAAAAGCAAGGACCTATAACCAAGACTGCACTATCCAGCAAGACTCTCATTTAAAATTTAAGGCCAAATAAGAGTTTCCCCAATTAAAAGAAAAAAGACTAAAAAAGATACATTTCCACCAAACAGGCATTGCAAGAGATGTGAAAGGGACTGCTTTAAGAAGAAAAGGATATATAGAGAGAAACACAAGTACAAAGAGAGAAAATGGCAGTGAATAAGTACCTATCAATAATAACCTTAAATGTAAATAGATTAAATGCTGCAATCAAAAGACATAAGGTAGCTAAATGAGTAAGTAAACAAAACCTGCAAATATGCTGTCTACAGACCCACCTCAGAACAAAAGATTCACATAGACTGAATATGAACGTATGGAAAAAAATACTAAGGCCATTATAAAAGACAAAAATTACTACATAATACTTATGGGAGTACTCCAACAAGAGGATATAACCATTGTAAACATATATGTACCCAATATAGGAGCACTTTAAGAGATTGGCAGCAATAGAGTCTTTGTAGTGGATTTTAACTACCCACTGTCAACAATGGACCTATCTTCCAGACAAAAAAAATCAACAGGGATGTAGTGGCACTAAATTACACACTAGATCAGATGGACTTAATTGATATTTACAGAACATTTCATCCCCCAAAAGCAAAATATACATTCTTCTCAAATGTACATGTATCATTTTCAAAGGTAGACCACATGATAAGACGTGAAATAAGTCTTAAGTATGTCAAGAAAATTGAAATTATATCAAGAATCTTCTTGGATCACGAAATAGATTAAATCTAGAAATCAACTTCAAGAAAAAAATCAGAAACATTCAAATACATGGAGTCTGAATAAGATGTTATTAAATACTGAATGGGTTAACAATGACACCAAGGAGGAAATCGAAAAGTTTGTGGAAACATATGACTATAAAGACACAATATCCTAAATCCTATGGGACACAGTGAAAGCAGTCCTGGGAGGGAAGTTTAGAGCAATACAGGCCTACCTAAAAAAGATATAAAAATCTCAAACAACCTAACACTACACCTAAAAGATCTAGAGGAACAACAACAAAGAAAGCCCAAAGTGAGTAGAAGGATGGAAATTATCAAGATCAGAGCAGACTAAATGACATAGAGACAAAAAAAAAAAAATATATATATATATATATATATATATACACACACACAAAGGTTCAATAAATCTGGGAGCTGCTTCTTTGAGAAAATAAATGAAATTGACAAACCTTTAATCAGACTCATCAAGAGAAAAAGGGGGAGGACCCAAATAAATAAAGAAATGAAAAAGGAGAAGTAACAACCAATACCACAGAAGTACAAAGGATTGTAAGACATTACTATGAACAATGATATGCCAAGGAAATGGACAGCCTGCTGAAATGATAAATTTCTAGAAACATGCAGTGTCCAAAACTGAATCAGAAAGAAGTAGAAAACCTGAACAACAATAACAAATAGCACAATTGAACCAAAAATTAAAGAAAACCCTCTGGGCAAACAAAAGGCCTAGACCAGATGGCTTCACAGGTGAATTTTACCAAATATTCAAAGGAGTACTAACACCTATCCTCAAACTATACCAAAACATTCAATTAGCAGGAAGCCTCCCAAACTCTTTTACAAGGCCAGTATTATACTAATCCTAAAACCAGGTAAAGACACAACAAAGAAAATTACAGGCCAATATCTCTTATGAGCATACATGCTAAAATCCCCAATAAAATACTAGCAACCAAGAACCAGAAATACATTGAAAAGATTATACACCATGATCAAGAGTGATTTATTCCAGGATGCAAGGATGGTACAATATTCATGAATCAATAAATGTGATACATCACATAAACAAAATGAATGAAAAAAAGCACAAGGTCTTATCAACCGATGCAAGAAGCATTTGATAAAATCCAGCACACATATATGATAAAAACACTCAGCAAAGTGGGAAGAGAGAGAGCGTACCTCAACATAAAAAGGGCATATACTTAAAACCTACTGCCAACATCATACTCAGGGGGCAAATACTAAAAGCTTTTCTCTTAAGATTAGGAACAAGACAAGGGTATCCACTTTTACCACTCTTATTTGACATAGTACTGGAAATAGTAGCCACAGCAATCAGACAAGAAGAAGAAATAAAAAACATCCAAACTGGAAAGGAGGAAGTTAAACATTATTCAGAGACAACACGATAGTGTACATAAAAAATCTTAAAGACTCCACTCCATAACTATTTGACTTAATAAGTGAATGCCACAAAATAGCAGGATACAAAGTTACTATTTAGAAATTGATGAAATTTTTGTATACTCACAATGAACTATGAGAAAGAGAAGCTTAAGGAAAAATTCATTTACTATAGCAATAAAAAGTAGTAATAAAGTACCTCAGAATAAATCTAACCATGATATAAAAGACCTGTAAGTGGAACACTGTATAACACTGGAGAAAGAAATTGAGGAAGATACAAATAATGGAAGCATTCACCCTGTTCATGGATGGGAAGAATTAATATCAGTAAAATGTGCATACTGCCCAAAGCAATCTACTGATTCAGTACAATTCCTATTAAAATACCAGTGGCATATTTCACAGATCTAGAACAAATATTCCAAAAATTTATATGAAACAAAAAAAGACCCCAAATAGCCTTAGCAATCTTGAGAAGAACAAAGTTGGAGGGATCACAATATCTGATATCAATCTGTATTACAAGGCCACTGTAATCAGAAGAGTCAGCTATTGGCATAAGAACAGACATGTAGAAAAATGGAACAGAATAGCAAGATGAGAAATAAACCCAGGTCTCTATGGTTCAATTAATATTTGACAAAGGTGACATGGGCATACAATGGAGTAAAGACAGTCTCTTCAATTAAAAGTGTTGAGAAAAACTGGACTGGGAAATATAAGTCATGATAACATAAAAATCTTTGGGGAAAAAGGCAGTAAAATTTCATATATCTTATGTAGCAGTATTTTTGCTGATGTATCTCCTAGGACAAGGGAAATAAAGGAAAAAATAAATTTGACTCTATCAAATTAAAAGGCTTCTGCATGGCTAAAGGAGACATCATCAAAATGAAAAGTGAACCAACTGTATGTGAGAATATACTTGCCAATAATACATCAGACAAGGTTTTAATTTCCAAAATGTATAAGGAACTTACACGACTCAACATTAGGAAGACAAATAAGCCAATTAAAAATGGGCAAGGACCTGAATGACACTTCCAGGGAGGACCTACAGATTGCCAAAAGACATATAAAATGCTCAACATCACTAGCCATCAGAGAGATGGAAATTAAAACTACAGTGAGATTTCTCACCTTCCAAAATGACTATCGTTGTTAAATCACCAAACAACAAGTACTGATGAGAATGTAGAGAAAAAGGAACCCTAGTTCAGTATTGTTCAGAATACAGAATTGTGTAGACACTGTGGGGAAAATATGGAATTTCCTCAAGAAACTAAAAGTGGAACCACTTTTTGACCCAGTGGTTCCACTGTTGGAAATATACCCTAAGAATCTGGAAATAGCAGTTCAAAAGAATTTTTGCACACCTATGTTCATAGCAGCACTATTTACAATAGCCATCTGTTGGAAACAGCCTAACTGCCCATCAGTAAATGAATGGATTAAAAAACTGGTACATTTATATAGTGGAATACCATGAAGAAGAAAAAAACGAATTCCTACCTTTTGTGACAGTGTGGATGGAACTGGAGACTATTAAACTAAATGAAATAAGCCAGTTGGTGAAAGACAAATACCATATGATCTCACTTATAAGAGGAATCTCATGAACAAAATAAACTAATGATCTCTTCCTCCATCCCTCCTCAAGGATACCTGGATGATTGTGCTGTAGCTGCCTGTGTTTTCCACTGCACGGTATTTTGGATGGGAAGGCATAAAGTCCCATACTCTAAAATATAAATCCCATACTCATAAATCTCAGATGTAAAGTCCCATACTCTAAAATAATAATCATCAAGTTCTGGCCAGGATGGAGGTATAAATAGAGACCCTTTGCTTTCTCACACAACCAAAAGGAGAATAACAATCGATCTGAAATCAATAAATAACCAAAAGCGCTAAAAAATTAAACTGCATGGAACTCTGACAACAAAGGAATTAAACAAAAAAAAAAAATCATCCAGAACAACCAGACCAGTAAGGCAGCAGAACACAAGGGCTTAGTCAGAAAAACCTTGGTGTTGGGGCAGACCTTGGGGACGGGGTTGGCTGCATGGGCGGGGGGCGGGGGAGGGCTGACTTAAGGAGACTCAGAGGTGGTGGTGGGCCATGCCTGGGGTTTCTGGCAGTAGGAGAAGCTCCCAGTCTCACAGGAGAGTCCTTTGAAAAGTGCACTAGAGACCAGCAGGCCTGCCACACTGTTCCCTCTCTGGCTCCTCTCCCACAGGTAGTGCTGCAGTGCAGCAAACAGGGTTGTCCTGCCATGGCTCCACCCCCTCACAACCTATCAGGTGTGCCAAGGCAAAGAAATATGTCCCAAATGAAAGAACAGAGTAAAGCCTCAGAAAGAGAGCTAACCGAGGAGGAGATTGCCAACCTATTTGATGGAGAATTTAAAGCCCTGGTAATCAAAATTCTCACAGATCTGACTGAGCTTGGTCAAAAAAGGAAAACACAAATGAAGGATACCCAAAGTGAAATAAAGCAGAATGTTCAGGGAACCAACAGTAACAGGAAGGAAACCAGGACTCAAAGCAACAATTTGGAACAAAAGTAAAAAATAAACATCCAACTGGATCAGAACAAAGAAACAAGAATTTTAAAAAATGTAGAGACTCTTACAAACCTCTGGGACAACCTGAAACGTTCCAATATCCAAATTATAAGGGTACCAGAAGGAGAAGAGGAAGGCCAAGAAATTGAAAACTTATTTGAACAAATAATAAAGGAAAAATTCCCCAATCCGGCAAAGGAAATAGACTTCCAGGAAGTCCAGGAAGCCCAGAGATTCTCAAAGAAGTTGGACCCAAGAAGGAACACACTAAGGCACATCATCATTAAGCTACCTGACATTAAAGATAAGGAGAGAATCCTAAAAGAAACAAGAAGGAAGGAGAAAGCTACCTACAAACGAATTCCCATTAGACTATCATCTGATTTCTCAAAAGAAGCCTTACAGGCAAGAAGGGGCTGGAAAGGAGTATTCCAAGTCATGAAAGGCAAGGACCTACATCCAAGATTACTCTATCCAGTGAAGCTTTCATTTAGAATCGAAGGGCAAATAAAATGCTTCCCAGATAAAGTCAAATCAAAGGAGTTCATCATCACCAAGCCATTATTATCTGAAATGTTAAAGGAAATAATCTACGAAAATATGAGTAGTAAAATGACACAAACTCACAAGTATTAGCAAATAAACCTAAAAGAAAAGAAAAACAGTGAAAACAAAAACTAAGCAAACAACCAGAACAGGAACAGAATCAGAGAAATGTACATCACATGGAGGGATTTTACTGGGGAGAGGGAAGGGAGGAATAGGAGGGAAAGGTACAGGGAAGAAGAAGCATGGTTAGTAGCTGTAAGCTAGACGGGAAGAGATAAAAAATGAAATGGGAAACAGAGGACTCAAAGCAGTTATGTGCAACCCATGGATGTGGAGTAAGTGGGGGCGGGGGGAATGCTGGAGGGTTGAGGGGCAGGGCAGAGGGAGATTAGAGGGGGAAAATTGGAAAAACTGTAATAACGTAATCAATAAAAATATTAAAGTAAAATAATGAGCAAAAGAGAACCAGAGGCATAGAAACATGGAATGAATTGACAGTGGTAAGAGAGTGGAGATGGGTACTGTTTGAAAGAAGGTTAATTGATTAGTCAAGGAACATGTGTGAAGGGCCCATAGAAATGGACAATGGTGTGGGTATTGACTGTGGGAATGGGGGCAGGCAGTGCAGAGGTGGGATGAAGGGGAAAAAACTGGGACAACAGTAATAGTATAAACAAATCATTATAAAAAATATTACTATGAACACATGGATTTTTAATCTATTTGATATGTGATTCATTGCAGAATTTATTCTTTTCAACTAGTAGTAGTTTTAGCATAAATTAAAAGGGCATTTCTTAATTCCTTAATCTGCCAGCACCACCTGGCACATGCCAGGTGCCCTTTGAATGTTTGTCTTCTCTTCTTACACATGCAGGTTCTGACCCCCAATTCTCCCTAGATTAACTGAAGCTGGAATATAAGAGACTAACTAGAAAATTCACTCAGATTTCATTTTCTTAGACCTATATAGGACCTGTATATGTAATACCTAGTATTAAAAATTTAAAGTGTTATTTGTCAACCAAAGATTGTAGTTAACTAGCTCAGGAAAGTGTTCTTTTTTTTCAACTCTTGCTAAAACATTTTTCTTCCTATATTAGTGGTAAAGACTAATGAAGGTAATTGAAGCACCCCTATAAATATATTATTAATGACTGAACTGATGTCAACTTCAGAGTCTACTTTGAATTTTAGAAATAAACTGGAGAGTAGAAAAATAATTCTAAACTGATAAGGTTCTAATTTCTTGATTTCCAATTAGACTATTTGCATTTATAGAATGACTATTTGCTTCAATATATAAAAGAAAAGGTTTTCTTTTCAAAGACCTTTGTATTAGTTGAACAAATCCCTCATGCATACAAAAATCACTAGAAACATTTCATAAAGTTTGCCAGCCTATTCTAGAATATGTTGTAGCAAGTGAAAGAAGAGAAAAGTATCTGTTCATGTTGAGGAGTCAAGAAAATTTCTTGGGTTTGTAGAACTTGACAGAACTTCTCTCTAAGGCCTAGAGAAGTTAGATAACCAGAATGAAAAGTGTACCCTTTGCTAGACAAATGAGCAAAGATTTGGTTTTTGGTAGAAGCTCACTGGCTGCCAACAAGTATTCTCATACTTTTATGAAGTTATTTCTATTCCTAGTCTACCTTCAAACAGGTCTCTCTCCCACCTCCACACAATACTATTATGAAGCAGAATTTTACAAATGGTTAGGAAGGAAAACATTTTTCTTTCTATATTAACTTGTCAGGTCTGGTAAGGACTCTTGGGTCCTAATTTATTCTGCCAAGTGTAGTAATCATTGTTTTATAATATTTAGGGAGCTAGCCTTTACATTTTTTTCCACATATACCTGTTATATTTAGGTCTGTTTCTCAAAAGCTTATTCATGCTATGATTCCAAACATTATTTTTCTGAAATATGTTTTATTGACTATGCTATTACAGTTGTCTCAAGTTTTTCCCTTTGTGCCCTTCTGCCTGGTACACCCTCTTCCCTCCAGCAATCCATCCCTTAGTCCATGTCCATGGGTCACATCCTTAGTTCATGTCCATAAGTTTTGGGCTTCTCATTTCCTATGCCATTCTTAACCTCCCTCTGTCTATTATGTACCTGCCATTTATGCTTCTTAAGCTCTGTACCTTTTCCCCCATTCCTTGCTCCTGCTGATGATCCTCCATGTGGTCTCCATTTCTATGATTCTGTTCTTGTTTTAGTTGTTTACTGTTTGTTTTTGTTTTTGTATTTCTAAGTTCAGTTGTTGATTGTTGTAAGTTTGTTGTCATTTTAATGTTCATAGTTTTTATCTTTTTCTTAAGTTCCTTTAACATTTCATATAATAATGTCTTGATGATGATGAACTCCTTTAGTTTTCCTTTGTCTAGGAAGCACTGTATCTGCTCTTCCATTTTCAGTTAGAGTGTTGCTGGATAGAGTAATCTTGGTTATAGATCCTTGCTTTTCATCACTTTGAATACTCTCACCAGTCCCTTCTTGCCTGCAAGGTGTCTTTTGAGAAATCAGCTGATAGTCTAATGGGAACTCCTTTGTGGGTAACTCTCATCTTTTCTCTTGCTGCTTTTAAGATTTTCTCTTTATCTTTAAAATTTGACATTTTAGTTATGATGTATTTCGGTGTTGCTGTCTTAGGGTCTAACTTGTTTAGGACTCTGTGTGTTTCCTGGACTTGTGTGTCTATTTCCTTTGCCAGATTAGGGAGATTTTCTTTCATTATTTTTTCAACTAAGCTTTCCATTTCTTGCTCTTCCTCTTCTCTTTCTGGCATCCATATTATTTGGATGTTGGCATGCTTGAAGATGTCCCAGAGCCTTCTTATACTCTCCTCATTTTTTTTGAAGTCTTGTTTCTTCATTCCATAGTGGTTGACTATTTATTTCTTCCTTATGTTCCAAATTTTTGGTTTGAACCCTGGCTTCCTTTCCTTCACTGTTGGTTCCTTTTGGCTTTTTCTTTATTTCACTTAGTGTAGCCTTGATTGTTCCCCTTGTGTATTTGCTGTATTCAGTGAGAATTCTAAGTATTCTTATCACCAGTATTTTGAACTCTGCATCTGATATGTTGTTTATCTCTTTTGCTTAGCTTTTTTTCTGGAGTTTTGATTTGTTCCTTCACTTGGGCCATATTCCTTTGTCTCCTCAATTTGGCAGCCTCTCTGCATTTGCTTCTAAGTATTAGGTAGAGCTGCTTGACTTCATCTTGGCACTCTGTTACATTGTAGGGGGAAGAGCCTTAAGTATTTGCCAGGGTGGGGCAATCCACTTTGTAGCTTTGTGGCTCAGTATGTAGGGGAGGGATTTGTGAGGGATCAATGCCACTTGCTCTGCTCTCGCTCTGTTTCCAGTCAGTTATTCCACTTCCTGTATGCAACTGACATCCTTCTAGCTGCTGCCCTGGTGCTGAATTCCAGAGTGGGTGGGTTTGCATATGTTCTAGGGCTTTGTGGTTCTTTTAAATGGACTCTCCTTAAGGACCTGAAGTTTCTTATGCCACCCCAACCCCCACTGGTTTTTATGGCCAGAAGTTATGAGTCTTTATTATCCTGGCCCTGGAACCCTGGGCTGTACAGTGTGGCCTGAGGCTGCAATGGCTCACTCCCCAAGTGTTCCTCCTGGGTTTTATCTACCACAAGTGAATGTGGAACTGCCCATTCTACTGCCGACCACTGCTGCTGCCTCACTACCACCACCACACAGAATCTTCTCCACCCAGCTCCCCATTTTCGCCCCTTCTACCCATCTGGATGAATGTGGCTTCTTCCAATCCTCAGTTTTCAGACTTCCATACAGTTCAATTTTCTGGCAGTTCTAGTTGTATGTTGCTTTGGGATTAGATGTGATCCTTCTTATGGTTGTGCGAGGAGGCTAAGTCTATCTACCTATGCCTTCATATTGGCCAAAAGTCAGGGCCTTTACATTTTAGCAAATTAGTTGTGAAAAAAAAAACCTTAACTGGATTTTGAATGTAATAGGGATCTTGGAGGGGTAGTTATGTAAGTTAAAGAGATTTTATTTTAATTTAAATTTCTAAATACATAAACTCTTCCTATAGGTATTAAAAGAAACTGGAGAATTTAAACCTTCATTTTTAAGATACCCTTTGAAACCTGAAGAAAATTGGAGTCAAGAGCTTTTGCAATATAGGAAAGACTGCTGTTGCAAGTCTAAAGAGCAATGATAGTCACGGTGGGTCTGACCCATAGCTCTTGGGCAGAGCCTTCCACTCTCTCTGCTCGGCCTGCCCTATTCCTGTTCTCCCCATGTTAGCTTCCAGCATATGTAAGGGACTGTATGTATTTAATTTTTTAGGTAGAGTTTATATTTTTCTTCTTATAAAGATAAGAAGGTAAAATATGTAACATTTTAGAAAAACAGCCACCTCTTTGAAAGCTAAATTAAACTGGTTTTTAATTTGTGTAGTTCTGAATTAAACTGATTTTTTTCTGTATTAAAAAATTCTTTCCCTTTTTACTTTAGTTAGTTGACTTTTCTGCCAAGAAAAAGGTCATCACTTCATTAATAATAGCAGCTCTGCTGTATCTTTAAAATGATCAGTTTACATTTGTTTTATTAATCTTGTGAATGAGGATAGGAGAAAAGCAATTATGGTTAATTTGCTGCTTTTACTATCTATGCTGAATGGCAGAACTGTGTGAAAGAAAAATATTTACCATAGGGGTTATTTCTGATCAAGGTAGTTATTACAGCAGAGAGAGAGAATGTCCTTATCAGGAAGGAGAAAGCAAGAATGACCAAGGTCCTAAGAAAGGCAATGCTGTCTAGGTAATCATCAGATCAGGAGCTTAGAGTAATGTATTAGGAAACTGGCCCAGTGGCAAACTTAAGAAACGTTTACTTTTAGGTGCCAACTTCAAGTCACATGATAAAGAGTATGGTACTCATTCTGGTAATAGTTAAGTCACAAGAAGATGTTTACCAAGTCCTCAACATTGTCCTCTGACCTTTCTGTGCATTGGCTCATTCATCTGCAAAACAACTTGGAAAAGAAAAAACACGCCCCTTGGCCCGAGTTCACACTCCTCCCTGCAATATCTGGCTTCTGTCCCAGTCCAGCCTAATAGGGTAACCCTGGCAAACCACTGCAGCTTGGCTAGGACAAGAATTTGTGGCCCTGTGCATCTTCCTTTGTTTCTCTACAGAATTTTCCCCTGTACTAGGTACTTCAAAGAATGACAAAGTATAGATGAGTAATATCAGGAAAGAGAAGGAAAATATGTGGTTTATTTCTTCTTAATGTTTCTTCTCACTTGGGGGAAAACGATTTTGGTTTCATTCTACCCCCCCTCCCCAAAATACTACATATGGCCTTTTACAGTGTGTATAAGAAAACACTTTCACACTATACTGACCAGATAGACTGGTAAAAAAAAGGTTCTAATTACAGTGTGATTTTTACAGTACATATAGTTTACAACATTACATTTAATGGTTATTTAAGGATGAAATTAAAAAAACATTTTATCTTAAGTAAATAAAGTAACACAGACCTTTAGGAATTGAGGTTAGTTTTGCCTCTGCAATTCTGATATGCAGCGCTGTCACCCCTTCAAATGCCCCTGGCTCAATCCCATTGCTGTCAAGAGGGTTTGCACTCATCTCTGTGGGGAGGAGGGAATTACATAATTTAGCATACATATGTTTTACTAGAATGAAACTCACAATACAGAGAGATACACATCCCACAAAACAGGAGAATTGTTTAAACTCATTTCTGTTTCAATGTTTACTCACCATTTTGTCATCCTGGAAAAAGATGGCTTTGTTACTGCATAGGCTAGAGTATGTAACAGGTTTACTGTTTTGTTTTGACTTACTAAATTAGTAAATTGTCACTCTCTTCCAACCAGAAGCATGCTCAAGGATTCATTGTAATATTACATTAGAAAAAACAGATCATTCTACATATAATTCAAAATATTTGTATTTGCCAGTATATATTAATTTGTTACCTAAACTTTTAAAATTATAAGTCAATTAGAAACTGTTACTTATTAACAGAAAGAAAACCTAGGAAATGCCAGTAAGTGATGCTGATTGAATTAAATAAGGGAATAAATGAATGAGAATGTTGGTTAGGAATTTTGAATGTATATTGTTGGAGGAGATGGCATTCCATGCGTGTTAAAAGTAAAATAGGGTATAATTTAACATATACAACAAAAGAATTTTTCACTCAAAAATCTTAAAGCAGACAATGAAAAGTTAAGTGTACATTCCAGACAATATCTGAATTAATTTTCTACACTGTGTTTGAGTACTTTGTACAATACATTAAAAATACTACCTTTAAATTTAATAATAACAGATTTAACCAATGAAGGGGCAGAAACCAGAAACCACACTAAATATTTAAGAGGGGGGAGTCTTGAAAGTTCATATGTGTTTGTATTACAAAGGCATCTTTCAGTGCTATAAATTTTAATGTTTTAATTTATTTGTAAATGGCTTATCTCAGTAAAGATTATTAGGTTCAAAAGTTTAATTTTGGACCCAAGCTAGGTTGCTCAGTTGGTTGGGAATCCCCTGCACCAAAAGATTGTGGGTTCAATCCCAGGTCAGGGCATGTTCTGGAGGCAACTGATTGAAGTTTCTTTCTCTCACTCTCTTTTTATCTATTTCTCTTCCTCTCTCTCTAAAATTAATAAGCATGTCATAAGGTAAGGATTTTGAAAAATAATTAATTTTGGAAATTATCAGTCTTAAAAGTTGTTAATGATGATAAAAATCTCTACCTCTGTATATAAATTATAATTTCTAAACGTTCCATTTATTTGCAAAAACTTACCCAGAACATGTAAAGCCTTCATTCCTTTGAATGTTTCCTTTTGTATTTTCTTAACTTTATTATCATGAATTCTGAGTTCTGCTAATGATTTGGGAAGATTAACTGGTATTTCATTTAGTTGATTGTGGGACAAGTATAGTCTTCTCAACTTTTTTGTGGTTAGAAAGGCTTTTGGGTGAATCTTTGTTAGCTTGTTGTTGTTCAGGATCAAAGCCTAGATGAAGCATAAAAAGTTATACCGTATTAGGAAGTGGATTGATTTACCAGTATTATACAGTGATTAGTCACTCATGGAAATCAGTGCAAGTTAGGACATTTTGTATACTTGATTAATCATTTGAATAATTCCTCAGCCTAATCTAAACTCTCTCTCTATAGATATATATATATTTTTTTTCCTTTTTACTACTTAGTTGGAACAGTGCAAAGCTTTAATGATTGTTTTTGTGCCTTTGGTTTATCTTTGAGTAGGCGATATGTTCCCATGGCACCCTCCTGTTTCCACTTCTCTTTATGGAAGTGGTTGATAGTATTACTTTCATTTTACCTTAAAGTTTGTTCACTCTGCATAATTAAGTTTAACCTCACTTTTTTCATGTTTTCTAATGTTTGCCATTTTTCTTAGAATATAGACCTGTCAAAATAAACTACAAAGTGCCCTCAGACATATTTAAAACATTGGGGAAGCAGTGGTGAGACTTGAGGAATGACTCAACCCTTCCTCACTTTACTGGTTGTTTCTCAGTGTGTTGTGGCAGCACCTTTTAAAGGTGACAACAGCCCTGAGAGTGAAACCTTACAGCATCAGACTTGTGCGTTCCTGACAGTCACATCCTTTGTGCCCTGCTGAGGGTGCTGACTGCCACACTCTTGGTCCCCTAGGGTGTGTAAATTTCAGAACCAAAACTGGGAAAGTTCTTGGCAACCAGGACTTATCAGTCACCCTAGTAATTCTTTTCACTGCAAAATGAACATAGCTTAGTCCTTGTTTTACTGCTAGATTTTGCAAGTATTTCCTCAGGGTGATGGCAGGTGGCTTAGCTTCCTTAGGGTTTTTATCTCTTCCTACTAATCTATCCGGGAGCAGCTCTAGATTCTTTGCATTTATGAATTTTGTCCCCAGTTCCATTCTACAGCAATCTTCCCCTTGTTTTCACATTGTGTTAATATGCTTTTCCAGTGTTGTTCATGTTATTGTTATTGCATAGAAGAAATACAAAAAAATGCTTTGGCAGTTAAACTCTATTATGTGTACTCATTTCACTGTAGGTACTTTGCTTCTCCCTTTTCTTGCCCTTCTTTCAGACATATCAGTACTGTTAAAATTTTTACCTGGGAAAAGGTAAGCCTAGGAGAAGAGATGAAAAATACATGTTAGTTACTAAAGGGTAAAATGTACTCTTTTCTGAATGTATGATACCTATGAAGAGTTCTTTTTCCCTTTGATATGCTGAAATGTGGAACTCGGTGTGGGGGGTGGAGGCAGGGTGTGCATAACAAATTGGTGAACCTTCACTCAACCCCATGAGGTCAATTTAACAAGAGAGTTGTTTCTAGGTACTTCAAAGAATGAGGACAAGTGAAGAAAAGCGATTTACCTCTTATCTGGCCCAGCCTCTCCACCCTCCACACTTTGCTCTTCCTGGCGCATGCAGTTCCTGTAGGCTGACTATGTAAGGGGCCCCAAAGGAAATGTGTGCCTCAGTTAGAGCCAACCATTGTGTCTGGGGTTTGGTTTTTGTGTAAATAATCATAATCTGACTCATTTTATTGAATAGTGAGTACGATTTCCTAAATAGATCATAAGCTTATTTAAGGACCATACTTAAATTTTGGCACACTGCCTTTCACCTGGCTATGATTCAATAAACATCAATTGAATTAAATTATTAATTTAATAATAATTAAGTAATTTAATTATTAAAAACCAAACCCCAGACACAAAATTTGGGGTTTTTTTACCCCTCTCATTGACATGCAGTTGTCAGAGCTTCATAAAAGGAAGTATAAGTATTATAGAACTGGATAAGAGTTTTAATGTAGTTTTTATGTAGCCATCAAAACTGTCTCAGCAAGTTAGGTGAGCAAACTGTCTCCAGTGAAGCTGTACTTTTCAGTGTTGGGTTTTACATAAAAGTTTCAAAAGTGAGACTTCGGCCAAGATGGAGGCATAGGTGAAAACACTATGCCTCCTCGCACAACCAAGTTCAAAGACAACAAAGTTTTAGTAACAAAGAAGCAGCCAAAACACAGAAATTTGAATTGTACGGAAGTCTGACAACAAAGAACCATTCAGCCAGACCAGTAAGAGGGGCGGAATCAGCAATGGAGTGGGGTCAGGAAGGAAGGATTGGCTGGACCAACCCAGGCACACAGGCACAGGTTGGCGGATCCCAGGTGTGGGGTGGCAATGGGCAGACCCAGTGAGGGCGCAGGGGGCCTGGCTGACTGCAGTCACACATTTACGCACAGACAAACCAAGCAAAGGAGCGAGCAGTGAGACAGACCGCTTAGGCTGGGGCCCCAGCGATGGGAATTAGAGCCTGAAAGCACCAAGTAGAAAGACTTTTGGGATCGAGGTGCCGAGAGAGGCTCCTAGGCTTACAGAGAGTTTGTTGGAGAGACCCACAGGGTCCTGGAGGGTGCACAGGCCCACACAACCAGGAGCCAGCACCAGGGGGGCCAGTTTGCTTGGGGGAAGCAGCAGAGGGGACTGAAATCCGAGAGAGAGTGGAACAAATGCCATTGCCCCCATCTGACCCCACCCCCACATACAGCATCACAACCCAGCTACTGGGTCGCCCCACCCTGGTGAACACCTAAGGATCCACCCCTCATATGTAACAGGCGTGAACAGACCAAACATTATGGCTCAAGAAGAGCTCAAAACCCCAGAGCCAATAATTCTAAGCGACCAAGAGATAGCCAACCTTTCAGATGCACAGTTCAAAATACTGGTGATCAGGATGCTCACAGAACTGGTTGATTTTAGTCACAAATTAGAGGGATAAATGAAGGCTAAACTAATTGAAATGAAGGGAAATGCACAGGAAACCAATAGTGATGGAAAGAAAACTGGGACTCAAATCAAGGTAGTGGACCAGAAGAAAGAAAGAAACATTCAGTCAGAACAGAATGAAGAAACAAGAATTCAAAAAAATGAGGAGAGGCTTATGAACCTCCAGGACATCTTTAAACATTCCAACATCCAAATTATAGAGGTACCAGGAGGGGAAGAGGAACAGCCACGAGTGGAAAACATATTTGAACAAATAATAAAGGAGAACTTCCCCAATCTGGCAAAGGAAATAGACTTCCAGGAAATCCAGGAATCTCAGAGAGTCCCAAAGAAGTTGGACCCCAGGAGGAACACACCAACGCACATCATAATTACATTACCCAAGATTAAAATGATGAAGAAAACTCTGGAAGCAGCAAGAGATAAGGGGGCAGTCACCTACAAAGGAGTTCCCATCAGACTGTCAGTGGATTTCTCAGAAGAGACCTTATAGGCAAGAAGGGGCTGGGAAGAAATATTCCAAATCATGAAATCCAAAGACCTACAGCCAAGATTGTTCTATCCAGCAAAGCTTTCATTTAGAATGGAAGGGCAGATAAAGTGCTTCTCAGATAAGGTCAAGTTCACAGAGTTCATCATCACCAAGCCCTTATTATATGAAATGTTAAAGGGACTTATCTAAGAAAAAGAAGATGAAAAATATGAACAGTGAAAGGACAGCAAACTCACAGTTATCAACAACCACGCCTAGAACAAAAGCAAACCAAGAGGACAGCTAGATCAGGAACGGGACCATAGAAATGGAGAACACATGGAGGGTTAGCAACGGGGGAGAGGGAGGAGGAGAAGGAGGGAGAAGGTACAGAAAATAGCATAGACAGTATGTAGAAAATAGATAGGGGGGAGAGCAAGAACAGTATGGAAAATATAGAATCTAAAGAACTTGTGACACATGAACATAAATGAAAGGGGTGGAATGGTGGGGGTGGGGTGGCAGGGTGGAGGGGAATGAAGGGGGGAAAATAGGACAACTGTAATGGCATAATCAATAAAATATATTTTTTTAAAGTGAAAATAAAAGTTCCAAAAGTGACAATCACAGAGCTCCAAACAATGTTGTTTTATATAAGGCTTGCAGAGAGAAAAATATAGCCTTTCAGGAGTAGGACAATATGATGAAGATGGCTTCACATCCATCAAAAATGGGCTGGAAGTGAACTGGGAGTGTATGTTTTTTTAATGATCTCATTCACTCTTTAATGCTTATATTGTCCTTTGTGTAAGAACCACAATGGTAAACAAGCAGCCCAAACATAATAGAGAATTTATAGATTATCTAAAAAAATTTTTGATTCTCTTTAAAGACAGGTACCGATGATATAATTAAATAAATGTTTTGAAATATACAATATGCCCACAATTCCAGTATAAAATATGTCCTTTAAAAAGTACTTTAGCCCACTCAGTGGTTGAGTGCCGGCCTGCTAACCAAAGGGTCACTGGTTCAATTTCAGTCAGGGCACATGCCCGGGTTGCAGGTCAGGTCCCCACGAGGGGGTGGACGACAGACAGCCACACGTTGGTGTTTCTTTACCTCTCTTTCTCCCTCCCTTCCCCTCTCTAAAAAAAATAAATAAATAAAATCTTTTTAAAAGTATTTTACATTAGCACATTGGCCAGTCCAGAAACACTAGGCTGGTGGCAATAATAGTTAATGGTTGCATGCTGGGCACCTTACATGTATTCACTCATCTAGTGTAAATAAACATTCTGAGTTCACTGCTGTTGTTACAGCCCTTTTACAACTAAAAAGGTTGGGCTCAGAGAGGTGAGCTACCTTCCCCAGTGCACTTCTGGTGGAGCCCAGATCTGAGCCAGGCCTGCCTGACTGTGGAAGCCTTACCTTCCAGTACACTGTGACATAGAAATGGACTAAAAAGGAAATGAAGGAGGCCTAAGACAACTCCTGTCATCTTCTCAATTTTTATTTACCAATGATTCACAGAACTACATGTGGACTAAGTCCCTGTATTACTCCCGAAATGTAATAAATAGTGATATGACAAATGAAAAAGTTTTTTATGATTTTGGTAATAAATGGGGCATTATTCTTGTGGTATATAGCTGAATATAGATTAAAGAAGTGGTAGAAGCATTCATAGGTTATATTTCCAACTTATAAGTTTATGAGCCTGACACGCTGCCTACTCCACTAAGAGGGCACCTTACCAACTTACAAGTTTAGAATAATGGCCTTGCCATTCTCCAGAAGTTTCTGTGGTCTGAAGTGAACAGGGCGCACTGGATGGATCCTTGAAGGAATCCATTGTGCTATTTATATTTCTGATTATCTCAATATTTAAGTGAGTCCTCACTTGTGCAGTAAGTATATACTCTTCCAGGTTCTCTCTCTCTTCCTCTGTGTCTGTGTGTGTTGTGGTATATATGGAGCTTAGCCAAATTTGAGCTCTCTGCACGTACATTTAAAAGGGAAGGGAGCAATCATCTGAGCCCAGTTGCCTGGAAGTGCAGAGAAGAGAATGGCTTTGCAGGGAGGCTGACTTGGCTCCCTGCAGGGGCCACCTTTTCAGGCAAGAGGACTGACCTAGAGAGCCTAGGAAGTAGCATACCTCCAGGTGCCTAGAACACAGTCAGCTTGATTGTCCTTGCTCATCCAGCTGACACACAGACACTGGTTTGCATAATGGGACTCAATAGTCCCCTCTTTCTGTCTGCTGGGATAGGTCAGTATGGTCCATGCACTGACCCCAGGGTAACTGGTAGGCAGGGTGGCTTCAAGTCTTTTAGATTCAGAAAGGTAACAGGCCTACTTGGCTGGTAGCAAGAAAGGTGGTCATGGTGTCTCTACCTTCTCCTATTACAGATACCCTTCACTGCAGTTGACAGTTTTTGTGTTTCCTCTCTCCAGCATAGCATGAGAATGTGGAGGGTGGCTGAAAGAACAGTATTGGCTGAACACTCACTAAGGGGAAGAGATGACACCCATGCTTGTGACAGTATGGAATCAGGCTCTCCCTCAAACTTAATTCCAAATTACATTAGAAATTTTACTTGCTAAATTTTAGAGGCTCAAAATGTTGAAAAGAAATAGTAATGTTTTAAATCTTAGAAAATTAAAATATTGATAAATATAATAAGAAAAATTTTTTCATCTTTAAAAATCTAGAAAAAAATGCCATACAAGTATATATTAGTCAGTTGACTATATTGCGTGTGCTACCATTAGACGTTTGGGGTGCCTTAAGATAAATCACTTGGTTCAGGTACAGATTTTCTCAAATCTGTATGCTGAGTTCTTGTAAATAATCATAATCTGACTCATTTTATTGAATAGTGAGTATGATTTCCTAAATAGATCATAAGCTTATTTAAGGACCATACTTAAATTTTGGCCCACTGCCTTTCACCTGGCTATGATTCAATAAACATCAATTGAATTAAATTATTAATTAAATTAAATCTATAATTGTTTATTAACTAGAACACCCTGAATAGCAGGCATTTTGTCATTCTTTACACACAGAAAAGTAAGACTTGTTTACATGAACAAGTCTTACTAGTAGTTATTAGTAGTGATAGAGATTTTCACTTAAATATTTGTAAATATTAGCATATATTCTTACATAAAGTGAAGAGAGTCCTTTAAAATCATTTTCTTTGATTTCCTTAATTTTATTGTTTTGAAGGTCAACCATTCGAGTATCAAATGGAATGTTGCTTGGGACGGAGGACAAACCTGAGAAATAAACAAACATGTTACACATGCTTTATATGCTGAAGAGGTGAATGGAATATGTTAGAAATATGACTTTGTTAAAAATCCATGGTTACCATTAAGTAGCAGATTACTTAACATGTAACATATGACAAAAGTATTGTTCTTTAGAAAGGCCTGGAGGTCTTCTCCAGTATTTTATTTTTACAATGTGTCTAGCTGGGGCTAGCCAACACTGTTCATCTGCTGCAGGTGGCAGGAAATAGAGGTAAGCTGCAGCATGGCTGTTAGGACTGGCAGACAGTGAGCAACAGCTGAGGCACAGCTTCTGCTGATGCCCTTTTGGCTGATGAACATTAAAGTTCTTTGCACATTTTCAGTCTGTTGTGGTACTGAATTGGAGCCTGTGGGCTTTGATCATTTTAAGGAGCCAAATATATATAACACTTTGCTTAGAAAAATAGATGAATTACATTATTCTCATACATATTATCAAAAATTTACTGCCCATTTTCTTTAATACTGAACTTCTTGAATAAGTTGTAAATTATTTAATTTGCAAAAATTATTCACCTGTAAGTTATTGTTGACATCTAAGTGTGCAGTATAGCTTTAGTGAATTTATCATCCACAGCATTGGGTCTTTTTCAGCCATATGCTCCAGTTTTAAGTTACCTGGGCCCACCTATTAGTCACCATTCCTCTTTGCAGGTACAAGAATAGTTTCCTTTTCTGTCATCTTAGATTAAGGTTCAACTACATCTTCTTTGTGTAGGCACTCAATAAATATTAATTACATTGTTTTAGAAGACTCAAATATATTTTTCCCTCTTGAATTAAAAAAAAAAGAGCATAAAGTTACCAGGATCTTTATATACTGCATTTGTTCCTTACCTTTTTTGCTTTTCTTACATGGCTGAGCATGCCCACCCCTACTTGTCAGATTTCCCATCCTATAGTTAATTCTTGATGAGTACGGGGCCTTGTTTTCCCCCAATATTTTATTGTTTAAATGTAACATTCAGAAAAGCAGAATTTTACGGTGAAAAGCAGAATTTTACGGTGAAAACCCATATTCTCTGTCTGCCATCAACATTTTACTGTATGAACTGTCTATTATTTCATCTATTTTTATGCATTTTAAAGTGAGTGTCAGATATTGGCACACTTTTGGCGGAGCCATCCTTACTCCTTAAGAGTAGTGTTATATTTAATAGCCCCCATTGAAGAATTCCATGTCTAAATACTGTGGTTATCAATACTTCACTTTACAGCCTTCCCTCCATACTTTAATACTGACAACTCTTTTGAGAAGTTTTACCATAGATGTGTAAAAGGAAAAGGGGGTTAGTAAGTTGACGGGCTAATGTAGTAGCAGTTTTGTTAGGACATTGTTTTTATTTTAGAAAATGAAGTGGAAGGTCTCATAGGAAGCTGGGAGTCCTGCAGAAGAGCCTGATAACATAAACTTTGACAAAACTTCCCCGACCCTACCCTTGGTGAAATTGGGTGCTCTGGAAAGAATTTCATTTTTCTTGGGGAGAAAGAGCAACAAGTATCCAAACCTTTTCATTGTCACTGGTCATGGGGGAGGTACAGTATACACTGCTAATGGTGAGATAGCATTTAAAGGTATGTGTCAGTACAGATTTTGTTGAGTTGATTTTTATTTTATAAGATAAATAGTCAGGAAAACATGATTTACAACCAGCTGTCTTTCATAAGATAGTTTGGTTTTTCTCAGTTCTTACATGACAGTGTGTGCTGGAGCAGAGCTATGTAATATTTCTCCAAAATCTTTTATTGAGGCAGATGACTTTGCTCTGGGGCAAATATGGAGGCCATCACATAAGGGTGGCCTGTGCTAATGATGAACCTCTCCTTACTCACAATCATGCATACCTACCTGTGTCAAAGTACATGTGTACATGTTTGTAGTGGTTTTAGTGTAGTGTACTGCACTTCCAAACCAGCTTTTCTCAAGTATTGCTTTATCTTTTGTTCACACCGTTGCCAAAAGTAAGGCTTAAAAGCCCATTTTTCCCAGCCCTGTATTTTCCATTAACACTTTCCCCCTGATTTTGTCTAATAATCTTTTCCTGAATGCTTTTTATTCACCTCTCTCATTTTGTCTCTAGAGTGTATTGTAACAAGCTTTCACTAATTTCACAAATTCTGTAACAGTAGGAAGTGAGTCTAAAACTTTCAGAGGCACCATATGCTCATGTGCTCTCTGGAAGTTGCCCTGATGGGCCACCAGCTCCAGAATGGGAGATTTGTGTCAGACCTTGGCTTACTGTATGTAGTGTGGCAGATTTGAGTCATCCCCTCTTTTGGAAATAGGTGAATATAGGTATTCTTGATGTAAATTTTCATCACATCCTCTTTTTGAGCAGGCTATAAGTGGGTCCCTCTATTTGAGAACACCTTAGAGGTATTAAAAATAAAATACTCAGCAGAGAATTACACATTTTAAGAGATTTTAAAAGGTAATTTAATTTAGCTACTTCTTTTGTAGACAGTTCTAAACTCAAATCACTCAGAACAAGTAGAGAATTGTCTTTAAAATATATAGATTAGGGATTTCACAACTCTGTGATCTATTTTTTTTAAGTTTTCAATGATCTCAGGAAGACAAACAACCTGATTAAAAAATGGGCAAGTCACCTGAACAGACACTTGTCTAAAGAAGATATGCAGATGGCCCGTAGACATAGGAAAAAATGCTCAACATTACTGATTCACAGAGAACTGCTAATTACAACCACAATGAGATATTACCTCACACCTGCCAGAATGGCTACCATCAATAAATCTATAACTTATTCATTGTCCTGGACAGTTGATTAAATTTTTTATTGTAGAATTTTACTAAAAAACACAATCTCCCCCTGCTAACACCCTGAAGTGAAGAAACTACCATAACATCCATTCTTTTGAAGGAAATGAAAATGAAGCACTTTGGTTTAATTTTGGGAAGATAAATGTTCTATGTATGAAATTCTCATTGTTTTCCTCTAATTTCTATTATTTTTAAAATCAGTTTGGATATACTTTGGAGTTTGTTATACTTTTCAAAAATTC
Organism: Sturnira hondurensis; assembly: GCF_014824575.4. Taxonomy (NCBI): domain Eukaryota; kingdom Metazoa; phylum Chordata; class Mammalia; order Chiroptera; family Phyllostomidae; genus Sturnira; species Sturnira hondurensis. Next base: position 2,078,912 of record NW_028095541.1, on the reverse strand, counting down.
AAATGAAAAGTTTTTTACGCTCATTGAGTTGATTTTTGAAATTTCAATGAAGACTTTTTCTATTTATTTTTGTCAGAATGATGTTATTCTCCGCAACAAGTCGACATATTCTTACCTAGATCAGAACAGTGTACAACTCTTGAGTAGCACTGGCATCCAAATGGACAGATTGGAAACAAATTGAATGGGAAGAAGGGGTTAATTGACTCTCTGGTTGGAAAAAGAGAGTTGTCAGAATCAGCATCAGCATCACCTTCATCTTCCATGTCCTTCAGCATCATATTCTTCAGCATCATGTACGAAGGGCGAAATAAGGGTTTGGCAGAGCACAAAGCCAAGAATACTAGGAGCACACACTCCTTCATGTTGTCTTGTGTCCTATGACTAAGTAGACATTGAAGATTAAATTAAGGGTTAAACATACAATTTCTGCAACTGTATATTTCTCAGAGCTGGAAAAGTATAATGAAATGTCATTCTTATCCATTGCTAGTATGAGAGTAAATTTATAAAATGTTTTGGAAAGCAGTTTAGCGGTATGCATTAGAAGTTTTAAAAAGATCTGTTTTTCATGTAGTAATTACTTTTTAGAATCTAGTCGCAGTACATAATTCTGATATGCATGAAGATGTTCATCATAGAATTATATATGATGGCAAAAAGTTAAAGGTAATGCTGTGGTTAAATGGAAATAGTAAAATAGGGTATATTCGTGAAATACTTTGTAACCCACAAGTATTTGCATAGATGTTAAAAATATAAAATATTACTTTTTTGAAATGAAAAACAAATATAAAAAATTCAGACATACCAAACAAACAAAATCCCTGACCCAAATATTACTAATTGATTATAATCTCTGGGTAGTAGAACAGTGAATAAGTTCTTGAGTCTTTTTTAAAAACTTTTTATAATGAGCAGTAAGTGCAGCTTTTATACTTAGAAAACTAATAAATGTTTTTAAAAATTAAACCAGATCGTCATACCTGGCTGTTCCCAAATCCTTCCATGGCCTTAATATCTATGTCATTTTCAAAGTAAAATTTTCATGTCCCCTTGGCACACATCTGGAAGTTTTCTTTAATGGATCTCTCTCCTAACACCCTCCCCAGCCTCAGCCTCAGCGTTGGTCATTTTTTCACAATGTCATTTGAATTTCTTCCTCTAATCTGTGCCATTATCTAATGCCTGATCCAAAGTATCTGGGGTCCAGACTATTCTTTCTTACCCATCTTTCCACTGTATACGGTTTGTTTGGTTTTATATGTGAGCCCCTTTCCATACAAGTATGTACCAGAAAATAATGTGTAGACTGGCTGGAGAGAAAGAAATGATAGAGTGTGCTTATGAGGCCACTAGATTTTGGGATAAAAGTAGAGTGCTCCCACATGGGCTGCATCAGAAGGTAAAGAGAATGGGTTGGGAAAAGTGGACTCTAACTTGGGTTCCAATTTTCTTTGGTCATGTGGTCTTAGGGAAGCCACTGAAGCTCTTTGCACAGCCCATTCCTCTGGATTAATGTAAGGGATGCATCTATAATAAATTCAAAGCCCGGCACCTTCTGTCAGCCATCCCAGAGAACAAGCAGGTTAGTATTCTGTATTCCTGGAATCCTGGCAGTTCGGGTCAACTGGGCTTCTTTTCCAATATCACTTTGTCTCTGTCTCACTTTATTTCTGCTTCTTGGCTGACTAACTTTTAGACATTATGTTTCTTGACCTTATACTTCTTTGTGTAAGATCAAGAAATGCTTGGTCCCCAGTTTTTACCTTGACCCCCAAAACTCTCAGCTATTCAGTTCTTAGTCCTTGAAGCTAAACCAAAGTTTATCCCTGATACCAATTTATTTTTTAATATTGTTCTGCATTTCAGCTGTGTCTTCTGGGGCCATGACAGCCCTAACCTTTTCTGACCTTGGCATAGAAGCTGTTGAATGAAATGTCATTTGAGATCCTACCTCTGGCTTTGTTTAAGGTTGCTGGAGTTTTTCAGTAGACATCTATCAGGTACCTGCTGTGTACCAGACCAGTACGAGGATGTGAAATCTGTGAAGTGGAGCATATCTGGGCACTCTTCCCTGCTCAGAAAACAAAGCCATAGCCCATAATGTGCTACTCTTTGTAAAAGTTAGTACTTGGTCAGGTAGATTAATAGAAAAACTAAAAAATAAATGTTTAAGTTAATAAATAGGACTGAACTGCAAGTAAACCATGCTGTGTAACTTGTGATTTGATCAGCTTGGAGGAACTCCAGATGTGTGCTTCTCAGAGTCTGAAAGTAAAAATTTCACCATAAGTCTGTCTACTCTTCATAGCCCTCAGCTTACTCTTTGAGATCAATAGAAATAAAGACATCTATAAAAAACGAGTATAGACACATGTGAAAAAGAGATTGGAATAGAATACACAACTCTATTAAAGAGGGGTAGTTGGATTGTGAATGAAGAATTATCTTGCTTTCTAAATATTTTAATATTAGCCTGCAAGCAAAGAGGTCCTCCTGTTTGCTTTGGTCCTCCTTGTATTTTGGCTCTTTTCTACCACTTATACAGCATGAGACATTTAGTGCAATGAAAGGTTTTTCACATACTGTTCCCCCAAAACTCCAATAATAGTACCCAACTGGGAAGTTGGTTGGGAATACAATTTTCTGAGGCCTAACCCCACTTACTGTAATCTCTGGGAGATGAAGAGTTTGATAAAAACAAACAAAAAAACTGTGTTGGAGTTGGTTGGCTGTTTAAGTTTCAGTATTTTCTTGTAGAAACTTAGAGGTTGAAGGGTTATAGTTTCCCAGTCTAGACCAGAAAAATGTATTTCGCACCTATGTATGTAAACATGCAGACCTAAGAAAACCATAGAGCTTTTAAAAATACATGTAAGAGGAATGTGTTAGGCAAAGTGGGAAAAAACCAGGAACACGTAGGCTTTCCCTGTGGCCTGGCAGACACTTGCCTTCAGCTCTGCAAACCCTGCCTTCCTTTTGCTTCCTGCTGTAATCATGTTGCCCTGTAACCTAGGAGAGGCTGGGAATGGGATTCAGGCTAGGATGAGGAGCAGAGTAGGTATGACAGAGGAGCAGAGCTGGGGGGACCAAGACAAGCCAGTCGCACAGATGACCGGGGTAGCGGGGAAAGAAGCTGTGTGTTTGGGGGCAGGGTTGTTTCTCTTCCATATCCTCTCTTCCTGACCAGCTCCCCCATGGGGTCCGGAGGCTCCTCTCTTCCTTTCTTCCTTCTGTGCTCCCCTTTCTTACACTAAATAGTCATGTGAGACCTTCCCTGCCTTAGATGAGGTGGAGACTCTGGCCTGATGATTAGACAGTGGCACATATATGGTAGTTAGGAAGCTTTCCAGTTGATGGCTGGTGGAGGCAGTGATCTGTCATGCCTTCTCAAGCCCTTAGTAAGTGAGGGAGGAGATCTGTGAAAGCAGGAAATGTCATCTAGTTGGAACTTCCTTCTAGTGTTGGAGGTTCCTCCAGAATACTCTGGACCAGAGAGTGCGTTCGCTGTCTGCTTGCTTAATTCCAGTGAGAGGAATCAGGGAGCATACCTCATGGAGAGGCAGCCAGTTTCCATTGTTGTCCATCAGTGGGTGATAGGAAATTCTTTATATTGAAACCAAAAATGCCTTCTGGCATACTCATCTCTCTTTACTAGTTGTCTTCTATTAGCCATGTAAAATTAATCTTATATTTTTTTATTCTCATATTCTGGTTACTTGAAAATAAGAAGCCAGATGAAACTTGATTCTATGAGGAACTCAACATTTACACCCTTGATCTGAGATGATAAAGCCTTGATAAAGTACAAGTGATTATAGACCCCAAACCTTACCTTATTTTATTTTGGCAATTTTTTTTAAAGATTTTATTTATTTATCCTTAGAGGGGAACGGAAGGAGAAGAGAGAAATATCAATGTATGGCTGCCTCCTGTGAGTCCCCTGCTGGGAGCTGGCCTGCAACCCAGGCATATGCCCTGACTGGGAATCGAACCACGATCATGTGGTTCACAGGCCCGAGCTCAATCCACTGAGCTACACCAGCCAGGGTAATTTTAGCAATTTTTTTTAATCAGTAGAAAAATACTGAAATTTCCAGAAGAGAATACTATATAGTAATGGGTTTTTCCCTATTTTCAGAAGGAATATACAGAATAATAGTTCTCATTTAAAATGATGTAACTTTTAGTTATTTGTATTATTTTAAATTTTGAGTGTATTAATATGGCTCAAATTCTTACTTGATTAATTTTGGCAGTATTTAAGTCTTGGTCTCAGGAAGACTCAGTATTTTCCCAGTTTAGACCAGTGTTGCCAAAGGTTTTTATTTTATTTATGGAAAGCTGTGGGTTTTGGTTTCAAGTTTCTCTTAATCAGGATAATATTTGGAATATTACTTTGGTACTAATGCTGTAATTGATTGAACCATAGCACATTGGAGACTTTTCTTCCATTGCCCTCTTTGACATCTTAAGAAGCTGAGGCCAGCCTCCTCACTCCTGAGCTGTCTGCATGGCCACCTCCCAAGTCCTCATCCCACAGTGACTTCCAGATAGTAGCCAGATTGTCCTCAGAGAGCACAGGGCAAGAAGTTTGCCCATTATTCTCAGGACTGGAAACGAGGCTAAGAAGTGCCTTTCTGAATTTGCATAAGCTCCTGTTTTCCACTTCAACATTCCACAAAGTTAGAGTGGAAAATTTATCTAACTGAAATGGTATTTCCTCTTAGACACTATTATTAGGAAAATAAGTCACTATGCTTATAACTCCCATGTTTGGCAACATTTCCCCTTGGCTGAAATATTTCTATCAGTACTCAAATGCCAGTAGTTTTCAGTATATAAATGTTATATAACATACTCTGTGCCTTCACAGATGGAATCCACACTAAATTCAGGTGTAATCAAGGCAGAGCCTTTATAAGTGAACAAGTAAGGTTAACATCTAGGCATGCATTTGGAAACTTATTCACAGTACCTTTTGGTCATGGAAAATGATACTTTTTATAGACTACACTTTTCTTAAAGAAATAATTAAATTTATCTTAGTATAAATAACATCTCAATAAAGAACCTGCTGGCTGCCTTTCCTTTTGTCCTTCATCAGTTTTTCAGTGCATCTAGCAACCTACCTGCTGTCTTAAAAAGCAAAAACTCCTACTTCTTCATTTTTCTGCTGTTTCCTATAGTGCCTTAAGGCTTGTGCTTGTAGAAGTAATTTCTCTTGCCTGAAATCTCAGATCTGGTGTCAAATATTCCTTTTAATATTTTTTAATAAGCAGCAGTTAGTTGTAATAGAACACTGTAGTCCCATCATCTGCCCACCTCGATACAATATTGCTAAATATTGAAAACAAGCAAGATAAAAAGATACTTTCACTTATACGTGCACTTTTGATTTATTTTAATTTCTTTTTTTAAACAGTGATTCTCAGTAGGATTAACCTTAGAAAGTACTTTATTTGAGAGACATCTAGAGCCCTGAAGCTTCTTTATGATTTAATTCTACACATGTGGCCACAGGTCATGGCTGTCACACATCTGATAGATGAACAAGAAAGAATGTTCTACTCTATTCAAATTAGGAAGGAGTAGAATATCAAATACATTGCTTGATTTTTTTAATCTGAGATTTAATAAAAATTTTACTTTGGGATGAGACAAAGGAAATCTTTGTTTTAAATTCAGACTTTATGGATTTTGTGAAAAGAAGTTCCTAATTTTTTATATCGAATACAGAGCTAAACTGTTGCTGAGCATTACTCTTTCTTGGCATTATATAACTTCCATTTTAACTGGGCAGTGCCATTTCATTACAGAAGAATAAGAAAGACATTTATCAAGGGAAAATAGGAATATTCAAATGTGAGTAAAATGACATTTGAATACACCTATATAAAAATATATTAGAAAATAATCATAGTTTTACATTTCAAAAGAATTATTTACTGTTTTATTTAATAAAACAGTAAATAAAATGTATTTGTGATATTGTCATACTTCCTAATCATTAATTATTAAGGTAATATTATTTTCCTAAAAGAAGATACAGATGTTTGCTGAAATGATTTATAGAGTCAGCCATGTGAACATTGTTGGTGAAGCATAGTGACAGGCTTTTATTTAGCTGTGAAAACAGCCACAATTATATTGAAAATAAAATCTTTATATATAAAACATAAAAAGCTGTAGTAACTTTAGATTAATATGTAATTACTGATTTTTAAAGAAATTATACAGATCAACTTTAAACTTTATCATATAATTTATAAGTATTTACATTAACAATAATAATGTCTCTATAATATTAACTATAAAATAATTGTATATTGGCATATGAAAAAAATATATCAAAAAACATACCTTGTAAGAAGAGAGTAAGCCCTCTTGAAAGTAGAATTTTCCACCATGTACTGCTTATCTGTAATGTAAATGTTCTCAGGTACTTTTTAAGAAGAAAAGATAATATGTTACATTTAAAAGAAAAGGACCCTCAGCAGAACCTTGTGTGGCTGCACCCTGGGTGACACTGGAATAAGCTGCTTCCACAGATTAGCCCATGTTAGTACTGGGAAGCAAGATTAAAACTTGTTGCTGCTCATGTGTTTTTCATCACTGTTTGTATTGTAGCCAAGACTTCTAGCTAAACTCTAGATGTCTACTGGAAGATTCTGAAGAAAAAAAGTGTTTAATAATACATGGCAACTGGCCATTGAAAATACAGTGATAGTCATTCAAGAAATACCTGATTTGAAAAAATACTTCATGAGATTCTTAAATGAATAAATACCTATAAATTTAAAAAGTATTTACCTTATATAGACCAACAAAATACTTACCATTCTTAGTAAAGTGTATGAACATTATTGAAGTATAAATCCAAGCTCTAGAAGTATCAGAGACAGGAGACATGCTGTTGTTTTCTTCTGGTGACTGAAGCTATTACATAAAGCATGCTTCTCAATATTTTTTTTAAAGCGCTTAGACCTGCTCTAGGCATGGCAGGGGAGGTGCCGAACAGACACTATGTAATGCCCCAGGTCTCTCATCTATATGCCATGGTTGGACTTTCCTGTTTCAAGAGAATATTAGCTGTGACCACACAGTTTTTAGGGAGGACCCCAGGAGCAGAAAGACACCATTCTCTGAGAAGAAAGTCATTGTTAGCATACCCTTACCCATTCACTCCTGAGAGAATGCCCAATTCCTACATCAAATAAGACATCCTTCAAGAGAGGACATTTTCCTAAGTCTGGTGAAAAAGACTGACTGGTGCTAGGTGATGCCAGTGGGTCTCCTGATTTTCAGATGTTGGGGCCAGCCTCTTTTTGGAGTGCATTTCTACTCAGCAGGGTTTATTCTTTCCTGCCATAAAGATTCTGACTGTCCTTTTCCTCCTCCCAGAGAAATAGCAGTCATACGTATAGAGAGTACTGTGCCTCAAATGGGCAGGTGGCCAGCCCCCACCTAGATAAAATACCCTTCCTTGGAACTCGAGGTGGGCAGTTTCCTACACTTGGCCCGAAAAGCTTCAGGCCTGCAGCACCTAAAGGGTAGCAGTCCTCCTGTTTGGTTAGAATGCTCACATTCTCATTTATTCAGTTATGTTTAGTTCAAAACAAGGTACATGTATTACCTTGATAAACTGGGACATCTTGAAAGTTGAAGTGGATTTTATTAACCTGAGTTTCATCAGAGCAGCAGCTGTAAATGGAAAGCCCTTGGGAAAAATTGTATTTGTCATGCTCAATGTTTTCTTTCATTATTTAACTTTTAATTGAAGTATATATTATAAAAATATGAATACATCATATGAACATACCTTTAGAAAAACCTGTGGTTTAGAAAATTGAGGTTTTGCTAAAGGTGTGTTCATATGATGTGGCAAATGTGTTTTTTTCCTCGCTTTAGAAAAACCTCACAAAAAGTGAGTAGCCTCTTTCTCCTTTCCTCACTTGTGAGCCCTGAGCTTGTCTTCCTCCAGCATCAATTAATTTTCACAAACTAAACTAAATCCCTGTGCTCCCAGAGCCCTCCCCATAATCACTCTCTTCAGAGGGGACCCTGCCTGACCTCAATCACCATAGCCTATTTTCTGAACTTCACATAAATGGATCATTCTTACAGTACATTCTCTTTTGTGTCTGGCTTTCTTCATTCAACCTTATGTTTTTGAGGTCCATCTAAGTCCTTGAGGTTAACAATAATTTATTCATTTTCATTACTGTATGGCATTCTGTTCATGAATATGCCACAGATTATATATTTTATATATAGTCTACTGGGTTCATTCCCATTTGTAGCACAGCTATGAACATTTGAACATTCTTTATTGTCTGATGCTCATGTATGAATTTTTGTTAGTTACAGATTGCTGTATTTAAAAATTATGAGGTTAGTACTGGAGAATTAGTTTTACTATATCAAATAATATTGCTAAGAATCATAAATAAGCAGCACATTACTACATGGTAAACAAGAAAATAAATTACAAAACTGAAAAAGTAATGTTCTCTGTACTACCATTTTATGAACAGAGACATGGATTGCTATAAAAGGAACTTCAAGATGAATTTCTTACATGGGTTGATATATTTCATCCATGTAAAAATACAAAAATATTGCTTAAGTTGAGCTCATGCATAATTTCCAAGACCCTGACTTACCTCCTACTACCTCCTGACTACCTCCTATTTTTCTGACTACCTCCTACTTTAGAAATGGGGTGGACTAAACCCTAACAAGTGAGAGCTGGAAAATGCCTTAGAAATCGTCTTATTCAAATTAAGAATCCCATGAGTAAGGATTAGAAATGACTGTGGCCGCATTGATGCCTTTTCGAGCTCAGATACCACTCAAGTGATCCAGTTTTGTGGTTTAGAGCAGCCATTATCTGGTGCCTCATCACCTTTTCTGCCCTCACCTTCTAAGTACATTGCAGTGGATTATGTAATGGTCTCATCTAGCAGTAGCTACAAGGAATCTGTTGGTCCATCTTTTCATTCAGTGAATTGTGTAAGTGCTATGGAGCAAAAAGCAAGATTGGGGGGTGGGAATGAGTGATCAGTCACTAGAGAAGCCCTGAGGGATGTGGTGCCTTGCAAAGAAATAACTGGTTTAAGAATGCTCTAGACCATTGAGTCCTATGATATAGATGATGTATGTTCTTTATATGTAACATAAAGTTTGTATATAATAAGCATTCACAAGACTTCTTAATGGAATGGATGGTTGTGATTTGATGGTTTTGAATGTTCAGGTGTCCCTGATGGTGGACTAGGTTCTGTGGTTTATAATGAATTGCTTTTATTCTGTATGTCATGACCCTTGGGCAGTATTTTAGCCTACAGATGTGTTTTCTTTGGAGCATATAGTATTTTTTAAAAAGCAGGAAATTTCATATCAAATCCAAATTTACAGAATATCTTTAAAAATCAGTCTGACAGAGTCAGCTCTTAATTCCTGTGTAGTTCCAGCAATTGGCTAAGCTCATAGCAATCTCTGTCAAATGGGCTTCTGGTCCCTGGTCTTGGGCTTCCTCTCCCTTCTCTACCCCTAGTGCTGTTGAGGACTTGCTTCTGTGACATGCGGACTGAGGGAGATTTCTCTCTGAAAATAAGTTTATCTCATAAATTGTCATTTAAAATGAATTAAGCTTATGGGGGAAAAAGAACTTACACAGTTTAGTTTATAATATTGTATGAGTGTCAAATATTTTTAAATAATGCCTCAAAACTCCATTTGTTTTGAAGAATAGGTACAAGTAATGGTTTTGTTTTAAATCAGTCCCAGTACTTTTCACTGAAAAAACTTGAAAACAGGGAGTGCATCTAACTTCCAGATATGCATTTTTAGGGGTCATTTCCTACTAGAGGTACCAGGTAAGGGCCAGGAAAGTATGAGGTATGCCTGAAATATCGTGTACCAATAGGCATGAAAGTGTACAGAAATTACAGTGGACGTGTGAACAGAACATAGAAACCAATGTGAAGGTAGTTTGAGCATCTTAGAAAGAATAAGGATGGGAATGAATTATATAATGGATCAAATGAAAAATCTTTTCCAAATAGTAACAGAGGTAAGAGTGTCAAAAGAGTCAGAGCTTCTCCTGTAGAAGAATGCCAACTAATGAGTACAGCAGGAATCTTAGAGTTAAAAAAGCAGTACTGTGAAACTTCCAGTAGAGTGATTGATTTAGGCAGAGATAATGGAAGATAAAACCAAGTAAAAGATGATTGGATGGCAAAATATTCACACAGATTCAGAAATCTTACCTTGCAGCCCTGGCCAGTATAGCTCAATTGGTTGGAGTATCATCCTGTATACCAAATGGTCAGAACACATACCTAGGTTGTGGTAACTGATCTATGTATCTTTCTTACTCTCATGTCAATGTTTCTCTCTCTCTCCATGCCCAACCCCTGTCCCTCTTCCTCTCTCTCAAATCAATAAACATATTCTTGGGTAAGTTTTTTAAAAAGAGATTCATAGAGAAGATTCATAAGGAAGTGATATGTTATATATAGGCAACTTACATTCCAATGGAACTGTTGTCTGCAAATAAATCTAACCTTGGTTCTCAAACATCTTGGTTCTTGAACAATTTGCTTCTCAATCAAGTTGTTCACAGAAAAAATGTCTTCATTGTCTGACAAAACTTTCAGTCTAAATTCTCTCTATCCCTCAACCCTATTATACTGATATCTTTATATGATCGGTTACATGTCTCTCAGGCAACAAGCAAATGAGATTCAGTTTTCAAAGAAATTGCTCCTCAAACAGTTTTCTGGAACAAATTAATTTTGAGAACCAAGGTTCCACTGTACTATGTGTGTGTATTGATAGATAGCTAGATAGATATGGATATAGAAAGAAAGAAAGAGATTAAATGAATGTGAAAAAATATTAATTGGTGAATGTAGATGAAGAGTATATAGATGTTCATTGCATTCTTTTAACTTTTCTATGGCTTTAAAAGTATCTCTAAATAAACGGAGGAATAAATGCTAAGTCAGGGAAATAAGGCCATTTGCCTTAATTTTAGCTCTTTGATTTATCCTTAGTTCTAGTTAAATATTTACATGTAAAATTTATTTTCAGTTAATTAAGGAGTTACCCAGAAGGCATTCTTAACCTAGGTTACATGAATCCCTAGAGGATTTTGGAAAGGTTGTATGAATTTTTTGATACATGAAAGTGTTTTTATGTGTTTTTTTCCTGTATAGAAGAAGGTTCATCATAATTTTCATCATATCTTCAAAGGGGTTTATCCTTCAATAGTTGATAACTATTGCCCCATAATAGTTTTGTAATTTATAATGCCTTCTGTATTCTGAGTATCACAATACTAGTTAAATTTGCATATCAGATAGTACATGTATAAATTTGGTAATTGTGAACAGAATCTCAACTTACTGAAAACATATGAATGCTCATCAGATTCTAACTTACAAAAACTTTTGCTTGTATCAGCTGATAGTTTAATGTGAGTTTATTTGACCACAGAGATTCTGTTACTTAGGAACACACAATGACATTTTAATAACATGATGTATTTCTTTTTCAATACATATTTAGTGTCACATGTCATTTTTAATACAAATTGCTTTTCCTTGTTTGGACTCACATTGTTTACATTTTGTGCAAAGGAAAAATATTCTAGACTGTAAGTTTTCATTTTATTCATGTTCATGTAGAAAAAATAACTTCAAAGCAAAAATAGTCATGCTTTTATTTCTTAGTAACAAAAAGAAATAAAAATGTGTACTAACAAGTAACAAAAAAGATATACAAATGTGTAGGAACACATTTTTAGTAACAAAAAGAAATAAAACTAACTTATTATGTGTACTAAGTAACAAAAAAAAATAAAAATGTGTACTAACACTAAGCTCGGTTTACCAAGTCAAAAACATTCCCTTCTCTGCAAGTAATTGTGTGACAGAACAAATTTCAGCATGGCTTGTTTGTTCCTGCTCAGCATGTTGAAGAAGACACATGAGTAATAGGTTAGAATATGCTGAACTGTTGTTTAAGATACAGTGGATTGAATGTGTACTAACAAGTAAGTACAGTATTTATGGTATATTTTAGTTTTTATGAAAAAAAATTAAATGCCTGTGAATCTGTTGGATTAGGTTCGGTCACAGGAACAGTAATGAAACAATTAAACTCCCCAGGAAAACCATCTGCCCAGAGCATGCTGCACCTGGCTGCAGCACAGGAAAGCCAAGGCCACTCTATCCCTGTACATTCCCATGGTTTATCTTGGAAGTAGGAATGTATCTGCAGAGCAGGTTTATTGATGAAATACTCTTCTAGTTTAGCTAGCTATCTTTATTTCTTAATGTTTTAAAAATCCTCACCTGAGGACATGGTTTTATTGATTATGGGGAGGGAGGGAAGAAGAAAGGAAAGAGAGGCAGAGAGAGAAAGAAGAGAAACATAGATCAGTTGTATCCCAAACGTGCCCCAACTGGGGATGGAACATGCAAACTAGGTATTCGCCCTGACTGTCAATCAAACATGCAACCTTTTGGTGTACAGGACAACACTGCAATCAACTGAGCCACCCAGCCAGGTTTATCTGGCTATCTTAAATACAGTTTTTAACCTGTTTTAGGTATTGAAAGTAATCACATTTATTATAAATCAGATTCATTTTTCTTTCTAATAATCAGGATTTTTAAAAATCTGCTTCTAAACTACTTCCATGTCCATGACAGGAAGTAGTTCAGACTATGTGTCATAGTTTCACTTTGCATTTATGGAGCCCCTGCTGGAGCACATTTTATTTTGGTTCACCCTGCTCTGTGAGATGGGTTGCTTGGGAAGAGCTTGGGATCACTGCTGACGTGGTAGAAGTGTCACAGTGGAGCCTGGCCCTCTACAGAGAGTGTTGCCTGATCCCTGTCTTAGTGTAAAAGGCCTGCTTATTTTCCCACTGTATTTCACAAATTAAGAAATCAGTTTACTTGAGTGTTTAATATCTCCCATAGTAAGAGGCCTGGTAGCCTTGAGCAAGTCATTGTACCTTCTGGTCTGCTGGTTTCCCAGCACCTGTCAATGAAGAAATGGACACTCACCTTATCTAACATTCACTCCGTGCCTAGCACTGTCATGGACATCACCTCATCTAACCTTCCTGGCAACCTTGGGAGATAGGTGTTGTTCCCCCCATTCAATGGATGACTAACTGGAAATCAGAGTCTATAGACCTTAGCCAAGACCACAGCTAGTAAGGATTCTAGTTCAGAACCACAATACTTACTCTTGTTTAGAGGTGGCCAGAAACGTCTGACTCTTTCCATGGATACTTTTACTATTTTTGAATTTTAAGCTGACCAAGTATCTGAGTTCACATTCAACTATGGACAGAGGAGTAGTTATTATCATCAATCTCTAAATACTTCTCCTATGAGGAAACTTTTTGTTTTCTAAATAAAGGAAAGTGGTAGAATACATATCATACAGGGTTTTACTTGGCCCTTTGAAGTTTCACTTTAACAGCAGAATCTGAGTATTATATTCTTTTATGTCAGCATCTGTGATCCTAGTAATCTATGATTACAGCATAGATTGTAATCTGTGGTTACAATCTATCTTGTAAATCTAGCACAAGCTACAGCGGGTCCTCAAATAATGTCCTTTCATTCAATTTTGTTTTGTTACAATGTTGATGAGATTGTATAGAAACTTAACTCATTTATATCACTTAGCTTATGATAAAATTGGTTTTGTTATACATAGTTTAAAGTCACAGAACTCATCAACTGCATTAGTGAGGGCTTACTGTCTACCTCCTCCCTGTCCACTGTGCAACACCCCACCTACATGAAGAAGTAATCAATATAGACCTAACTTATAATATCAGATCTGTCTGTCACCCAACTGGTGGCACATACACTGAATGCCAAGGGGAGAGGGGCACTTCCCCAGGAGCTCGTCTTCTAGGCACAGCTTGTCTTGTGCCCTGGGAACCTCTGTGAGACCAGACCACAGCTCAGGTCAGGTGGAAACTTGTAGTGCACTTGGCTACTTCACTTGCCTTGATATTGGAGGCTGGTGACCATTAGAGTCTGGTTCTCCTGTCCTTCTCCTTAAATGCCCCTCAGTTACATTCTTGTCTGTAGGTTCCACTCCGACTGCACACATTTCTGCCTTTCCTACTTCTCTCATCCTCCTGACTGAAATCCATGGCAACTCCCCAACTTGAGCATAATCAGTCTTGCTCAAACCGTGCCTCTCTCTCAGCATCTCTGCATCATCACCGAGACTGAGAGCAGTTCTCTTGAGCTCCCTTCTCTACTACCCACAGGTATTTCTTTTGAAGTCTCTGTCATACCTGTTTTTTTTTTTTTTTTACCTATTAAAGACATACCTGTCATGTCTGTTTATTTTTTTTTTAGTACATTTTATTGATTGCGCTATTACAGTTGTCCCATTTTCTCCCTTTTATTCCACTCGGCCCTGCACATTCCCTCCCACTCGTATCCCCCGCTCCTTTAGTTCGTGTCTGTGGGTCATACATATAAGTTCTTTGGCTTCTACATTTCCTATACTATTCTTAACCTCCCCCTATTTTCTATCTACCATTTATGCTATTTATTCTCTGTACCTTTCCCCGCCTTCTCCCTCCTGCTCCCTCACTGATAACCCTCCATGTGATTTCCATTTCTGTGATTCTGTTCCTGTTCTAGTTGTTTGCTTATTTATTTATTTATGCATTTTAGGTTCAATTGTTAATAGCTGTGAATTTGTTGCCATTTTACTGTTCACATCCTTGATCTTCTTTTTCTTAGATAAGTCCCTTTAACATTTCATATAATAAGGGCTTGGTGATGATGAATTCCTTTAACTTGATCTTATCTAGGAAATACTTTGTCTGCCCTTCCATTCTAAATGATAGCTGTGCTGGATAGAGTAATCTTGAATGTAGGACCTTGCCTTTCAAGACTTCGAATATCTTTTTCCAGTCCCTTTTTGCCTGCAAGATTTCTTTTGAGAAATCAGCTGATAGTCTAATGGGCACTCCTTCATAAGTAATTGTCTCCTTTTCTCTCACTACTTTTAAGATTTTCTCCTTATCTTGAATCTTGGATAATGTAATTATGATGTACCTTGATGTGTTCTTCCCTGGGTCCAACTTCTTTAGGACTCTCTGAGCTCCCTGGACTTCCTGGAAGTCTATTTCCTTTGCCAGAGTGGGGAAGTTCTCCATTATTTTTTCAAATATGTTTTTAATTTCTTGCTGTTTCTTTTCTTTTTCTGGCACCCCTATGATTAGGGTCTTGGAACATTTAAAGATGTCCTAGAGGTTTCTAAGCCTCTCCTCATTTTTTTGAATTCTTGTTTCTTCATTCTGTTGCGGTTGAATGTTTATTTCTTCCTTCTGCTCCAAACCCTTGATTTGAGTCCCTGTTTTCTTCCTGTCATTGTTGGTTCCCTGTAAATTTTCCTTTATATCACTTTTCATAACCTTAATTTTTTCCTCTAATTTGCAACCACATTCAACCATTTGTGTGAGCATCCTGATTAGCAGTATTTTGAACTGTGCATCTGATAGGTTGGCTATCTCAATGCTTAGTTGTATTTTTTGTGGAGCTTTGATCTCTTCTTTCATTTGGGCCAGGGTTTTTTTTTTGGTCTCGCATGCCTGTTATGTAGTAAGGGGTAGAGCCTTAAGACACTAGGACAGGGCAACCCACTTTGCTGCATTGTGTTGCTGTGTGTGGGGAGGGGTCTGAAAGGGTACACTGCTGCTTGCTGTGCTCTCTGGCAGTTTTCAGTCACTTTCCCTGCTACCCACAATTAAATTGGGCCCTCTAGTGCTGATTCCCAGGTGGGTGGGTTTGTGCATGATCTAGGACCCTCTGAGTGTCACCAATGAACTCTCTTGTGAGGCTGGGTGTTTCTCCTGCTGCCACCTCAACCCCCACAGGTACTTTCCATTAGAGGCTTTGAGGCTTTATCTCCCTGCACTGGAACCCTGGGTTGTGCATTTTATTTCGTTCCCCATTTTGTTCTCCTGGTTTATCTGCACGGGAATGGGGGACTGGCCAGTCCTCAAGCTGCCTTGGTTGGAGTCCTCTCCACCCAACTGCCAGTCTCTGCCCCTCCTGCCTGTCTGGATGAATGTTTCTTCTTTAACCCCTTGGTTTTCAGACTTCCATACAGTTCTATTTTCTGTTAGCTCTGGTTGTTTTTGTGTTTAAATTTGTTGTTGTCCTTCTTTTGGTTGTGCGAGGAGGCACAGTGTGTCTACCTACGCCTCCATTTTAGCCAGAAGTCCTGTTTCTGCTTCTGCTTGTTCCTCCATTCATCTGTGCTGTTTTGGGCCCCACATACTGTTTCAAGATTGTTCCTGTGGTGGCTTTTTTCCTTAAACAATTGCTTTCATGGCACATTTCTCCCCTCAGAGTTGACCATAATGTTCTGCATATTTAGTTACAGTAAGTCTGGTATCTCTTGACCTTCTAGGCCCTTCTGGCCTCTTGTTTTCTGCGTTGTCTCTTAACCAGTGAACTTTACTCAGCAAGATACACACCTCTCACTAATCATTCCTTCCCTCTCAATTGATTCCAAACCTATTTCAAGGCTCCAGTCAAGCCTGTTGATTTTTCCTTCTTCAAAGTACCTATGTGCATTATATGATTCAATGCTAATTTTGTCCTATATTATACCACAGGCTTCCTTTGTTAATCCTGAAATAAATTTGTCAAATTAGGAAAACTATTTTACCTACAGCATACTGTACTATGCTTAACACAATGTCTACCAGCAGTAAAAATTTGAGGTTTTATTCTTTAGTTATATAGCTGTCATCTGTTTTTACAGTTATCTTAAAACAAGCATTATAATTTATTAACACTTCCCAATGAATTTAAAGGATTGCATTACATAGAATTGAACTGTTACTGGGATAGTCACATTCTGTGTGTGAATGGGGTAGTCATCCTGACTTCACTGCCCTTAGAAATGTGCATATGGATCAGAGGACACTGTGCATAGGCACATTTCAACTAATATTATGGGTGGTGTTTAACACTCCAATGAAAGCTGTTGTTTTTTTGAAATATATTAGTTTCAGGTGTACAGCATAGTGGTTAGACAATCATATACTTTACAAAGCGTTCCCCCGATATTTTCAGTACCTACCTGGCACCATTCATAGTTATTACAATATTATTGACTATATTTTCCATACTGTACTTTACATCCCCATGACTATTTTGTAACTACGAATCTATACTTCTCAATCCCTTCACCTTTTTCACCTAGTCCCTGAACCTCTTCTCCCCTGTGGCAATCATCAGTCTGTTCTATGCATCTGTTTCTTTTTGTTGTTGTTGTTCATTTATATGTTCTTCTGAGTCCACATGTAAGTGAAATAATGTATTTGTCTTTCTGTATTTTTCATTTAGCATTATACCTTTTAGGTCCATTCATGCTGTTGCAAATAAATTCTTTTCATGGCCAAGTAATATTCCATTGTATATATGTATATACCACAGCTTTTTTATCAACTCATTTATTGATGGGCACTTGGTTGCTTCCAGATTTTCATTGTTGTAAATGATGCTGCAAATGAACATAGGGTACATATAATCTTTCAAAGTAATGTTTTGGGTTTTTTTGAATATGTACTCAGAAGTTGAATTGCTGAGTCAAAAGACAGTTTCATCTTAATTTTTTTCAAGGAAACTCCATACTGTTTTCCACAGTGGCTATATCAGTCTTCATTCCCCCCAACACTGCATAAGGGTCCTCCTTTCTCCATGTCCTCACCAAGAGTAGTTTGTTGATATATTGAAGATAGCCATCTGACACGTGTGAAATAATATTTCGTTGTGGTTTTAATTTGCATTTCTCTGATGATTAGTGACATTGAGAATCCTTTTATATGTCTATAGGCCATCTGTAGGTCTTCTGTGGAGAAGTGTCTGTTGAGGTCCTTTGCCCATTTTTTAGTTGGGATTGTTTGGTTTTGGGGTGTTGAATTGTAAGAATTCTTTATAAATTTTGGATATTGTTCATTAGTTTTTATCATTGGTGAATAGGTTCTCCAGTTCATTGAGTTGTCTTCATTTTGTTGATGGTTTTCTTTGCTATGCAAAAACTTTTTATTTGGATGTAATTTCATTTGTTCTTTATTTTCTTTTGTAGTCCTTGCCTGAGGAGATATATTAGAAAAAATGTTAATAAGAGAAATGGCACAGATTCCAGTGCCAGTGTTTTCTTCTACAAGTTTTAGTTTTTAAATCTTACATTTAAGTTTTAAATCCATTTTTGAGTTTATTCTTACATATTACATAAGAAAGTGATCCAGTTTCACTTTTTTGCATGTATCTGTCTGGTTTTCCTAACACAATTTATTGAATAGACTGCCTTTACCCCATTGTATGTTCTTGCTTCAAGAACAGGTATTTTGCTTCCTGGGTTTTATTATAATTTTAAGTGAGATTATCTACTTAATTTTACTTTCTGCTGGTTTATTATTGGTGTGTAAAATGCAATTGATTTCTGGATATTTATTTATTTTGTATCCTGTTACTTTCTAAATTTATCAGTTCTAGTAATTTTTTGGTGGAATCTTTAGGGCTTTCTACATATAATATGTCATCTGTAAACAATGACAGTTTTACTTTCCAATTTGGATGCTTTTTATTTCTTCTTGCCTCATTGCTGTGGCTGTGACTTCCAGTACTATACTGAATAGAGTGGTGAGATTTTACATCCCTGTCTTGTTCCTGATATTAAAGAAAATGCTTTAGGTTTTCCCCGTTGAGTATGATACTGATTGTGAGTTTGTCACATGGTCTTTATTATATTGAGATATGTTCCCCCTGATTCCACTTTGCCAAGAGTTTGGGTATTGATTGGATTTGTCACTCTTTTTCTGCATCTTTTGAGACAATCATATGATTTCTGTTGTTCATTTTGTTTACGTGGTCTCTCATGTTAATTGATTTGCAGGTTTTATATTAAGCTTGTATCCCAGGAATAAATCCCACTCGATCCTGGTGTATGACAGTTTTAATGAATTGCTAGACTTGGTTTGCTAATATTTTGTTAAGGATTTTTGCATCTATGTTTGTCAAGGATATTGGCCTTTAATTTATTTCTTTGTAGTGTTTTTATCTGGTTGTGGAATTAGGATGATGCTGGCCTTGTAAAAAGAGCTTGCAAGTTTTCCCTTCTCTTGAGTTTTTTTTTGAATAGTTTGAGAAGGATAGGCGTTAATGCTTAAATGTTTGATTAAATTTGTCTGTGAAGCCGTCCAGTCCAGTCTTTTGTTTTCTGGGAGTTTTTTATTATTGCGTATATAATTTTATTAATTATAATTGGTCTAATCAGGTTTCCTGGTACTTGCTGATTTAGTTTGGGAAGATTGTAAATTTCTAGGAATTTAACCATTTGGGCCTGGTGGTCTAATTTAATGGCATGTAGCTGTTTGTAATTATGTCCTTTAATGCTTTGTAATTCTATGGTATCAGTTGTTACTTCTCTTTCATTTCTGATTTTATTTATTGGGTCCGCTCTCTTTTTTTCTTGATGAGTGTGGTTAAAGGTTTGTCAGTCTTGTTTATCTTTTCACAGTATCAGTTCTTGGTTTCAGTCTTTTGTATTTTATTTTATACTCTAGGTCATTTATTTCCTCTCTGATCTTTATTGTTTCCTTTCTTCTACTCACTTTGGGCTTTATAAGTTAATTCTTTTTTTAGATCCTTTAGGTGTAACATTAGATTCTTTATTTGAGATATTTCTGGTTCCTTGTGAATTTCCCAATTAGGACTACTTTCACTGTGTGCCATAGATTTTGGGGTTGTTGTGTTCCCATTTTTATTTGTCTCCAGGTATGTTTTTATTTCTTCCTTGTTCTCACTGTGTAGTAACTTGTTATTTAGCCTTCATGTGTCTGTGTTTATTTCAGTTTTTTTCTTGTAATTGATTTCTAATTTCACAGCAATGTACTAAGAGAAAAGAGAAGATGCTTGATATGATTTAAATCTTATATTTATTGAGACTTGTTTTATCTGTTGACATGTGGTCTATCCTAAAAAATGTTTCATGTGTACTTGAAAAGGATATATATTCTACTGCTTTGGGGTGAAAAGCTCTGAAAATACCCTTTAAAACTCTATGGTTTCGTAAGTCATTTAGGGCCACTCAGTCCTTGTCGACTTTCTGTCTGAAAGATCCATTGTTGTCAGTGGGGTATTAAAATTCTCTGCTATGATTCAGTTACTGTTGATCTCTTCCTTTATGTCCATCAATATTTTCTTTATATCTAGATGCTTCTATGTTGGGTGTGTAAATGTTTATTAGGGTTATAGCTTCTCATTGGATTGCTCTCTTTATCACTATGTAGTGTCTTTCTTTGTCTGTTACTATAGACTTTATTTTAAAGTCTATTTTTTCTAAGGGTTGTTGCTAGAGCAACTTTTTAAAATTTCCATATGCATGACATTTTTTTCATACCTTTACCTTCAGTCTGTGTGTGTGTTTCATTCTAAGGTGGATCTCTTGTAGGGAGTATACATCTGACTTATTTTATTATCCATTCAGCCACCCTTTATCTTTTTATTGGAGCATTTCAGCTACTTACACTTAAAGTGTTTATTGATGGGTACATATTTATTGTCATTTTATTCTTTACAACTATGTTCTTCTTTCTTTTTCTTTTTTTCTTATTGTTACAGGAGTCCCTCTAACATTTCTTTTTATACAGATTTGTTGGTAATGAACTCCTTTAGATTTTTCTTGTCTGGGAAGCTCTTTATTTCCTTACAACTTTAAAGTTATAGCATCTGTTGAGTAGAGTCATCTTGCTGGTGGGTCCTTGCATTTAATTTTTGAATATTTCATGCCAGTCCTTCGTGGCTTAAAATGTTTCTGTTGAGAAATCAGCTGACAGTCTAATGGGAGATCCCATGTAAATAACTCCTTTTCACTTGCAACTTTTAAGATTCTCTCTTTGTCTTTAACCTTGCCATTTTAATTATGTTGTATTTTGGTGTGGGTCTCTCTTTGGGTTCTTCTTGTTTGGGACTCTCTGTGCTTTTGGAACTTGAGTGTCATTTTGCTTCACCAGGTTAATTAAATTTTTAGTCATTATTTCTTTAAATAGGTTCTTAATCCCTTGCTCTCTTTTTTCTCCTCTGGTGGATGTTGTTACGTTTCATGGTGTCCCAAAACTCTCTTCCCTAAAACTCTGCTTATTTTAAAAATTTTTGTTTCCTTTTGCTGCTCTGACTAGGTGATTCAGTTCTGCTTTGTCTAATCTGTTGATTTCTTTTAGTGTATTTTTAGTTTCTGACTGCTATTTTTATGGTTTCTTTGTCCTTTTTTTTATGCTGTTGAAATTCTGTGTTCCTTGAGCATCCATATAACCATTGCTTTGAGCTCTGTATCTGGTAGATTGCTTGTCTTTATTATATTTAGTTCTTTTTCTGAGGATGTTTCCTGTTCTTTCATTTGGTGCATGTTTCCTTGTGTCTTCATTTTGGCTGCCTATCTATGATTGTTTCTATGTGTTACGTGATATGCTATGTCTCACAGTCTGGTAAGGTGGCCTTATGGTAGTAGGTGTTCTTGGGACCCATTGGTGCAGTCACACTTTAAAAAAAATTTTTTTTTAAAGATTTTATTTATTTATCTTTAGAGGGGAAGGGAAGGAGAGAGGGAGAGAAATATCAATGTATGGTTGCCTCTGATCTGTCCCCAGCTGGGAAATGGCCTGCAACCCAGGCATGTGCCCTGACTGGGAATCGAACCATGATCGTGTGGTTCACAGGCCCGTGCTCAATCCACTGAGCTACACCAGCCAGGGCTTGCAGTCTCCCTTTTCACCTGACCTGGATGCTATAGGAATGTCTTTTGTGTGGGTAACATAAGCCTTCCTGTTACAGTTGAGTCTTTTTTTTTTAATTCTCACCTGAGGGTATGTTTATTGATTTTAGATAGAGAGGAAGAGAGGGAAAAGCATCCATGTGGAAGAGAAACATCAATCAGTTGCCTCCTGTATGTGCCCCAACTGGGGTTTAAACCCGCAACCTAGATATGTTCCCTGACTAGGTATCAAATCCTCAACCTTTTGGTGTATATGTCAATGCTTCAACCAGTTGAACAATTGACCAGGGCTATCAATGAAATCTGATTGCTGTTCACCCCTGTATGCATGGAGTTGATCCTCAGGCTTGCTGACTTGAGGCTTGACTTTGACTACAGTATGTAAGCTGCTTTTATAGGTGCTAACCATAAGAAGCAGAATTTGTCTTAGATGGGTCTTGTGCCTGATGAGATCTTCCTTTGGATATATTGCTTGTGAAGCTAATTGGGTCCTGCTCTGATGTTACCTGAAGTGTGCCACTGGGCTTGTTGGTTCTGGGAACCCTTGAGAGGGACTCCAGTGTAGATCAATGTCAGATATTGCCTTTGACTGGTTCTGGGCAACCTGTTTGGAGCTACCAAGTGATCCACAGTTTGTGGCTGCCTCTGTTTGGCCTGGGTTTGTGTGGGAATGGCCAAGCTGTACACCAAGGTGGGCTTCAGACCAGCACTGAACCCAGGAGCAGGTCAGCAAAAGACCCAATCAATGCTCCCTGAGATCACCTCTGCTTGTTTTTACCTGATGGCTGCATGTTAGGTGCAGCCACTGAATGAGCCTTTGATAGTACATGAGTTGCATGAAGTAGGTTCTTAGTGAGTCACCAAGTTCGGGTAAGTGGTATTTCCCAGATTGATACAGATTCACACAGAGTGGCAGTGCTGGGTCTAAACAGCTCGGCAAAAGTTCCGGGATACACCAAGGCCAGCTTCCACCTGCTGGGTACCTACAGAATACCCGCAGACCTTTGTGGTGGGGGTCTCAGAAAGTCATCAGGGGGAGTCCAGCAGCATTTATCAGGCTCAAACAGAATAAGATTTAGCCATGAAGACAGGGCAGTTAGGTTTGCAAGGGAAAAAATGGATCCTATTCTAGGACTACACAACTCAATCTGTCGCCTTTCCTGGCCAGACTTCCTCAAGAACTCTAGTTCAGCAGGGCAGAGCTGCTTTGAGTCAGGATTGTATGGATAGTAAACCTCCCTTTGAGTGGCAGTGTCTGGCAACCTCACAGGAAGGAGGGGTGAGTGACTCTGGTCTCTGAGCCCACCACTCAGTCTATGACACTCCATGAATTTGTCTGGACCTCTACCCAATTGGTCCAGGCAGCTGAGTCCAACACAGGGTGGGAGCTCTGCAGGGCAAGGTGAGAGGGAGTTAGAAAGTTGGGACTCTTTTATTCCCCTAGGTTCATGCTCTGTGGAGGAGAATGCTCTCTTGGCAGTATAGGAAAGGGAGTCAGTACAGGAAACCTGGTAGTTGTTGTTTTAGCTGTCTCTCCAGAGCCACACAACCCAGTCTTTCCTCATACAACTCTGGTTCACTGCAAGCTGTTCTCCCTCCACAGGAACCCAGGATGAGTGGCTGTGAATGAAATCTTCTATATTGGCCTTTTAAGAGGGTACCTGGGTTTCTAGAAGATCACTGTCTCTCCCTGACAGGCAGAATTTCTGCTGTTTTCACAGTCAGATGCTTGTGGGTACCTCTTCCTGGCTCTGGTGCTGTGGGCTGGGAAGCCCAGCATAGCAGTCTCACTCCTAAGGGAGGACCTCCGGATTCTCAAGTATCACACAAAAGGTGCAAGGCCAGCCCTTTACATGCCTCCACCCTTCTTACCATTCTCATGGTGGCTTCCTCTATAATCCTTGGCTCTCAGATTTCTGCTCAGCTGGTCTTCTGTTGTTATAGTCAGGTTGATTGTGCTATATTTTAGTTGTAATCCCAGTTTGGTCCTGAGAGGAGGTGAGAATAACATCTACCAACTCCACTTCCATCTTAGATCTTCAATCAAAATCAGTTTTCTTAAGAAATAATTAACTTTAGCTCTTAAAGTGATGGTGGAGTCATTTGACAATTGCGGCTTATTGTATCTTCCTCACCCTTTTGGCAGTACCTGCTCCCCCAGGTGCCTTGTGCCTTCAGATTCAGAGGTATACCATGCCTATTCTCAGGCATCCAGGCTTTTCACTGTGCATTTCAACCAGAAGATATTGGTTAAGGCCAGACCCAGCTATGTTCTTTCTGTTGTTCCCAGGTTGTACTCACTTGCCCACCCTTGCCCCAGGGTCCTAACCTATCTGACCCATAGTGAGTCATGAAGGCAGGCAGAGATGGAGGGTGTGTGAGCCTTGTATCTGTGCCCTGTAGCACTATGGCATATTGAAGCCATCCTGCAGAGCTGCATTCAGCTCACCTGCATTCATTTCAGGGGTTTTCAGGTCAAAGGTAAGCAATCTTTAGTTATTGCAGAACTGCTCAGGGCTGATCCCACTCTAATGGTGCTAGAGTTCTAAAGGAACAGACACACCAACTAAACTTTCTTGCTCAGATACACAGAGTTTGGCTGCATCCAGGCAGCTGTAACCAGTACACCTGAGAAGCATTTGCTCAGGTCAAGGCTTTCCAACCTGGTTGCTAGGCAGAGGGTGAGGGGGCGACCAGGGGCTTTGTTTACATGTTCTTTGTGGATCTTAAAACTTGGTGTGTGATATAGATAGTACCTTTTCCATTTGTTTTAAGGGGAAAAGGAGGAGTAGCAACAGCTAGCCCTTTATGATGGAAGCAAAGACTACTTTGTTCAAAGGGAGAGTCTTTAGGGACACTTCCACTCTAGAGCTCCATGAACCCCTGCTGAGTAATGGTTAAAAACCACTGATCTATCCCAAACATACACTTTATAATTGAATTAAGTGAATCCCAGGAAAGTAAAAAGACTGCATAATTGGTCATCAGGGACCAAGATGGGCACCTAGATAGCCTGGTTCCTGATGTAGTTATATTGATTTCCTTATGATTCTAGGCTATTCATATCCTTTCACCATAAGATATCTTTGGTGCTTTTTTTTTTTACCTACAATAAGCCAAATTTCAAAAGTAAAAATATAGTTAGTATTCTTTGTATATATATGCAAAGATGACACCATTAATATTTTCACACCATGGCGAGACCAGGACTTCCTTTGTATGCGTATGTGTTAGTAATTGTAGCATATTTTTAAAGTCAACAGGGCATCTCTTTGTTTTTAACATTGTATTTTGAAAAATGTTTGCTGTAAGAACATTTATCACTTTTTTATCCTCACCTGAGGACATGTTTACTGATTTTAGAGAGTGGGGGAGGGAGGGAAAGAGAGAGGGAGAGAAATATCAACATGAGAGAGAAACATTGACCTGTTGCCTCTTGCATGCACCCCAGTGGAAGACCGAATCTGCAACCTAGGCATGTGCCCTGACCAGGAATCGAAAGCCTGACATTTCAGTCTACAGGATGATGCTCTTACCATCTGAGCCACACTGACCAGGGCTATCATTTTTTTTTAACAGGAGCATAATGAAATTTCAAGACTGAAAAAGTTCAATGCTAGACATTTTATCTTATAAATTATAAAATCAGTTGAAATAACAGTGTCTTCCAACTTAAGGACAAAGGTTCCATCAGTCATTCTGATTTTCAGCCTTCCTAAAGATTCTGCTCCCAACAGGGTGTCCCTGAGTGCACAGTAGTATATCAGTATGCTCCTGGGCCTGGCGTCTCTTCAAGGTTGCTAGGAATGGCTGAGTCTTCCTAGGACTCATCAAAACTGAACACTCTTGAGCATGGAGAACTTGGGGTACTCATGGAGAGGAGGGGCTCAGGATCTAATGTGGTTCATTGGCTTTGCCACCTTGTTCTATTGACTTCGTTGTATCTGCCTATTGACTTGACTGTCTATTTGATTTCCTGCTTATTGCCCCTACCACACTTTGCACTCCCTGATAGTAGAGACCTCATCTAATCTGTTCATCCCTGTTTCTCCCTAGAACAGCATCTGGAATACAGTTGATTAAAGTCAGAATGAAAAATGAATACAGGAACAATTCAGTATCTTGTGTGTGCTGTCCCAGGATGCTAATTCTGTTGAATCACTTTATTCATTTTGAGTCCCCTCTAACACTGATTTTGTTTACTGCTTAGATAGCCATAAACCAGCTACTTTCAACCTTTTCCATCTCATGGAAAACACTAATTAGTAAAATTTTGCAGCACACCAAAAGAATATTTTTGCTGATCTGACAAAATTAGGTAAAATTTTGATTCATTCACATGTGATGACTATGGTTGTGTTAGCTTTTGTCATCTTTAAAAAATTTTGACAGTGTAAGGAAAAAGAGGTCAGTGCCCATGACTAGTCAGTTATTGCATGTTTTAAAAATTCTTGCAGCAGAGCAGTTAAAAATCCTTGTTTTAAATCATTTAGGTTTATGTATTTATATTCACACAGCAGAAACACTGCACGAAATTTCTTGTTAAATTAGTGGATAACCATATCTTATTTTTACCTTTTATATTCAACTTGGCCAATTTAAGTTAGGTGATGCTCCTACATTCTGAAAATTGTTACGAATCTCAACTTTTCCATAAGATTCTTTTTCTGTTTTTAGCCATCTGGTTTAAGCCTTGATTCTTGATTCTAACAGTCTTCCCTGTATTATTTTTCTTCTTTATGTTGTAATTTGAAAATCTTAGATATTAAGAGAGGGGGCTTAGAAAGAAGGGCTTAGAAATGACCTGCTCAAATGGATAAATTAAATTTTCACAAGTTGACCAGGTTGACCAAGATGGGCACTCGGGTATCCTGATTCCTGGTGTAATTATTTCCTTATCATTCCAGGCTACACATGTCTTCAGTGCTTTTTGAAATAGGCTATCCATAATAATCAAATTTGAGAGCTGGTTGTTCTCAATTTTACATGAAAAGTTGGTAGTGATAAGTATGCTCATGCCTACTACATTTTCCAGATGCTTTTCATTTTGTGGTTCTCATAACAGCTCTGTGAAGTAAGGCTGGAAGTTTCCAAGGGTGGTGAGTGAACTATTAAAAGATTAAATAACTGAAGTTCAAAAGATTAGCATAACTTTCCCAATGATGCCTTAAGTTGGGCATTCTGGTGCCTTAAGTCCCAGACTGGGACTAAAGTTCCTAGTCTGGTATTTTTCAAGACACAAAACTAACAGTAACAAGAGAAGTCAACACAGTTTCTCTATATGTATATTATAAATTATTTTCAAAATATAGATAAAATAACATTATGTAATGAAAATTCTGGTGTATAGTTGTGGTAGTGTCCAATATGTAGTAAATATGAATAACTTTATTGAATTGAGGAAAGAATATATACACTTGAGCAAACCAGAGCAAGGAAGATAGGTGCTAAAAATGACCAATGGAGCAAAAATTTTCAAAAGCTCATGCAATAGGTTTACATTTGCTTGGGTATAGTTAAAGATAATTAACTTTAAGCAAACTCTGCTTTCCATTAAAACCTTTTGATCTTGAGTAAAGAATAATGAGGGTGATCTAAATACACTGCTACTCTTTTTATACATACCGAATTTTTTCAAAATACGATAGAACTCACATGTACCCTTCTCTCAGCTTTCCCTATGTTAAAAATCTCATAAATACCCCAAGTACAATTCTCAAAACCAGAAAATTAACATTAAAATAGTATTTTAATTTCACACATGTAATTAATAGGAGGAACTAAAGCTAACTCAATATTTATGTATATTTATACCAATAATTGTAGTGTAGTCTCTTAAAGAAAATTAATAAATTATTGTTTTAACTTTAGAATAATAAACAATACCCATTCATGAATTCTTTGTATAATTTTTTTGTGCCATTCATTTCTTTGTCTGGAACCATAGCATACATAATTTTTTAATGTACTTATGGGGTTCCCAACAATACTCACAGGTTAATTGTAAAGGACATGCTTATTTTGCTCCAGACTCTTTCACTCACGCTTACCAGGATATAACATCTTATTCCCATGTGAAAAACTTTGCAATTAAATGGCTTCTTTCTGGAGTATGAAACTGAAAACTTAGCTAAAAGTCTAGAAGATTAACTTTCTAGATGTATTTTTGGTTTTTCATCTCTAGATTAATTAATCAGGTAGACTAGCATAATGATACTGAGTATAGCATGACATGATATCTCTCATTGATGATAAAGACTACTACAACAAATATATAAATACAGTTTATAAATGACAAAGGAAAGAGTAGAATTATTTGATATTCTGAGGTTTAAGAATAATACTTGAATATGATCTTATGCATGAAAATGCATAGGGTGATATTTCTCCTGTTTTAATATAATTGTTTTCAAGATGAAGATATTCCAGTGTTGAATCATCATTTTCTTCAGTACTGCAAATTTGTCCTGGAAGAATATTCCTAAGGAAAAATAGACATGAAAGTCAAAATAGTTGAGGTTATATTCTGCCTTCATAATTTAGGAGTTAAACTTTTTATTTATTTTAAAAAACTTTTTTTGTGAAATAAAATTGATCCTTTTTAAATATTGTATACAAGAAAAAGTTCCAAATATGTCAAAGATCTAAATGTGAAAAATGAAGCCATAGATATATTAGAATAAAGAAAGTATACTGTGGGAGCAGGGGAAAACCTTCCTACTTGTAATTTAAAAACTAAAAGCATTAAGAAATTAGATTAATAAATAGACTACACGTTTTTTAAAAAAATTAAGTTAAAGACTTAAGGCCAAGATGGAGGTGTAGGTAGACACACTGTGCCTCCTTGCACAACCAAATTAAGGACAACAAAAACTTAAAAACAATATAACAACCAGAACTGACAGAAAATTGAACTGTATGGGAGTTGGACAACCAAGGACATAAAATAGACACATTCATCCAGACCGGTAAGCAGGGCAGAGTCGGGCAGGTGGATGGAGAGGGATCAGGGCACAAAATGTGGCAATAGGCCTGAAAGGCACCTTGGGTGCACAAGAAGGCAGTGGGCGGAACCTGGGCATGCAAGCAGTGGCTAGTAGACCCTGGGCACAGGGTGGTGATGGGCAGACCCAGGAGGGCAGCGATTGTGAAGCAAGGCACTGCACGCAAGGTGGCTGACTGGGTGGTCCCACATTTATATGCAGATAAACCAGGTGAAACTGGGGAGCAAGACAGACTGTGCAGCTCAGGGTCCCAGCACTGGGAAATAAAGCCTTAAAACACCAATAGAAAACACATGTGGGGGTTGAGGTGCCGGGAGAGACTTCCAGACTCAGGAGAGTTCGTTGGAAAGACCCACAGGGCACTAGAACATATACAAGCCCTCCCACATGGAAATCACCAGAAAGGCCCAGTTTGCTTGGGGAAGAGGCAGAGGGAACTGAGATCCAACAGAGAGTGGAGCAAGTGCCATTGTTCCCTGTTGGACCCTGCCTCCACATACAGCATCACAACACAGCCACTGGGTTGCCCAGCCTGGGCAAACATCTAAGGTTCTGCCCCTCATACGGAACAGGCACAACAACACACACAAACACACACACAAAAAAAAATGGCTCAAATGGAAGAACAGATCAAAGCTCCACAGCAAATACAACTAGGCGATCAAGAGATAGCCAACCTATCAGATGCACAGTTCAAAGTACTGGTGATCAGGATGCTCACAAATTGGTTGAATTTGGTCACAAAGTAGGTGAAAAAATAAACGCTACACTAAGTGAAATGAAGGAAAATGTATAGGGAACCAATAGTGATGAAAAGAAAACTGGGACTCAAATCAATGGAGTGGACCAGAAGGAAGAATTAGAAATAACCAAACAGAAAAGAATGAAGAAACAAGAATTCAAAAAAATAAGGAGAGGCTTAGGAACCTCCAGGACATCTTTAAACATTCCAACATCCGAATTATAGTGGTGCCAGAAAGGGAAGAGGAAGAGCAACAAGTGGAAAACTATATGAACAAATAATAAAGGAGAACTTCCCCAATCTGGCAAAGGAAATAGACTTCCAGGAAGTCAAGGAAGCTCAGAGAGTCCCAAAGAAGGTGGACCCAAGGAGGAACACACCAAGGCACATCATAATTAGCCAAGATGAAAATGAAAGAGACAATCCTAGAAGCAGCAAGAGATAAGGGGACAGTCACCTACAAAGGAGTACCCATCAGACTGTCGGTTGATTTCTCAAAAGAGACCTTCCAGGCAAGAAGGGGCTGGAAAGAAGTATTCCAAGTCATGAAATCCAAAGACCTACATCCAAGATTGCTCTATCCAGCAAAGCTTTCATTTAGAATGGAAGGGCAGATAAACTGCTTCTCAGATAAGTCAGGTTCAAGGAGTTCATCTTCACCAAGCCATTATTATATGAAATGTTAAAGGGACTTATCTAAGAAAAAGAAGATAAAAAACATGTATAATAAAATGACAGCAAACTCACAATCACTAACAACCACACCTAAAACAAAAACAAACAAACTAAGCAAACAACTACAATGGGAACAGAATCACAGAAATGGAGATCACATGGAGGGTAAGCAACAGGGGAGTGGGAGAAGGAGAGAGGGGGAAAAGGTACAGAGAATGAGTAGCATAGATGGTAGGTAGAAAATAGACAAGGGGATGGCAAGAATAACATGGGAAATGTGGAAACTAAAGAACTTATGACACATGGACATGAAGCGGGGGAATGTGGGTGAGAGAGGGTGTGCAGGGTGGAGGGGGATGAAGGGGGGAAATGAGACAACTATAATAGCATAATCAATAAAATATATTTTTGAAAAAATTAAGTTAAAAGCCAAATGGCACACTAGGAGAAAATATTTGTCATTTATATTACAGATAAAGGGATAATATACAAAGACCTCAAAATGTAGATGAAAAGAGAAAAGAAAAGGAATGAAATAACCAGTTCACAAAAGGAAAAAATGAAATGATGTGTAAACATGAAAAGACACTCAGTTTTGTTCATGATAATAGAAATCTACAAATTGAAAATATAGTGATGTACCACTGTCACCAGATTTGCTACAAAAAAAGTTCAAAAGCCCGTCAACATGTTCTGACAGTGAGCCTGTGGAAGACCAAACACCAGTGAGAGGAATTATAACAATATAGTCCCATCAAAAGGAATTTTGCAGTAGCTAGCAAAATTACATGTGCATTTTCCCCTTTTCACCCAGCAATCCCACTTTTAGGGATTTATCCCAAACTTAGACTGGAAAAATACAAAATAAAGTTATGCATGTGACATTATTTGTAGTAATAAAAGAATGGAAACAATCAAATTTCTATCAATAAGGAACTGGTTGAATAAAATGCCTGTAAAGTGTAATACTATTCAGTTGTAAAAAAGAATGAGGAAATTCTCCATTTTTAATAGGAAATAATACCCGTAATATGCTGCTAATTTTAAAAAGTAAAGAATGCAAATAAACACATGCTTTCTCTCCAGAGAGGAAAAGAAAAATCCTTTGTGTTATATTTGTATAGCAATTGTTGGAGAGGATGGGGGAATATAGATAAGTACATATGCATGCTTATATTTGCAAAAAGAAATACTGGAAGGTTAAACTAGAAGTTAATTTAAAAATTCAACCTTAGGGGAAGGATGGATTACAGTGTAAGAGACAGACACAGGAGAGAAAGACTTTTTGTAAGATACATTGTTATGCAGTTTTGACTTTGAAATCATATAACTTTAACATAGTAAAAATAATATTAATCAACTAGAAAATAATTCCTAAAAACCAAAAAAGAGACCATTTCTGAGTATGTGTCAAGTATTAGAGAGAATGCATTGTATTTCAGCTATGCATCCTTTGTACAACATACTCCAAAGACAAATGGAGGTACCAAAAATATCATGAACTTTTTTATTGTTAGTTGTGATAATGGTATTGTCATTTTAAAACTATTATTTATATATTATAATAACAAATGTAAGTTAATATTGTTGGGAACCTAGATTTTCAGTGTAAGATAAACAAATTTAAAATAAAAGGAATACTCTATAATGTTAAATTAGAATTGGGAATGTCAATATGAAATCACTCTTCCTCTTTACAAAATGCATGTTTTCTAGAAGTACACTAAAATTCTTCAATACCATAATAACACATTTGAGGGTAACATGCCTGGTATGCAGATTGGATCCTCTGAATACTATTCCCCTGTGAGAGGAGCTGGGGCTCTCTGGAGAGAGGTTGGCACAGGTATGTAGTAGGAAATAAAGTGAGCTAAGATCAATGGAGGCCTGTCTAAAGACATAGGAGCCAGCTTGAAGGGCTACCAGTGGCCAAAGACAGGACACTTGAAGAGCAATAACTGCAATTGAGTTAAACATTTTGAATATGTAAAACCATAAGTTCATGTTGCTTCTCCAGAGAGAGAGAGAGAGAGAGAGAGAGAGAGAGAGCAAGCCAAAAACAAAATAATAAAGCAGAAACACTCAATCACCATTTTCCCCTAAGATAGCCACTGTTAACATTTTAACATATTTTAGTTTTATATATATAATTTTCCTCATTTTCTAAAAATAAAATATTGTGTTAGTTTAAGGTGTACAGCATAATTAATCAATATATGTATGCATTGGGAAGTGATTGCCACAGTAAGTCTAGTTAACACACATCACCTCTCACAGTCACAAATTTGTAGCCAACTTCTTACTCTGGCAGCTTAAAGGAAATAACTGATCATGTATTATACATTTCAGAGTAACAAAAGTGGCCCTTCTTGATAAGAAAAATTTCTTTACAAAGGTATTCTAGTTGTCAAATATGGAAAGAATGACAAAAATATAAATTCAGCATTTTGTTACCCTTAAGAAAATAACAGACTTGAGACTTCCAGTCAAGATGAAGGCATAGGTAGACTCACTTTGCCTTCCTGCACAACCCCAAGAAGAATCACAACTAACTTCAAAACAAAAAATACTGAGAAGTGCCAGAAAATCGACTTGTATGGAAATTCAACAACCAAGCATTTAGAGAAGCTCCATTCATCCAAATGGGTAGAAGAGGTGGAGACAGGCAGTTAGGGCAGAGAGGACATGGTGCAGCACAAATGGCACAACCAACAGTCCTGCGTTTGAGTGTGGTAGATAAAGATTGGGAGGACTACCTTGATTGTGAATGATCCCAGCCCTAGGCCAGACCACCATAGCCCAGCATTCCAGCGTCAGGGAGAGCAACATATTCAAATATATGCTGAATTTATATTTTTGTCATTCTTTCCATATTTGACAACCAGAATACCTCTGTAAAGAAATTTTTCTTATCAAGAAGGGCCACTTTTGTTACTCTGAAATGTGTGATACATGATCAGTTATTTCCTTTAAGCTGCCAGAGTAAGAAGTTGGCTACAAATTTGACACTGTTAAGATAGAACCTCACGACTTCTGGCTGTAAAACTATTGGGGATTGGGGTGGCAGAAGAAACTGCTGGTTTCAACAGAGAGTCCACTTAAAGGGCCTGCTGGGCCGTAGAATGTCCCCATACCTCCACCCATTCTGGGAATCATTACCAGGGAAACAGGTAAAGGGGTGCCAGTTGCAAACGGAAAGTGGTTGAAGTGACTGGAAGTGGGGCAAATCATATAACTTTAGCAGGGGCCAGGCAGTGGCATTGTCCCCTCTCTAACCCGTCCCCCCCTACACAGTGCTACAAAGTGATAAAGCAGGTTGCCCCATCCTGGCGAATACCTGAGGCTTTGCCCCTTACAACTTATCTGGTGTGCTTAGACAGGGAATCAGAGCACCTCTACCTAATACACAGAAGTAAACAGAGAGAGACTGCCAAGGTTGGGAGACAAAGACATATGGCCCAAATGAAAGAACAAATCAAAACTCCAAAAAACTAAGTGAAATGGAGATAGCCAACTTATCAGTTGCAGAGTTGAAAACACTGGTGATAAGGATGCTCAGAAGAATTGTTGAGTATGGCAAAAACATAAGAGAAGAAATGAAAGCTATACTAAGTGAAACAAAGAAAAATCCACAGGGAACCAACAGTCAAGGGAAGGAAGCTGGGGTTCAAATCAACAATGTGGAACATAAGGAAGAAATAAACAATCAACCAGAGGAGAAAGAAGAAACAAGAATTCAAAAAAAAAAATGAGAGTACTAGAAAACTCTGGACATCTCCAAACATCCAACATCTGAATCATAGAGATGCCAGAGGGAGAAGAGGAAGAGCAAGAAATTGAAAACTTATTTGAAAAATAATGAAAGGAAACTTCCCTAATTTGGTGAAGGAAATAGACATTCAAGTCCAGGAAGCACAGAGAGGCCCAAAGAAGTTGGACCCAAAGAGAGCAACCCCAAGACACATCATAATTAAAATGCCAAAGGTTAAAGACAAAGAGAATCTTAAAAGCAGCCAGAGAAAATGAGAGAGTTACCAACAAAGGAGTTCCCATAGGAATGTTGGTTGATTTTTAAAAGAAATGTTGCAGGCAAGAAGGGGCTGGAAAGAAGTATTTCAAGTCATGAAAGGCAAGCACCTACATCCAAGATTGCTCTATTAAGCAAAGCCATCATTTAGAATGGAAGGGCAGATAAAGTGCTTCCCAGATAAGGTCATGTTAAAGGAGTTCATCATCACCAAGCCCTTATGATATGAAATGTTGAAGGAACTTTTCCAAGAAAAAGAAGGTGATCAAAAATATGAACAGGAAAATGACAACAAACAACTATCAACAATTAAATCTAAAAACAAAAAAAAAAACTAAGGAAACAACTAGAAGAGAAACAGAATCACGAAAATGGAAATCACATAGAAGGTTATCAGCGGGGAGGCAGAGAGTGGAGAATGGGGGAAAAGGTAAAGGGAATAAGAAGCATAATTTGGTAGCTACAAAATAGATAGCGGTATGTTAAGAATAGTATAGAAAATGGAGAAGCCAAAGAATTTATATGCATGACCCACAGACATGGACTAACAGGGGGCGGCAGATTCCTGGAGGGAAGTAGGTACTAGATGGAGTGGGGCAAAGGGGCAAAAATTGGGACAAGTGTAATTGCATGATCAATAACATACACTTGAGAAATAGAAAAGAGCAGGCTCAAGCAACAGTGATCTGTGAGTGAAACCATTGGTTCAGTGGTGGAGGAGAAAGGTTATAATGGAAATGTTAGACCGTGACCACCTAAATCCCACCAGAAGTGGTGTAAACACACACATGTATCCTGTTACAGTGAATAGGAAATAAGCACATAGCATGACTTATGGAATATCTTAGCCAAATATTTTGAAAGCAAATCTTACTGAACCTCCCTACCCATCCCGACTTCTTCTACCAGGGCTTTTAGAAACCCTTAACCCTTTCTCTGTCTTGTTTGGGGGAGAGTTTAGATGCGTTTGGAATTTTAAAGAATGAGAAAAGAATAAGGATGTAATCTTCATGGACAAGGCCCCAGACCTCAGTGATCTTCCTCTCTTGTTAATGCTTTCTGGGCAGACGGAACACATGCAGAAAATTGCGTCTCGACAAGTGAGGGAAGCTGAATCTTCATAACCTTATTTAGAGTTTTACCTTCCGGAGAATTTAGATAGAAGCAATTTTAATTTTAGCATATATTTAAATTTTGTGTTCTGCAAATTAGAGTGTTTATAATAATGTGTGAAGGTGGAAGAAGCACCATCATCTAATACCTTGATGTGTCATTTCAGCCTGTCTTTGAGGTTTTAAGTATTATGTAATAGTACTCTATTTTAAAAAATTATTATGGAATTATGCAAATATATACAAAAGTATAGAAACATTATGGATTTTTTATGTACCTATAATCTTTTGGCTTCAACAGTTATTAATGTTTACCAATCTTGTTTAATGCAGTTCTTCTCACTTTCTTCCTTACAGTAAATCCCAGATATCATGTCATAATAGTTTAATCATATATTTTTGTCAATCACATTAATGTAAATGAATACCTGAAAAAGCCAGAATTTACCATATCTTGTTGTTGTTCATCCTCAAGAAATGTAGTGCTTTCATTTCCTGAACTCCTGGTGGTATAGATTTTAAGTCATTGTGATCCAGAAACAGCTCTCTCAGAGAATGATAAGCCCCATAGAAGGAGACTCGGTCCACACCATCATCAGAGAGTTTGTTGAATGATAGGTACAGGTATTCCAGGCCTGGCTTCATGTGGCCAAACACGTAGCCAGGGATGCGCTCAATCCTGTTTCCCAAGAGCACAAGGTGCAGCAGTGACTTGGGGAGGTAGGAGGGGACCTGGTAGAGCTTGTTGTAGGAAAGGTCAATTGATTCTAGATTTCTGCAGCAAAGCAAAGAATAAACAGGGTAGAACATCAGGGAAGTGGCTGTGAGCTCTAGGTTTTGACAAAGCCAGTTGGTATACTTTCTGATTTTTCAGCCAGTACTTGGTGTGCTGTAATGATTCTAGTGCAACAGTGGCTCTGTGACAGCTTGACTCAAGGTGTGTGCTCTTACCTGGGCACCACACAGCTGCTGTAGTTCCACCAGAGAGGAGTGGCAGAGTTCAGAGAGAAAAACTCACATCCCAGGGGTAATGGTGAGGCTCAAAGAGGTCCCCAAATATGTCTAAGGTCAAACTTGGATCGTAAATGAAATCCCAGGAGTTCTAGCCAACATCATATTGCCTATCCCTAAAATCTTCGATAGTCCTATCAAAGAAGTGGCAATGTTGTGGAGTTTTTGTATCCTCATTTCAATTTGATCTAATGATCTGGCACCTGGGACATGGAGTGAGACTGAGAAATCTAGAAAAGGTGGTTCACTGGCCCCAGATCAGGAAAGGTAAGCTACCTGATTGGTTTCAGGAGCCTCACCTACAACCTCTGCCTACCCATGAAGACTTGGTACCTGATGAAGACTTAGTCACCTTCCACCACCACATACTGATGAACCCAGTTGGCCATCCACACTTTTCATTTCTCTCCTTGCTGCTCCTAGAAGAAACCTTTCCTTGCTGTGCTAGTCAGATCCCTTGTTCCCTTGCCACAGGCTGGACCTGCTAACAGGGCTCAATCCAGCTTTCCCACCTGGCTTATTCTTCACTTCCTGCCTGGCAAAGTCTCTACGCCGGCCCCTTCAATGAGGGCTGCAGTCTGGGGCCACAAATTTCTCTCCAGGAAGATGGCCTTTGCTGTGTGTCTGGGCTATCAGGCCAAGCATTCTCCAGTCTATTTTGTAAGACCTGAGGTAGAGAAATTGTTTAGAGAAGTAAAGACAGTGTGATTGTAGGACAGTGAAGTCTTACGCTTTTACCTAAGGGGGTTGGTGAAGGAGGGCAGTTTCCTTCCTCAGCTTTGCAGCGGGTTATCTCACTTAAACTTCACTACTACCCTGTGAAGTCAACAGAGTGAAAGTGTGGCTAGACCCCAGGTCCCACTGCGCAGGCTCAGTTGTGGCTGGCAGAGCACTTGTATGTGGTAAGGTGTCCACAGCAGCAGTGATTGTGGTCATCCTAACACCAGTCATATATCATCATTGGTCTGAACTCCATGAAAGTACCTAAGTTTGGGGGAGGGGGAGAGTTACTAAGAAAGAATACTGTCACTTCCCTCATATCTCCATGGTCATACCTTCTTTAATAATGCCAAAAGGAAGAAATTGTCTAAAGTCTAATTATAGCATATACTTACTCTTGGTTTATCCAGGCCAAAGGAGCAATCCTATTTTCTTCAAGTTTATTATAACATAGTACAATGACATTGATGCTTCGGGTATGATTGAAACAAATTTCAGTTATTTCTTCGATTTGGTTATTTTCTAGGTACAATTCCTGTAATTAAAAGAAAAGATGTATTTTCCTTCTTGTTAGTTGATGAATATACTCAATTTTACAGAAATTAAAGTGGTATTACAAACTATTCTCATTAGTATTATCTAAAGAGTCTTTTACTGCTCTTCCAAATAAGTTCATTTACCTCATATGTGTTTAGAGGTAAACTAGATCAGTGGTTTACAAACTTGTATAATACAATACTTGTGAACTCTTTATTCTTTTTATTTTTTATTCCTCACCCAAGGGCATAGTTACTGATTTTTAGAGAGAGGAAGGGAGATAGAGAGATAGTGAGGAACATCAATATGAAAGAGAAACATCAATTGGTTGCCTCCTGCACGCACCCTGACCAAGGATCCTGACCAGGAATCTGGACCAGGTGTCAATGCCATAACCTTTTGAGGTATGGGACGAGGCTCCAACCAACTGAGCCACTTGACCTGGGCACTTGTAAGCTTTTTAAAGTATAAATTTCGATCTAAATGTACCCCAGCCAAAACTCAGTCATCCATACATTGAAATTGCCAGTCTGAAGCTGTGCCTTGGATGGATTCAGAGCACAAGTGACTGTGTGGACAGCACTTCTCAAGTTAGTGAGAAAAGTCCTCTGGAAAGAGAAAGGAGGGATCAGATATAGGGTGGAGACACATTGCTCTTTGTATTTTTCAAAGTTTGTGCTCACACACCTATGTATGTATTTGTATGTATGTTCTACTGTGTGCATTATGTATTGAAAACTTTAATTTTTTAAAAAGTTACAAATTGCTGACTCTACCCTACAAAGAACCTGAGTTAGCATGTCTGGAATAAGTCCAGGGGTCTATATTTCTTTAGAATCCAAGTAATAGTGATTATAAGCCTGGTATTGGAATCTTGATCTTTACTATGCTGGTAAATTCTGATGTTACATCTTAATCTGCAAATAGGAGAAAGAGGAAGGGTGGTGACTGTGGCAGCAACATCAGATGGAGATCAATGGCCCCGTCTTGGCCTGCTGGGTCCATAGCTGAGGGAAACCTGGTCCTTCTTTCTTGTCGAGTGATCTACTTTATGGTAGAAATGCAGCTCAGAGGAGATGGCCTGGGTTCCAGTTGGGTTTGCTAGACCCTTCTGTACTTGATTTGGGAAGTTGGGGTGTACCCTTAGTAGCAAGACCACCAGGAGTCCTTTTTAGTTAAGTGTGTTTCTTGCCGCAGCAAAGGAGA
The DNA here is from genome assembly GCF_014824575.4 of Sturnira hondurensis. Classification (NCBI taxonomy): domain Eukaryota; kingdom Metazoa; phylum Chordata; class Mammalia; order Chiroptera; family Phyllostomidae; genus Sturnira; species Sturnira hondurensis. Next base: position 2,040,023 of record NW_028095541.1, on the reverse strand, counting down.
CCACACTTTGCTGCAACAGGGGCATCTGCAGAGGGGATGAAAACAGAACATCACTTGGGCCTTTGGGAGGAGCTGGTCAGAACTGGTAAATTAGGGGGCTGTTGGCACAGCTGGCACCCTTTCTGTAGATTTTGTCCATCCATGTGGGATCACTGTTAGTTCTTGTGAAGGTCTGAGTGGAGCAGACTGGGATGATCATTACAGTTTAGGACAGTTAAAACTATTTTGCAAGTCATAGTTTCTGGTTAAATTCTTAGTGCATTTCCCCAGTTTCTCCTGAGGAGCTGTCAGTAGGGCCATTTATTACTTTTTTAAAGGTCTCTGCTCATAATTACAACTTTAATTCATAACTTTATGTAATATGAAGAGAAAAATGTTCAAATTATAGCAAGTTCCATATACAGCATCAAAACTACTGAGTTTAATATGCATCACAATAATGTCTTAAAATATATTTGTTTTTGTAGCATACTATATTTAAAATATAAAATATTCACAGAAAGATATGGGTACCTCAAGAGAAGCAGGAAGACCCTGTGGTATAATTCTAAATTTATTTCTTCCGAGACGGAGGTAGGATAGGCTCTTCAAAGGTTCGAAAGCTAAAGGATTGACATTGGATTCACTGAGATTGTTTCCTTCCAGTTCTAAGGTAACCAGTTGATTTAAATCTATAAAAAAAAAACCCAAACAATTATTGGAGTACTAGGATACTAACTGTAAAACCATACAATTTCTATAACCTTTCAAAACATGTGAAGTGTTCAGTTTGTTTGGAGGACAGATATTGTAGCTTCTTTCTTTGTATCTCCCTATAGAGCCTCTTCCCAAGTGCTTTGCACATCCTAAATCAGGGGTGTCAAATTTGTTTTCACCAGGGCCACACAACCTTGCAGTTGCCTTCAAAGGGCTGAATGTAATTTTGACTCCTTAACAGTTAAGGAGTAGTTACATTTATACAATCCTAAAATTATTTCTGCCCTATGAAGACAGCCACTAGGCTGATGTGGCCCCTGGTGGAAATGAGTTTGACACCCCTGTTCTAAATGCTTGGTTCAGCCAAGACTGAATACTGAATACATGGTCCCATGGAGAGGCAGGCCTAAAGAGAAACCATTGTTAATGCTGTATAATCAAAATACACACTCTAAGGGATCGGGAGACAGTTGGGGGAGGCAGCAATGGCCAAGCAGGAACTTGGAACACAGCTGTGCAAGAAGTTGAAGGTTGTGGAAAGTCATTTGGAGGATTTGTAAAGACAGGTGGATATTAAATGGGATCATATTGGAGATAGATAAGGAGTGTGCTGCAACGATTCCTTTTCCGAGACAAAGGAGGAGTGCTCTTTGCCTGGCAAACCCTCAGTTTCTGAACATGCAGCACTGAATTTCCATCACAGTGTTCACTCCTGGCAGAGAATACAGCCAAGTAGATGTTTTGAAAGGAAAATTATCAAAACTTCTCCATGCATTCAGAGTGTCCTGCCAAAAAAGGCCTTTATACAAACAAGTTTTCTCTAAATTGTTTCTACTGGCCTCAGGAGTGGTATGATACAAATTAATTGGAAACTTAAAGAAGAATGGGCTGGTCAGCAGTGATGATTGCCAGAAGTATCTGAGTCAGACATTCAGGGCGTAGCTTTGCAGTTTGTTCAGTGGCCAAGATTTCCAGAATAGGGGATGTTTTCATATTCAACTTAAGTCAACAGGCATTGCCCTAAATGCACTGTGTAACTCATTTCTTCCTTCTAGGCCTATCAGAGAAGCAAGACAGTACTCTCCAGAGTGCAGATCATAGACACTGGAAGACGGTAGAGAGGAGACAGCAGTGTAGACTTGAGTGGTGTGGGAGTGCGAGCGTGGCTTAGCTGGTGGTGTTTAGGATCAATTGAAGCTCTGAGAGACAGGAATTAGGGAGGCCAACTCGTAAACTCTAAAAAGTGATTTTATTTCTTCATATTCTCTATTTCCAAAACTGAAGATACTGAGAATTCAGCGTATTTATCTAGCACAAAGTTCGGGTTTGGAAACATAATAGAAGTTTTCCATTGAAAATTTCTAAGATAGTAGATAGTAGAAGTACACAAATGGTTATTACATGAACTCAGAAGAAACATAATACACAATTCATATACACAATATACATCACTTTACAATTCTCTCATTTATGTGTATATTAAACATGTAGGAAACACAGTATGCTGTGTGTCATTGCATGTAACAGGAAATGAGATAGAGTTAGAAAAGATTAAAAGGTTCTTATAGGTTAGACTTGGGGTAGAAAGAGGATTTATTAGCAGGGAGCAAGTGGGAAGTCATTTCTGGGTGAGCTGGGGGAATGACATGACAGGTCATAGATGTGGGTAGACAGTTTTAAGCACATCCAGTTTTCTTCTACTGTCCCTCCTTTCAGTCCTCCCCCTCAATTACAATACCCTTCATTCCTCCCTAGTGGGTATGCAAATCTCAGCGAATCCCCAGTGAACTCCCAGTGTCCGGGCAGAGCAGGTACAGCTCTTCTTTGCCTGGCCTCTGCCCACCACTTCATGAGATCTCCTGCTCTGAACCTCCATCACACCCAGAATGACAAACTCACAGAACTGGAACTGCATGCAGTTCCTATGGCATCCAGATTGTTTCATTTTTCCATGCTTTTGCACATGCTGCTTCTCTCTCTGAAGTGTGTTTCTTTCCCACTTCCCTAAAACTATACATAGCCTGAAAGGTCATGGGTGAAGACCTGCCACAAGAGATAATAGAAGAACAACAGGCCACTGATGGCTAAGCAGTGGGCTTCCACCTTGAAAAAGCAGTGTCACAGCACCATTGGCCTTTCTTCAGGCTCAACCTGCTCGCTGCCAGTCAGCCTGATCATCTATGACCACAAGACTCACAGGAGCTGAGGAGCCTCAGTGGTTACAGTAGTAAAGAGAGATCCCGGTACCTGAGGGGTCAGCACTGGAGCAGGACTAAAATGTACCCCAAAGAGAAAAAGAGCAAGACCACAAAGAATACAGGGCACTCTGTGGGCAAGATGACAGTAGAGAGCCTCCTTAGTGGCCACCTGTACAGGTATGAGGCCTCTGCAGTACTGGGACTGTGAAGAGGACAAGGGAGTAGGTAGGAGGCCATTTCACCCTGGACCACAGTCAACCCTCTGGAGCTGTGGAAACATTTGTTCGTGAGGGGGAAGAGCACAGAAGCAGTTGCAGGAAGGTGTGAGAGCACTTTCTAAATATGGACTTAGTTTTCTACCGTGTCATTTGATAACACAGGAGAAACATGATCTCAGATATAGTTCACATACAGCCCATTAGTAGTACACTTCTTCCAAAGTAAATACTCCTTTGGTCCATTTCAGTTTCTAGCAGTTAGAAATTGAATTTTCTAATGTCTTTTCCATATTACGAAGCTCACCAAAATTTGTGTTTTGTAATGATTTTCTTGTATACCCTGAAATTCACCTCAAAATAGGGTATTTCCATAATTCTTGAATCCTTAGATTTGGCCATTCTCACTATTATTTTTTCCCCACTACCAGAAGTGTTTTCTTCCTGTGAAGTTTTTTGGGAGTGAAAGGAAATAATTGAATTTTTTTTTCTTTTGAAGGCTTGGGTAATAAATGTTAGCATAATAAATATATTGCAAATAAAATCAAAAGTGTAGAGCACTATACCTCAAGAGCTACATTAGACAGTTTCAAAGATAAAACACAAAAATTAGGCAGTCTTTGGTTTAAAGAAGAGTATAATCTAATTAAAGACATTAGCTAGAGTTCACGAAAAGCTAAATGTAATACTGCCTCTCATATACAGAGTTGATAATATGGCAACTTTAGTTCCCCAGCTTAGTCTAGAAACAACCATAAGGATACAATTCTAGGTATATTAAATATGTGGAACAGGGGCACCTTCACCAAAGCTCATTCATAAGAAAGCCAGGCTGTCTTGGCGGCAGCCATACACCCTTGGGAACAAGACTTTCAAAGCCAGTTTCTGCCATCGAGTGCATGTGCTACAGTTAGTGATTATAGGATAGCCCCTTGGCCTCACATATAGTGGCCGCTTACTCATATTTGATACATAATTCTTATGTGCCAACACATGACAAATTAAAATAGCAAACTGTGGAGGCAGCAGGAAATGTGGCTGTGGTGTACAGAGCATCTAAGACTGATAAAGGAGACCTGATCAACCAGCCATGGTACAGCATTATCACTACTGACCACCAAAAACATCAGTGCAGACGCAGCACCAGATGCATGGCTGTGTCCAAAGTTATGTGACTCAGGACATTACAGATTTGGAATTCAGTCAGTGTTCTGTAATGATGAGAACCTGAAATCATTGTGAGTTTCCTGTGTATTTATAGGACTTTTAACGACAACAGGCAGTTTAAATACTTAAAATACATTTTAAGAATTTCACTAGTTAAAATAAGTTTTATCAACTTCAATGATAAAGTGACCTTAAAAACCTTGCTACTTATTTGGCAGTACTGCAATTAAAATTCCTACATGACTACAGAAGAAACTTATAAGGATATTATAAAACCACACTTTGATAAATACCTGATAAACTTTCTTCATTAATAGCCTGAAGATTGTTCTCATTGATTTTAAGTTCTTCTAATGTAGATGGTAGTTCCGAAGGAATCTCTACCAAATTGTTTCCATCCATATTTAGGAATATTAACTTCTTCAGAAGCTTAAAAAGCAAATCTCAAAATTACTTCTTTATTTTGTCACAGATATACAGTAATGTATTTCATTTAATGGTTCAGTTTGCCATAGTTACTGACATCTTATAAACCTGGACTTACTCAGGCCTAGATGGGAATCCCCATGTTGTCCCTGCCAGGGAGATGTCGGTCCTGTTAGTAGTATTTATTCCCAGGTACTTTCAGCAAACTACATTTGATGATTTTGTATTCCACTCACCCATATTTATTTGTCACACATTATTGTGGTCTTCATAAACAAGAGAAACCTCCTATTGCCACTGGATTAATTATATTTTGCTAGAGCTTAGGTTTTCACCTCAGGAATAGACACAAAGTTAGTTAAACCATTAAATGACCTGAATCTGTCATGGATGCTGAAATTAGGACAACAGTTTGAATCCTTTCAAACTTGTAAGCCTCAGTTTTCTATGTTCATTAAGTAGAAGGAGAATTATAACCACTAATTATAGTGAAAATTCTTCAAATGAAATGGTATAAATTTTGCAAGCTATTACTATGTGCTACCCAAACAGTTTTACCTGTGTGGGAAATACATGTCTACATTTATGGTTGTGTGCGTATTGGCCAAACTAGCCTGTAATGCCAAAGCGGGGTGCTGCAGTTGTGCGGGTTCTAGTGAAGCCATGCCAGTGGTTCCCTCCAGTGGTGGTCAGATTCAAATTTCAGCAGTTCAAGAATGGGACAGAAAATCCCAAGACAAAAAAGAAGGTAATTTCCTACAGTGTCTTCCTTTTTGATCACTCAGTAAATGTACAACGCCCAGGTTTTCTATCCAAAGAATGACTAGCACGAGGCAGGTGCTCTCAGTCTGTGACATTGAGGAATGTGAACTTCTCTCTGCCAGCCCAGAATCTGAATGAGAACCAGGAACTGGGTGTGTAGGAAACCAGCAATTTGTCTAAGGAGTGGACAGAAGACTGTCCCAGGGAATAAAGTTTGACCTAATGGGTTATAGTATGTTTTACTTGGGCTTCTTCAAGCGTATGTATTTATGAGTATTTGTTTACACACAGAGAACTCTTCTTTTTTGCTTCTGCCTTTGTATAAAGTCTGAAATTCCTTGATCTTCTCTTTTCTCCTTTTTAGAAAAAAATTGTCAAATCTGAGTCTTTCAGAAATTTATTCTGTGCTCTTCCCCATCTTCTCTACTTCCCTCTTTTTCCTCCAACCTATCCCCATGACAGTTTTCATCAGAGTCCATTTGTTTTTTCCAGAACCCCTTTTTGCTGAAGTATCCCTTCATCAGATATTGCCCATGGCACAAAATAGGGAAGCTCTGACTTGCTGGCCTCAAAATATTCATTGTGTTTCCAGATAAAGCTATCCTTTCTTTCGAGGAATATCTCCTGCACTAAGAGACCATATTTCAACATCATTACAGCTACTTAGGGGAAAACTACTCCTGGATTTAAAACATTGGTTTGTCATGGATGCCGTTGTTGGTACTTTAGGGATGAAGTGTAGAAAAACCAACCAGAAACATGTGGAACAACAGTCTCTATTCAAGCTAAAACTCGAATACAATTTAGGGACATCAGGGAGGAAAGTTTAACTTAGGAGAAGATTACCAGTTAAAACATTTGACTTTTTCTCCCTTGCCCATCTCCACCCACTCACTGCTAGTACAAGACATGGGACAGCTGTCTAAATGGATTGTTATTCCCAAATCAAAGCATGTGTTTACCTTGAGTGCTTTGGGACCTATGCCTGAAGAGGTGATATTATTTTTGCTCAAATCAAGCCTTTCCAAATTTGGTAATCCATTAAACGCTTCGTCTGGAATGGAGATGATGGAATTGCCTAGGACATGGAGCAGTTGACTTTTAGACCTATGTACCAATACATGCACATGCATGCATACATACATGTTCATGTGCACACATAGCAAAAGAGTTTTATCTGTAGGAGAAAGCAATACTCATAACAAGGAGAGAATATGTGTTATATAAGCAAATACATGTTAAAAAATTAACCAGACTGGGACTGGACTGTTTCACATAATCAAAATTTTCACTCTAAAGACCTGACATGCTCTAGTACGTCATGTTTTACATAAAACTGTTTAAAACAACCAGAATGCAGTTTGCCAGACAATTCTTACCATTGTGCATTATGCATTTTATAACAAAGATTGTTTCTGGAAGTTTATGTAAAGACTGATTTTTATAGTTCTTCATATTTTCCCGTTGATATTTCTGACAACCTAGTTCAGAAATATGATACTATTATTAACTAATAAAACCTTGGGTATGTCACTTAACCTTTTCTGAGTGTCAGTTTTCTTTTCTAAATAAGCAGCATGGGGAGATGATCTCTCAGATCACCTCCAGATCTAATGTTTTACTTCTATGATTTTAATCTACAGAAGTTCCTTATATGCCTTAAATTTATGGTGTTTTGTTTTGACATTCAGCTAAGTACAGTAGTCAGTGATTTTAGACTCAGAAAATGAGCTCACCAGAAATAGCACTACATAAACCACATGATAGCCTTTTTGTAAAACCAAGACAGTGTGACTGAGCACAGATCTTTTATCTTTCCTAAAACTTTAGACTTTCGCAAATTGAGCTTTCTTATGGCAGAGCACATCTGGCATGCAGGCCGCAGGAGGAAGGGGCATTGCTGGAGCCCAAATCTCTGGGTATAAGACAAATGCTATTGGAGGTTATAAGAGCATCATGTCAGGAAGACCATGACGCTGGTGGTATCCCATCACAGACTGCCATCCTGAACAAAGGTGTTGGACTTTTCCTATTGAGTAGTTATATGGTAATTTATTATCTTGATGGTGGGGTTTTTTAATGATTTCCCCCAAGACACACCTGAAACCCCACTGGGATTCTGTTGCCCCTGCATCTGCAGGGCCACCTCTCAAGAGCCATAGCACCCTTGTTCATTGGCCCAGTCTCCCTGCCAGCCAGCCTCACATACACACCAGGTCATGCTGTTCTTCTCCTCAGAACCTTTCCAGGTAGGCCTATAAAAACATGAGTAAGAGGTTTGGACCACTCTATGTCCATTAGAATGACTGACATGAGGTAGAAAATAGCTGACCAGAAGCACAATGGCAGGGCCTCTGACGTTGCTGGCAGGAATGCCACAGCCTGTTTAGAGACTCTTCAGTAGTTTCTCACCAAGTTAAACATCTGTTTACTGTGTCACTCAGAGGCTCTACCCCTGAATATGTTTTCTAGGGGAAAGAAAAGTTTGGTCCTCACAGACATCTGTATGTGGATGTTTATAACAACTGTATACATAATTGACCCAAACTAGAAATAATCCAGATGTCTTTTAACTGGTACCTGTGGTTCATTCAAATAATGGCTCAGTAATGTGGAGGAGCATGATACTGATAAATGGAACAACCTGTATGACCTTTAAAAGCAGTGTAATAAGTGAAGGAAGTCCAACTGAAATGGCTTTGTACTGAATGATTCTATTTCTGTGACATCCTGGAAAAGGCAAAACTATAGACACAGAACACATCCTGGTGCCCAGGATGAAAGGAAGGTCATGAGGGAATTGAGGGAGGTGAGGAAATATTCTGTATCTTGATAGTGGCATTAGTTACCTGACTATATGCCTGTGTCAAAATTCAATAACATGCTAAAAGTAAGTTTTACTACATGTAAATTATAGTTCAGTAAAGATGACTTTAAGAAAAAGTCCAAGGGAAATCATGGTTTGATTTGGAGGAATTTGCTTTATACTTAATTATGCTATACTGTAGTAAACACCTCTTCTGCAAAGTTTGTATGTTTGAAGATTGTGAAAATAGTCTGTCTGGAGTCAATTTATATTATGAAATTAAAATATAACATTCATGGGGCAAAGAGAGTTATGTACTTTTAAAACATAAAATAAAGCAGACATCAGCATCTCTTACCAGGGAGCTCCAGACTTGTTATCTCTGGTGCTGTTAGTGGTGGTATCTGTGTGAGGTCAGCACTGTTGCAGCTGATGGTCCTGTAGGACAAAGAGCACCCACTTGGCAGAGGTGGCATGCCTCTGGGAGGAGCAGGGACAGGGAGTTGAGGCAGAATCCCGAATACGTCTCCGCTAATAGTCTCATACTCATCCTTGTAGTCCTCCTCTTCCTTCTCCTCCTTCTCCTGTCTTGCTGTGCTTCCATGATGATGGGCTTGCCTCCCCTCCTCCGAGAGTCTCTGCTCTGCCCCCTCTCTGCTCTGCCCCTCAGTGGTAGGTCTTTCCCCATCTCCACTTCCAGGGGTCTTTTGCTTTCTGTGTTCATTTTCATTCATTTCTTTAGACTCCTCAAATTGAAGTTCCTCTTTTCTCGATGTTTGATCCATTTCCACCTGAGGGGTTGGCCGTTGCTTATGAAGTAAGTTAGTAGTTTCTCTTTGTTCTGAAGAATCACCAGAAAATTCAGTTCTGTCATTTAATGCTCTATCACTGAGTAGCAGGTAAGAGACTACACTGACCATGCAAGAAGTAGGCAGCAGAGGCATATTGCAATATTAATAAAAGGAAGAATCACAGCAAAAATGAGGCTAATAAATATTATTCCCTCCAGGTAGTTTTGTGTGCACTTTAAATATGAAATACATCTTGAAATCTTTGTTTAAGTAGTTTTAATTATAATCTTATTCTGTAAATTCTGTTGTAGACAATATTTGTTTTGCCTGAGATTTTACTATTTACTTGTACTGAAGTATCATGCTACTCAGTAACTAAAGAGGAAATAATATTACCACACATGTTGCAAAATGGGGAAGCAGTCCTATTGTGAGATTACAACATAGTCAGATATGTTGCAATCACCTTTATAATAGATACTGTTTAGTTAATAAGGGTTACTAATAATGCAAGAAATTGTACAGTCATACATAAAAAAGTAAATTTGTATTTTATTTATGGTTAGTGAAATTGGCTTTTGGTTATAGAATTATTATTTTTATTCAATTTTCTTTTAGCTCCATGAATCTAAAAGCATTCTTTGATAGAAAGTTCTTTTTTTCTCCTAGACTCTACTTAAATCATTTTTTGGTTCTTGAGATTTAAAGAAAACATCTGGACTTAATTAACCTAGACATATGCATGAGGGTACTTTCTGTTATTCCATGATGACAAGAGCATAAATATAGGGCAGACAAAAAGTAGCTTTACAGTTGTGAGTTATATTATTTATTTATTTATTAATTATTGTAGTATTTATTTGTATTATTTACCTTTCTCCATACAAACAATTGTAAACCTTCTTTTGCCAAACTCTGTATACAGTAGAAGGTTCATCTACGTTCGCATTTAGCTGTTAATACTTTGGCTAAAGTTGGGAAGATGTGACTGAGACCATACTTCAGACTTACCTATTGCCTTGCTTAATATAGTATTTAATAATATATATAAATCATTCACAAAGAGCTCAGAAAATATAATTATTTGAAGGATTACTTGAGATTTCAATTCAGTGTATATTATAAAGTCTTTCAGTTGTTTCATACTGCAGACTCACCTATCTCCTTGCTATATATAGTATTTAATACTACATATAAATCATCCACAGAGAACTCAGAAAATATAATTATTTGAAGGAGTATTTGAGACTTCAATTCAGTGTATATTGTAAAGTTATTTTTCTCACATCTCTGGCAGAAAATACAAAAGGAGAATAGGAAACAATTAGCAGGAGAAAACTAAAGCTATCACATTGAAACATTTAAAATACTTTCTGTATATCCAAGTTTATTTTTTCGAAATAACCACAATATTTTGAGAATAATTCCAGTCCTTTGAAAAATCTTGTGGAATTTCTGAACTTGCGGTTTTTACCCCAAGGAGTCAGTTTTATTAAATACTTTTATTTTCTAACACTTTAAAGTCATAAATACCTTAGTAAAATAATTGGTACTATCCACCAAACTACAATTCCTAAATATTCTAAAGTTCTTCCTAGCAAGGGACTTTTGTAAATACTGACCCTGTGATCACCCTTGATCACAGACAAGAAAAAACATCCCAATCCCTTCCTATAAATTATTTAACTCATATTTGTGTATTTCATAAGGCATGGGCTAGGCTTTTCTTGGAGGAGACCTGAGTCTTCCTCCTAAAAATTCCCAACTCCATCAGATATGAGCTTCATAGGATAAGGGGACAGTGAGCAGCCAACAAAACCTCATTGCATGACTTCCTGTAAACAGCAGTGCCATAAGGAAAAGCAGTTTCTCCAAATAAACAGGAGAGTTGGGATTTACTCTCTCTAGAGGCAAACCATTCCTCTTTTGATCACTATGAGTTCCTCATCTTTGTTTGGGATAATAATTGTATCCACACTGAGTTGGATTAGTGACATAATGCAGTTAAAGAGCCAAGCAGAGCCTCTTACGCAAACTAACAACTCAGGGACTATTGGCTATGTAAATTCTATCACTACATTCCTAAAGCTGAGAGCCAAATGTGTAATGTAATGTTTTCCAAGCTTGCTCACTCTGCTAGAGCTACAACTGTAATGCCAAGATTTATTTCTGTTCTCTATTATAAGTTTTCTCCAGTAACTTCCCCAATGTTTATCATAATTGTGCAAATATTTTAAGTACCCTGATAACTGATCCATCATAATTTAAAACTTAAGGTAAGTAACAAAATAAAAACAAGTGGAACTTAAGGACTAAATTACATGTGATATAAATATTTATACCGGTATCAGAGCAGACTGGGCAGCATTCTCCTTCAGGTGTAATTGTTTTGGGGCACGTCTGAGGATGGCACATGGTTTTATCACAAAGCACTCTTCCATTTGAGCAGAGGCAGGTAGTGCAGAGCTCAGGAGACCATACGGCTTTGTTGTACATGATCATTCCATTTACCAAACAGTGTCCCTTCTTTCCTAGGAGAGAACATAAGACACTTAAATTCTGAGACTGGTTACCAGCACCTGTGAATGTACGTGAGCACAATGTGAAGTCAAATGGTTAGAACCATACAAGAGTAGCATTCTGTGTGCATTCATGCTTAGGGTAAAATATCTAAAAAATGTAACCCTCTGAAATGCTTTCATGTGCACCACGCTCAACATCTTTCACTTAGGTTCTGGAGTGACCTCCTCATGGTAACTTGATTGTGAATTGCGCTTTCATCCTGTATCTGTCCGGGTGGCTAAGTTATATAACAGCAGGTGTGTGAATAAGTATGTCAGCGAAGCAGGCCATTAGTCAGCTGATTTGAATATTACAGGGAACATTTTTCTTCTGACCCTAGCATCATTTCTATTAACTCTCCGTCCGATGAGCTATTGTCCCCAAATTGTAACTCCAAAAGAGCTTACACATTTGTCCTGTCCTTTTTGCCATCACTGTGTCAGTCCAATCCCAGCCCTACTCAACTTTCATTTGGGTACTTGCTGTAGACTAATCCCACCCACCAAATTCCTCCCAAGAAAAAAAATAGATTCATGTAAGTTTTTTCTGATTATAAAAATACTAGATTCCATCAAAATTCCAACAGCCTTTTTTTTTTGCAGAAATGTGATGTTCATCCTCAAATTCATATGGAGTTACAAAGGGCCTCAGATTGCCAAAAAAAACTTTAAAAAAAGAACAAAATTGAAACACTCACAGTTTTTTTTAAAAAATTAGTACAAAGCTGCAATAATCATCTTATGGCAGTGTGGCATAAGGATAAGCATATAGACTAATGGGATAGTGAGAGTCCATAAATAAACCACACATATGGCCAAATGAAGACCATTCAATAAGGGGAAAAAATAGTCTCTTCACCAAATGGTGCCGGGACAACTGGATATCCACATGCAAAAGAATGAAGTTTTCACCCTGGCTGGTGTAGCTCAGTGGATTAAACACAGGCCTGTAAGGCAAAGGATTGCTGGTTCAATTCCCAGTCAGGGCAGGCCAGGTCCCCAGTAGGGGACACATGAGAGGCAACCACACATTAATGTTTCTCTCCCACTCTTTCTCCTTCCTTCCCCTCTCTCTAAAAATAAATTTAAAAAAAAGAATGAAGTTTTCTACTACTTCACACCAAATATAAGAATTAAACTCAAAATGAATCAAAAACCTAAATAGAAGAGGTAAAACTACAATACTCATAGAAGAACACATAGGTGTAAATCTCCGTGACCTTGAATTTTTAGATATGATTCCAAAAGCACAAGCAGCAAAAAGTAAATTGGACTTTATCAAAATTGAAATTTTGATACATCAAAGGATAATGTCAAGAAAGTAAAAGGAAAGTGTACACAATGGGAGAAATATTTGCAAATCATATCTGATGAAGGCCTAATATCCACAGTATATATACAGAACTCTTATAACTTAACAACAGAAAGACAAACAACCCAATTAAAAAGTAGGCAAAGGGCTTGAGTATACATTTCTCAGATGAAGATATACAGTGGGAAATAAACACATAAAAAGATGTTCAACATCATTAGTCATTAGGGAAATACACATTAAAATACCACTTCACATTCAGAAGAATGACTGCATTTTAAAAAATGGAAAATAACAAATGTCAAAGATGAAGAGAATTTGGAATCTTTCAATTTTGTTGGCCAGTATGTAAAATGGTATCTGTCACCTTTGTAGAAAACACTTGGTGGTTCCTCAATAAGTTAAACAAAATTATCATATGTCTCAGCTCCTAGGGACTCCATATTCTATTTCTAAGTATATGCCTGAGAAAATTGAAAGCAGGAGTTCAAATAGAAACTTGTTCACAAGTGTTTATAACTGTGCTATTTACAGTATAGCCAAAATTAGAAACAACACAAATGTCCATCATGGGTAAACAAATGTGGTATATCTGTAAAATATTTTTCAGCCATAAAAATGAAGTACTGACATGCTACAACAGGGATGAACCTTGAAATCTTTATTCTAAGTGACAGAAGCCAGACATGAAAGGCTGTACGTTAGATGACTCCTTTTATATGATGTATCCAGAATAAGAATATTTTAGAGACAGATTAGTAGTTGCCAGGGGCTGAGTTAGGGAGAAATAGGGAGTGACTGCTTAATATGCATGGAGTTTCCTTTTGGGGTGAAGAAAGTGTTCAGGAACTAGATGCATGATAATTGTTACACAATATAGTGTACTAAATGCCACTGAATTATTTACCTTATAATAGTATATTTTAAAGATTTTATTTATTTATTTTTAGGCAGAGGGGAAAGGAGGTAGAAAGAGAGGGAGAGAAACAACAACGTGTGAGAGTCATGGACCAGTTGCCTCTTGCATACCCCCCCACTGGGGACCTGGCCCCAAACCCAGGCTTGTGCCCTGACTGGGACTCAAACCACTTACCCTTTGCTTTGCTGGCCAACACTCAATCCACTAAGCCACACCAGTGAGGGCTTATATGCTTTAGAATGTTAAATGGTAAGTTTTGTGTTAAGTGTATTTTACTACAATTTTTTTTTTTTATCAATGTGTGGTTGCCTCTCATGAGTCCCCTGCTGGGAACTGGCCTGCAACACAGCCATGTGCCCTGACTGGGAATCGGACCGTGATACCCTGGTTCGAAGGCCCGCGCTCAATCCACTGAGCTACACCAGCCAGGGCTCTACTACAATTTTTTTAAAAGCACTGTAAGACCACTGGAAAACATTTTAGGACAACTGAGAAATGTTTAGTATTCAGCTATGTGTTTTTATGCACACTTCCCTATATTACATATTTTTAAACAGATTTGAGATCACATTATACAAACTACTTTTCAACCTTTTTGTTTCCTATTATAGCTTGGATATCATTCCAAATAACTAGGAAAATTGACCTCATTATTCTTTAGCAGTTGTGGGTACACACTTAGCAGATTTTCCTGCCTTTGACTTTTCTCACAATTATGCTGTACATGTGATCTTAGTTGTATATTTGCATAGAAAATTTATGTTATTTCTCTTAACTTTATGGAATACCATCATATAGAAGCATTCATTTTCTAGAGACAATATATGAAGTATTGGCCACTCATTCTTGAGTGGAATATAATATGGTGGTATTTTCTTTTGTCTTTTGAAAGTTTTATGCAATGGTAACATATGTATAGTATAATTACTTTTTCCTTCCAAGTCTGCAAAAATGTGGACCATTAAATACTAGTTCTTAAAAATTCCTAGTTGAAATATTTGGCAGAATTTTTAATTCCTTCAACTGTTAAAAATTTAGTAATTTAATCTGGATACAATGAAATAGCTTAATTCCATTTTTGTTGAAAAATTTTTATTGAGAATATTTAATAGCCATGGGTTCATAGAATTATCTGAATTGTTTGTTTCTATTACCTAGATGGCATATTATTACATGTGAAAAAAGCAGTTTACAAATTTATGTGTATATTTTCTATGTTATGGTTACAACTATTTAAAATACATGGCATAGTAAACAGTCTAGAAATAAATAAAACAAAATTGTAACTATGGTTTTATAAGTATAGTTATAGGAAAATTAATTAGTTTGTCTTTTTCCCAATAATTTTATAAGTGCATTCTATGAGTGGTTTTTAAAAATCAATTGAAAATTTATCTTCATAGATTAAACCAAAAGATAAGTTGAATTTTAAAAAAATTATCTTCATGGGCCCTGGCTGGTGTAGCTCAGTGGATTGAGCTCGGGCCTGCGAACCACACGATCGTGGTTCAATTCCCAGTCGGGGCACATGCCTGGGTTGCAGGCCAGTTCCCACTTCCCAGTTCGCGGCAGCGGACGCACGAGAGGCAACCATACATTGATATTTCTCTCCCTCTCTCCTTCCCTTCCCCTCTAAAGGTAAATAAATAAAATCTTTAAAAAAGTTATCTTCATGGAGGTTCTTTCCCTCCCCGCCTTCTCTCTAGTACTGTTTTCTTACCTGGTAGTACATCATAGCTTGATTCTACTCCAAGAAAACTTAAAAAGGATTCAAACTTCTCTGTGCTGTAATCCAAGTTAACCATGGGAAGTTTTGCTGCTGGTGTCACCGTCATTATTGCCTGTATTTTAAGCTGTCTACTGGATCTGTGCATAGGTGAAGAAATTTTCTTCAGTCTTCTGTTATGCATCTTCCTTTGCTTCCTAGGATTTTCCTCATTTTGTCCAAAATCAGTTTGCAAAAATATAAGCAGAAAAAATGAAAACAAACTTACAAACTTCATGCTGGTTTTTCACCATCCAGTTTCTAGAATAAGAATGAAACAATTTCTGAGTTAATATTGACTATGTTTTTATCTCTGAAAACTGGGTAATAATGCCTCTGTTCCTCAGCAGCGAAATCTTTGAGAAATAACACATGTGACATATGGGATCTATGATATAGTAGCACTGCCAAATCAGAATTTAGAATTTTTCTGTCAGAATCAAAGAATTTCTAATATCTTTATCTCTAGACCAGTTGGCAAGAACCGGTTTTTTCCAATAAAGGACCAGATAGTAAATATTTTAGGCTTTACAGATCGTATGTTTGCTGTCAGAACTACTCAGATCAGCCCATATAGCACAAAAGCAGGCAATATTACACAGGTGACTGTGGCTGTATGCCAATAAAAATCTATTTACAAAAACAGGCAATGGGTTAAACTTTGTGCCTGGGCCATTGTTTGCCAATGCTTCTCTGTACCACTATGTTGTAGGTTTTCAGAAGTCACTCAAGAGATTCCTTTCCAATTGTCTACCAAGTCATTTTGTGATGGATCCAACTCATTTCCCCAGCTCTTCTATTTTGGTCTTTTACTCTCTAGCTTTGTAATTTTCTTTGTTAGGTCAAGGGACATGATTGCACTATATAAAACTAACAGTAAACTGCCATCAGTTTTAAAGAGGGAAGAGCAACAAAGAGTAACTCTTCATCAGCTGGTTTCAAGAGCACCACAGGGCCCTACACATAGTAAAGCTGGAAAAACATTTGAGAAATATTTCAGTACTCTTGGTGAGAAAGACTAATTGTGGTGGTAGCATTGTAGTTCGACAGGATGGTCCACGCTCTGTGGAGTCAAGTAGTAGGGACAGGTAAAGAGAAACCCTTCAAAGCTTAATACAGGCACTTTCTTGAAGGATCACCCAGCTATGCTCTCTGACCTGTGATTAGTCCTTGAATGGAAGGTTTGTACAGTGTCCATTGCCCCTCTGAACTTAGGGCCAGTATCCCCATCCTTACCACTGTCTGGTGGCCCTTCCTTGCTGCTCTTCCCTCAGGTTTTCTCATTATCATGATTTTGTGAGATCAGGTACCCTCTCCACACAGCCAAGTATATGGAAGAGAATATGAAACCCCAGGGATCCTAAGAAACCAGAATCTTTAAAGGCCCTTTGTTCAGGGAGGAAATGATCCCACTCCTCACAGACCTACCTTGATCATCTCTGTCAACCAGAACAGAACTGTTATATTTCAGAAAAGACCACTCTGGCTAATGATGAGCAAGAATGGTTAAGGTTCAAGGTGATGTTGCATACAGAGATTCAAACTTCAAACTGCAAAGGAGGGACTTTGAAGTCTCAAAGGACCAGCAGTAGCCATAGACTGTCAACCAGCAATCGTGTTCAGACCTTAGGAAATAGCCAAAACACCCTCTAAGCATTTGATTCAGCCTTTCTGTCTGAAAGTAATCTGTTACCATCCAGATGCTATTATCTTACAAGTCTGTTTCAAAACCCCTGAGTAAGCTATGGGAATCTCAAGAGCATCTGAATGGAAGACCATGTACTGGGGTTAAAGTAAGCCTTCCTCCTCACAGTGCCTGCCACCCAAATGTATATACAAAATGGGGATAATCAGTGTTTGAGTCTAGCCAAATAGTGTGATCTTCTCCCATGAGGAACCTTAATGAATATAGAAAAAACAGGGTTATCACCCTGGATTCTTCACCTAGGTACAAATGTCATTCATTCAGTGACAAATAAAAATAGGACAACAACGGAAAAATCTATGGGACACAGCAAAAGCAGATCTTAGAGGGAAATACATAACAATGCAGGCCAACCTTAAAAAGCAGTAAAAAAATTTTAAGTAAGCAATCTGAACTTACACCTAATAGAACAAGAAACAGAAAAACAAATAAAGCTAAAGTTAGTAGAAGGAAGGAAATAATAAAGATCAGAATAGAAATAAGTGAAAAACAGCCTGAAAAATAATACAAAAGATCAGTGAAACGATGAGCTGGGTTTTTCAAAAAAAAAAGAAGATTGATCAACCTTTAAGTATAAATAGACTCATCAAGAAAAAGAGAGAAAATGAACCCAAATAAATAAAATCAGAAATAAAAGACAAGTTGCCAATGACATCACAGAAATACAAAGGGTTGTAACAAAATACTACAGACTACTATGTGCCAACAAACTGGGTAGTCTGGAAGAAGTGCATTAATTCCTAGACACATACAATCTTGCAAACTGAATTAAGAAGAAAGAATACAATAAAAAATTAAATAAAATGAAATTTCAAAAGAAGAAAGAGAAAATCTGAACAGACCAGTTACAACCAAGGATATTAAATTACTAATCGAAAACTCCAGGACAGCTTGGCTTCATGAGTGAATTTTACCATAATTCAAAGAAGAATGAATACCTGTTTTTCTCAAACTATTCCAAAAAACTCAAGAGGAGAGAAGGCTTTCAAGTTTATTTTATGAGGCTACCCAGATCCAAAGCTAGACAAAGATATTGCCAAAGGAAACACCATTCAATATTCCTGATGAACGTAAATGCAAAAAATCGTCAAATATTAGCAAGCTGATTCTAGCAATGTTTTAAAACGAGTACATACCATGACCAATTGGTATTTATTTCTAGGATGCCATGTTGCTTGAATATTCTGAAATCAATAAATGTGATACTCTACATAAACAAAATGAAGGATAAAAATCATATGATCCTGTCAATAATGCAGGAAAACATTGGACAAAATACAACATCCATTTATAATAAAAATTTTCAGCAAAGTTGGAATAGTGGGAACATACTTCAGAAAAATAAAGACCATATATGACAAGCTCACAGTAAACATCATACTAAATAGGGAAAGCTAAAACAGTTTCCCTTAAGGTCAGGAAAAAGACAAGGATGTTTACTTTCATAACTTTTTATTCAAAATAGCGTTGGAAATTCTATGCACAGCAATCAGACAAGAAAAAATATATAAAGGGCAAAGGAAAAAGTAAACCTGTCATTATTAGCACATGACGTGGTATTGTATAGAGAGAACCCTAAAGTTCCCACCAAAAAACTATTAAAACTGATAAATTAATTTAGTAAAGTAGTAGCAAACTAATATTCAGAAATTGGTTGGGATTTTTATTTACCAATAACTTACCAGAAAGAGAAGTTTAGAAAACAATGTAATTTACATTGCATCAAAAAATGCCTAGGTATAAGATAGAAATATTTCAAACAAACAACCTAACCCCATGCCTACAAGAACTCACGGAACAACAACAAAGACAGCCCAGAGCTAGTAGAAGGAAGGAAATAACCAAGATAAGAGCAGAATTAAATGACATAGAGACTAAAATCACAATTCTAAGGATCAATGAATCCAGGAGCTGGTTATTTGAAAAGATAAACAAAATCAACAAGCCTTTAAGCAGGCTCATCAAGAAAAGAAGAGAGAGGACCCAAATAAACACAATCAGAAATGAAAGAGGAGAGATTACAACTGACACCCCAGAAATACAAAGGACTGTAAGAAATTAGTATGAAAAACTGTATGCCAAGAAATTTGAAAACCTAGGTGAAATGGACAAATTTCTAGAAAAATATGATCTTCCAAAACTCAACGAAGAAGAAGCAGAAAGCCTGAACAGACCAATAACAGCAGATGAAATTGAAGCAGTAATCAAAAAACTCCCTACACAAAAAGCCCTGGACCAGATGGCTTCACAGGAGAATTCTACAATGAATTTAAGGAAGAGCTAACCCCTATCCTTCACAGACTATTCCAAAAAATTCAAAATGATGGAGGACTCCGAAACTAATTCTATAAAGCCAGCATCATCCTAATCCCAAAACCAGATAAAGACACAACAAAGAAAGAAAACTTCAGGACAATATCGCTGATGAACATAGATTTTAAAATTCTCAACAAAATATTGGCAAACCACATCCAACAATACACTAAAAAGATCATACACCATGACCAAGTGGGATTCATCCCAGGGATGCAAGGATGGTTCAATATTTGCAAATCAATAAATGTATTGATTTAAACCTAAACCAAAGCAAAGACAGAAATCACATGATCACATCAATAGTTGTGGAAAAAGCATTTGATAAGGTACAGAACCCTTTTATGATAAAAACACTCAGCAAAGTGGGAATACTAAAGGCCATATATGAGAGACCTATAGCTACCATCATACTCAATGGGCAAAAACTAAAATCTTTTCTACTAAGATCAGGAACAAGACAAGGCTGTCCACTTTCACCACTTCTATTCAATATGGTATTGAAAGTTTTACCCACAGCGATCAGATAAGAAAAGGAAATAAAAGGCATCCAAATTGAAAAGGAGGAAACAAAACTGTCATTGTTTGCAGATGACATGGTAGTGTACATAGAAAATTCTATACACTCTACCTAAAAACTGCTTGACCTAAGAAATGGATTTGGCAGAACAACGGGATACAAAGTGAATATTCAGAAATCAAAGACATTTTTGTATACCAACAATGAAACAGCAGAAGCAGAAATCTTGAAAAAAAATTCTTCAATATAGCAAAAAGAAAAATTAAATTCCTAGGAATGAACCTAACCAAAGATGTACAAGTCCTGTGTGCAGAAAACTACACAACACTGAAGAAAGAAATGAAGGAAGACACAAACAAATGAAAACATGTACCATGTTCATGGATTGGAAGAATTGACATCATCAAAATTTCCATTCTACCCAAAGCAATTTACAGATTCAATACAATACCTATTAAAGTACCAATGACATACTTCACAGACATAGAACAAACACTTCAAAAATTTATATGGAACCATAAATGACCCCGAATAGCAGCTGCAATTTTGAGAAAGAAGAATAGATCACAATACCTGATGTCAAACTGTATTACAAGGCCACTGTAATCAAAACAGCCTGGTGCTGGCATAAAAATAGGCACATGGACCAGTGCAATAGAACAGAGCCCAGAAGTAAACCCAAATCTCTACAACCAATTAATATTCGACAAAGTGAGCAGCCACATAAAATGGACTAATAATAGCCTCTTCAACAAATGGTGTTGGGAGAACTGGACAGCTATGTGCAAAAAAATGAAACTCAAGCACCAACTTACACCATGCACCAAAATAAATTCAAGGTGGATAAAAGACTTAAATATAAGCCATGACACCATTAAAGTCCTAGAGGAGAACATTGGTAAGAAAATCTCAGATATTTCATGCAGCAACTTTTTTACTGATATGTCCTCTAGAGCAAAGGACATAAAGGAAAGAATAAACAAATGGGATCTTATCAAAGTAAAAAGCTTCGGCACAGCTAAAGAAAACAGTATTAAAATAAAAGACAACCAATTGTATGGGAAAACATATTTGCCAATGATACCTCAGACAAGGGTTTAATCTCCAAAATATATAAAGAATTTACATGACTCCACTCTAACAAGACAAGCAACCCAATTAAAAAAATGGGCAAAGGACTTGAACAGACACTTCTCCAAGGAGGTCATGCAAAGGTTCCAAACTCATATGAAAATAGGCTCAGTATCACTAGCTTCAGAGAGATGAAAATTAAAACCACAGTGAGATACCACTTCACACTGGTCAGATTGGCCATCATACACAAAGCAACAAACAACTGTTGGAGAAGTTGTGGAGAAAAGGGGACCCTAGTTCACTGTTAGTGGGATTGAAGACTGGTACAGCCACTATGGAAAAATAGTATGGAATTTTCTCAGAAACCTAAAAATGGATCTGCCTTTTGACCCAGCAATTCCACTGCTAGGATTATATCCTAAGAACCCTGAAACACCAATCCAAAAGAACCTATGCACCCCAATGTTCATAGCAGCACAGTTTATAATAGCCAAGTGTTGGAAGCAACCTAGTTGCCCATCAGTAAATTAGTGGATCAAAAAACTGGTAGATAACTTCCAGCCAAGATAGAGGCATAGGTAGACACATTATGCATTCTTGCACAACCAGAAGTACAACAACAATTTAAAAACAAAAAACAACCAGAACTGCCAGAAAATCGAACTGTATGGAAGTCTGACAACCAAGGAGTTAAACAAGACCCATTCATCCAGACCGGTAGGAGGGGCAGAGACTGGCCAGGCGGAGAAGACTAACAGCAAGGCAGTGGCTGGAGGTCCGGGGCAGGCAAAGCAGTGGCTGATGGACCCAGCAAGTCTGCGGATTGCGGAGTGTGGCAGGCAACACTGCAGCTGGCCAACAAGGCAGCAAGCAGTTGGCAGACCTGGCAGCAGCTGGTAGAGCCTTTGGTCCCACATTCACATGCAGGTAAACCAGAGCAACAATTGGGAAGCGAGATAGACTGTGCAACCTGGGGTCGCATCTCAGGGAAGTAAAGTCTCAAACCACTGATTGAAAATACCAGTGGGGGTTGAGGCGGCAGCAGGAGAAACTCCCAACCTCACAGGAGAGTTCGTTGGAGAGACCCACAGGGTCCTAGAACATACACAATCCCACCCACCTGGGAATCAGCACCAGAAGGGCCCACTTTGCTTGTGTGTGGGGGAAGTGACTGAAAACCATCAGAGAGCAGAGCAAGCTCCATTATTCCCTCTCAAATCCCTCCCCACATACAGCATCACAACACAGCCACTGGGTTGCCCCACCTGGGCAGACACCAAAGGCTCCTCCAGCCTTCGGGACAAAGCAGGCATGCCGAGACAAAAACAAAATGGCCCAAATGAAAGAAAAGTTCAAAGCTCCAGAAAAAATACAACTAAACGATGAAGAGATAGCCAACCTATCAGATGCACAGTCCAAAACATTGGTAATCAGGATGCTCACAGGATTGGTTTAATTTGTTTGCAAATTAGATAAGAAAATGAAGGCTGCGCTAAGTGAAGTTAAAGAAAATGCACAGGGAATCAATAGTGATTACAAGGGCCCTAGCTGGTGTTGCTCAGTGGATTGAGCACAGGCCTGTGAAGCAAAGGGTCACCAGTTGGATTCCCAGTCAGGGCACATGCCTGGGTTGCAAGCCAGTTCCCCAGTAGGGGACACATGAGAGGGAACCACACATTGGTGTTTCTCTCCCACTCTTCCTCTTTTCCTTCCCTCTCTCTAAAAATAAATAAATAAAATATTTTTAAAAATAATGATGGGAAGGAAACTGGGACTCAAATCAACAGTGTGGACCAGAAGGAAGAAAGAAACATTCAATCAGAAATGAATGAAGAAACAAGAATTTTAAAAAATGAGGAGAGGCTCAGGAACCTCCAGGACATCTTTAAATGTTCTAACATCTGCATTATAGGGGTACCACAAGGAGAAGAGGAAGAGCAACAAGTGGAAAAGTTATTTGAACAAATAATAAAGGAGAACTTCCTCAATTTGGCAAAGGAAATAGATTTCCAGGAAGTCCAGGAAGCTCAGAGAGTCCCAAAGAAGGTGGATCCAAGAAGGAACACACCAAGGCACATCAGAATTACATTAGCCAAGATGAAAATGAAGGAGACAATCCTAGAAGCAGCAAGAGATAAGGGGACAGTTATCTACAAAGGAGTTCCCATCAGACTGTTAGCTGATTTCTCAAGAGACCTTACAGGCAAGAGGGCCTGGAAAGAAGTATTCCAAATCACGAAAGGCAAAGACTTGCATCCAAGATTGCTCTATCCAGCAAAGCTTTCATTTAGAATGGAAAGGCAGATAAAGTGCTTCTCAGATAAGGTCAAGTTAAAGGAGTTTATTATCACCCAACCCTTATTATATGAACTGTTAAAGTGATTTATCTAAGAAAAAGAAGGTAAAATATATGATCACTAAAATAATAGCAAACTCACAGATATTAACAACCACCCCTAAAACAAAAAGAAAAGCAAACTAAGGAAACAACTAGAACAGAACCAGGGAAATGAAGATCATATGGAGGGTTATCAAAAGGAAAGTAGGAGGGGGAGAGAGAGGGAATCAGTACAGAGAATAAGTAGCATAGATGGTAGGTAGAAAATAGGGGGAGGTTAAGAATAGTATGGGAAATGGAGAGGGTAGAGAACTTATATGTTTGACCCATGGACATGAATTAAATGGGGGAGAGAATGTGTGTGGGAGGGGGAGTGCAGTGCAGAGGGGAACAAAGGGGAGGAATGGGACAACTGTAATAGCATAATCAATAAAATGTATTTTTAAAATCTGGCCATAAAAACAACAACAAAAATACCTATGGCATATTTACAAATGGAAGTCAATGCAGCAGAAAGAAAAAAAGGAGCCCCTACCCTTTGCAACAGCATGGATGGAACTGGAAAGCATTATGCTAAGGGAAATAAGCCAGGCACTGAAATACAAATACCATATGATCTCACCTTTAAGAGGAACCTAAGTAACAAAACAAACAAGCAAGCAAAATGTAACCAAAGGCCCTGAAATAGAGAACAGACTGACAGTGACCAGAGGGGAGAGGGGAGGGAGTTTCAGGGGAAAAGGGGAACGGTTTACAGCAACAAGTGTAAAGGACACATGGACAAAAGCTAGGCAGGGGTGGAAATGTGAGGGAGGCGGGGAGGACTGCAGCGGTGGGCTGGGATGGGAGAAAAAGACAGAAAACTGTACTTGAACAACAATTAAAAAAAACACCTAAGTATGAATTTAACTGAGGATGTCAAAAACTTATACTCATAAAATTAAAGACATTGAAGAAAAAAGCTGAAGAAGATACAACTAAATTGAAGTATATACTGTGGACATGGATTGGAAGAATTAGCATTGTTAAAATCTCCATACTACCCAAAGCAATCTATATCAAAATTGCTGAAAAACATCACTGAACTGGCATTAAAATAGTCATGTAGATCAATGGAACAGAATAGAGAGCCCAGAAATAAATCCATGCCTATATGGTCAATTAGTATATGACAAAGAGGGCAAGAATGTACAATGGAGTAAAGATAGTGTATTCAGTAATAGGTACTGGCAAAACTGGACATATACATTCAAAAAATGCACCTAGGTTACCTTCTTACACCATGTAAAACCATAAACTCAAAATGGATTAAACATTTTAATGTAAAATCTTAAACTATAAAACTTAACAAGAAATATATGCATGTGTCCTGATATGCTCTTAGTAAAATTTTTTTATATATCTTCTTCGGAAAAGGAAACAGAAGAAAAGGTAAACATGGGATTACATCAAACTAAAAGGTTTTGTACAAAAAAGAAACCCTCAATAAAAAGGAAACCTACTGAATGGGAGAACATATTAGTTGATTATATATCTAGTAAGGGATTAATATCTGAAATTTAAGAACGTATACAACTTAACACCAAAAAAATTAAACAATTCAGTAGAAATGGGCAGAATATGGAAATAGATATTTCTCCAAAGCAAACAGAAGACAAACCAAACAGAGCAGACTCCAGAGAGGACGTACACGTGGCCAACAGACACGTGAAAAGATACTGAAAGTCACTGGTCATCAGAGAAATGCAAAAAAAATGCAATGAGATATCAACTCACACCTGTCAGAATGGCTGTTATCAACTAATAAATAAGTCTTGGAAGGGATGTGGAAAAAGGGAACCCCAGTGCTGTGGGTGGGGGTGCAAATTAGTACTGCCACTGTGGAAAACAGTGTGGAGGTTCATAAAAAATTTCAAAATAAAACCATTTTGTGACCCAGCAATTCCACTCCTGGGTATTTATCCAAAGAAATCCATAACACTAATTTGAAAAGATATTTGCATGCCAATGTTCATCTGCAGCATTGTTTACAATAGACAAGATGTGGAAGCAATCTAAATGGCCATGGATAGACAATTGGGTAAAGAAGATATCATACATACATACAGTGGAATATTACTCGGCCATAAAAATAATGAAATTTTCCCATTTGTGACAACATGTATGGACCTAGAGGGTATTATGCTAAGTGAACTAAGTCAGACAGACATAGACAAATATCATACCATTTTACTTTCATGTGTAATCTGAAGAACAAAATAAATTAACAAACCAAACATTAGCAGACTCAGATACAGAGAACAAACTCATGGTTGCCAGATTGGGAGGGGTTTGGGCCTGGATAAGAAGTGGAAAGGATTAAGAAATAAAAATTGGTGGTTACAAAACAGTCATGAGGATATAAAGTACAACATATGGAATAAATATAGTCAATAATATTGTAATAACTATCTATGGTACCAAGTGGGTACTAGGCTCAGCAGAGTAGTCATTTCATAAAATATATAAATTTCTATTCACTATTTTGTACACTTGAAGCAAATAAAAAATAATACTGAGTGTCAACTGTAATTTAAAAATAAGAAATAAGTTATAAATAAATATGGAATGCAGGCATATAAAATACAGCATAAGGAATATAGTCAGGTGTGTATTAGATCACCCAAGACTTACCTGGGTGATCACTTTGAAAGTTATAAAAAATGTCTAATCACTATGTTATGTACCTGAAAGTAAAATGATACTGAATGTCAGGTGTAAGTGAAAAGTTTTTTATTTTAATATTTTTGAATCTTTATTCCATTTTTTCATCACCATTTAGTCCTTTTATACCCTCTCCCTCAGCAATCACCACACTGTTCTCCAGGTCCATGAGTGCTTTTTTCCTTTTTGTTTAATCCTTCCACCCTTTAATCTCCCCCCACCGCCACCCCCACCAACTGTTAATCTATTCTCCATCTGTGAGTCTGTCTCTGTTTTGCCTGTTAGTTCAGTTTGTTCATTTGTTTCCACATAGGACTATTAATCATAGGGTATTTGTCTTTCTCTGACTGGCTACCACTTTGATGTTCAGAGTAAGAGAGTGGCTGTTTGAAATCATACATTTAAATCATGTAATGAATAAAATTCACAATCCCAACTTCTCTGAGCTACTTAGCAATGATGTGTGATCCCAGACCTCTCCGAAGGCAGAAGTGAAGTAATATCGTGGAGGGCCTTGAGAACCAGGCTGTGATGTTGATAGTATCTTAGATCATGGATTAGGAAATTAGGGGCCAGAGGCCAAATTGAGCCTGCTGGGTGTTTAAAATGGTTTTTATATTTTAATGATTTTAAAATTTAAAACAAGAATAGTTTATGACAGATTAAACCATATGAAAATAAAATTTCAATATCCATACATAGTTTTATTGGAACAGCCACAGTCATTTATTTATATATTGCTTATACTTTTGCACTACAATGGCACATTTGCATAGTTACAATATAGACTTAACAATGTAGCCTTTAAAATATAAAATAGTTTGTAGCAAAATTTGCCAGGCATACTTTATAACAATACTATTACACTGGGGATGATTTTACCTGGCAAAAAAAAAGTCATTTGTGCCAAGATCCAGGAAACCTGGTTTGGAGAAATAGTTACTGAAGGTTTTTAATCAAGACAGTTACATGTTGTTTACAGATAGAATCTAGTGAATTATAACTAGATGGGGTTATAAACAAATCACTTCTGTATAGTAGTCTCTTTCCCAAGATTTTCTTCTAATTTCAAGATGTTTTTACTTTTCATCTGTTTCTGAGTCTCATGCATATGCTTATGTAGTCAGAATTGCATATTTCTTGATTTATGATCCTATTTATGGTCTGTGTTTCTGTTGTAAAATGCTGTTGTTGCCTAGCATTCTACATCATTAATACTGCATGGTGCTTCACTGTGTAGAACTCAGAGTTTGAAAGAATCTTTAAAGTCATGTACTTTTTCAGTAATGGGGAGTTCTTTATCTTCCATGTTTAGACAGCTCTGTGAGAAAACTCTTCCTTAGGTTGAGCTACAATTTGTAGTCCACATGATAGCCCATGAGAGATTTAAAAATAGAAGCTATGTTGGCACAGTTACTCTCTCCTAAGTCTGTAATCTTTTCTTTTTATCAATTCTTTTTAAGGTCCTTTCTAGTTCTCCTGTGTACACACTCTGCTTATTATTTCTTTTTGTAAGATTGTTGAATAAAAATAGCACTGGCCTGTCAGAAATAGAAAAGATGTGTTTAAGTGTCATAAAATAGTATATATTTTTAAAATTCAAAATGATACACACATATATAAAGTATAAAACATAGTTCTCTTAACCAAAGTTAATAGTTTCATGCAAGGCTTGGCACACTTTTTCTTCAAGGTTCAGAGGGTGAATATTTTGGCTTTACTGGCTGACACTGTCAAAACTACTCAGCTTTGCTATTATTGTAGCCCGAAAGTAGCCATGGAAGGTAGGTAAATAGATGGGCATGACTGTGTTCTAATGGCACTTTGTTTAAAAAAAACAAAAACCCCAAAAACCAGGATTTGGCCTGGGGGCCATAGCTTTCTAATCCCTCTTTCAGTTTATCTTTCATGACCCCTTCTAAATATATGTGTGTGTGTGTGTGTGTGTGTGTGTGTGTGTGTGTATGTGTAAACTCAAATAGAGTTGTTTGATATATGTTATGCTGCATCCTATTTAAACTCAGTAATAAATTTGGATGCATGGATATGTACAGGGTGTGGCAAAAGTAGATTTACACTTGTGAGTATGCAAAACACAATTTATTCTTGTATTATTATTTATTAATTATTATATTATTTTCTACACAAACAACTGTAAACATGTTTTTGCTCCACCCTGTATGTCAGTGTATATAAATTCATCAGGTCTGTATACATTATTTTCATTTTATAAGTTATGTAGCAAATAATTTGATACATATAACATTTTTCTAATATTTTGCTATGAACAACACTCTTGTACATATGTCTTCTGGAAATATTTTTGTGTTTTAATTTTAATTTACAAATAAGGTAATAATAGAATCTTTATTGGTTTGTTTTGTTTTGTTTAAGATTTTATTTATTTATCTTCAGAGGGGAAGGGAAGGAGAGAGGGAGAGGAATATCAATGTATGGTTGCCTCTCATGGGTCTCCTGCTGGGAACCGGCCTGCAACCCAGGCATGTGCCCTGACTGGGAATGGAAATGCAATCGTCTGGTTCGCAGGCCCGCGCTCAATCCACTGAGCTATACCAGCCAGGGCACAATCTTTATTGTTTTTAAAGTATTATCTTTTGGTTTTATTTTTGGATATACCTTAATATTTATAAATCATTTTTGCTCATATTTAATACTATATTTTGAGGCTATATTTTAGGTATATGAAAATTCATAATTGTTATATTTTTCTGGTGATTTTATCATTAGGTTCTTTGTGTTTCCCTAGTAGTGCTTTTTGTCATGAGATCTACTTTGTCTAATAATGTAGCTGCTTTGTTTTGGTTAATGTCTGCTTAACATATTTTTTGTATTATTTTATTTTCAACTTTTCTATAGTCTTATATTTTCAGTATACTTTCTTTTTTCTAAGATTTTATTTATTTTTAGAGAGATGCTAAGGGAGAGAGAAAGAGAAGGAGAGATACAGCTATTGGTTGCTTCTTACATGCCCCCAACCCAGAACCTGGTCCACAACCCAGGCATGTGCCCTGACCAGGAATTGAACCAGTGACCTTTTAGTTTATAAGTTGGTGCTCAATCTATTGAGCCACACTGGCCAGGGCTCAATATACTTTCTATCAGCATATCATTTTTAATGCAGTCTAACAACCTTTGTCTTTTAATTGGAACATTTAATCTGTTGTTATTTAATGTAATAGCTGATACATTTCAGTTTAGATTTTTTTCTATTTGCTTCCTTTTATCCTGCCTTTATTTTTTTCTATTTATGTTTCCTTTTTTTAAATGATTACTTAGTTTTTATTATTACATTAGCAATTAAACACTTTAACCATTCTGTTCTTTGTACAGATTACCCCACACATCCTAGACTTACGAAGTCTAATACAAATTGGTACCTTTGCCTTTTCCTGTACAGTGCAAGGACCAGGACACCTTTAGCTTCCTTCTAGCATGTATGCTGCTTTGTCATATATTTTACTTCTTTACATATGTTAAACACACAAAAGATTATTATTATTATTGTTTTATACTTAAAGTTCATTTCTTTCAGGCTCTCTCAGCCTCAGCACTGTTAACATTTGGGTTGGGTAATTATTTTTTATTGGGTGGCTGGCCTTTCTACACTTAGTAACATCCCTGACCTCAAGCCAGTAGATGCTCCTTCAGTTATGACAACTGAAAATGTCTCCAGATATTACCAATATATCCTAGGGTATGGATGGAATCATCCTGCCCTCAGATGAGAACCACTAATTTAGATTTACCTAAACACTTATCCTTCTTGTTTCTCTTTATTTCTTCTTACATGACCAATTCTGATGACCAGTTCTCTTTTTAATTATCTGAAAATATATTTTATGTCTATTCTGAAAGGCTATATTCTCTGGATATGAAATTCTAGATTGAGATTATTTTTGTTTAGCATTTTTGAAGGCTTCATTTCAATGTCTTCTTGTTTCTGTCATTTCTATTAAGTAATCATCTGTAAACTAATTTCTGTATTAAAAATAACTTTTTTCCTGCCTGCTTTGGAGATGTTCTTTTTGGCTTTGGCTTTGGTCTATTTTACTCTATTTTTTTAAACTTAATTTATTTTATTTTATTTTATTTTATTTTATTTATTTATCTTTTAGAGGGGAAGGGGAGGAGAGAGGAGGAGAAACATCAATGTATGGTTGCTTCTCGTGCATACCCTGCTGGGAACTGGCCCCTGCCAGGAACTGGCCTGCAACCCAGACATGTGCCTTGAATGGGAATTGAACCGCGATCATCTAGTTCACAGGCCCATGCTCAATCCACTGAGCTACACCAGCCAGGGCTTATTTTACTCTATTATACTTATGATTTTCTTAGTTTTATCCTCCTTGAGATTTGTAACTCTCTTGAACCTATAGCCTCAGATTCATCAAATATGGAAACTTCTAAGCCCTTATCTCTTCAAAGAACGCTTTCTTGTTTCTCATTTCTTTTTCTTTTTATAACCACCAGTTATATCTATGCCAGTCTTCTTTTGTCTTTTTTGTTTTGTTTAACTTATGAAATGATCCCTCTAATATCTGGTACCCATCTGACACTATACATAGTTATTACAATGTTACTATATTCCCTATGCTATGCTTTACATCCCTATGACTGTTTCTTAAGTGCCAATTTGTACCACTTAACCCCTTCACCTTTTGCACCCAGCCCCCCAACTCTCCAAATCCTCCCTCCCATTTGATAACCATCAGTTTATTTTCTGTATCTATGAGTTTGTTTCTGTTCTGTTTGTTCATTTCTTATTATGTCTATAATGTCTCTTTCCCTGTCTTATATTTTTCATTCTTGTGTGACTTTGTGGTTCATCCTGGTTATTCTTTTAATGTATTTCCAGTTCACTAATTAGCTCTTCAACTGCAATTTATCTGCTATTAAATCTACTCATTGACTTCCTTATTTTTTTTTGTGGGGTTGGGTTTTTTAAATGAGTTTTCAGTGAGTTCTTCTTATTGCTTCTGACTCTCTACTGAAATTTTTCATCTTGCATTTTACTTTTTTGAACGTATTTGTCACAAAGTTTGTGTCTGAAGACTCCGTATTCTGGACCATCTATGTCTGTAATATGTATTTCTTTAGGTCTTAGGCCATGTTATTCTATTTGTATGCCTAATGGCTTTTACTTGAATTCCAGACATTGAATATGAAAAATTATGAAAATACTTTGAAGCCTAAGATAATGTATTCTTTATCCCAAGAGGATTTACATCTGCTTTGGATATAAGGCTGTGGCACTGCTAATTGAGTGATTTGAAGCACTTTGTGTCCTAAGCCAAGCCTGGTGATTTCATCAGCATCGATCTTCTCTGCTGGCCCTGCTGCTTGCTTGGCCCTTTTCCTTGAGTTTTGTCTCTCTCTTGCCTAATGAGGCTGTTTTAAAGCTATATACTAAACTTCTCAGCCTCCAGAAGAAAAGCTGCTCCAAAGCTTTTTGGGTTTCAGTCCTATCCTATATGTTGGTCCTATTATTTTCTAATTATTCTCAGCAGGTCAATTATTATGAATTGCCTAGCCTGCCATTATTAGAAGCAGAAGTTCCACCCTGGCTGGTGTGGCTCAGTGGATTGAGCACGGGCCTGCGAACCTCACCATCGCGGTTCGATTCCCAGTCAGGGCACATGCCTGGGTTGCAGGCCAGTTCCCGGCAGGGGATGCACCAGAGGCAACCATACATTGATATTTCTCTCTCTCTCCTTTCTTTCCTCTCTAAAAATAAATAAATAAAATCTTAAAAAGAAAAAAAAAAAGAAGAAGCAGAAGTTCCCTCAGATTCCTTTTATTTCCTGTTGAAATATAGCCACTTCCTAAAAGAGAATGTTGTGAGATGTAAAAAATTTAAATTCTTACACCAGAAAATGTTCTATTTGGTTGGATCTAGAATTATTTCAAATTTTTTTCCTTCAATACTTTACAGGTATTATTTCATCAATTTTTCTTTTATCTAGTGTTACTGGTGAAAAGTTTAACTTGAATCTGACTTTCATTTCTTCCAGAAAAATTTCATTTTCCCTCTTTCTATAGAAGTTTTTCATATTTTCAGTTTATCTTTAATATTCAGAAGTTTTACTATAATGTACGGTGTTGTGTGTGTGTGTGTGTGTGTGTGTGTGTGTGTATGTGTGTAATTCATCCTTCTTGGGGTCTTTTAATCTACCAACTTCTTTTTCCACAAGCCATCTTTGACTTAGTTCTCTCCCATGCTACAACTGTATTTTCCCTCTCTACATTCATTCCCATGTTTTACTGACTTGGAAGGACTCCTCACAATTTCTGTCTCATCAGTTCTTCTTATTTTCTAGTGGAGCTATATATCCATGTGTGTATTTGTGATATATCTTATTTCTAGGGATCTGGTGAGAGAAGAGGGTGTGATATCTGCTCAGTTTGCCTTCTTGAATCTCAATAGTTCTTTTTGTAACTTTATCCAATAAAATCATTTTTCTGTAGTCAGGTTGCCTTTGGTTCATATTCTGACTTGCCACCACTAAGGTATCTTTATGTCACCTAATCTCAGCACTGCAATCTTGGTTCACTATATAACATATTTTGCCATGTAAAATGTGAACTTTTTGCCCAAATTTTTGAGAGAAAAATAAGGATGTCCATTATACATGGATATAATCATTACATGCCTGGGATATAATAATGGGTATAATAATCCTGTGTATAATGCACACAAAAATGTGGATGCTTATATACATGGGAGCACACTATACACTGCAAAATATGGTATGTACATTAGTTACTTCATGCATTTTGAAATCATTACTTTAGGTCCTTGAATGTATTGGAACAACATTTTGTAATCTACTTTTAGAAAAACTAACATGCAAAATGTAAGGAAAGAGCAAACCCTTTAGGTGATTGGCAGCTAAAATTTTTAAAGTGAATTCAAAGAGCAAGCTTATATCAGAAAGGAATAGCAATAGCAACAGGAGAAAGCTTACGAAAAGTTGGATTGTGAAATAGGCTAGAAGTACAATTAGCTGAGTGGCAGGGCAAATGAGTTCTGATGGAAAGCAAAAGTGCTATGCTGTGCATTAAACATACATGGAAATGTTCCTGCTTTGACAGTCATATGTGTAGGTGCTCCTGTGGTAGGAAAGAGTTATGAAACTGGGCTCCAGTTCATAACCCTCACTCCAGCTGGGCTCTGGAGTTGAGGGTTTGGGAGATAAACTTCCATGAGGGTCTAAAGTTGTCCCTGTGCTTCCTGTGAGCACTCACTTAACAAGGTGCCTGAGCTCACCTCTCTTGCAGTTTTCCCATCCTGGAAACTGGCTCCCTTTGTCTTTTTCTACCCACCCCCCCCACACACACACACAAAATCAGCCTACTTTTACTAATCCAGAAATGTAAATAGATGTGTACAGAAATAAAGTTGAAGAGCTACCTTAATTGTAACAAAATCAGAATCTATACAATCTCACTGAAGTATTTAAATAACTTTTATCAAGTGGCCTCTCAGTACCAGTTTTATAATTGATGCCTAGGCCTTTGTTATTTCCAATGATTTATAAAATTTTGCATTGCATTTAATGTCTAATAAGCAACTTTGCAATTGAGTTAATGTTTCTAGAGGTAAAATTTTGTGGCACTCTAATCATAGTAAATATTATTTTGATCAAGTAAATTCTTTTAACACGTACTGTGTTTATCCCAATATTAAATATCACCTGTAAATCTTGGTTAACTTACTGCTTCCTTAAAGTTTTTATCAGCACTAGTAAGTAACCTTTTACAATATTAAATTTAGAATTTTGAACTTTTACATGAAGGCATGAGAGACTTCTGTTATCCCTTTAACTTTGTTCAATAGGCTTAAAATGAAAAACAGTTTTAATTAATCCTTTGTGGTCTTTTAGGGCTTCAAAACAGAAAGAAATTTTCAAACCATCTGATAGTTCTATTGAGCATTTAATTCTATTTAAACATATAAAAACATATTTAATCCCAATTCTGTAAGGTGTGAAATACATGGGAAGTTTTCATGCTGAGGAGAAAAAGTAAACAGAAAAATATGAACATTTTAAACTTTAAAAATATATTAGTAACAGCTAATTTCCTCAAGTTAAACATATATACAACATAAAACACCCAAATATTAAAACCATTCCACATGCCTTAGTAGAAACTTAAAATTTAAAACTTTTTACCTGGAAATCTAAACTAAGTAGGCTTTGCTTGGTGTCATTTAAGTCTCCAGCTGAAAATGAAACAAAACCAGAGCTTTCTTTAAAACAAAGAACAGAAGGGAATGTTGAAAAATGTTAACTGACTTCTTAGTAAACTCTAAAATAACTGCTTCCCTAGGGGATAAATGCCTTTCAGTTCTCTGTGCAGAAAATCAGCCAAGAGAGTAACCAGGAAAAATGGTTACTAGGGGAAAGTTTTTCTAAATCACAGGAAAAATTGAAAGCAGCAGTAAAGGGAGAAAACAGTTCACTTTAGTCTGTGGGCTGAGAAGGCAAAGTTGGAAGTACAAAATGAAATTTGATTAGGAAATCTATGGTTTTTATAGGCCATTTGCATAAATCCTCAACATTTATGCTAGCCTAAGGGATGCCACTTGAGTTTTATCAGGCTCCTGGGATGCCATTGTTGTCAAGGCAGAGGAACTACATCCCTGTAATGCCTTAAATTGGAGTAATGTTCCTTAACTCCCATCATCTCTGCCTCTGCCCGCCTGAATCTCATATGCAGTATTGTTAACAAAACATAAAGCTGGTAGTAATGTCATTGAAATTATGTAACTTTCCACCTTGAAGCAGTAACAGAAAAATATGTAAGGGAGCTGTATGGTTACTCTGGCAACTTGATTATGTATTTTAAGCCCATTTCTTCATCTGCAAGTGAGTCGGTCAGAGGCAGGTCAGGGTTCAAGGCTCACATTATTGCTTACATATGACTTTGGGTGAGCTACTACTATTTCTTTCTAAAGTTTTCTTTTTTTTTGTACATCAGGGATGATAATACCTGCCTTTCACATTTATGTGCAAATAAATGAATAACTATATATAAAGTGTCTGTCATAAACTAGGTAATGATATAATATCTATTTTTTATTTTGTAAGTATATTTTATTGATTGTGTTATTATAGTTGTCCCATTTCTTTTTCTCCCCTATAATCCTCTCCTCCCTACACCTCCCCTCCCACCAGTATTTTCCCACCTTAGTTCATGTCCATGGCTCATGCATATAAGTTCTTCAGCTTCTCTATTTCGCAAACTGTTCTTACCCTCCCCCTGTCTATTTTGTACCTACCATTTATTCTACTTATTCCCTGTACATTCCCCCCTATTCTCCCACCTCCCCTGATAACTCTGTATGTGATCTCCATTTCTGTGAATCTGTTCCTGTTCTAGTTGTTTGCTTAGTTTGTTTTTGTTTTTGTTTTTGTTTTAGGTACAGTTGTTGATAGTTGTGAGTTTGTTGTCATTTTACTGATCATATTTTTTATCTTCTTTTTCTTACATAAGTTCAATTTTTGATGATTCTTGGATCAGTAGTTTTGTTTGTGTTGGAGACCCCTGTGGGTCTCTCCATCACACTCTCCTGTGAGGTTGGGAATCTCTGTCACTGGGACAATCCCTGGAGACCTTCACAACCAGAGGTTTTGACACACTTTTTTCCCGCACTGGAACCATGGATTGTACAGTCTGTCTCACTCCCCAGCTGTTCTTCCCAGCTTATCTGCACACAAACATGGGACCGCCCACTCTGCCAGCTGCTGCCTTGCCTGCCTGGTACTCCAGCCACTGCCTTGCTATGAGTCCCCTCTTCCTCGGCTGCCCATCTGTGCCCCTCCTACCAGTCCGAATAAATGGTTTTTTTCTTTAACTCCTTGGTTGTCAGACTTTAATACAGTTCGATTTTCTGGCAGTTCTGGTTATTTTTTGTTTTTAAATTTTTTGTTGTCCTTCTTTTGGTTATATGAGGAGGCAAAGTGTATCTAACTATGCCTCTATCTTGGCCAGAAGTCCAAGATTCTTGTAAAATTTCCTTTTTTCACCAATACCCAAGCCTTTGAGGCCATCTCAACAGGGATGCTGGACATGGGTGCCTTCCCAGGTTAATCTGTCAGAACAGGGATATTCTCGGTAAGGGAAGGTCATTAATTCATGGTGAGAATTGTTTGTGTCCTCAGTGATCCAGGAGAAAGACAATGCAGAGGAGGCTCTGAGAAGCATCCATGTTTTCTTGCTGCTACTCTGGGTTCTTTTCTCAGGTGAGGATATTGCTCAGGAGTCAAGTCTGCATTCTGACGATATGCCTTCAAAGACATCAACACAGCCCCTTCATCAGCTTCCACCACACTCCTAAGCAGAAGGACCTGAAAATGCTGAAAAGGCTACTCTCTCCACTGTAGGAAATGCAAGTGTGGGGATTTCTATGCCTTTATTGACCCTCAGGCTTCACACGTGTAGCAACATGGTCTGACCTCCTCAGTTTTAAACTAGAAAGACTGGAACCAGGAAGGCCAGGGTACCCTTCCATACTCCATAGCCACTTCCCAAGTATTAGGCATTTGCCTCCAAATTGAACCCATGTTTTCATTCGCTTGTTCTTAGGTGGCTGCTGGAACAGGAAGGCCCAGTGTTCAAAAACCAAACTCACTACAGTACAACACAGTACAAGCGCAGGACATCTCCACCCACCTGTTCAGAGCTTATGGTCGGTATATTAACCCTGCACTCTCAGTCATAAGGAGGTGGCTCAGTATTACCAAATGTTTGGTAATAAGAATCCAACATTAAAAATAAGAATCGTCCTTACCTCTCCCTGCCAAAATACATACATACAATCAGAAAGGGTAAGAACCAAATGAATATACACCTGGGAGAATCCCTTCTTTATTTCATGGTTACAGTGCTTGAAAATCCTTTTGTACAGGCATACCTGTGCTGAGAAAGATGTGTTTCTATAATGTATTCTACAATCTTAGTTGGAGACCAAATTAACAATGAGGTGCCACTATACACCTACTAGAATTATAGAAATCCAAACACTGACAAAACCAAATGCTAGTGAGAATGTGAAATAATAGGAACTGTTACTCATTTCTGGTGGGAATGAAAAACAGTGCAGCCACTTTGGAAGAGAAATTGGCAATTTCCTAAAAAACTAAACATCCTCTTACCCTACAACACAGCAATCACATTCCTTGGTATTTACCAAAATTTATGTCCACACAAAATGGGTTGTATGGACATAAGTTTTATGTCTACAAAATGGGTTGAAAACTTATGTCCACACAAAAACCTGTACACAGGTTTAGACCTTTACAGATGTTTAAAGCAGCTTTATCTATAATCACCAAAACTTAGAAACAATCAAGGTGTCTTTCAGTAGGTACATGGATAAACTGTTGTACATCCAGAAAATGGAATATTATTCAGTGATAAAAAGAAATGGGCTATCAAGCCATGAAAAGACATGGAGGAACCTGAACTGCATATTCCTAAATGAAAGAAGCCAGTCTTAAAAGACTACATACTGTTCCAACTGTATGACATTCTGGAAAAGGCAAAATTTGGAGACATTCAGAGATTGTCTGAGATCAGAGATTCCCAGGGTTTGGGGAGAGGGAGGGGTGATAGGTAGAGCACAGAGGATTTTTAGGGCAGTGAAAATATTCTGTATGATATTTTAATGATAGATACATGTAACTATACAGTTGTCTAAACCCACACGATGCATAATACCCAGAGCGAACCTTAAAGTAACTGTGAACGTGGGTGATTGTGATGTGTCAGTGTCGGTTCAACAGTTGTAATAAATGCACTATTATGGTGGTGGGGGATATTGATAATGAGGAAGGTTGGAAGGGAAACTGGAGATAAAAGGGAAACCAAAGATGTATGAGAAACCCCCGTACCTTCCTCTCAATTTTGCTGTGAATATGAAACTGGTCTTATATAAAATAGCGTTTAGAAAATATGGCCTGATTTAAAATACATATATTGCGTGAGG
This sequence comes from Sturnira hondurensis, assembly GCF_014824575.4. Lineage (NCBI taxonomy): Eukaryota > Metazoa > Chordata > Mammalia > Chiroptera > Phyllostomidae > Sturnira > Sturnira hondurensis. The sequence goes on along the minus strand of NW_028095541.1, from coordinate 2,001,739 downwards.
AGGAAAAAAATGTTGCAGACATGCAGTGTTTAGGGCAAAGAGAAACTCTTATTTCTTTGAGGGCAGCTTAAAAACAGTCATACTGCATGCCAGCCTTTCACTTCTAGGAATCCATTATAGAAACATCTCTCTCTCAGCACAGGTATGCCTGTACAAAAGCATTTTGAAGCATTGTAACTATGGAAAAGCGAAGGAATTCACCCAGTTGTATATGCATATGAAACAAAGGGCTTCCATAAATCTATGGAGAGAGACTGAAGTAACTCTCTTATACACACATGCAAAGTTATCCACACTATACCAAGAGGAAAAAAGAAATTTCAAACTGTACATGTGCTATTACCTTGCCTTCTTTTAATATATACAGTTTAGCACCTTACTAGAAAAGGGTTGGAAGGATTAAGCAACAAGCTGTTAATAGTGGTTATCTTAGTGATAGAATTATGGGGGGAATTCACTATGTAAATCTATATTTTTATGTTTTGAGCTTTTTATGATCAGAAAACTAGTAACTTTTTAAAAAGATTTTATTTATTTATCATTAGAGGGGAAGGGAAGGAGAGAGAGAGAGAAATATCAATGTATGGTTGCCTCTGGTGTGTCCCCTGCCGGGAACTGGCCTGCAACCCAGGCATGTGCCCTGACTGGGAATGGAACCGCGATCGTCTGGTTCGCAGGCCCGCGCTCAATCCACTGAGCTACACCAGCCAGGGCCGAAAACTAGTAACTTTTTAAAGAGAAATTAAAAAATTAGAAAAAAAGTAAGTTAAAGTAGCAGCATAGAGGAGTAGCAGCAGTCACCATGCCCTGATTTTACAAGGTTGCAGAGGGTCACATTGTATAGTTTGAGATACCTGCTGTAAATTTTTGTGTTTGGATGGACTGTTAACATGACTTCTTCCTCAGAAACCATATTAACAAAAGTAGTACATGGAAAATGCTGGTATTAGAGAGTTCCCCTTCTTTATTTTATTTTATTTTTTTAATTATTATTATTATTTTTGTTACAGAGGTAGCTATGTCCTGAAACTCAGCTCTGGCATCTCTGCAGAGTTTATTTTGGTCACCAAACAGGATGTGAGCAGGTCGTCCGTACCCAGGCCACAAGGCAGCCAGTGCAGGTTTCAGCTCCAGAATGTGTTTAAGTGAAGTATCTTTACCTCAGTGGTATAGAGCACCCAGGAATTAGCTTTCTTTTAAGGGCGTAGTTGCTTTCCATATGACAACTTTGTAGATAATACCCAGATAAAGCCAGATATTAGAAATTTTAAGTAGCGCCCCTCTCAGAAATGGGAGTCCTACATATTCTGCCTGAATCGCCACCTCTTGTGATAGTCAAACTTCTTTTCAGCTAATTTGCACTGAAGTATGGCATTTGCTTTCTTTGCCCTCTTAAAGGAATGCTAACATTTAAGTGGAGTACTGATGTATAAAATATGCCATCCCTCTATCAGTGGACATTTGGGTTATATACCCTTTTTGAGTTAGGGTTCATGTTTCCCAATTGCTTCCAAAAAGATTTTAGTAATATATACTCTCACCAGAAAATGTGTAAAATGCCCATTTCCCTGCCATTTTATTTTGTAGATTATTTTTATATTTTGGAATAGGTAATACATGTTAAGTTGCATAAATTTTTAAAGTACACAGTTAAAATTTTCAGCTTTCTATTTCTAATATTGGCAAATTGGTTTATTATACCAACCTTCTCATCAAAGACAACTAAAAAAGTTAGATCACTATAAAAATATTTTTAAATCATTAGGGACAACTCACTGGGCCCTGACTTAAGAGACCCCATGAGCAGCTTTTTGCCTTGGGAGTGTTTACTAGAAATATTAAAGAGCAAAAATATCAATGAAAACCTTTACACAGCTGACAAGATCAACATGGCTAAAAGCTGGATTTAAAAAACTAATAAAAATTTTAGCAAGACTTATATGGGGAAGTAGGAAAAAGCACGGGTTAGAAAACTTGCTCACTACACATTCTGAAACATTTAAAAGAAAATAAGATGATATTATGAATAACTATGCCAGAAAATTTATATGATATAATTTCTCAAAAAATACAATTTAATAAAACTGTCAGAAGAAGAAAATAGAAAATCTGAATTATCTCTAACTATTAAGGAAACTGAATTCATAATTTCAATCCTTTCCACAAAGAATATCATAGGCCTGTATTATTTATTAGCAAATTCTGTCAAGAATCTGTTACTGTCACAGGTGGGCACAGATAACCAGGTTCTTAGTGATCGCAAACAGTGAATGGGACTGAACACACAGAGAGTTTACAGCAGAAAGAGAGAGAGAGCAGACTTACTAAGCATTAGTACACTCTACAGAACATGGGAGCAGGTCAGCTCTGAGCAGAAATTGAAACTCAGTGGCAGGAGGGATTCTATTCTTATAGGGAGGATATTTCCTGGCTAGTTTGGGGGGACTTTTATTGTGCATGTACAAGTAGTTACCATAGTTTGACATGTATAATGTTCACCCATGTTTTTGTGAGCATTATACAGGGGATTATTATACCCATTATTAAACCCATGCTATGTAATCATTATACCCATGTATAATGCACATCCTTAGTTTTCCCTCAAAAGTGTGGGCAAAAGAGTACACATTATATATGGCAAAGTAAGGTCTATTACTTTTAAGCTACTGCACATGCAGTCTCCCATGATTTTCCTTTTTTTAAAAAATATATTTTGATGATTATACCATTACAGTTGTTTTATTCCCCCCTTCATTCCCCTCCACCTGCACACTCCCTCCCCCACCATTCTCCCCCCCTTAGTTTATAACCATGTGTCTCAAGTTCTTTAGATTCTATATTTCCCCCACTATTCTCGCCCTCCCCCTATCTATTTTCTACCTACCCTCTATGCTATTTTCTGTGCCTTCTCCCCCCTTCTCCCCCTCCCACCCCCCTGTTTCTAACCCTCCATGTGTTCTTCATTTCTATGGTTCCACTCCTGATCTAGCTGTCCTCTTGGTTTGCTTTTGTTTTAGGTGTGGTTGTTGATAAATGTGAGTTTGCTGTCCTTTCACTGTTAACATTTTTCATCTTCTTTTTCTTATATAAGTCCCTTTAGCATTTCATATAATAAGGGCTTGGTGATGATGAACTCCTTGAACTTGACCTTATCTGAGAAGCACTTTATCTGTCCTTCCATTCTAAATGAAAGTTTTGCTGGATAGAGCAATCTTGGCTGTAGGTCTTTGGATTTCATGACTTGGAATACTTCTTTCCAGCCCCTTCTTGCCTGTAAGGTCTCTTTTGAGAAATCCACTGACAGTCTGATGGGTACTCCTTTATAGATGACTGTCCCCTTATCTCTCGCTGCTTCTAGGATTCTCTCCTTCATTTTGGTCTTGGCTAATGTAATGATGATGTGCCTTGGTGTGTTCCTTCTTGGGTCCAACTTCTCTGGGACTCTCTGAGCTTCCTGGATTTCCTGGAAGTCTATTTCCTTTGCCAGACTGGGGAAGTTCTCCTTTATTATTTGTTCAAATAAGTTTTCCACTCGTGGCTGTTTCTTTCTCCCTTCTGGTACCCCTATAATTCGGATGTTGGAATGTTTAAAGATGTCCTGGAGGTTCCTAAGCCTCTCCTCATTTTTTTGAATTCTCAGTTCTTCATTCCTTTCTGGTGGGATGTTTTGTTCTTCCTTCTGGTCCATTCCATTGATTTGAGTCCCAGTTTCCTTTCCATCACTATTGTTTTCCTGTGCATCTCCCTTCATTTCAATTAGTTTAGCCTTCAGATGTTCCTCTAATTTGTGACTATGTTCCTCTAATTTGTGACTATAATCTACCAGTTCTGTGAGCATCCTGATAAATAGTGTCTTGAATTGTGCTTCTGAGAGGCTGGCAATTTCTCGGTCGCTTAGAGTTATTGGCTCTGGGACTTTGAGTTCTTCTTGCGCCATCTTTCGGGTTGTTGGTGCCTGTTCCATAGCAGGATCAGAGCCCTAAAGTGTTCACTAGAGCAGGGCAACTAAGTAGCTGGGTTGTGACGTTGTATGTGGGGGTGGGGTCAAAGAGGGACAATGGCTTCCCGTCTGCCGTCTGCCGCCTGCCGCCGTGGCCCCCACCGGTGCTGCAGCCACCACCGTCACCAGGCCCATGCGTTTCGTTCCACTGCACTCGAATGTGCCACCGCCGTCAGCCCTCCACCACTGGGTTCGCCCCCTGGGGCCTGTGTGGTCTGTCTCACTGTATGCGAATGTGCGACCGCGGTCAGTCTGCCCCACACCCTGACTGGTTCCGGGCTGCCTGCGCGCCTAGGTCGGGGGATCTGTCCTGCCTGACCCAGCTCCGCTGCTGGCTCCACCTCTCTTACCGTCCCCGTTGAACAATTCATAGTTGTCGGACTTCCGTATAATTCCGTTTTCTGGTCTTTGGGTGTGTCCTAGTTCTCCAAACCTTTGTTGTATTCAGGCTTGGTTGTGGAAGAAGGCACAGTGTTTCCACCTATGCCTCCATCTTGGCGGAAGTCCTCCCATGATTTTCCTTGATTGCCCACCACAGGAGGAGGTCCCACAATGCTAATTTATTACAATGCTATTATAATGAGGCAGGGATCATGTAGCATTTTTTTGCACAGGTGCAGTCATGATTCACCATGATTCATTGCTTTTCTAGAAAGCAGGGACAATGGGTCTTATAATAGGGTCCCTATCCTGTAGTGTGTTTTGTTTTAGCACTGGGGCACCTCTGGAGTTTTCCCATTCCTGGGGAACTGCTCTTAGTACAGGGTTTCCTTTCTGTATCCATGTCTTTTGTCTTAGTACAGACACCTCCAGAGTTTTCTCACTTCTGACTATCTCCTGCCTTATTAAGGCCAGTGTGACTGTCCTATAAATTGTCAAGGACAATACAAGAAAGGACAATTATAGCTCAGTCTCACTGATGAATGTAGATTTTGAAAAAAACCAAATCAACTATACATACCTAGGATAATGCATCATAACTACCTTGGGTTTATTCAATAAATACCTGGTTGATTTAAGGATGAAATGATTATATGATTTCATGTAATCATTATAATTATTTCATATAATGATTTCATATAATCATTTCAAACATTATATGATTATCTTAATGTTTAAAGAAGAAGGAAAGAAGAAAGAAAGGGGAATACAGGAAGGAGGGAGAGAGAGCAGGCAGGCTTTTACCACACTAGAATAAGAAGAGAACTCTGAAGTCTGACAGTATCNTCCCTGCAGGCCAGCTCCCAGCAGGGAACGCACGAAAGGCAACCATACATTGATGTTTCTCTCCCTCTCTCCTTCCCCTCTAAAGATAAATAAATAAATAAAAAACCTTTAAAAAAAAAATAAAGAAGAAGGAAAGAAGAAAGAAAGGGGAATACAGGAAGGAGGGAGAGAGAGCAGGCAGGCTTTTACCACACTAGAATAAGAAGAGAACTCTGAAGTCTGACAGTATCTACAGAAAACAACATTCTTCCACTCCTACCTATAGACCCTAGAGAAGTGGAAACATAGCCACATGAAAACTTGTACATAGATTTTGGACTTTATAGCTACACTATTCATAGCAGCTCAAATGCTCATTAGCTGGTAAATGGATAAATAAAATGTGGAATAGTATTCAACAATAAAGTGTTGAAACATGTCACAACATGATGAACCTCAAAAGCATTATGCTCAGTGCATGAAGCCAGTCACAAGGAGCACATACTGTATGATTCCATTTATGAAATGTCCAGAACAGGCAAATCTACAGAGGAGTAAAGCAGATGGGTGGTTGTTGGGTGAGGCCGGTGGGAGTTGCAGCAGGGTGGGGTGTTACTGCTAATGGATATGGGGTTTCCTTATGGGTGATCAAAATGTTCCCCAAATAGCTAGTGGTGATAGCTCTCAAGTATGAATATATTAAAGACCCCTGAATTGTATACTTTAAAAGGGTGAACTTTATGGTATTTAAATTCTATTTCAGTAAAGCTGTTACTAAAAAATACTCAATGGTGAAATATTGAAATAGTTCCCTTTCTGGGAACAAGATAAGCAGACCCACAATAGCTTCTAGCCAGTGCAGTGAAGCAAGAAAAAGAAAAAAAAGTGTAAGAACAAAATTGTAAATTTTTCTTAGTTTTACATTTATGGTTGTATAGATAGGAAATCTGAAATAGCTTTCAGATAAATTATTAAAACCATCTAAAGAGTTTTTTGATATACAACATACAAAAATCAATTGTATTTTTCTACAGTTAGAGAATGAAATCAAGGAAAAGATGTATTTTAAGTATCAAGGATATTTTAAAATATATCAAATGCATAGGTATAATCTAACCAAAGATGAGCAAGATAACTTAAGAGAAAATGTTGAGCGAAATTAGACTATACAGGGGAAGGGAATGCTCAGGATTGCAAAGATAGCATTTCTGCTTAAATTGATCCAATTTGATAGCAATTTCAATCATAATTCTAACACTTTAGCCTTGATTGGTGTGGCTCAGTGGGTTTGGCATCATCTCAAAAACTGAAAGGTCACAGGTTCAATTCCAGGTCAGGGCACTTGTCTGGGTTGTAGGCTGGGTCACCGCTTAGGGGTGTGCAAGAGGTGGCTAATCAATGTTTGTGTACCTCTTCTTCTCCTTCTGTTGTCTCCTCTCTAAAAATAAATAAATAAAATCTTTTTTTAAATCCTAACAGTTTGTACATTGCTTGTTTTTTGCTAGAATTTGACAAATTCTAAATATATATGGAAACACAAAGGCCAGAGAATAGCCAACCCATTGCTAGAAAAAGAAAAAAAACAAGCCTAAAGGAATTTCTGTCTTAAATATTAACTCCTATTATAAGTAACCATAGTAATTAACACAGTTTGGTGATGACATAAAGGTGAACAATAAAGCAGTGGAAAGAAAGCACCAAGGACTTGTTCACATTTGGCTGCTTGATTTAGGCTCTGCAAGATACGCCAGGTGTGGGGTGCAACTTCTCTCACACCCTGAGCAGAGTTTGATCAGGGGAAGGCTTAGTAAAATGGCCCATGTGGACTGTCAGAAGTGGGTTCTATGTCGGGTTTTTTGTCCATGGGTTATCCAGTCCACAGCCCTCCCTTGAAGTTCCACATGTCTGGAACAGACCCTGAATCTCCACACTGAGCCTATCAGGCAGTGGACACATCCATTGGCTCCTCTGCATTACACCTGGCTGTAGGGACAAACTCTAATGAACAAATAGGGTGGCTTGAAGATGTCAGGGTGCTGAAGTGTTGATAAGAGGAACCAATCTAGTGAAGTAGAATAGTTCCTTGTTTTTTGAGAATTAAGTGTGATAGATGACATTTGACATAGCATATGTTCCTGAGGCCTTGTCATTTCTTCATTTCAGCTTTGTTTGATTTCTTGTCCTATTGCAGGAACATTCAGTCTGGGAGGATGGAAAGGAAGAAAGGGTTGAGGCAAGAGTACATTTGAAGGTTCACATATAATAGTCCACATGTGCCCAAGTTATTAATCAAGTTAGCAAACAGTTAAGTAAATATCCTGGAGTTCCATGATCTCACCTTGACAAGTATCCTTTATAATAACCTGAAAATCTGGGATCAAACACAATGGCTCAGAAGGAGCAGTTACTCCCTTCTGTAACAGTAGTAACCCATACTGTGTGCTGTCCCAAGCTATGAGCTGCTTGTGTTGGCACCTAGCCCACAATTCCGAGTTTCTTCTCAACCCCATACAAGCAAACCCTTTGGGCCTAGGGTTTGCTCACCTAACACTGTGTTGTTTCCTCAGGGCCACAGAGCCAGCCCTAGAAACTAAGCCACTTGGGCAGGGACCTCTGGGGTGTTATGTACTCAGAATATGACCTTGAGGGGGATGCACTTGCTGTGAGAGTTAGTGGGCACCTTGTTTAGTGGGGAGTGGAATGACCAGAAGAAGGCAGCATGGAGCATAGTTCAGAGACTCCCTCTTGTCCAGGTCTAAGTGTGGGAGTGGGAATGGAAGCCAGGAATTGTCATGAGTGGTAAGCATAGTGTTCTGGGGTAGAGAACTCTATAGAATATGGTAAGGACTTGGATGTGATAGTCTCATTGTGCTGCAGCTCAACTCCCCAAAATGATGTCCTTGAGACACACATGAAGGTAAATGTGATGTCCTATATTTTTAAATAAACTTAGCTCTTCAGATAAGGGAAACACTATCATAATTATAACAAAAATCAAGGAAACTTCTGAAATAATCTTTTGGAGGGATATAAAATGTACAGCAAATAAACATGTGAGAAGCAAGTAGGTTCTCTGTTGACTAAAGAGAACATCTTCATAAACTTGTTCATGGGTCAGGAGGAGACCCTTAAGTTTACCAGTCTGGTCTTGGATATGAATTCACACCTTCCAGGTGTCCAACCTTTTTGACTCATGACATACTTGAATGACTTGATTGTGTTGAGAGAGTGACATTGGACACCAGGTGTTAAATGGTGGCAGGCTGCAATTTAGAGGGATCATGGTGGAGCCTGTCCACAACATCCTTTTAAAAAAAAGAATGTATTTATATATATTTTTTAAAGAGGGGAAGGGAGGGAGAAAGAAAAGGAAGCATCAATCAGTTGCCTCCCGTACACACCCTGATGGGGACCAAACTCACAACTCAGGCATGGGCCCTGACCAGAAATCCATCCTTTGACTTCTGACTTTGTGGGATGATGACCAGCCAACCAAGCCACATCATTCAGGGCTTGTCCACAGGGCTTGTCCNTCCAGGTGTCCAACCTTTTTGACTCATGACATACTTGAATGACTTGATTGTGTTGAGAGAGTGACATTGAACACCAGGTGTTAAATGGTGGCAGGCTGCAATTTAGAGGGATCATGGTGGAGCCTGTCCACAACATCCTTTTAAAAAAAAGAATGTATTTATATATTTTTTAAAAGAGGGGAAGGGAGGGAGAAAGAAAAGGAAGCATCAATCAGTTGCCTCCCGTACACACCCTGATGGGGACCAAACTCACAACTCAGGCATGGGCCCTGACCAGAAATCCATCCTTTGACTTCTGACTTTGTGGGATGATGACCAGCCAACCAAGCCACATCATTCAGGGCTTGTCCACAGGGCTTGTCCTTGAACTAGGAGCATGGCAGTTTGCATAATCTTAATTTGTCCCTCTTTGCCTGCTAATATACTCAATCTTCTGTCAGCCAAAAAGAATCTTCCTGTGTCCTGTTTGGCTGTACTCAAACCACCATCTATTTCTTCATCCCATTTGCTACTTAATTTCTTTTTTTTTAAGATCTTATTTATTTTTAAACAGAGGGGAAGGAAGAAAGAAAGAGAGAGAGAAACATCAATGTGTGGTTGCCTCTCATGTGCTCCCTAGTGGGGACCTGGCCAGCAACCCAGGCATGTGCCCTGCCTGGGAATTGAACCTGTGACCCTTTGGTTCACAGGCCAGTGCTCAATACACGTAGCAACAGCAGCCAGGGCTCGCTACTTAATTTCTTGAAAAAAGTAATCTCTAGGAAATGCTTCCACACATTCACCTCCCATTATTATTATTCTACAGTTTTGCTGCAGTATTTTTGTCTGTATTAAAGCACCATCTCAAACATCCCAATGGTGTCTGACAACATCTAATCAGCCTTCTTTTTTTGTCATTTTCTTATTGATCGCCATATCTTTGCAACTCAATCTGCTCTCCCTTCTTTCTCTTCAGCTTTTATTTCTCATCCCCCTTGTTGACATTGTAAGTATTGATGTTCCCATTCTTTTTCTTTCTCATGATCTTGTTCATTCATTAAGCAAACGCAAACAAACACTAATCACATTACTTTAACATATGTCAATGAGCTACAGATCTATTTTAAGCTCTCAATTGTATCTGAACTCTGTACTCAATTTGCCAGTTTCCATTTGGTCAGTTTGGCTTGGATCTCTCCCAAGCACTGCTTCAGCACATCCTGAAGAACAAGGTATACTGTCTACCCTCAAACTTGCTTTTTCTTCTTTATTCCGCATTGTAGGTAATTCTTGGAAATGCAGAAATGCAAAATTTACCTAAATATTGATTTTACTGGCTGGTTTTAAAATTTAGTTCCATCTCTGCTTTTTTAAAAAAGATTCTATTTATTTATCTTTAGAGGGGAAAGGAAGGAGAGAAGGAGAGAAACATCAATGAATGGTTGCCTCTCGTGAATCCCCCACCGGGAACTGGCCTGCAACCCAGGCATGTGCCCTAACTGGGAATCGAACCGCGACCATGTGGTTTCCAGGCCCGTGCTCAATCCACTGAGCCACACCAGCCAGGGCTCCATCCCTGCTTTTTTATAGCTGATTATTTATACTTAGGCTTGAGTGCAGATATGAATTTATATTATGTCCATACAGCCAAGATATTGTTATGCTTATCCAAACCAACCTGTTTTAACAAGAGTTCTAGAGCACTTACATTAGGGAAGAAGTTTTGTGCAAAGAAAACCATATTTAGTATTTCTTTTTCATTCTTAAAAACTATAGTGTCAAGAACTTCCGGCCAAGAGGGATGCATGGACAGACACACTGTGCCTCCTCACACAACCAAAATAAAGACAACAAGAATTTAGAAGCAAAATAACAACCAGTACCGACAAAAAAAAATTGAGCTGTAAGGAAGTCTGACAACCAAGGAGTTAAAGTAGACAAATCATCCAGTCCTGTAGGAGGGGCAAGTTAGGCGGCTGGGCGGAGAGGAGTTGCAGCAAAAAATGTGGAGGCTGGTGGACCCGGCGAGGTGGTGGATTGTGGAGGGCCTTGGTGCACAAGGTGGCTTGTGGAACTGGGTGGTCCCACATTTGCACACAGATAAACTAGGGGAAACTGGGGAGTGACACAGACTGCACAACCCAGGGCCCCAGCACGGAAAATAAAGCCTCAAAACACCAATTGAAAACACCTGTAGGGGTTAAGTTGCCAGGAGAGACTCCCAGCTTCACAGGACAGTTCATTGGAGAAACCCAAAGGGTCCTAGAACATACAAAAACCCATCCACACGGGAATCAGCACCAGAAGGGCCCAATTTGCTTGGGGGAAGCAGCAGAGGGAACCAAAATCTGAGAGAGAGCAGAGCAAGCACCATTGTTCCCTCTCGGGCCCTTGCCCCACATACAGCATCATAGCACAGCCACTGGGTTGCCCAGTCTGGGCAAACACCTAAGGCTCCGCCCCTCATACATAAAAGGCATGAACAGACCAAAGCATATGGCTCAAACAGAAGAACAGATCAAAGCCCCACAGCAAATATAACTAAGTGATCAAGAGATAGCCAACCTATCAGATGCACAGTTCAAAGCACTAGTGAGCAGGATGATCACAAAATTGATTGAATTTGGTCGCAAATTAGATGAAGAAATGAAGGCTACACTAAGTGAAATGAAGGAAAATGTACAGGAAATCAATAGTGGTGGGAAGAAAACTAGGACTCAGATCAATGGAGTGGACCAGAAGGAAGAAAGAAATAACCAAACAGAAAAGAATGAAGAAACAAGAATTCAAAAAATGAGAAGAGGCTCAGGAACCTCCAGGACATCTTTAAACGTTACGACATCCAAATTATAGGGGTACCAGAAGAGGAAGAGCAACAAGTGGAAAAGTTATTTCAACAAATAATGAAGGAGAACTTCCCTAATGTGGCAAAAGAAATAGACTTTCAGGAAGTTCAGGAAGCTCAGAGAGTCCCAAAGAAGTTGGACCCAAGAAGGAACACACAAAAACACATCATAATTACATTAGCCAAGATTAAAATGAAGGAGAGAATCTTAGAAGCATCAAGGGATAAGGGGACAGTCTCCTACAAAGGAGTTCCCATCAGACTGTCAGCTGATTTCTCAAAAGAAGCCTTACAGGCAAGAAGGGGCTGGAAAGAAGTATTCCAAGTCATGAAATCCAAAGACCTACAGCCAAGATTGCTTTATCCAGTAAAACTTTCATTTAGAATGGAAGGACAGATAAAGTGCTTCTCAGATAAGGTCAAGTTCAAGGAGTTCATCATCACCAAGCCCTTATTATATGAAATGTTAAAGGGACTTATCTAAGAAGATAAAAAACATGTATAATAAAATGACAGCAAACTCACAGATATTAATAACCACACCTAAAACAAAAACAGAAACAAACTAAGCAAATGACTAGACCAGGAACAGAACCTCAGAAATGGAGGTTACAAGGAGGGTTAGCAATGGGGGAATGAGAGGAGGAGAAGGGGGAGAAGGTACAGAGAATGAGTAGTATAAATGGTAGGTAGAAAATAGACAGGGGGAGGGCAAGAACAGTATGGGAAATGTAGAAGCTAAAGAACTTGTGGCACATGGACATGAACTAAAGCAGGGGAATGTGGATGGGAGAGGGTGTGCAGGATGGAGGGGAATGAAGTGGGGAAATGGGATAACTGCAATAGCATAATCAATAAAATACACTTTTTTAAAATATAGCAAAATAGAAAATTTAGAAATTGCTACACAATGGAGAGTTCCAGCCAAGATACAGAAGCAGATAGATAGGCTTTGCTTCCTTACACAACCAAAAGAAGGAAACAGCTATTTTAGAAACAAAAGACAACCAGAATGCCAGAAAATCTAATTGTATGAAGTCTGACAACCAAGGAGTTAAAGAAGAAATCTTTATCTAGGCTGGTAGGAGGGGCAGAGATGGGCAGCCAGGCAGAGAGGACACATGGAGTGGTGACTGGCAGAGTAGCTGGGCTAGGCAGCAGCTGCAGTGGCTGTTAGACTGGATGGCCCCACATTCATGTGCAGAAAAACCAGAGGGAACAATGGGGGAGTAAGATAGACCATGCAACCTAGGGATCCAGCACAGTCAAGATAAGGCCTTTCGGAGTTGTGGTGGGGGGAGAAATTTCCAGTCTCTTGAGAGCAGAGCAAGACCTAAGCAACTAGCATTGTTGTTCTCTTTCTGAACTCTTCCATACATACGGTGCCACAATGGAGCCAAGAAGGTTGCCCCACCCTAGCAAATACCTACAGCTCTGCCCCTCACAATGAAACAGGTCCACCAAGACAAAGAAATATAGCCCAAATGAAAGAATGGTTCAAAAGTCCAGAAAAGGAACTAAGTGCCAAGGAAATAGACAACCTATCAGATTCAGAGTTCAAAACACTGGTAATGAGGAACCTCACAGAAATGATAGAGTATGGCTGCAAAATAAAGGAAGAAGTAAAGGGTATACAAAGTGAAATAAAGCAAAATATACAGGTAACTAAGAGTGAAGAGAAGGAAACAGATTCAGATTAACAATTTGGAACAAAAGGGAGAAATCAATATTCAATGACAACAGAATGAAGAAACAAGAATTCAAAAAAAATGAGGAGACGCTTAAGAACCTCTAGGACAACTTTAAACATTAAAACATCTGAATCATAGGGATGCCAGAAGGAGAACAGGAAGAGCAAGAAGTTGAAAACTTATTTGGAAAGATAGTGAAAGAGAACTTCTCCAATCTGGCAAAGGAAATAGACATGCAAGTCCAGGAAGCACAGAAAGTCCCAAAGAGATTGGATCCAAGGAGAAACACACCAAGACACATCATAATTACATTCCCCAAGATGAAAGATAAGGAGAGAATCTAGAAAGCAGAAAGAGAAAAGGAAACAGTTACCTACAAAGGAGTTCCCATAAGAATATCAGCTGATTTCTCAGAAGAAAACTTGCAGGCAAGAAGGGGCTGGGAAGAAGTATTCAAAGTCATGAAAGGTGAGGACCTACATCCAAGATTGCTCTATGCAGCAAAGTTATTATTATTTAGAACAGAAGGGCAGATAAAATACTTCCCAGATAAGATCAGGTTAAGGACGTCCATCATCACCAAGCCCTTTTAAATGTTAAAGGGACTTATCTAAGAAAAAGAAGATGATAAAAATAGGAACAGTAGAATGACAGTAAACTCACAGCTATCAATAACTTAATCTAAGAAAGAAACAAAAACTAAACAAAGAACTAGAACAGGAACAGAATCACAGAAATGGAAAGCTCATGGAAGGCTGTCAGTGGGGAAGAAGGAGAGGGAGAATGGGGGGAAAGGTACAGGAAATAAGGAGCATGGTAGGTACAAAATAGACTGGGGGAGGTTAAGAATAGTATACGAAGTAGAGAAGCCAAAGAACTTATATGTACAATCCATGGACATGAATTAAGGGGGCAAGGAATGCTGGAGGTAATGAAGGTTCCATGCAGAGGGGGATAAAGGGGAGAAAAAAAGATTGAGACAACTGTAATAGTGTAATCAATAAAATACATTTTAAAAAAGAAATTGCTAGAAAATGTAAAGAAGACTATGGTCATAATCATATCATTGTTGAGATTAATATCATGCATAAATTATAGTATTTTAAAATATTGACTTGGCAAAAAGTTCATTTGTTTTTTCCATAATATGACTCCAGTAGCACTTAGTTGTCTTTAGCTTCATTCAAAATAATTTTTAGATTGTATTGTGACAGCTGTTGTAACAGTGTGCATTAAAAAAATAAAATAAAAAATAAAAACCTTGCCCAGGCTGGTGTGGCTTAGTGGACTGGGTGCCAGCTTGTAGATCAAAAGGTCACCTGTTAGAGTCTCTGTCAGAGCACATGCCTGGGTTGCATGCCAGCTCCCTTTTGGGGGTGAGGGGGAGGCAAATGATTGATGTTTCTCTTCCTCTTTTTCCCTCCCTCTCCTCTCTCTGAGAATAAATAAATAAAATATTTCTTTAAAAAGACTTATCCACTTGAGGTCCACATGGTGGCATAGGTAAACATAGCTCACCTCCTTGAACATCCACATCAGAATTTCAACTAAATTACAGAACACTCAGAACTATCAGAAATTGAGTTGAATTTGAATTGAAATTCAACAACAAAGAAATTAAGTAAACGATATCCATCCAGACTGGTAGGAGTGGCAGAGACATGTAACATGATGATCCCATATCCACATGTAGTAGATAAAAATTTGGGAGGGACATCCTGGGTATGAGGAGTCCCAGCCCAATACAAGTCACCCCTAGCCTAGGGTTCCAGTGCCAGAAAGATAAATCCCTGTAACTTCTACCTGCACAAACCAATGGGAATTGAGTTGGTGGAAGAAACAGACAAGAAAATTTAAAGGAGAACTACATCACCAAACCATTATTATATGAAATGTTACAAAATTATGAAAAATAAAATGGTAACAAATACATATCTATCAACAGTTGAATATAAAAACCAAACCAAGGAAATAAGAACAGAGGTAGAATTGTGGATACAAAGAGAGTTTTGATGGTTGCCAGATGGGAGGGGGTTTTAGGGTAATGATTAAGAGGTGAAGGGATTAAGAAGTGCAAACTGGTACTTACATAATAATAATGGAGATGTAAAATACAGCATAGGGAACAGAGTGGCCTAAGGACATATATGAGGGGAGACCCAAAAAACCCAGACTTCATTTATAAATAATTCTGTATTCTTACATGTTTAAACTTCAGTCACCTTCAACATACTCTGCATTTGATGCAATACACCTATTGAGACTTTTTTTCCATTGCTCGCAACACTTTTTAAACTCATTGATTTTGTTGCCTTTTAGTGCTGCTGCCGTTTTTGTTTCACTTCTTCCACATCAGCAAAATGTTTCCCTTTGAGGACTTTTTTCTTCTGTGGAAATGAAAGAAGTTGCTCAGGGCAAGATCAGGTTAATAAGGAATGTAGGTCATGGGAGTCACAGCATTTCTGGTAAAAAAAAAACTGAACAGCCCTGGCTAATATGGCTCAGTGGATGGAGCACCAGCCTGTAAACCAAAGGGTCACCAGTTCAATTCCCATTCATGGCACATGCCTGGGTTGCAGGCCAGGTCCCCCGTGGGGGCAGGTGAGAGGAAACCATACATTGATGTTTTTCTCCCTCTCTTCCTCCCTCTCTAAAAATGAATAAATAAAATCTTTATAAAAAAAACTGCTGAACACTAAATGTGTTCTGGGCCTATGTGCTCTTAACTCATCCATCGTGAAATAGGCAAATACATTGGAGAACTCTTCAAAACAAATTCAATGAAGCTGAATACAGCCTCTCAAAACACGGCAGCTGGTACACTGATACAGATGGGCTCCTGGAACACTTACCTAGAGGGGGAAGCCTGTACTACAAGGGGCCCACCCTCCAGAAGATAATTCTGGGTATTTTGGGGTTCCCCCTCATATTAATGACCCATAGACATGGACAACAATGTGTGAATAACCTGAATTAGTGAGGTAGCTGGGGGAATGGTGGAGGATGAAAAACTAGTACAACTGTAATAGTGTAAACTATGAAATGTAATTTTTAATGAATTTTTAGAAGTTCTGGAAGGAAGGTTATTCAATGGGGTGGGGGTGATGTAGTCCAAAAATGGTTATGAACAAGTTTGGAGAAATTTCACAGAGGGCCTAAAATGCCACATTTTAGAAATTTAGCGTTTATTCTAGGCTCTACAAAATCACTAAGTTTTTGAGAATAGTGAAAATGAAAACATTCATGCTTTAGGAAGATAATTTTGGAGATGTGTGAATGATATTTAAAGAATCAAGAAATTAGTGATGATATCTAATAAAGAGTTTGACCCCATTTTTAAGATGTGATTCCTGGCAGCTCTTGAACCTCTTTCTTCCCCTTTGTTCACATTTGGGCAAGCTGATAAGAAAGCTTGCATACTCCCTACTTGGCTCCATTGAGTTTAAACTATACAAGCCCTAGCCAGAGCTGGTCGCCCACCCCTGCTCTCTAGCAGCTTGGAAGTGCCCTTCACTTTCCAGACTCTTCATGTAAATAATAAATCTCTTTCCATTGACTTGTAATGGATAGCACCATCGGTCCTGGCATTCGTGCCCAAGCTTGGATGGGGTTGTTCATTGTGCTCTGTAGGGTGGCTTTAACATTGTACATGTGGGGATAGAGAAAGGGTGCACACATGTTGGTTGGTGACCTACACCTTTTCCCTCCTCATAGCATCCCCTTTGAGAATCTTCTCTTCCCTCATGGGCTGACATACCCTTGATTAATACACATGGTGGAATCCTACCTAGCCATTAAAAAGCAATTTGGTACCATCAAAGGAAAAGCTCTTCAATACACATTGTTGAGCAGAGAAAATCAAGAAAAAACAGTGGTGCAGTGTGATTTTATTCATTATTTTTATAGCAGAGTGTTTTTAGTTGAGGTGTAATTTTCATACAATTGTTTTGACAAACGCATACTGTCATGTGGCCACCACCATAATCAAGATACAGAACTCCCGGCATCCCAACAAATCCCCTCATGCCCCTTTGTAGACAACTCTTCTCCCTCCTTGAGCCCCTGGCAACCACTCATGTCTGACCTGTAATTTTGCCATTTCCAGGCTCAGAAAATATGTGGGTTTTTCAGTCTAGTGTCTTTTATTTAACATGATTTGAGTCAGCCATGGTGTTATGTGTGTATATCAGTATTTAGGCCCATGGTATGGATGGACCTCACCAGCTAAAGAACATTTGGGTTGTTTCCAGATATGAATGATTAATAATAAAGCTGCTATAAATATATTACTACTTATATGTGAATATAACTTTTTATTCTACTTGGGTAAATATTTAGCAGTGGAACTTCTGGGTCACATGGTGAGTATATGTATAACTTGATTAGAAACTGGTTTTCGAAAGCAATTGCACCGTATACATTCCCACCAGCAGCCTATGTGGATTCCACAATCCATCTTGTTTTCTGTGCACCCACCAAGTCGTAATTCTAGAAAAGACCTGTAAGACATTCCCCCCGAGGAGAGAGGAGTAGAGACCAGAATTGGGGTTATGTCAAGGGGAATTTAACTTTATCTTTAACCATGTGGTTTTTATACCGACAATGCATTTATTAATTAGTTGATTAAATGAAAATGTAATATTTCTTACCAAAAAGTAAAATGAGGAGGCTTAGAGAAATATGGTAAGCTGAAATGACCATATCTACCCTCCTCTACCATTTTAAACACAAATGCTGGATTAAGTATAACATGTTTAAGTTCATAACTGGGCTCAAGAGAAAGAAGTAGAAATGTTTGGGAACCACCCTGCCTGGTTTCAGAAACTAACCTCCCATGGCTAAGGCTGAGTGAGAGACCTTGAGACCCTAAGCCACTGAGGAGACAAAGCTTATCTCCCTGGCAGGAGCACCACCTCTGCCCACTTTACTTCACCCTGCCTGGCCCCCAGTGCATGACCAGTTAGCCAATGACAGGTAAGATTTGTCTCACCTCATTCATAATGCTGTGGACATCAGCTGAAGTAAAATGAACAGAGGCAGTGCTCCTGCCAGGGAGATAAGCTTTTTCTCCTTAGTGGCTTAGCCATGGCTGGGTTACAGCTTCTGAAACCAGACAGGGTATTTCCCAACAGAAATGTCCTGAGAGTGATAAATAGTAAACAAAATCAAAGCCAGGGCAGGCACTGGTGCTGGGCAGCCCATAGCTCTCAAGGCAGATCTGGGCCTGGGCTGGGGTTGGTGTGCTCCTGCCAGCAGATGGGAGCATAGTCTGGACTGCATCCTATGGGACTGCAGGGGTCCTCCTTCCATATCTTGATCTTCAAAGTCTTGTGTTGGTTGAAAGGGGAGGAGAATAACTGCCAACCAGCCCTGGAAACTACAGGGAGCTTTGCTGGTAGAGACACCTACCTCTCCAGATCCCTGGCATAGACACAGGAATCATTTTACTTATCCTGCCTCCACTCCATCTAGGTAGAAGCCCAAGTTCAGAAAGGAATGTAAAGTGCAGACATAAGGACTCCCTCAGGTTCTCAGAAAAGCCATTGGGAACCTGCCCTGGAGAGAAATTCTCATACCAACACTCACAGAACACTCAGAGAAGAAAAGTACCCCAGCAGAAGCAAGTGCACTTTAAAATATATGCATTAATTGAAAAACAAATTTCTGTTAAGAATTGTAGAACAATCTGGACAAAAACTACTAAGTAAAAAGTTAAAATTTCTAAAATACAAACCTAATTAAAAATACAAGACAATTTTTTACAAAGCCTGATTCAAAAAAGAAACGTTAACATCTAATAAGTCTTTTAAAATGTCATTACAATTTAAAAAATTGAAAAGCCAGTGGATACATCAAACAGGTTATATATCACTAAAGAGAAAGTTGGATTTATTTCAAGAAATTGTCCAAAAGAACAGAAAGATAATGAGATGGAAAATATGAGTTCAGTTAAGAAATATGGGATGAAGTGGTTCAACATAATCTAATAAGAGTTCCAGATATAGAGAATGAATGCTATATTTATAAAGAATCTTACCTTGTCAGGTTCCTCAGTTGTTTATCCCTCTAGCTGTGCCTCCAAAAGGAAGTTCCAATATCCTGGCTCAGCATTCTGGAAACAGGAAGAGAGACAGGAGCATCGCCTAGTCAGGACAGTCAGTTTCCATTCTGCATTCTAAGGCCAATGAGGATTGGATGTGTGTGAGGTTACAGAAGAAAACATGATAATGTATTACTAGGAAATTTAAAGGAACAATTACAACTCCATAAATGTATGTATCATATCAGAATTTATAAGTGATATATTTTTCCCATTACCATTTAACCGCTCTGTATCCTCTTGTACCATCAGCACCAATCTGCATTCTCACCAATAGTGCACGAGGGTTCCCCTTTCTCCACATCCTCCCCCACACGTGTTTGTTGATTTATTGATGGTAACCATTCTGACAGGTGTGAGGTGGTATCTCACTGTGGTTTTATTTTGCATTTCTCGTATGATTAATGACATCAAGCATCTTTTCATATATCTATTGGCCATCTGTGTGTCCTCTTTGGAGAAATGGTTGTTCAGGTCATTTGCCCATTTTTAATTGAATTTTTTGTTTGTTTTGGGGGGGTTGTTTGTTTGTTTTCTGGTGTTGAGTCTTATCAGTTCTTTGTAAGTTTGGGGTATTAACCCCTTATCAGATGTATCAGTGAATATGCTTTCCCATTGAGTGGGGTGTCCTTTCATTTTGTTGATGACTTCCTTTTCTGTGCAAAAATATTTGAATTTGATGTAGTCCCACTTGTTTATTTTTTCTTTTGTTTCCCTTGCCTGAGGATATATCAGAAAAATATATTGCTACAAGAAACATCCGAGATTTTACTATCTGTATTTTCATCTAGAATTTATGTGGTTTTAGGTCTAACATTTAAGTCTTGAATCATTTTGACTGTCTTCTAGTATGTGATGTAAGAAGGTGGTCTAGTTTCATTTTTTTGGTATGTATCCATCCAATTTTCCCAACACCATTTATTGAATAGACTATTGTTAGCCCATTGTATGTTTTTGACTCCTTTTGACTCCTTTAATTGATTATAAAGGCATGGGTTTATTTCTGGGTTCTCTATTCGGTTTCTTTGATCTATGTATCTATGCTAATGCGAGTACCATCCTTTTATGATTACTGTGGCCTTGTAGTATAGTTTGACATTAGGTAATGTGATGCCTCCATGTTTGTTGTTCTTTCTCAAGATTGCTGTGGCTATTTGAGATCTTTTGTGTTTCCATATAAATTTTTGGAATATTTGTTCTAGTTCTGTGAAATATGCCATTGGTATCTTGATACAAATTGCATTGAATCTATAGATTGTTTTGGGTATTACAGACATTTTAATGATGCTAATTCTTCCTGACAGATATTTTTAAAAGGGAAGAATAAAAGGAATTGCCAAATTGTTTTTACCAAATAGCTATACCGTTTTACAGTCTTACCAACAATCTATGAGGGTTCCATTTTTTCACATTGTCACAAAAACTTGTTATTGTCTGTCTGCTTTATCACAGCTATTCTAGTGGGTGTGAAGTGATTTCAACTTAAGCATCCTGCACCCTAGCTGAGTGGCTAAATTGGTTGGAGCATCCTGTACACCAAAAGGTTCTGGGTTCTGTCCCTGGTCAGGGCACGTAGGGTAGTTAACTAATCAGTGTTTGTCTCTCACATTGATCTCTCTCTCTCTGTTTCTGTCTCTCTCCCCCCTCTCCCTCCTCCTCCTCTCTCCTCCCTCTCTCCTCTCCCTCTTCCTTCCTCTTTCCCTGTCTCCCTCTCTCCCTGCTTCCTCTCTAAAATCAATAAACATATCCACAAGTGAGTATTGAAAAACAAACAAAAATATATTAAGCATCCTGTAAATCAACTTTTTACATAGAACTACTCTATTTCAAGCTGTTTATGATATCAATTGTTGTTGAATGCCTTTCTAAACTACCTTATTTTACAAAGCTTAGTTGTGATTTACATTAAGAATAACCATCCCTGCCCAAGTGGCTCAGTTGTTTGGAACATTATCCCCATACACCAAAAGACTGCAGGATTGCTCCCCAGTTAGGACACATAGCGGGGTAACCTATCAATTTTCTTTCTCATAATGATATTTCTGTCCCTCTCCCCCTCCCTCCCTCTCTTCCTCCCTCCTTTCTTCTCTCTCTCCCTCCCTTCCCCTCTCTCAAATCAATAAGCATATCCTCACATGAGGATAAAAAGAAAAGAGCAATCGTATGTTCAGATGCTCTGACTCTATCAGTTTTTATTCAATCCTTGATTATGAGGTTTTAAATGTGTTTAAAGTAGTATTTTTCTGATAAACACAAATTTCAGGGGATATATATATATCCCCAAGAATCCAAGGACATAAAGTTTGTAATTTATTCAAGGGAAGCATGTTTGAACTAATCAACTTCCTCTTATAATTAGTTAAATGATTTTACAGAACCTTAACCATGTCTCCATAAGTCTGACTTTAGGCCAGTCATTTAGGAACTTCATAATCACTTTTACATGTAAAGGCATGGACAAAAAGGGCCAGATATTTGTAAGTGCTCTTAGAAGTAATGGGAGGGCCTTGGTTAAGCAGGTTCACTGAGTCTGTGTGGGGGGTAAAGGCAAAGGGCTTTCACGTTCTCTAGTTTTGTTACTATAACAAGTTGTTGACTACTTACTGTAAAGTTTTTTCAAACTCAAATTTAGTTTTTCTTCTCTGTGAATTTTCTTATTTTATAAGAGGCAGTAAAAGACATTTGATTAGTATTCATTGCTTATGACACTTGTAAATAAAGAATGACTTTTTTCTGTTATGAATGTATAACAGAAAAACAGAATTTATGAATATATAACAGAAAAAATTTCCGTGCTCACAACTATTTGATTTTAAAAGTGTGCCACTTTTATTTGCCAAGGCTGAAGTTTGACATTTAGGAAATTGGAATCTGTCCTTTGACTGTTTTGTCTTTCTTAAATTTTTAAAAAAAATTTATCCTCACCTGGAGAAGTTTTTCATTGCTCTTAAGGAGAAGGCAGAGAAAGAAACATCAGTGCGAGAAAGAAACATTGATTGGTTGCTTCCCAACAGCGCCTAGACAGGGAATGCACCTGGACAGGTTATCATAAACACCCAGACCTGGAATCAAATCCACTACCTAGGTATTTGCCCTGACCAAAAATTGAACCCTCAACTTTAGAGTTACAGTATGCCACTCTAACCAATGAAGCCACACTGTTGTTTTTTTTTTAGAATTCTTATTTCTTCATTCTGTACTGCTTGACTGTTTATTTCTTCCTTACGTTCCAAATCATTGGTTTGAACCTGAGCTTCCTTTCCTTCAGCATTGGTTCCCTGTGAATTTTTCTTTATTTCACTTAATGTAGTCTTCATTTCTTCCTTTATGCATTTGCCACAGTCAGTGAAATTTTGAAGTATCTTTATCACCAGTATTTTGAACTGTGCATCTGATAGGTTGGCTATCTCCATTTTGCTTAGTTCTTATTCTGGAGTTTTGTTCTGTTCTTTCATTTGGGCCATTTTTCTTTGTCTCCTCAATTTGGCAGCCTCTCTGTGTTTGTTTCTATGTATTAGGTAGAGCTGCTGTGATTCCATCTTGGCACACCTATTTCATTGTAAGGGGCGGAACCTTTGGTATTCAGGGTGGGGCAACCTGCTTAGATGCTTTGTGGAGCTGTATGTGGGAGAGAGGCCAGAGAGGGAACAATGCCACTTGCTTGGCTCCCACCCCATTTCCAGTCAGTTCCCTCAATTCCCACATGTGACTAGGCCCCTTCTAGCTGCTGCCCTGGTGCTGAATTCCAGAGTGGGTGGGTTTGTGTATATTCTAGGGCCATGCAGGTCCTTTAAACAGACTCTCCTGAGAGACCAGCAGTTTCTTCTGCCACCCCAACCCCTACTGGTTTTTTCAGCCAGAAGTTATGAGCCTTTATTATCCTGGCCCTGGAACCCTGGGCTGTGTGGTCTGACCTGGGGCTGGGATCACTTGCTGCCAAGGTGTCCCTCCTGGTTTTTGTCTGCCACACTTGGGACCACCCATTCCACTGACTGCTGCCACTGCCTCACTGTCAGCACTCTGCATCCTCCCTGTCCCAGCTCCCTTTCTCTGCCCCTCCTGCCTGTCTGGATGAATGTTTCTTCTTTAAATCCTTGGTTGTCACACTTCCATACAGTTCAGTTATCTGGCAGTTTTGGTTGTATTTTGTTTTGAGGTTAGTTGTGAACCTTTTAATGGTTGTGCAAGGAGGTGAAGCATGTCTACCTATGCTGCTATCTTGACCAGAAGTCTCATTTTGTCTTTTTTAAAAAAATATGGACAGCTTACCTACCCCAGGCGGTGTGGCTCAATTGGCTGGAGTGCCTTCCTGTGCACTGAGGAAGAGATTGCAGGTTTGATTCTGGTCATGGCACATAGCTGGGTTGCAGGTGCAACCCTGGGCCAGGTACATATGGGAAGCTGATTGATGTTTCTTTCTCACAGTGATGTTTCTCTCTGCCCTCCCTGTCTCTTTTTTTCCTCTCTTCCTTTCTCTCTAAAATCAATAAACATATTTTTTAAAAATTAAAAATTAAAAAATAAAGGTGGGCAACTTGATGTTGTTGGCTCTGTTTCCAGATCCTCTGGTCACCAGCTGCACAGTGCAGTTTGGACAGTTGTGCAAACCACTGAGGTCTGGGGGCCTGTGTACCTCTCCAGCACTTAGCAGCAGCTCTCTGTTCCCAAATAAAGTTAAGAACTGTGCAGACTTTTTTGATTTCTTTGGTCAACCTTGGCCTCTGGAAATTAGTATGTTTCTTCAAATATTATTGAAACTTAAAAGGTTAGCTGAATTCTTAATAGAAGGGTATTACGAAAGATAAGTAGAAAACTCACAGACATGCAAACAAAAGTCTTTATAGCAAAAAATGCTCATATAACAAGAATTGATAAGCTGCAGCTGTGACTCATTTATTTCAAGCGTGATACAACTAATTATAGTTGAACAAAATCACGTGAACTGTATTTTCAGGACAGAGAAGTGTTAAACTTGAACTTTTCTGTAAATGAGCCAAGAAGTTGACAGTAAAATCTCCATATTTTAATGACAACTTTAAGCCTTTCTACATTTTGAAATATCGGAAGGATGGGAATGCACTGAAAACACCTTTCAGAGCCTGCAGAAAAGTAATCAAACTCACATGCAACGGGGGGGGGGGGGGGGGGNGGGGGGGGGGGGATCCAAAAACTACCTGTTGACAAATATGCCCTTGTCTATTAATCATGACCCAAGAAAAGACATAGAGACTGCTCCCCAAAACAGTATTTCAGATACCTTCATATCACCAGTTTTACAAATTGCTAGTCTTATCCAGGAACATCAGGGAAAACAAAATAGATGATGCTCTTCCTACCAAATCCCAGAGCATCTATACACAATATTTCATACATTTTATTGTCACTGCTCTGCAGAACATATATGCTAAAATTGTGAATCATTATAAGATCCATTTTGCCAATTCTTAGATAGTCTGTAGAGAAATGAATAAATGCAAGCATTTTCAGTGTTTGCTACTGTCCTTGTGTCTGTTTTGAGTCTCAAATCAAGCCCAGGGTCAGCTGGCCCCTCCCTCCTGCCCATCAGCAGTGACAGTGGGGGTGGGGGTGGGGCTAGTTATGTAGTTTGTGGCCAGACAACAACATGTGTTATTCCAGGACTCAAAGAACAACTATGCATTTTCCCTTAAGATCCTTCAAGAGAAAAATTGGAGCCTCTTATTAAGGCACCTAAGCATAATATTTCAACCTGTGGCAGGACATAAAGGAGATTATATAGAATGAGCATCTCAAATGAGCATTTCAGATTACCTTTCTCGCTAATCTCAAATGTCATGTAGGACCCTGAGTGGGAATCCTAAAACAGAAGTAGGACATTAAGTTAAAACTAAGGAAAGTTGAATAAATTATAGAATTTAGTTATAATAGTGAGGCACCACCCTGACTGCTGTGGCTCAGTGGATTGGGCTTTGTCCTGCAAACCAAAAGGTCACCAGGTACAAGAGGCAGCCGATCAATGAATGTTTCTCTCCTTCTCTTTTTTCCTCCCTTCCCCTGTCTCAAAAAAAGTATATAAATAAAATTTAAAAAATGAATAAAAGCGGGGCACCAATATTGGTTCCTTAATTAGAACAAATATATCGCCCTGGCTGGTGTAGCTCAGTGAATTGAGCACAGGCCTGCAAACCAAAGGGCTGCTGGTTTGATTCCCAGTTAGGACACATGCCTGGGTTGTGGGCCAGGTCCCCGATAAGGGTCATGAGAGGCAACCACACAAAGATGTTTCTCTCCCTCTTTCTCTTTCCCTTCCCCTAAGAATAAATAAATAAAATCTTAAAAAAAAAAAAACAAATATGCCATACCAGTGTCTGATGTTAATGATAATATGGGAACTCTGTACTATCTTCCCAATTTTTCTATCAATCTAAAGCTCTCTAAAAATAAAGTTTTAAAAAAATTCATAGAGTATCTTTTGCAGCCCATGCACAGAGGCTTCCTAAAGCATAAGGTTAATTGGTTTCAAGGTGCATTTACTCTGACCTCGCTCCACTCTGATCAGGTCTGAGCTGGACCATGGGTTAAAATATTATTGAACATGACAGTCTTCAAAAATGGGATATTGAAACACACAGCCGTTTTTGGAGCACGCTGCCAAAGCTTTTTTGAAATGACAATAGAAAGGTTTTTAAAAGACACCAGCACATAAAGCTAAGAATGGTTGGGAGGAAGGCCACAATATGTTGATGTACTTGAACCCAGGAAGCAAGTAAAAGTGTGGTATTTGGTGAAGAAACCAGAGAACACTGACCCAAGCCTTGAAGGAAGCTGATTTGTTTTGTGGAATCTCTGAAAGTAGGCCTTTGGTTAAGGGAAGAGTTAGTGGAAAGTCTAGAGAAGAGTCAGTCCATCCCCACCCTGAGAGAAGGAAAAAGATAGAAATCTCCAAACAGGACAGAAAACCAGCGACTTCTAATTTTTTTTTAAAAAGGCGCAGCAAGGTTTTTTTTGACTATATCAAGAGCCCTTTACACTTGGGGACTTAGGTCTTATTCATGTCTGGCACAGGATGTGGAAAGTATGAACAAACTTTTAGGAGCAGTGATATTTCCCAAGAAAAATGTTTTTGTGGCTACCATGAAAATCAGTTGCCAACATGAATTCTGATGCAAGTAGATTTTAATAACACTTGACCTGTGTACTACAACTATATTTTAATTTAGAAGTGTTATATGATAGAATGTTCACAAGCTCAGGATTTGGAATATAATTGCCAATCAATTTACATGTACAATCTTGAGCAAGTGTCTTAATTTTTCCAGCCTATGATTATACCAATGATTTATTCAGTTGCTGTGAGGGTTGAGTGAACTGATGCATTTAGATGGCATAGGGCCTGGAAAGGTTTTATGTGGCAGTGTGTATATGATTTGTCTTTTTAAAAAAGAAACGTAACACCCTGAAAGTTACAGTCTGTGATTCCATGAAAGAATCGTAAATGAGACCATAATACATTTAAATTGTAATCATTTCCAATGTTTTGGACAAAAGTCCTTTGAGATTTACAAACTAATGAGAGCCAGGAATGTCCAATATTTTGGTGTCTCTGGGCCACACTGGAAGAAGAGTTGTCTTGGGCCACACATTAAATACAGACACACTAATGAAAATAAAAAAATTCCATAATGTTTTAAGTAAATTAATAATATTGTGTTGGGCTGCATGCTGCCCTTGGGCCACAGGTTGGACACCCAACTGAAGTAATGATAAAATTGCCGGTAATATCTGGAATATTACTTTCATCATCTGCTATTTTGCAAGTATAATTATATAAGAATAACTGTATGAAGAGAAAGCTGTATTTATCCAGCTTCTTCATTATGTGTCTGACTTTTAAAAGAAATCACTTTGGCTCAAACCTTTTTAATTAGGAGGGAACAGAGTACTTTTTAAAGGACACGGTTGCTACCCGATTACCTTAGAATGACACTCTTGAAAACAGAACTACTGCTAGGATTTACACCCTCCGCCCTACCTCAGTGTTGTTTCTTGTCATCTGAATGGGGTGAGTTTTTTTAAATACATTTTATTGACTATGCTATTTCAGATGTCCCAATTTTCTCCCTTTGCCCCTCTGATCCTAATATCCCCATTCCCTTCAATAGTCCCCCGCTTAGCTCATGTCCATGGGCCATGCATGTAAGTTCTTTGACTTCTTCATTTCCTATACTTTTCTTCACATCCCTCTGTCTTAACATCTGTTTTGTACCTATCAATTTGTGCTTCTCAATCCCTACACCTTTTCTCCCATTCTCCTCCTTCCCCCTCCCAACTGAAAACCCTGCAAATGATCTCCATAGCTGTGATTCTGTTCCTCGTCTGCTTGTTTGTTTAATTTGTTATTTAGATTCAATTATTGACAGTTGTGAATTTATTGCCATTTTAATGTTCATCATTTTGATCTTATTTTTCTTATATAATTCCCTTCAGCCTTTCATATAATAATGGCTTGGTGATGATGAACTTCTTTTTAGTTATTACCTTGTCTGGGAAACACTTTATCTACCCTTCAATTCTGAGTGATAGCTTTGCTGGATAGGGTAATCTAGGTTGTAGGTCTTCCTTTTCATCACTTTGAATACTTCTTGCCAGTCCCTTCTAGCCTGTAAAATTTCTTTTGAGAAATCATCTGACAGTCTTATGAGAACTTCTTTAAAGGTAACTGTCTGCTTTTCTCTTGCTGCTTTTAAGATTCTCTCTTTATTTCTACCCTTTGGCATTTTAATTATGATGGGTCTTGGTGTGGTCCTGTTCAGGTCCACCTTGTTTGGGACTGCCTGTGCTTCTTGATCTTGTATGTCTGGTTCCTTCACCGTATTATGGAAGTCTTCTTTCACTTTTTTTTCAAATAAGTTTTCAATTTCTTGCTCTTCCTCTTCTTCTTCTAGCACCCCTATGATTCAGATATTGGTACATGTAGAGGTGTCCCAGAGGCTCCTTAGCCTGTCCTTGTTTTTTTGAATTTTTTCTTCTTCTTGCTGAATGAATGATTGAATGCTTTTTTCTTCCATGTATTTCAAATTGTTGATTTTTTTCTTGGCTTCATTCTCTCCACTGTTGATTTCCTGTAGATTTTTATTTATTTCACCTAATATCAACTTCATTTCTGCCTGGATCTTTTTATATTTTGAAGTACCCAGTGAGTTCCTGGAGCATCCTGATCACCAGTATTTTGAACTCTGCATCTTATATGTTCCTTATCTCCATTTCATTTCATTCTTTTTCTGAAATTTTGTTCCATTCTTTCATTTGGGCCATATTTCTCTGTCTCCTCATCTTGGTAGCCTCCATCTGTTTGTTTCTGACTGCTATATTTTGATTCCCTGTCTTAGTAGCATGGCCCACTGTGGAAAGTGCACCTGTAAGTTGTATGGTGTGATGCCTTAAGTATTTCCAGGGTGGGACAACCTGTGTCACTACTCTGTGGCTCTGTGTGGGAGAGGGCTTCGAGAGGGGACAGTGCTGCTGCCTGACCTCTGGAGTTTGCCTGGGAGGAAGCTGTTTCTAGGCACTCAGGAAACATTGACTTCAGTTTCTCCCCTTATGCCACTGGTGCCCTTCCAGCTGTTGCCCTGGTGCTGAATCCCAGGTGTATTGTATCTGCATGAGTTCTAAGTCTTTTGCTGGCCCTTTAAGAAGAGTCTCTTGAGAATCCCACCGTTTCTTCCCCTGCACCGTCCCTCACTGGGTTTTACAGCTGGAAGTTATGGGTACTTACATTCCTCCCTCGTGCTGGAACCCTGGGCTGGGTGGTCTGGTCTGGGGCTGGGATCCCTTGCTCCAGAGGTATCCCTCCTGATTTTTATCCCCCACAAGTGGGTGTGGGACTGCCCATTCCACATCTCCATGCCTCTCCTCACCTCTCTGCCCATCCCCGCATCTCCACTCCTTCAACTTGTCTGAATGAATATGGCATCTCTAAATCCATTGTTGTTGAACTTCCATACAGCTTGATTTTCTGACAGTTTTAGGTGAGATTTGTTTCATAGTCTAGTTGGGATTTTTGCTGTAGTTGTATGAGGAGGTGAGGCATGTTCACCTACATCTCCATCTTGACCAGAAGTTGGTTTATCTGAATGGGGTGAATGAATGGCATTTGCCTTCAGATTGACTGCAGGGCATGTGTCCCTTCACTGTACATCTGACTGATTTGCTTGCTTGATTTTCCCCTTCTTGTTCTGAAACCGTAAAGTGTAGAAGACTTACATTTATAAGCTCTATTCCTTTCTTGGATTCCCACATCCCCCTCTACCTTCTTTCAATTCCATTTTCTAGACAAGGTTGTATTTCACATTGTGATCTCTCCTATGAGCAACTCCTGGCTGTGCTGCTTGCTCTGGAGGGCTTTTTAAAAAGTGGCTGAGAAGGAGTTCCAAGTATGTGATGTGTTGAAGAATCACATGGTTTTCTGCCTGCCTGGTCTGGGCCGGCCAAGGCAGCGACTGCTCTCACTCTTCCTATGGACCCCTGAGATTGGGAAGGAGTGGGTGAGGACACAAGTTCATGCCCACTCCACCTCTGTCATCCCTACTCTTTAGAGCGGCTTTCAGTAATGGGTCCTGCAAAGGTAGAGGAATCCCATGGGAAAACTTGCTTTGGACAGCTTACTGAACAAAAATGGGGGTTCAGAAATGGGGGTTGTTTGCCTGCCATCACAAAAGCCAAACTCGTGAGGCAGGTGGTGGTGCAAAAGGAAAGAGGTTTTATTCATGTCTTGTGCAACCTGTGACAATGATGGACTCTAGTCTCAAAAACCATCTCCTCTTTCTACTCAGGCAGCAGTTCTTACAGGGATAGAGAGGGGAGGACTTTTTTTCCTAATACAATTATCTTTCTAGCTTTTGGTGTTCTGGGGGCTCTATCCATTCATATTTCTAGCTTTCTGTGCGCTTGGCTTAAGAACTTCCCCCTGCACCATCATGGTGGAGGGGGGATGGGTGGAGATTCCCCTGGTGCTCTGACTATGGTAACAAA
This sequence comes from Sturnira hondurensis, assembly GCF_014824575.4. Lineage (NCBI taxonomy): Eukaryota > Metazoa > Chordata > Mammalia > Chiroptera > Phyllostomidae > Sturnira > Sturnira hondurensis. The sequence continues at coordinate 1,971,375 of NW_028095541.1, read as the reverse complement.
GTGCCTATGAGTAGGAATTGGGTCAGGATGGAGAAATTAGATGGAGAAGTAATACATCCTGACTTTATTTGGGGCATTTGGAGAGTGTTGTGCTGACATTGGAAAAGGCAATATTGGTCTTGCCATTGAACAGCTTTAGCTGTAAAGTCAAAAGATAGGGCATTCTCTGTGACAGGCCAACTCAGAACAAGTTGTGTCTCCTGGGACAGAAATTGCTATTACTACCAAAGATTACAGACAAACAACAAATAAAATTTAAACATGCACTTATAAAATAAGTAACTGAGGGTTTTTGAAGAATTTTTTTAGTTTAATATACTGAACATTCACTAGACTCTTCAGGGCCACAGAATCTGCGGTAGCTGAAGTTTGCTACCCTGGCCCCGGTGCTTCCTCTTCCTAGTGGCACAGCAACTGTTCAAATGGAACTGTTAGTTGTAGCCCTGGAAGTCTTCACCTTAAAAATGCGACTGAAATATATTTCCAGTAAAGTGGGTTTCTGAGACCTTCTGGTTCTTCCCAAGTCTCATAAAACAAGAAAAGGGAGTGAAGGGAGGATGGAGTAAAGTGGTTGGTCTGTTCGGGAGTGACTTGGGGGTGAGGAAGGGGCCACGCGCTGGGTTGGGGCAGTGGAAAATATTTGGACAGGCCCTTGGGGGTTCCTGGGACATGATCCCAGAAAACGCCCACAAGTCATACGCAGAGGTTTGTGTGTGTTCCACAGTCAGTACTCTAATAGCTCGCTGCCTTTCCTGGGTTTCTGAGCCACCATGGGCTTGGAGTACAGGTTTTCCAGTCGTTTGTTTTACTTAGCAACCTTTAGGACACATTTGTTTTTTATCTCCCTCTGGATCAGAAATCCCTAACAGAGCTACTGAACATTTCCTAATTATTTCTTGCACAGTTCCTGTGGGATGGACATCCAGGAGCCTGAATCTAAGAGAGGTTGTGGAAACAACTTGTTAACCCACCCATGAGTCTGTTTCTGCCCCCACCCTAGCATGCTGCTGCTGTGTCTCATTTTTACCAACCAAAACTCCTCGTGTGCAGACATGTGTGGAACTATGTCTGTGTCTCATCCCTAGGATCACGTCCAGGAAAGCTGGGGTAGTGTGGTTTCCAAGAGGTAATTCCACAGCATAGCACTTCATCTTACTTCATGGAATGTTTACTTTAACCACATGGTCTAGGAAAACTGGTGAAAATAAAGTGCACACAGAGTCTTCTCATCCTCTGTGTAATCAGAACTTAAAAGTAGAGCTCCTGTTATCCAGTCTTGTAGCTTGAGGGGTTTTGTTAAAAATTCACTTGGTTGGTGTGTCATGAGTACACTTAGTTGAAATGAGAAGCTTCCACCTCTTCTGGTTGATGCTGCAGCCAGTGATTCTGTTTAATCAGACAGTGGTGATGAGGTGAAGGATTTCCTCTTCAGAATTGTCCTAGAATAGCCATCCCTTCCCTGTGATAGCTGATCACAGACTGAGACCCTCCTTACGGGTACAGCCCTTCCTCTGGCCAAGAGGAAGCCCTGGCCAGCACTTACCCAGGAAACTTTTTTTAAAAGATTTTATTTATTCATTTAGAAGAGTGGAAGGGAGGGATAAAGAGAGGGTGAGAAACATCAATGTGTGGTTGCCTCTCACATGGCCCCCCACTGGGGACCTGACCCACAACCCAGGCATGTGCCCTGACTGCGAATCGAACTGGTGACCCTTTGGTTCGCAGCCCAAGCTCAATCCACTGAGCCACACCAACCAGAGCCCAGGAAACTTTTTCAGTGAATGCTATGAGTGCCTGCGGTGCTGTCGGATGTTGTATGTTGTACATGTTGTTTCTTCCCTCATGGAGGTGCCAGTGTGGGGGACTTTGGGGAGATTGTAAATTGGCCCATTCAGTAAATTCATTGAGCACTCCAGGAAGGCTATTCGACTCTGGGTCATAGATTGATGTACTGGGTTAGTCTCATGCCTGTTGTTTTTATTTTAGTATGTGTGCACAGGAGAATGTGGGAAGGGCCATGATGCATGTGCTGGTGCCATTGCCACTCCACCATCTCTCTGAGCTCTTTCCCCAGAGAACGGCCTGGAAGCACTAAAGCCCCAGAAGCCATGACACTTCACTCCTAGGAGAAATGCTGACTCCCATTGAATAAAGTAGCATCCTGAGTAGTATCAATGCTGATGCAACTTAACAGAGCAGAAGAGGCAGCTCCTTCTTCTAATAGAAAGTCACTCATTGATGTGGAGGGAATGAGGGACGCTCAGCTCATCCTTTCGTGGCCATTATGTTGTGAATGCACAGATAGCAAGGAACGAAACAGTAGCCTAGTCTCTGGATGTCCCCTTGGAAAACACCAATTACAGAGGGAAAAGGATGACTGTGGGACTCTGGCATAGCAGAAGTGGACTAAGGCCCATGCACAGCCTGAGGGGTCTGCACAGCCCACATTGCTGAGCCTGGAAGCAGGGCAGGTGGGGCCAAGGGTCCTGCAGTGGGCACAGTGAGGAGCTGAGGACATCTGAAAGGGGCATTTTCTGCTTGGGATGGCTGTGTTGGTAAAGCGGGAAGATGGCCCCATTTGGGAAAACACCCCCTGAGTGTCCAGGGATGAGGGTGCACCTTTAGCTGGCTCTAAAAACAAGTGACAGTGGGTGTCATGGTTGCGGGTAAGCATGCAGGGAGGTGACAGAAGGTCTGCCCAGCAGAACAGCTGCTGCCCCAGAGACCCCAGAACAATACATAGAAGCATGACTATTACATGGTATCTGTGACCATATGGTCTAAAACGATGTAAGGAAACTGTACCAATGTCTGGCATAGTGGAACTGCTTAATATTTTTTAGTTTCTTCTTCCAAAATGACAGCAGATCGCTGTTCTGCCGCGTATGGATGTGGTAGGCATTTCTAAGCCTTCTGACACTGGGGTCAATTGGAACACTCATCTCAGAATTCTGGGGTACTGGTGCAGCACAGGCAGGTGGCCAGCTTCTTCCCAAAACCCAGGACATCGTTTGCCTTCTGCCGGTGGACCCCCAGCCTCCCTGCCACTGACCACACATGGAGCTGCTGTGGGCCATCCCTGGGTTGTAGGTGGGCAGCCTCTCACTTCCTCTTCCTGCACCCATCTATTTGGATTCTGTGTGCGGTGTCAAATGACAGAAATAACACTATTTAGTAATGAGTTGGATGTCCTTTTTATTTAAGGGAAATAGTCCATAGACTGGGGGTGTTCAGTGCCTTGCAAGCAGGGAGCATCCTACTTGAGGGGAGTGTTTGAGAACTTTAACAAGGACCACAGGAAACAGAGCAGATCCTGTTTTCTCCAGGGCCATGACAGGTTTAGACTTGTCCCCCGAGCCAGGCCTCAGTGACAACAGGGCTTTAGGGGCACCTCCATTTTGTCAACTTGATCTACAAACCTTTTTCTGCTCTGCTGATGTCACCCCGTCTGTCCCTGTGCTGCAATGATTGATGGTTGGCTTCCCGCATGCTCTTTCTTGGGCCATTCTGGTCAGCACACATAGGTGTGACACCTCACACCCATGCTGCCAACTCACACCAGCTCTCTGCCTCTCCTGGCAGCAATGTTCCTGGGAAACTGCCTGGCCCTGGGTCTCATCTCCTCTTCTTGGGTTCTTCACCCACTGGAATCTAGGACAATGCCCTGTGCCCTATGACAGAGCGACAGGGTCACTGACTCCTTCCTCCCAGAGCCTTGCCTGTGATCCCTGACATACCCTGGGCAGTTCCTCCTGGGCACAGACTGACCTGGCGCCAGGAGCCCCACGTCTCCTACCATACCACCTCTTTCCACCATTGCCTCCTCTACCCTGAGTCTTCCATATACCCACATCCAGCAAGCCCTGCCGTTCTTCCTCTGGGACATATACTGCTGTCATAACCAGGCCACTATCTGTCCGTCCTGGCCACAGGCCCCCTTGCTTTGCCCACCTTACCTCCTCTCCTCTCCATATGGCAGTCAGCATGACCCTTTCAGAATGCAAGTGAGACCACATGTGGGTGCTGGTTTATGAGCCTGCATGTCGTGGCCTTACCACCTCCCCTCTTCATCTGTGAAATTTTTCATATTACCACTTGGAATTGCTTTATGCAGTCTCAACAAGCCAGCTTGTTCTTGCTGTGGGCTGGCTCTGTGTGGTTGGTTCTTTGCCAGGAATCCCCCTACCCCCTTGTCTTCCCATCATTCACATCTGAACTTGAGTGTCACTTACCTGAGGAGGCCCCCAGACCACTCACCTCCCGGCACTCACCGCTACGTATCTATGTGTTCCTCACCACTAGATCTGCACTTCCACAACAATGCTCAGCACAAAGTAGCCTGTGCAAAGACTGCCATTCACCTGGAGGAGCAGGGCTGCTCTAGCCTGAGAGATGAGAGGGGCATTCCTTGTGGAACAAGCTATGTGTCAGGAGTGTGGCCTCTCTTTAAAGTCAGGTTTATTGAGGTCTAATTTAAAAATAATAAAATGTACTTTTGTTACTGTAGTGTTTGCTGAGTTCTGACAGATGTATTTGCAGTTAGTCTTTTCCCCTAGTGACTCCTGGTCTGTTCACTTTTTTTCTAGAATCTCATAACTGGAATCACACAGTATGTGTGGTCTTATGTCTGGTTTCTTTCACTGGGCACATTGCTTCTGAGGTTTGTGCATATTGTTGTGTGGATAATGTTGCTGAACATCGTCTCATTGTGTGTTTGGAACTCATTGTTTCCACACCCACTAGGGGAGAAAGGATCACTCTCTGTCTCTAGTTTTGGGTACTTAGTAATGAGCAGTTGCATGCAAATCTTTGTGTGGACATATGTTTTCATTTTTCTTGGGTAAGTACTTAGGAGTGGGACTGCTTGGTCACATGGTGAGTGTATGTCTAACTTTATAAGAAGCTGCCAGATTTATGATTTATCTAACTGTCACCAGCAATGTATAATTGGTACAGTTGCTCCACATCTTCACCAAAACTTGGCATTGTTAGTCTTTTTGGTATTAGCCATTCTGGTAGGTTTGTGGTAGTATCTCATTGTGGTTTTAATTTGCATTTCCCTAACAACTGGTGATATTCTTTTCCTTCCACATCTCTTATTTGACCATTAAATCCTTTTTTTAATGATTATTTAAACTTGGGTTGTTTGTCTTATTACTGAGTTATAAAGTGTTCTTTACATATTCTGGATACAAATTTTTACCAATATTTTCATTTAGTCTGAGGCTGGCAGTTTTCATTTTTTTTAACAATGGCTTTTAAGAGCAGTGGTTTCTAATTATGATAAATTCAATTAATCAATTACCCAATTTATTTTTTTAATGCATTCTGATTTTTTGTGTTGTATTTGAAAGACCTTTGGCTAACCCAGGATTACAAAGGTGTTTTTTCTGATGTTTCTTTGAGATGTTTTATATTTTTAACTCTAACATTTATATTTATGATTCATCTTCAGTAAATTTTTATGTATGTTATGAGGTAAGCATTGAGATTCATTTTTCTACATACAAATATCCAACTGTCCCAGCACCATTTGTTGAGAAGTCTGGGATGAGTTTTGTCCCATTGTGTGACCTCACTAATCTCACATTATCTCTGGACCAGGCTGTCTTCAAACTGCAAAATGTTATTAAACTGTGACTGCACCCAAGACAAATGAGGGAGGGAACAGTCTTTTCAACAGCTGGTGCTTGAACAACTGAATAGTCATGGGCCAAAGAATGAAGTTGGACCCCTACTTCATACCATATACAAAAACTAACTCTCTAAATGGATCAAAGACCCAATTTTAAAAGCTAAAAATACAAACTCTTAGGAGAAAACATAAGTGTATATGTTTTCTGTGACTTTGGATTAATTTTTTTTAGCTGTGACCCCAAAACACAAGAAGAAAAATCAATAAATTGATCTTCATCAAAATTAAAATCTTTAAAGAAGTGACACCATTAAAGAAGTAAGAAGACAATCCACAGAATGGAAGAATATTTTAATTTTTTAAAAAAATTTATTTATCTTTAAAGGGGAAGGGAAGGAGAGAGGGAGAGAAATATCAATGTCTGGTTGCCTCTCATGTGTCCCCTGCTGGGAACTGGCCTGCAACCCAGGCATGTGCTCTGACTGGGAATTGAACCACGATCCTTTGGTTCGCCGGCCTGCACTCAATCCCCTGAGCTATGCCAGCCAGGACAGAACATTTTAAAAAACTATGTATTTGGCCCTGGTTAGGTAGGTCACTTGGTTAGAGCATCATCCCAATGCACCTAGGTTGTGAGTTCAATTCCTGGTCAGGGCATATACAAGAAGCAACCAATGAGTGCATCAATAAGTGGAACACCAAATGGATGCTTTTCTCTCTTTTTCTCAAATCAATAAATTAGAAATATTTAATTATTTTATTGTTGTTCAACTACAGCTGTCTGCATTTACCCCCCACAACTCCCCCAACCCCAATAAATTAAAAAAAAATTAAAAGAAAGGAAACCATATGTCTGATGAGTGATGTATACCTGGAATATATAAAGAACCATTACAACTCAGTAATAAACAGGCAAATAACCCAGTTACAAAATAGGCAAAAGATCTGAATAGATATTTCTTCAAAGGAGTACAAATGGTTAATAAACACATGTAAAGATGTTCAACATCATTGGCCATTAGGGAAACACAAGACAAAATCACAGTGAGGTTCTACCACCTATTAGGATGGCTACAATTTTTTTAGTTTTAAGAAAAATAGGGTTGGCAAGGAGAGAAATCAGAACTCTCATACCCTACTGATGGAATTCTAAAAGTGGTACAGCCACTTTGGAAAAGGGTTTAACAGTTCCTCTAGTGGTTACATGGAGTTCTATGACTAGCAATTTGACTCCTAGGTATATAACGAAGAGAAATAAAAACATGTCCATGCAAAAATTTGTGTACAGATGTTCATAGCCTTATTCCCAATAGCCAAAAAGTAGAAATGACCCAAGTGTCCCTTAGCTTATGGATAAACATACAGTGAAATATCAGGGAATGAAGTGCTGACACACCTGCTGCTACATGGATGAGCCTTGAAAACATGCTGAGGGAAAGAAGCCAATCACAAAAGACCATGTAGTGTGAGACTGATTCTATTCATATGAAGCCTGTAAAATAGGGAGATCTATAGAGACAGGTAGATTACTGGTTGCTTATGGCTGGGTAGTGGTGAGGGGGTTAAGGGGCTGTAGCTAAAGGGTACAGAAATTTTTTATGGGGTGATGAAAATGTTCTGAATTTAGAAAGTGGTATTTGTTACATAACCTTGTGACTATTCTAAAACCTACTTATATACTTCAAAGGAGTGACTTTTGTAATGTGAATTATATCCTATTGTTTTTTAAAAAGTCATTGAATCAGCCAGTCATAGTCTTTGGAAAAAAATATTAAAATCAAGATGAGCCATGCCATGGCTGGTGTAGCTCAGTGGATTGAGCGTGGGCTTGGTGAGCCACATGATCGTGGTTCAATTCCCAGTCAGGGCACATGCCTGGGTTGCAGGCCAGTTCCCCGTTCCCGGTTCCCAGCAGAGGATGAATGAGAGGCAGCCATACATTGATATTTCTCTCTCTCTCTCCTTCCCTTCCCCTCTAAGATAAATAAATAAAATCTCTAAAGAACATAAATGTTGAAAACTTGTTTTTTTTTTTTTAAAAAAAATGAGCCCTGGCTTGTGTGGCTCAGAGGATTGAGTGCTGGCTTGCAAACCACANAGTGGATTGAGTGTGGGCTTGGTGAACCACATGATCGTGGTTCAATTCCCAGTCAGGGCACATGCCTGGGTTGCAGGCCAGTTCCCCGTTCCCAGTTCCCAGCAGAGGATGAATGAGAGGCAGCCATACATTGATATTTCTCTCTCTCTCTCCTTCCCTTCCCCTCTAAGATAAATAAATAAAATCTCTAAAGAACATAAATGTTGAAAACTTGTTTTTTTTTTTTTAAAAAAAATGAGCCCTGGCTTGTGTGGCTCAGAGGATTGAGTGCTGGCTTGCAAACCACAGACTTGCCGGTTCCATTCCCAGTCCAGGCACATGCCTACGTTGCAGGCAAGGTCCCCAGTGAGCAGTGAGGGGCGTGTGAGAGGCAACCACACATTGATGTTTCTCTCCATCTGTCCCTCTCCTTTCCTCTCTGTCTAAAAATAAAATATATAAACTTTTTTTTAAAAAGGTCAAGATGAATTAACATATCTGTGGACACTCAAAGGTATTAAACTCAGGATTCAAGGTTTCCCATTTATTTAACAGTGAAGAGGGAGGAGGTTGGTCTGGTCATTCCTCTTGGGATGTAATGACTGATAATGTATATAAGCCTGGTTTTCTCTAAAGCTCTATTAAAAATTTTGTTCTCTTTGGACCAGCATCCAGCAGACATTCCAACAGAAAGTGGGTCTTAGGCTCAAAACTGGGACTGGATATTGGATTGCCATTATTCTCATGGCCACGATTTTTCTATCATAAACACTAGGAAAGTTTTTGGATGCAAACTCCAAGCATATGGCCAGCAGCTGAATAAACACCCATTTTGAATCACTGCTTAGAACAAGCATCCTGTGGAAGCCTGATGAGCCCACGATGTGTCAGGCCTTCTGACATGATGTGTCAAAGCACTCATATCAGGATGCTTCTTCCCAGTGACACTAGGGGCACAGGCCTCTAAGTGCCATAAGGCCTCTCATCCCCTTATGCACACACCTGGGTCTCAGCTTCGTTGATGGCAGTATGTGAAATATCTGAGCTGCTTTCCAGATCAGGCTGGTAATTTTTCAGTTAAACTTTTTGTGTGTGTGCAGCTCTTTTTTCATGGAAAGTATTCTAAAACATATTGGCCAGATCTCTGCCTTATCAGTGTATATCCACCTTAACCCTTTCTTAATAATCAGTTATTTGTTATGAATACCAAATACAGTAATATGTAAAACTTTTAATTGCTGTTGAGATGTCTTTTTTTTAAATCCTCACCCAAGGATACACTTATTGATCTTAGAGAGAGAGAGGAAGGAAGAGAGAGGGAGAAACATCAATGTGAGAGAGAAACATTGATCAGTTGCCTCCCATACACACCCTGACTGAAGATCAAATCCACTTTTTGGTGTACTGACAACACTCCAACTAACTGAGCTACCCAGCCAGTATGAGATGTGCTAATCTTTTTTTTTAAGATTTTATTTATTTTTAGGGAGAGGGAAAGGGAGGGAGGAGAAGGAAGAAACGGAGGGAAACATCAATGTGTGGTTGCCTCTTGCACGCCCCCCACTGGGGACCTGGTCCACAACCCAGGCATGTATCCTAAGTGGGAATCGAGCCTTTGACCCTTTGGTTCACAGGCCAGCACTCAGTCCACTGAGCCATACCAGCCAGGGTGAGATGTGCCAATCTTATATTAAGTAACCTGAAGCCCACTTTGCGTTTACAGTTGTATCATTTTTCACAACTTTCTGTCTTCCCCTGAAAGCCACCCATGCATTTCTATTGATGAGACCCGCTCTTTGTGTTTGGGTGCTCCTTAGCCATTAGCTGCTTTCTTCCTTTCTGTGGTTGTACCCTGAACATAGTTGAGGTCACCAGGCAACTGAATGGAGCTGGACAAACGGGGAAATATTATTCACTTATGTGAAGAAAAACTGGCCACATTATCTTCGCAAAGGCTCCCTAGGAACACATACTGAATGTCTGACTTTTCCTAATGTCAGCATTTCTACTTTTGGTGTTTAAAAAAAGAAAACTAAAGAGAGTACAATTTATTTCTTAGTGAAAACTTCTAATCTAAACCCTCCTTTTGCTCATCGGGCGGGGGTGTTGGGGGTAAGGTCTAGAGAGGCTGTGAGATCTGCTTGGAGGTTGGGCCTGCAGCCAGTCTGTGCTGCCCTAGGCCCCATGCTGGAGCCAGCTCAGGCCACATGCTGCAGTGGCTAAGCCTAGAGGTAACGCCACGTCCACACATTCTCCTCTGCATTCTTTATACAGTTGTTACTCATTTAGAAGAGCTTAAGGTTTAAAAACCAACCAGCACTTTCCATTTTAAACACCGAGGTATAAATTTCCCAATAAAAACTGTCTTACTGTAATTAGAAATGGTCTGTAAGCTTAAACCAGGCCCACCCAGCATTTGGTCAGAACAGCTTGGTGTTTGGACGTGTTCTTGGCCCGTCAGCATCTTTCATACACAGGAATCTGGGAGCACTGGTATCACACACTGGGAACAAGCCCACTGATACATGGGCTAGTCCTTGAAAAGCTCTGACCCATCTTTGTCCTCACCAGACCTCATTTGACAGAACTGATTCAGTCCACCAAATACCTGTAGCCTCAGGAAAGCCCATCCTCTGAAGCCCACAGGTTCTGCACACCCACAGTTTAGCTCTGCCTCTCACCTCAAGGCTGGCTTCTAGACTGAGCATTTCTCAGATGAAGCTTCACATCACTGTCCTTCCGTGATGGTTGGAGTGGCCACAGTGGCTGGGTTTGGGTTTGGAACATAGTGGGGCTTGCATCCAACTTTAGCATCAGCTCAGGTGTCTGTTTCTGCATCAAGAGTTGTGAGAACAGAGAAATGTGTCTTTCAAAAACTGATCCTAGGAACTCAACATCTCACTGTGGAGCCTACTTTAATAGTCTCTCTTATATCATCCCCAACCCACAATCTATTCTCACAAGAGCAGACAAAAAGACATGTAACTCTGTCCATGGGGAACACTCTGTTCAGATTCCTGCAAAACTTTGTCATGTTAATGCCTGCAAATCAAGTCTAAATTAAGCTGTCAGGCCCTGACTGGTGTGGCCCAATGGGTTGAGCATCCTCCATCAAGCCAAAATGTCAACAGTTTGATTCCCAATCAGGGCACTGTGTCATGGGCCAGGTTCCCACTTGGGGGGTGAGTGAGAGGCAACTGATCTATGTTTCTGTGATACTTCAGGGTTTGTTGTCCTCTTTCTCCCTCCTCCCCCTCTCTCTAAAAATAAATAAATAAAATCTTTTTTTTAATAGTAAAATAAAAAGTTGTGAAGTCAGTTCTGATATACAGGGTAGGGCTAAGTGGATTTACAGTTGTTTGTTTAGAAAACAAACATTCATTATTGTTTACAATAATGAATAAGTAATAGTACAAGAATAGACTCTGTGTTTCTCATACAACTGTAAACCTACATTTGCCCTACCATGGGTCTACTGGGAATAGTAGGAAATAGAGATTTTTCCAGAATTATTGCATTACATGGGAGGAAAGCCAACTCTACCTCAGAGTTTGCAAGCCTAGAACTTTATGAAATTCTATTTTATGTCTCTGTTTTAGAGAGTGTACTTTTGACTCTTAAATGACACAGTCTCATCATGAGGCCAACTTTTTGCAGAGCCTGCTTCCCAAAATCCCATTTCCCAGGAGAGCCAGAACTGTGCATGAGGGGAGATGACCACATTGATGATAGGCTCAGAGTAGCCCTGCACTGTGCAGGAGAGCCATTTGTCCACAGTTATCAACAGGCAGGCCAGGGTGATTTGGTGGCAAGTGTGAGGACATACAGTGCAGGAGCCACCCACTGTGGCAGAGGCTAGCCCATAGGTATTAGTTGGAAAGTGTTTTAAAATTGAATGCTAATAGTTGCCTTACAGTGAAGAAGCTGGCACGTAACACCTCACCTCAGTTATCAGGGTCAGAATCACCTGAGTGAGTCAGCTAGACTCTCTGTCCTAAGGGACACTACACAGCATGCCTGACTGGCCTCCTCAAGGACAGACAGAGAGGCTGCCTCAGACCTGAAGGGATGTAAGGAGACAGGACAGCCAAATGCTTCAGGACCTTGTGTGGACAAACTGGTAAAATCAGAATGAACTTGTTCCATAACATGTTAACATTGGGGATTTGATAGTGTGGCAGCTTGGGGACCTAGTGGCAGTGGAAAGATCTAGAACAGCAGTGCGATTGAGCACTGAAGGTAGAAGTGTGGGTGGCTGTGGCCAGGGCACCGTGATGCTGTGTGCTGAGTGACTGGCACGTCAGGAACTTAGACTTTCCGGGAATGTGAGAGACACCTCAAAAGGGTTTCTCACTTCTTTCCAGTCATCTGGATCAGTGTGCCTGTGCCCTACAAATTGCTCTGTGGAAAAAAAAAGTAGGGGGTGCTTCTGGTCAAGATGGTGACATAGGTGAATGTGGTTTTCTTGCATCATCCCACAACCATATCAAAATTGCAACTGAGCTACAGAAGAAATATTCAGAACTGCCTAAAATGTGGCTGAATGAAAGTTCTACAGCTAGGGAATTAAAGAAGCTACATTGAAACTGGCAGGAGGGGTGGAGATGTTGAACAGGCTGGTCTCACACCCAGATATTGTAGATAAAAATTGGGAGGAATATCTTGGCTTCAAAGGTTCCACCTAAGGAACAAGGTTCCAGTACCACAAAGACAAGTTCCCATAACTTCTGGCTGTAAAAACCAGTGGAGAATGAGGCTGAAGGAGATAGAGGCTTCTGGAGTTCCAGGTGTTCCTCTTAAAGGACCCATGCACAGACTTACTGGGACTCACCCTCTCTGAGCTCCAACACTGGAGCAGTAGCTTGACAGACAGTGGAGGCACTAGGGAGGGAATGAATTGTCTGGTATCAGGGTGAGAACTGGGGACAGTTTTCCCTGACAGAAGTACTGGCAGAGGCCATCAAAGAGGCCACTCTTTGATGAGTCCTCCAACTACAGAGCTGAGCAGTCGGCACAACATCACAGTCTCCATCAACCTGAGTCACACTGTTTAGCCTGTTCTGATGACTTACTGAGGCCTGACCCAACTTTCAGGCCTACCCAAGCTGTTTCCATGGCTTTTCCATACCAAAGAATGTCTTGGTTCATGCTTCACACTTCCCTAAAATCTGTGAAACAAGGATCATCTGGCCTCAGCAAGCCTTGTACATCTCCTCAAGTGGCCCAAGGTCTGGCACCAATAGCAGCCAGTCTTAGCCTCATCTGGGCACCTCCAAGCCTAGCACAAGAAGCCATCTGCAAATTGCTTTGTAGCTTATGCTAGGTGGCCCTGGACACAGGCGGTGGCTGACCCTGGATGTGCCAACAGTAGTCAAGGCTCAACTACAAGAGGAGACTGTACTCAGCCCACATGCAGTACACATCTTGAGTACCCAGCTTGGGCAATAGGGGAGGCTGTGCCACTGGAGCTCACAGGACACCTACTACATTAGGCCATGCTACCACACCAGAGAGACGTAGCAGCTCTACCTAATACATAGAAACAAACACAGAAAGGCTGTCATAATGAGGTGACAAAGAAGTATGGCCCAAATGAAAGAGCAGAACTTCAGGAAAATAACTAAACAAAATGGAGACAAGCAATCTACTAGATGCAGAGTTCAAAACACTGATTATAAGGATGCTCAAGGAAATGAGGACCTCAACAATATAAAAAAGACCCAGTCAAGCCCTGGCTGGTGTAGCTCAGTGGATTGAGCGCGGGCCTGCGAACCACACAATCGCAGTTCTATTCCCAGTCAGGGCACATGCCTGTGTTGCAGGCCAGTTCCCGGCAGGGGACACACCAGAGGCAACCATACATTGATATTTCCCTCTCTCCTTCCCTTCCCCTCTAAAGATAAATAAATAAATTTTTTTAAAAAAGACCCAGTCAAAAATAAATTATAAACTAATTGGAATAAAGAACAACGTACAGAGAATCAATAGTAGAGTGGATGAAGCCGAGAATCAGTGATTTGGAATATAAGGAAGCAAAAACACACTCGGAACAGCTAGAAGAAAAAAAGAATTAAAAAAAAATGAGGATGGTAAGGAGCCTTTGGGACAACTTCATGTATACCAACTTTTGCCTCATGGAGGAGCCAGAAGGAGAAGAAAGAAATTGACAACCTATTTGAAAGAATAATGACAGAGAGCTTCCCTACCTTGGTGAAAGAAATAGACATACAAGTCCAAGAAGGGCAGAGAGTCTTAAACGAGATGAACACAAAGAAGCCAACCAAGACACCTCATAAACAAATGCCAAAGGTTAAAGACAAAGAATGAATCTTAAAGGCAAGGCGGCAAGAGAAAAAGCAGTTAATTATCTACAAGGGAGCTCCCAGAAGACTATCAGCTGATTTCTCCAAACAAACTTTGCAAGCTAGAAGGGACTGACAAGAAATATTCAAAATGATGAAAAGCAAGGATCTGCCTAACCCAAGATTACCCAACAAAGCTTTCATTTAGAATTGAAGGGCATATAAAGAACTATCCACAGAAGAAAAAGCTAAAGGAGTTCATCACCACCAAACCAGTATATGAAATGTTAAAGGGTTTTCTTTAAGAAGCTAAAAAATATGAACCATAAAATGGCAATAAATACATATCAACAATTGAATCTGAAAAACAAAACAAGCAGAGCAGAACAGAAACAGTCTCATAGATACAGAAAATATTTTGACAGTTGCCAAGTGGGAGGGGAATTGGGAGTGACAAAAAGTGAAGGTATTAAGAATTACAAACTGGCTATCACAGAATAGTCATGGGGATATAAAGTACAGCATAGGGAATACAGTCAATAATATTCTTTTTTTTTCAAGATTTTATTTATTTATCTTTAGAGGGGAAGGGAAAGAGAGAGGGAGAGAAATATCAGTGTATGGTTGCCTCTTGTGTGTCCCCTTCCGGGAACTGGCCTACAACCCAAGCATGTGCCCTGACTGGGAATCGAACCATGATCCTTTGGTTCACAGGCCCGCACTCAAACCACTGAACTATGCCAGCCAGGGCAACAATAATATTCTAATAACTATATATGGTGTTAAATGGGTATGAGATTTTTCTGTTGATCACTTAGTAAGTTATATAATGTCTAATCACTGGAGTGTACACCTGAAACTAATATGATATTGTTATCAACCTTAGTTGAAAAACAAAGGATGATTTAAAAAATAGTAAGTTTTCTTCTCTCCACAGGAAAAGTACCCAGAGGCTGTGCACCTCTTGGAGGGGGCCTCCTCCAGCTACATGGGGATCCGGAGCACCAGCCACCCAGGGTGAGTGCAAGTGCCCCATGGCATCCTGGACCTTCCTTGCTGGCCAAGTCCCTTCTCAGCAATCAGATGGTGATTTTCTGTTAAAACAAGGATTATAATTAGTAAAGGACAAATACAAACTACCTGGCATATTGAGAAATGTCTGTGGAACCATAACAGATATGCAACTGAAAGTGAGATAATAGGAAGGGGACTTTGCTGGGTGAGGGAGGAGTGGAATGTAGGGACAGTAAATGTCTGCACAGCTGTGGGTGAGCAAAAGTCCAGAAGGTGCTGATCTCACTTCAGGGGCCCACAGGGGACCAAAGAGGGGAGGCGTGGAAGTGGTGGAGCTGTTTTCAGCTTATTTCAGAAAAGTTCAGGAAGCAGCAAGTGTTGAGGGAGGGATGGAGGGATGGGTCTATTCTCTGGTGTCATGGACACCCATGAATGTGTATGTAAATGTACTTTGATAACTTGCACAGGAGTGCCTATATGTTTTGTTTGTTTTCAAGCCTTAAACTAGTGTCATAATTATGTAGTCTTCTGGGACTTGCCTTTTAGTAATAAAACATTTCCAAAATTCAGCTCTGGTGGCACCAGTAGCTGTAGACCATTCATTTTCCATGCTAATCCTCTACTAGGAGTGTGTGTGTGTGTGGTATATACTTATTTCTGTATTCTTAAGGTGTTGAGCATTTGGGTTATTCATCAACAAGCTTCTCTTGGGCATATACCTAAAAAGGTAATTCCTGAGTCATAGGGTAGATTCAGCTGTTACTGCCCAATTCTATGCAAAGTACTTTATCAATTAATATTTCCCATAGGAAATTTTAAGTTCCTGTTACTCTACATCATTTACTTCACTTGTACTGTCACACTAAAAATTAGTAGGTCTTTGTTTCCATTTTCCTGTTTGTTCATGATGATGAGCATGTGTTCATGACTAACCAACCATACATACTCTTCATCTGTGGGTGGATCTCTTTAGGAACAGGGTCAGCTGAGCACAGGCCCAGGGTGGTTGGAGAACAGAGCTCTTGCCTGGATGGGTGTCCTCTTTCCACTGCAGAGAGTTCACTTTTTTTTTTTTTGAGAGACATTTGTTGTTCCACATATTTACATATCCATTGGTTGATTCTTTTTAAAAATTTTATTTTATTGCTTTTGCTATTACAGTTGTCCCAATTTTCCCCCATTGCTCCCCTCTACCCAGCGCCCCCCCAGGCAATCCCTGGGGGTATATATATATATATATATATATATATACACACACACACACACACATACATATATATATATATATATATATATATATCTTTCCCCTACCTAGAACAGTTGTATTTAAACAAATATATATACATATGCATATATATATTGTATATATATGTATGTGTGTGTATATATGTATGTATGTGTGTGTGTATATATATATATATAGTTCAAGTATAATTGTCTTCATTTTCCCCCAACTCCCACTCCACCCATCCCCACATCCCACCCTCAATCCTACCTGCCTTTGGCTTTGTCCATGTGTCCTTTACACGTTTCTTGACAACTCTTCCCCCTTACCCTCCTCCCTCCTCCCTCCTCCCCTCTGGTTACTGTCAGTTTGTTCATTTCCTTGTCTCTGGTTCTATTTCATGCTTTACATGATCATGACTATTCTGTAACTATCAATTTGTGCTTTTTAATCCTTTCACCTTTTCACCTATTCCCTCACTCACTCAACCCATCTGGCTGCCATCAACCCATTCTCTGTATCTAGGATTCTGTTCTGTTTTGCTTGTTTGGTTTTTAGATTCAACTTTGACAGATATGAATTTATTGCTATTATATTGTTCATAGTTTTGATCTTCTTCTTCAAGATTGTTTAACGTTTCATATATTACTGCTTTGGTGATGATGAACTCCTTTAGCCTTTTCTTGTCTGGGAAGCTCTCTATCTACCCTTGGATTCTAAATGATAGCTTTGCTGGAGAGAGTAATCTTGGGTGTGGGTCCTTGCTTTCCATCACTTTGACTATTCCTTGCCAATCCCTTCTAGCCTGATAGTTTCTTTTGAGAAATCAGCTGACAGTCTTATGGGAACTCCCTCGTAGAGTACTACCTGCTTTTCTATTGCTGCTTTTGAGATTCTGTCTTTAACCTTTGGCGTTTTGATTATGATATGATTTTGGTGTGGGCCTATTTGTGTCATCTTGATTGGGACCCTCTGTACTTCCTAGACTTTCATGTCTGTTTCCTTGACCAAGGTAGGGAAGTTTTCTGTCATTATTTTTTCAAATAGATTTCTAATTTTTAACTCTTTGTCTTCTCCAGGCATCTCCAGATGCAAATATTGGTACACTTGTTCTTGTCCCACAGATTCCTTATATCATTGATTTTTTTCTCCCATTCTTTTCCTTCTTGCTGTTCTGGTTAGTTGGTTTTTACATCAACCCTACTGCTGATTCCCTGTAAATTGTTCTTTATTTCAATTAGTGTACCCTTCATTTCCGACTAGACCTTTTTTTTTTTTTTGCTGTGGAGGTACTTACTAAATTCCTTGAGCATCCTTATAACCAGTGTTTTGAACTCTGCATTTAATAGATTGCTTGTCTCCATTTTGTTTATTTTTCTGGAGTTTTGTTGTTCATTTGGGCCATGTTTCTTCGTCTCCTCATTTTCACAGCCTCTGTGTTTGTTTCTATGTATTAGGTAGAGCTGCTACGTCTCTCTGGTGTGGCAGCATGGCCTAATGTAGTAGGTGTCCTGTGGGCTCCAGTGGCACAGCCTCCCCTATTGCCCAACCTGGGTACTTGAGGTGTGTACTGCATGTGGGCTGAGTACAGTCTCCTCTTGTAGTTGAGCCTTGGTTGCTGTTGGCAGGTCAATGGAAGGGACTTACCCAGGCCAGTCAGCTGCAAGGGCTGCCCGTGACCAGTGACCACCAACCTCTGCCCTCCACGGAGGATCACCTCTGCAGCAGCCCAGTCCACAGAGCAGGGCTTACTTCAGCAGGGCCCTGGTGCACACTTGTGTTTTGTGTGGGGCCACTTGGCATAAGCTATAAAGCACTCCACAGCTGGATGCTTCTTGTGCCCTAGTGAGGGCTGCCTATGAACCAAGGTCAGCTGCTGCTGTGCCAGGCCTGAGGCCACTTAGGAAGGTACAGGGTCTCTCCAAGGCCAGCTGTTGCTTACTTGAGGATTCATGAAGATCAGAAGCATGTGCAAGACATTTTTATGGAAAAGGTATCGTTAACCATTTTGAGTTTGGAGGGACAGAGTATCAGAGCATCACCAGGGTGGGACAAACAGTGTTAGCCAAGTTGATGGAGTCTCATATGTGGTGCCCACCACACTCCGTGGTTCTGTGAGAGAAAGACTCAGAAGAGGAGCCATGGCCTCTGACAGCAGTTTTTTCTTGGAGAAAGCTGTCCCCCAGCTCTCGCCGATTCCAGATACTTCAGTTTCTCCCCATATGCCCCTGGTACCTTTCAAGCTGCTTCTCCAGTGCTCAGTTTAGTGGGAGTGAGTCTCAGTAAGTCCATGTGCAGGCCCTTTAGGAAGAACTGGCTGAGAACCAGCAGTTCCTTACCCCGACTCAATCTCTACTGGTTTTTACAGCCAGAAGCCATAGGGACCTAGTGTGGGCGTAGGACCCATAGCTCCCGAGATATCCCTCCCGCTTTTTATCTGCCACAAGTGGGTGTGGGAGCAGCCTGTTCCATGTCTCTGTATCTTTAGTCCTCCTATCAGACTGGATGGATGGATGTGGTTTCTTGAATTCCATGGTTGCAGGACCTCCATTTACTCAATTTCTGCTGGTTCTGAGTGATGGTTGTTCTATAGTTTAATTGTAATTTTGATGTAGTTGTGCAGGAGGTGAGCTGTGTTTACCTAGGCCACCTTCTTGGAGGTACCTGAATGGGGCCAGAACACAGAAAGGTGTCTGTTACACTGAACTCAAAGATGTGGGCTTAAAGTCAGGAAGGGGAAGGGGAAAAAAGGATGTCAGTCAACTTCTGTTGATCCACATGGCTTTAAGAACTCTTGTCCTCACACATGGACCACCTATTGGAAACTTCTTGGGTGAAATCACAGCCCCCAGTTCTGGGAAGACAGTGGCACCACCAGCTTCTACATCACTCATCAGCCCTGTAAGCACCCTACTCTCAGAGCCTCACAGTCCCCACCCCATCTTGCCAAGCTGGTCTTCAGGGTCTGCTCCAACTAGACAGGCCTAAACAGGAGGGGCCAGCCACAAGCCCTATGCCAGAGCAGCCACAGTGACTGTCTCACCCATATAGCCCTCAGCCCCAACCAGTATCCCATTGGTTGCTTCTTATATGTGCTCTGACCAGGGATTCAACCCACAACCTTGGTGCATTGGGACTATGCTCCAACCAACTGAGCCACCAGGCAAGGGGTAGAGTTCACTGTTTTAATTAGATTTTACAGGCACCTAGTGATGGGTTTTACCACTTTCAGGTTTGAATTAGTCATCGTTTGGAGGATACAAATAGATGAAGAAGGGAAGGTTTTGCCGAAGCTGGATCTTCTCACTGAAGTGCCGCAGCAAGGTATGGAAGGGTCCCGTGAGAGTGTTCTGGTGACTTCTTCATGTGCTCAGCATAGACATCTGCTTATTTCATCTGGTTTTACACGGCAACCAGAAACTGAAAATCTCATTATTGTGTTTTTACATCAGTTTTTAAAATGCTTTTATCAGTAATCAAAAAGTACATGCAGGGTGGTTGCTCCCCGAAGGCTCTCCTGGGCTGAGTACCCAAGGGGTAGGGCTTCTGTCTCTGCTTCTAGCACGCAGTGAGTGCTGCATTCACAGCCATGACATGGGTTGGCCAACTGGGGAGGAGGGAAGGGTCTAGATGAAGTTTCTTACCCAGTTTTTTTCTTTACAGCCCTGGAGTTGGACAAGAAGGGAGTAATAGAAACTGCTCCTCTCAGCTTCCGAACCTTGCTGGGCATGCTAGGTATTGAAGTGGCTGTAGAAAGCCTAATAAGATCGCTTTGCACAGAGGAAAACCACTAGTTCCCAAATAGTAACACCTAGGAGTCAGATGCTATACCAGGAAGCATGTGTTTTTATTGAATATAAACATTTGCTCTTTTCCACTTAGAAACCATACCCTTAGAACGTGTCTGTGCAGTTATGACACATTATATATAAATTGTCAGGACATGAAAAAATAAATATAGCTACTTAAATAAAAACTGCTAAACACTGATCTGTGGGGAGTGGCTGTGCACCCTTCCAACACCCAGTCTGAGGGCAGAGGCAGGCACCCACCACCTGGGGCTCTTGAAGCGTCATTGCTTAGACATTCCCAAGATACCCTAGGGGAGGTACACCACCCTTCTCACCTCCCTGCTGTGGAAAGCAGCACTTGGAGGCATTTACAGTGCCTCTTAGCAAGTCCTCTCACATTCTCTCTTCTTGATTATCCACAAAAAAGTGGAGCATGAGCTTAAAAAATACAGTAAGATAGCAAAGACTGCATTGTCCCTTCACACAAGATCGCAGTACCCATTCCTCCACACAGAAGAAACCAGGTTTTCATTTAAGTCCCCAAGAGTCTAAGTGCTGCACTGACCCCAGTCACCCATTTAAAATGTTAGAACTATTGAAAACATCCCAATCAAATGAACACCACAGGTAAGAAGAGGCTATGGTGGAGTGAATAGAGCAAAGCATTGCACCAAGACCTCCTAGCAGGGGCTGTCCATCTGTATCCTCTTCCCCCGAGTTTCAGACTGCCCAGTGCAACCAGGACAGGCAACCAGGAGGCTGCCCAGTTCACCTCCTCAAGGGGCTGGGGTTCCTGAGCTCCATGCACAGGGACCCAGGGTTCTATGCACATGGTGATGCCGGGCAAGACTGTGTGTCATGATCATGCCCCACCCCCTTGTCCCATGCCAGCAACAAGGAAGAACCTCCAGCCAAAACCACACAACCACTGCTTCCCTCCCCATACTCTGTGACTTGCATGAGAACACAGCTCCACTCATGTTCCCATAGGTGGAGTTTCCAAAGCCTCTGGACCCCAACACACTGACATAGATGAGAGACATATGTCATTTGAGTATCTTTTTAACCCTCTGAGTATAGAAGTAAAAAGTAAATGTTAGGAAAGAATCAAAGAATAAATTCTAGAAAAGCAGGCTTAATTCAAACAAGTGTAATTCTCAAGTGATCAGAAAATGTCCCCCACAAAAATTTACAATCAGCAAAATATTCTTATTTTCATATAATTCCATGGTTTCACTAATATTATTATTATATTACAATAAGCCTTCATTAATCCCTCAAAATGATGATATAAATAATAAATCTGTACAACCTACCATCGAATAAAAAACCAAAGCCCAAGATTCCCAACATCTTTCATAGCAGCGAGGCACACTTTTGGTGACCCTATCACAAACCCACTTGGTGCCAGCCAGGAGTCACTTATCTTGCATAAGCAGGGCCTTGGGTAGCCCTGACCGGGAAGTGGTCCAGCACATCACTCGAGGCTGCAAACAGTACATGTCTCTGTGAATCCCAAGGAAAACCCAAGGAAACCCAAGGAAAGAACAGGTACAGGGAGGAGGAGAACTCAAGACTGGCTCTGGCAGAACTGGCTGAGGTTCCCCAAACCCCGCAAAATGCCATGAACACAGAGCTGGGAGGAACAGAGCTGCTCCAGGTTTAGCAGCTCAGTGATGCAGCTCTGCTTCCAGCTTCCACAGCAGCAACTTCCGGTGAGAAAGAATGCCTTGTCTCCCCTAAAGTTAAAGACAAAGCCATTCAAGAAAGAACAGCATGACAGTCAGTACTTGCATGAGTGGTGTTTGCCTCTGACCTGAGTCCCATGGTCCTTGCTGATCCTGAACAGAACAGTGGAGGTGGCCCCTCCACAGGAACCCTGAGTCCACACTGCTTAGAACTGACATCTGCACCAAGAACACACTGCTCTGCAGCAGGGAACCACTAAACCTGTGGTGATGTGTGGCTTGCATGAAGAAGTAACCGAGAAACTCAGCTGGGAAAGTTCCAGTAGTATCCCTGTTTTCTTAAGTTTCTTAAAAGTCCAAATTATAAGATATATATCACAATTCAAGTTTTCTACATTAGAAGTCTTGTAGAAGATCTAAACCTCGGGTCTTAAAATAAGGCTTTTTTCATTAGAGATTAGACATGACCCTTTGGTGGAAAAGAAAAACTGTCCAGAGGGGTCTCTGGGACAGAGAATGCCACGGGTCTCACATTTGACATTCCTTGTCCAGGAAGATGTTTCTTCCATGCTGTGTCTCACAGAAGCAGTCCCACCTGAACAACAGTTAGAAAACAAAACCATTTACAGCCAAAGTCACCCAACATAAGAGAAAAGAGCTCTATTGTTCAACCTTCACATTTTATGTTCAAGTTTCAATGACCACAGGAAAAAAGTTAGACTTTATGGAGAACTAATGTACAATCTTCACTTTCCTTAAACCTAGGCGACATCATGGTGGTGTCTTTGGCATGTACAGTCTTGGAGTAGTAGTTGACTATCTTGCCATCCAGTATGTGCTGATGAGGGATGCTCTCGTAGGGTTTAAGGTCGAGGTCCAGTACAGACACGGAGAAGGCAAACCTGGATCTTGATGAAGGGACGATGGGCCTTTGATCAGACCTGAAAGTAAAATAAAAAGATTCAGCCTTCCCAGATCCTCTCATCCTGGCTCACAAGTAGCGCCCACTCTGTACATCTGTGTAATCTAATCTCCATCTCTCTCCCTTGTGCTCCTTTGTTTTAAGCTTCTGCCAAATAGGCACTTGCTCTAAAACCTGCCAACACACCAGGCGAGAGAGGGTTAAAGTGCAGAAAGATGACAAACCAATTACTTCAGATACTTACGATATTTCTCATATCCCAGTGGTAAAAGTGAATACTGAAAAAGATACTGCATTATAGGTCAAGTATTACAAAAGCTAAGGAAAAGGAGAAAGTTGATCTGGCCATTTAACAGCCAAATGGATAAAATGTCGAGAACAGACTTCATACACACCTCCCACATGTCTGGTTTCATGTTTTATTCTCAAATTGCATCTGCAGTGTTTTGTATTTTGTTTCTTGGGGCTTGCTTGTGTGGTTTTTCTAAATATCAGAAGAATCATATGCTTATAACAATATATAAACAATTACTTTTACTTAAAAACACTGAAACTAATTCTGAATTTTGTGGTAATACTATCAGTATTCTCAGTGCACAGTCTGGGTCCAGGTGACCGGTCACATGCACTGTATGAGCTCAGTGTGGCTGAAGGGAAGAAGTCAGGAGTCCTTGTTTCCCCATGCTTAACTACTTTTCAGAAATCACCAATAAAAAAAAAGTCAAACAAAACACCAATTTCAAAAGCTTCTGCCTGGGAGAAGGAAGGCTAAAAGACATGTTGATTCTAATCAAGGCCGAGATTCTAACTTGATTCCTGCTCTGAAATACAGCCAACAAGAAAAACAAACCAGGGCCCAGCAGCTGGGTTTCTAGCCAGTTCCTTCTGAACAGCAGAGAACACATTTGCATATTAAGGTCTTGCTTCAAAGTCTCCTTTCAGGGCCTAACACCCAAGCTCAGCTCAGCTGGGCTTCAGAGAGTCCATGTCTCCAGCCCTCACAGGGCTACACATCTTAAAGGAAACCTCAATTTCTCACTTTAGAACCAGCCAGCACCCAACCAGATGATGTGAATCCATCACACAACAGCTGGTGGGGGCATGGCCAGAGGGCCACCTCTACAAAAAGTCTGTCAACCAGAAGCTCCCCATGAGCCCAGTGTGTGACCCCTGACACCTAAATTCTGTGCCACCCTGGGGCTAAGACTGGTGCCCATGTGTTTCAGAACTTCCTGGGCTCGTTTCCTGGCTCCTATCCCTATGTGTCAGTTTTTGGAGGTTTTTTTAGGGTATTGGGTCCTGGGCCCTCAGCCCCTCACATTTCTGTACAGTGTTTGCATCCCAGCTGCATCCTTGCTTCAGGTAGGGTGGTAGATTGTAACATCTGTGTGATTTTCTCTCATCTAACATCACTAGCTTAATGCAGCAAATGGATTCATCATAACTAAGCACTGGGGGCATTTCAGGGAGGTGAATAACAGGAGTTTTCAACAAAGTAGAACATTTTTTTCTTTATTTCATTTGTACTCTATAAATGTCCTTCCATGTTTCCTATCAGAAAATGGACAATTCTATGCCTTCCAGGCAGCAGGATTCCTGGAAATGCTTAGTTCAAAAGCAAAAAAATGAGTGGTTAGACGCCAGTAACAAGTTTACCCTGACCCAAGAACATTTGTCAGAAGAATGCAGAACATTCCATAAATACTGTGTGTGGGGTTTTGCACCTTGAAGATAAATGCTAAAGATGCCATCTGTTTATAAAGAGAATGTTATTGGGTTCATCCGGAATTCCTAAAAAAAGATGGTTGACAATATGGTGTCTCTAGGGAGAGATGCTGCAAACAGGCAGCAGAAGAATGCACATGTTGTTTTAAAGGCTTCAAAATGACTCTGAAGGTGGACATTTCAGGGCCTGGTAGAGGCAGAGGAACAGGTCTATGGGAACCTACAGCTTCTCAGGACTCAGAGCCTTGACAAAAGCTTGGGGCTTTCTTTGAAAAAAAAGGAGTTTGCACCACACTATCCAAACTGCTTCTAAGTCCTTAGGGCATTTTCTTAGAAAATAATGGTAATCTTCAATTTAATAGAACCATCTTTTAAAATTATTTTCCATAAATGTCTTTTTGACTGAATTACAACTTTCTAGACAACAAGAATTAGTATATGGCATGATACCAAGCAGGCCTTATAGATCAGCTTCTGAACAAATGTGATCCCACCTGAGGATCTGTAAATATGGGGAAACCTACTGTTGTCAATGACGAAAGATTTTATCTAAAATCCTGTTAGACCAAAGACTTGTGATGCAGGCCATGGACACCTCACCTTTCATCCTGAAGACAAGGGGAGAGTGAGATCATGATGGAGCAATCCTTTGCAGTCATGGCAACCCGGTACTGCTGAACCTGTAGGGGAAGGAGAGGTCAGCCCTAGGCACCATGCCACCACATGTATGTACACTTCCTCCCAGTGAAGCCTGGGGACCAGTCACAGAACCTGGGGGTTGGGTAGGAAGCTCTAAGTTCAAAAGGTTCCTACGAGGCCAGCCCGCCCTCTGGCTTAACACTGCTAGCAATGTGTGGACCCTGATTCCAAACCCTGGGATTTGTCTTCAGTAAGGCAACTGCAGTCTGCCTCTGCATGAAAAGTAGAAGGTTGCCTCATAAACCACTAGGCTGGCCATACTGAAAGGGTTGAGCAAACATCACTTCAAACCTCAAGATGGTAGCACCAAGGTCTGTTTAGAATAGCAGTCCCCAAATTTTTTGGCACCAGGGATCAGTTTTGTGGAAGCCAATTTTCCCATGGACGCCCCAGGGGATGGGGATGGGGAAGGAGACAGAAGGCAGAGCTCAGGTGGTAAGGTGAGCGCTGCTTTGAGACACTTGCTGCTCTCCACCTGCTGTGCGCCCCAGTTTCTAACAGACAGCTCGGCGTGTTGGGGATTCCTGGTTTACAGCAACAGGATGTACCTCAGGTTGTATCAGACCCCAGAATGTCATGCAGCCACCTAGAATGATGCCACAGGCCGTGGAGTCACCAAACTGTGTATTCAGTCAGTTTGTCCCCACAAGACCTCACAGGCTGGCACTGATAGTATCGTAGCTTATGGATGAGGAAACTGAGACACAGAACCACCTATCCTGTCTACACTTCTGGGTGGTGACAAGGCTGGACTCAAATACCAGGGTCTTGGCTCTGAAGTTCTTGCTCTTACCCTGGGACTACAAGCATGTGTAGATCTGCACCTGATGGCCTGGAATGGCTTCCACCAGGGCTGCCAACTCAACCGACATACAGCAGGGATCGTAGGATCTTACTCGTAAAGCTGTATGCATGCTCCCATATGTGTTACACAGAAAAATCTTAAAAGATGGTCACCTCTGCATGGAATCTGGGGCATTCTTTCCCCTTTCTTCTTTGAGTTTTCCTATATCATTTAAATTTTTTTTAGATTGAATAGCTCTCTTTTATAAAAATAAACTGGTTACAAGAAAGAAAGTGGGCCTTATACTTTATCACTGGTCTCAACATTTGTGTGATGACAGATCATAACCTGTTTCCCCTTTAATCATTCCCATCTATGTCACTCAGCCAGGAGGACCTACCCCAAGAAAACACCCAAGCTTTACTTTCCCCAAGACATGACTGTACAGGAAGGAACAGGGAGAACCCCAAACACAAGTTATCTCAGACCTACGGATTGCTCTTTTTTATTTTTTATTTTAGAGACAGAGAATGGGAAACATTGATCTCCTGTTCTGTTCTACCTATGTACACATTCGTTGGCTGGTTCTTTTTTAAAAATATTTTTTATTTATTTTTAGACAGAGGGGAAGGGTGGGAACAAGAAGAGGAGAGAAACATCAATCTGTGGTTGCCTGTCACACACCCCCTATCCTAGCCCACAACCCAAGCATGTGCCTGACTGGGAATCAAACCAGAAACCCTTTGGTTCGCAGGCCAGCACTCAATCTACTCAATCACACCAGTAAGGGCCATTAGTTGGTTCTTAATATGTGCCCTAACTGGGGATCAAACCCACAAACTTCGCATTTCAGGATGACACTCTAACGAACTGAGATACCTGGCCAAAAACCTTTACAAATACAGGGAAAGAGGAGATCCCTTCCTTATACTGTTTTTTAACTAAGAAATCAGTTATTTCACAAAATACATAAAAAATAGTCCAAGGAATTACAAAGAGATAATATAAAAAACAAGATATAAAATAGTTATTATGTCTTAATCTGCAAGACAAAACCCAGAAGCCATAAAAACTAAAAGATTTGAATACCTAAAAATTAAAATATTTCATATGACATAGTCATAATTGAAATGCAAAAGACCTGTGAAAGAATGAGAGCAAATTATTTGCAACATATAAGAGATGATCAACACCAAGAATAGTGTTAATATGGGAAAAGAAAAGTACTCCAGGAAGAGGAAACCCAACAACAAAGGAACCAACAACAGATAACAACAGAAGAAGGTGAAAACCACACAAACCTCAACCCAAGACCTATCTGAAAATACAACTAAACAGTGGATAAACTACCAAGGGCAAACAACTGAACAAGAGCAAAAGAGAATCCTCAAAACCCTGTTCATGCAGAAGAACTAGCTTCAATACAACCTGCCCTCACCAGTACAACAAATTAAAATGGACAGTGGACAGACCCACCATTCTTTTGTGGGTCCTTCCCACGGGTTCAGCAGGGGCTGGGAAGGACCCACAAAAGAAAGACCCCAAAACAACAGAAACCCAAAAACAAACTCAGACCCAACATAAAGGACAGCCCAAGTCCAGCGAGCTGGGTAGATCAAGGAGACTGCACCACTGAATCTCACAGGTATTATACCACAGAAGTTCATACCATAAATCCAAGGAGCCAGAAGAAATCAATTTAAGAAGCTGAGGCTAACAAGAAGAGTCTCACAAACAGTGGGAAGACAAAGAAACAATCCCCCAATAAAAGGAAAGGAGGAAGCCTCATAAAGACTGCTAGATGAAATAGAGGCAAGTCAGCATCAGATATTGAATTCAAAGTACTGGTTATCAGGAATTTAAAAGAGCTCACAATGACCTATCAGAAACTACAGGGGAATTAAATGAACTCACTACAAACTATCTCAACATGAAAAAGGAAACAGAAACTATAAGCAAGGACCAAGAGGGAATGAAGAATACAGTTTTGGAACTGAAGAACACAGTAGAAGGAATCAAAAACAGGATCGATGAAGCAGAAGACTGGATCAGCGAGTTGGAGGACAAAGTAGAAAAAAAACTCCCAGAAAGAGCAAGAAAAGGAAAAGAGACTCAGAAAGAATGAAGAGGGACTAAGAACGGCAACACAACATGAAACGTAATAATATCCGAATAACAGGGATACCAGAAGGAGAAGGAGAAGAGCAAGGGATAGAAAATCTATTTGAAAAAGTAGTGATGGAAAATTTTCCTAATTTGATGGGAGAAAAAGTAACACAAATCCAGGAAACACAGACAGTCCCAATTAAGAGGAAGCCACAGAGGCCCACTTCAAGACACATCATAATTAAAATGGCAAAATTCTAACACAAAGAGACAATCTTAAAGGCAGCAAGAGAGAAAAAGGAAGTAACATACAAGGGAGCCCCAATAAGGTTAGCTGCTGACTTCTCAATAGAAACACTCCAAGCAAGAAGAGAATGGCAAGAAATATTCCAAGTAATGAGAACCAGAGGCCTTCAACCAAGGTTACTTTATCCAACAGGCTCTCAATCAAGATAGAAGGCCAAATAAAGAGTTTCCAAGACAAAAGAAGTCTGAAAGAATACACCTCCACCAAACCAGCTCTGCAAGAAATACTAAAAGGACTCCTTTAAGGAAAGGAATGAAAAGAGAGAGACAATGAAAAACACAGGTATAAAAATGACAATGAGTAAGTACCTATCAATAATCACTTTAAATATAAATGGATTAAATGTTCCAATCAAAACACACAGAATAGCTGAATGGATAAGAAAGCATGACTCACACATATAAGACACCCACCTCAGGACAAAAGACATACCCAGACTACAAGTGAAGGGCTGGAAAGCAAACGACCAGGGGAAAAAAGCTGGATAGCAATACTCATATCAGACAAAATAGACTTCAAAAAAAAAAGGGCCATAAAAAGAAACCCAGAAGGTCACTTCATAATACTCAAGAGAAGAATCCACCAAGAAGACATGAACATTGTAAATATATATGCACCAACATAGGAGCACCCAAATATATAAAGAAAATCTTAGAGGACTTCAAGAAAGATTTTGACAGCAACACAATTATAGTAGGGGATTTTAACACTCCACTGTCAAAAATGGTAAGATCTTCCAAACAAAATATCAACAAACATATTGTGGCATTGAACAACATCCTAGATGAAATGGACTTAACTGATATATATAGGGCCCTTCATCCCAAAGAAGCTAAATACACATTCTTTTCAAATGTGCATGGAACATTTTTAAAGATAGACGACATGATAGGACACAAAACAAGCCTCAACAAATTTAAGAAAATTGAAATCATCCCAAGCATTTTCTTCGACCACAAGGAACTGAAACTGGAAATCAGCCCCTAGGGAAAAAAAATCTAAAACACTCAAAATCATGGAGAATGAATAGCATGCTATTAAACAATAAATAGGTCAAGAATTAAATTAGGGAAGAAATCAAAAAGTTTCTGGAAACAAATGAAAATGTACTCACGACAACCCAAAACTTAAGGGACACAGTGAAGGCAGTCCTGAGAGGGAAGTTCATAGCAATACAGGCCTACCTAAAAAAGATAAAAACATTTCAAACAAACAACCTAACCCTATGCCTACAAGAACTCAAGGAACAACAACAAAGACAGTCCAGAGCAAGTAGAAGTGAGGAAATAACCAAGATCAGAGCAGAATTAAATGACGTAGAGACTAAAGGCACAATTCTAAGAATCAATGAGTCCAGGAGATGGTTTTTTTAAAAGATAAATAAAATCAACAAGCCTTTAAGCAGGCTCATCAAGAAAAGGAGAGGACACAAATAAACACAATCAGAAATGAAAGAGGAGAGATTACAACTGACACCACAGAAATACAAAAGATTATAAGAAATTAGTATGAAGAACTGTATGCCAAGAAATTTGAAAACTTAGGTGAAATGAACAAATTTCTAGAAAAATATAATCTTCCAAACTCAATGAAGAAGAAGCAGAAAACCTGAATAGACCAATAACAGCAGATGAAATTGAAGCAGTAATCAAAGATCTCCCGAAGCACAAAAGCCCTGGACCAGATGGTTTCACAGCAGAATTTTACAAAGCATTTAAGGAAGAGCTAACCCCTGTTCTTCATAGGCTATTCCAAAAAACCCAAAATGATGGAAGACTCCCAAACTCTTTTTATGAAGCCATCCTAATCCCAAAACCAGATAAAGATACAAGAAAGAAAGAAAACTTCAGGACAATATCGCTAATGAACACAGGCGCTAAAATCCTCAACAAAATATTGGGAAACCGCATCCAACAATACATCAAAAAGATCATACACCATGACCAAGTGGGATCCATCCCAGGGATGCAAGGATGGTTCAATATTTGCAAATCAGTAAATGTAATACATCATGTAAACAAAAGCAAAGACGAAAATCACATGATCATATCAATAGATGTGAAAAAAGCTTTTGATAAGGTACAATACCCATTTATGATAAAAACACTCAGCAAAGTGGGAATATATTCTCAATATAATAAAGGCCGTAAATGAGAGACCTACAGCCAACATTCTCAATGGGGAAAAACTAAAATCTTTTCCACTAAGATCAGGAACAAGACAAGGTTGTCCACTTTCACCACTTCTATTCAATATAGTACTGGAAGTTTTAGCCACGGCGATCAGACAAGAAAGGGAAATAAAAGGCATCCAAATCGGAAAGGAGGAAACAAAACTGTCATTGTTTGCAGATGACATGATAGTGTACATGGAAAATCCTATAGACTCCACACAAAAAAATGCTCAACCTAATAAATGAATTTGGCAAAACAATGGGATACAATGTCAGTATCCAGAAATTAAAGACATGCTTGTATACCAACAATGAAACAGTAGAAGCAGAAATCATGAAAAAAATCCCATTTGATATAGCAAAAACAAAAATAAAATACCTAGAATGAACCTAATCAAGGAGGTAAAAGACCTGTGTGCAGAAAACTACACAACACTGAAGAAAGAAATCAAGAAAGGCACAAACAAATGGAAACATGTACCATGTTCATGGATCGGAAGAATTGACATCATCAAAATGTCCATACTACCCAAAGCAATTTACAGATTCAATGCAATACCTATTAAAGTACCAATGACATACTTCACAGACATAGAACAAACACTTGAAAAATTTATATGGAACCATAAACAGCCCCAAATAGCAGCTGCAATTTTAAGAAAGAAGAGCAAAGTAGGAGGGATCAGAATACCTTATACCAAACTGTATTACAAGGCGACTGTAATCAAAACAGCCTGGTACTGGCATAAAAACAGGCACACAGACCAATGGAGCAGAACAGAGAGCCCAGAATTAAACCCAAGTCTCTACAGTCAATTAATATTCAACAAAGGGGGCAGCAACATAAAATGGAGTAAAGATAGCCTCTTCAACAAATGGTGTTAGGACAACTGGACAGCTACGTCCTAAAAAAATGAAACTCGAGCACCAACTTACACCTTACACCATACACCAAAAGAAATTCAAGGTGGATAAAAGATTTAAATACAAGCCGTGACACCATTAAAGTCCTAATGGAGAACACTGGCAAAAAAAAATCTCAGATATTTCACACAGCAACATTTTTACTGAAATATCCCCTAAAGCAAGGGACATAAAGGAAAGAATAAACAAATGGGATCTTATCAAAATTAAAAGTTTTTCCATGGCTAAACCAAACAGTATTAAAATAAAAATACAACCACCTGTATGGGAAAATATATTTGCCAATGATACCTCAGAAAAGGGTTTAATCTCCAAAATATACAAAAAATTTACATAACTCCACTCTAAGAAGACAAACAACCCAATTAAAAAGTGGCTTGAACAGACACTTCTCCAAGGAGGACATACAGAGGATCCAGAGTCACATGAAAAGATGCTCAATATCACTAGCTACCAGAGAGATGCAAATTAAAACCACCATGAGATACCACTTTACACCATTCAGAATGGCCATCATAAACAAAGCAACAAAGAAGTGTTGGAGAGGTTGTGGGGAAAAGGGGACCCTAATCCATTGTTGGTGAGATTGCAGACTGGTACAAACACTATGGAAAACAGTATGGAATTTTCTAAGAAAACTAAAAATGTATCTGCCTTTGACCCAGCAATTCCACTGCTAGGATTATAACCCAAGAACCCTGAAACACCAATCCAAAAGAACCTATGCACCCCGATGTTCATAGCAGCACAATTTACAATAGCCAAGAGTTGGAAGCAACCTAGGAGCCTATCAGTAAATGAATGGATCCAGATACTATGGTACATTTACACAATGGAATTATATGCAGCAGAAAGAAAGAAGGAGCTTCTACCCTTCATAACAGCATGGATGGAACTGGAAAGCATTATGCTGAGTGAAATAAGCCAGGAAGTGAAAGATAAATACCATATGATCTCACCTTTAATGGGAACCTAAACAACAAAACAAACAAGCAAGTCAAATATAACCAAAGACACTGAAATAGAGAACAGGTAGACAGTGAACAGAGGGAATAGGGGAGGGAATTTCAGGGGAAAAAGGGGAAGGATTTACAGGAACTAGTATAAAGGACACATGGACAACAACTAGGGGTGGGTGGAAATAGGAGGGGGGTGGGCTGGGCTGGCAGTAAAAGACAGAAAACTGTACTTGAACAACAATTAAATTTTTTTTAAAGTACTCCTAAAAGCTATGGACCAAATAAATTAAAATTGCCCATAAATATATGAAAACTTGCTCAATGTGATAGTAACCAAGGAAAGGCAAATTATAATAGTGAAATATTTCCACACATCAGATGGATGAAACAATAAATATATGTGCATATCAGTCAGAGAATGAAAGGGTGACACACTTCAAGTAATGCTGGACTATGTAAGAGTGGCCAACCCAAGACTGAGGTCAACTAGAAAAAGCTAGACAGAATATCATAAACATCTGCATGAAGACAGACTCAGGAGACCAAAGAGAATTTCTGGACCAGGGGCAAGACAAAGACATTAGAGTCTTTTTTTTTTTGCCTAGGCAAAGGGAAGGAGTGGGTATGCAACAGTTTTGTAAGGCTAGCCAAGAGGCACTTAAAACGTGCAACCTCCAGGGCTATGGAGACAGTAACCATGGTGAACTCTGGGTTAGTAACCAATATGCTGCATATCTTAAGAATGAGTGAGCCAGAAGTTGACAGGACTTACCAGTCACCAAAACTGGATTAATACAACCCTAGCTTGCCAAAGTATACTAGGCCTCTGGCCAAAGCAAACTTAAAATTCTCTCTGGAAGAAGATATCATCCTAGGGCTGAAATCATTTCTCAACTAATTGTACAGATAGAATTTCTGACATACAAGCAAAAAAATCCAAGTAGAAAACAAGATGACGTGAGTGAAGAAAAAACACGACAGAATGAGGACAAACGTGGACTCCAGCTATTGGAAGTACCAGACACATGTGCTGCTCTGCTCAAAGAATAAAAGACAACATAGAGAACTTCAAAGAACTGGAGACTATAAAAGTGTACCATTTGGAAATTCCAGAACTAAAAACTATAAAAATCAGTAATAAGAATTCAACAGGTAATTGGTTGTTATAGAATAGTTATGGGGATGTAAAGTAGAGCACAGGAAATACAAGGCACAGTCAATAATATTCTAATAACTGTATAGTGTCAGGTGGGTGCAAGAGTTATCAGGATGATCACTACTAAGTTATATAATGTCTAATCATTAGGTCATACACCTGAAACTAATGTAATGTATATCAACTGCAACTGCAAAAAAATTTAATGATTTGTTAAGAAGAATTCAACAGGTAATTTTAATGGTATATGAGAAGGAACTGAAGAGTCTCATATCATCAAACAGTAACAAAAGAATGAATCACCAGCAGACCTACACTAAGGGAATATGAAATGGAATTCTTCATTCATCTCAGAAACCAAAATGATTCCAGATATAAGCTCAGAAATGCAGGGCAGCATGAAAAGCAATGCAAGTGAAAATGTGGGTAAATGGACACTGATAGTATAAAACATACACAGCAACAACAGCAACATAAGTTAGGACTAATAGTAAAATGTGCTCTAAGAACTTTGCATTGTTCAAGAAGAGAATAAAGGAACTAAATATTAGACCTCAGTAAGTCAATATTGGTTGCTGCAATTGCTAGAATAAAACACTAAAACACAAGACTCGTTAACTTCCAAACAAAAAGTAGGGAAATGGCATGATTTAAAAAAAAAAATCTATCCAAAAGACAGTAAGAGAAGAGAAAAAGAAACCTAAAACAAGAGGGAAAAATTTAAAGATTTAAACCCAAGAATAACAGCCATTAATTGATAAAGACATAATGTTAGAATGCATAGGAAATCAAACCATATCATAAATACAAAGACAGAAAGATTGAAAATGAAAGAATAGAATAGAATAGAATATATAGGTGCAAGTTTTAACCAAAAGCATCTAGAGAAGTTACACAAATATAAGACAAAGTAAAGTTTAAGAAAGTATTACTAGAGATAACGATACTGAAAATGACAAATGACACTTGAAAATGAGAAATGCAATTTACCAGGAAGATGTAACAATTCAAAATGTAAAGCACCTAATAATAAAGCCTCAAAATAAATAAGAAACAAAAAAATCCATAATCATTATGTAAAGTTTCAAAACCTCTTCCTTAGGGAACTGGCAAAACAGTAAAATCAGTAAGGTTATACAAATTCTGAACAACACAAATGATTTGGCAAGTTATTTAATAGGCAAATACAAAACACTGTATCCAACAATTTAAGAAGACGCTTTCTTTTCAAATATACACAGAAGCATTTTTAAAAAAGAATAAGGCAAGTCGCAATAAATTTTGAAGTATAAAAAGCCAATTTCAACAAATTTCAAAGGACCATATAGAGTATATTCTCTAACTATAATGGAATTTTGCTCGTAATCAATATGAAAAAGATAATTAGAATCCCCATGTTTGGCACTAATTTTTCTTCTAAACTACTTCCAAGGGTCAAAGGAGAACCTTGATACCAATCAGAGTATGCTTTTAGTGAATGACACTGAAAATCCAGCTTGTGGAATGTAGCTAAAGTCATGTTTACAGAAAAATACAGGGGTGGGCAAAAGTAGATTTACAGTTGTGAATACACAAAACAGAGTTCATTCTTGTATTATTTAATTATAGCACTATTTTCCAATTGTAGACCTACTATTTTGTCTACCCCGTATATAGCTTTAACTATATTAGTTTAGAAAAATGGCAGCCAAAACTTAATTAGGTAAATATTTATCAGGAAGAAGTTATAGAAAAAACAAATCATCCAAAGAAACTTTTAAAAAGGAAATAAGACCAGAAACTAAAGAAATGGAAAATCATACAGTATGAAAGGAACAGAAATTAGTTTTTACAAAGTAAAACTGATAAACTCTTGGATGTATTTAGAAGACAAATACCATACATCAGGAATAAAAGTGCCTTTTCTTCAGATGTTATAAAATATTAAAAGATAAGAGAATATTACAAAAAATTATATGCCAAAATTTTGAAAATTTTAACTAAAACAAAGGTTTCTAGAAAATATAACTTACCAAAACTGACAAAAGAGAAAATCTGAAATTGAGATTAGAATTGAAAATTTCCCCAACAAAGACAACTATGGGCCCAGATGGTTTCACCTGTGTTTCGACAAAATAGTTAAGGAAAAAATAATGTAAGTTTTACCTCACCTCTTCTAGAAAAAAAGAATCAAACACTACTGAAATATTTTATGACAGGCATAACCCTTGATCTCAAGGCCTAACAAAACATTAAAGAAACTCATATCACTAACATATATGCAAGACTCCTAGCAAAATATTAGCAAAGCAAACATCATAATATAGAAAAAATACATCACTACAGATTGTATAATTACCCCATTAACAGAAAATAAGGGAAAAGTCATGTAATCATCTCAATAGAAAAACAAAAGGCATTGATAAAATTATATATTCACTTATGATTAAAAAAATTCTTAACAAATCAGGCACCGGCAGGTGTGGCTCAGTTGGTTGGAGCATCATCCCATAAACCGAAAGGTCGCAGTTTTGATTCCTGGTAAGGGCACATACCCAGGTTGCAGGATCAATTCCCAGTCAGGGCTAGTATAACAAGGAAAGTGATCGATGTTTCTCTCTCACATTGATGTCTCTGTATCTCTTTGTCTCTCTCTCTAAAAAGCAATGAGAAAATGTCCTCAGGTGAGGATAAAAAAATACTCGTAATAAAACAGGAATAGAAAAGAACTTCCTTAATCTGATAGTGGTTATTTATCTTTAAAAAATAAATGAAATGAAATCCCAAAATAATCTACAGCAAGCAATGCAGTTAAGCAAAAGAAAATAAGTAATGGTATGAGGGTTGGGTAGAAAAAAATCAAGATCAGATGCAATATGATTACATATGATGAAAATCCAAAAGAAGCTATAAATACATTGTTAGAATTACTGAGTTTAGCAAGGATGACAGATAAGAGGTCAAAACAGAAAAACCAATTGCAATCTACAACACTATAAAGATATTTTATGATACTATTTACACCTAAAACTATCAAATGTTGGAGAATAAATCCAATAAAACATAAGACCTCTCTAAAGACAGTCATAAAATGTTTTTTCAGATTTTAAATAACACCAAAAAAAGAAAAAAGAAAAGAAAATGCCTGTGGTGGAAGACTCAATATTGTATAGATGTCAACTCTCACACATTATTTTAATGTCAAACCAATATAAATCCCAAGATTTGTTATGCTTTTCCTTGTGGAACTGAACAAGTTGATTCTAACACTTACACAGACAAGCAGAATGTCAAGAAAGGTTAGGTATTTGTTAAAGAAGAGACATTCTTGAAGAAGGTAGAACTTCTTCTACTGGGTATCAAGACTTGTTATGATTCTACAGTGACCAAGACAACTCCATTTGAAAAGTAAAATCTTTCCTCATACTATACCAAAAATCAATTTCAAATGGACACCCACCAAACATGAGAGACAAAGCAATAAGGTTTATATAATACCTATAGATCTTTAAGGTAAATAAAAGGACAAGATAGACTAAAAAAGAAAAAAGATGTAAACTAAACTAAAGTTATGAACTTCCCTTCTTTTCTACAAGTTTTTTTTTTATTTTTCAATTACAGTTGACATACAAAATATTAGTTTTAAATGTACAGCACTGTGATATGACATTTATATAACTTACAAAGTAATCACCCCAATAAGCCTAGTACCGACCTAACACCATACATGTCAATATTATTGACTGTATTCCCTATGTTGTACTTTATATGCCCTTGACTATACTTAACTACCAATTTGTACTTCTTAATTCAATACTCTTTTTCATCCATTCCTCAACCACTCTCTCATTTGGCACTCATCAAAATGTTCTGCACTTGTGAGCTCAATTATGTTTTGTTGTTTATTTTGTTTTTTTAGATTCCTCATATAAGTGAAATAATATGGTATTTGTCTTTCTCTAACTTACTTCACTTGGTGTAATATTCCCTACAACTATCCACGTTGGTACAGATGGCAAGACTTCACACTTTTTAATGGCTGAATAATATTCCATTGTATAGACATACATCTTCTTTATCCATTCATCTGTTGGTTGTTTCCATATCTTGGCTACTGTAAATAATGCTGCAATGAACATAGGGATGCATGTCTTTTTCGATGAGTGTTTTGAGTTTCTTTGAATAAATACCCAGAAGTGGAATTGTTGGGTCCTTCTTTGTCCTATTTATAGCCTTTGGCTCTCTTCCCTTCTTAAAAGGATTCCATTAAGAGAGTAAAACAGCAAGCTACAGAATGAAAGAAGTCATCTATAGCACAATGAGCTTCTTTCCGGAATACATAAAGAACTCCTTCAAATCAATAAGAAAATGGCAAACAACCCTACAAGAAACTGGACAAGAGATACTTCACAAAAAAGAAAATACCTACAGCCATTAAATACTGAGAAGGTACTTACTCTCGTTACCACCACAAGCCACCACTACACACTCATGAGAATGGCTGAAGTTAAAAAGACCCACAACCAAGGGACATAGAGGGTATGGGACAACAAGAACTACCTCTGGCCTATTGTAGGGAATAGAAATAGTAAACCTGCTTTGCAATATCTGCTAAAGCTAAATATGCTCATTCCTCTGGCCTAGAAATCCCACTACTAGGAATATATCCAAAAGAGATGTGGGCACATGTACACCAAGAGAACTATATAAAAATGTTCACAGAAGTTTTATTCATAGCACCCCAAAATGAGGAACAACCCAAAAGTCCATCAACAGTAGAATGGGTCACTATAAAGTAATGCAAATACAGAAATATATAGAATAACATGGGTGATCTCATAGTGTTATACACAGCTAAAAATGACATGAGAGCTACATGCATGCTTCCATATATAAAGTTCAAAAACAGAACCTACTAAACTATTGGATACAAGTCAATACAAATAACTCTAGGGAAAAAAGAGAAGAGAATTAGCTGGACAGGAAACCAACAGGGATTCTGGCTGTATAATTACCCCATTAACCCCCAGTGTGTAATTACCCCCAGTGTTCTGTATTGGGCCTAACTGGCAGTTCCACAGGGATTACTTTGTGAGAAATCACTGGGCTGTACATTTTTTCTGTGCACTTTTCTGTCTATGCTGTATTTCATAATACAAATGGTTAATATAAATAAAAGCTAAGGAAATCAAAATGAAAATTTTAAATACTAGTAATACCTAGTGTTTTTGACAGCACAGGGGAAATGAGGGCTCTCAATTTTTGCAATAAGTATAAATTGGCAAACTGTTTTTGGGAGGACAATATGACAGAATCTATTAAAAATAAACCTAGAAATTTTATTTCTAAGAATCTATCTTATAGATATGCTTATATGCATAAAGGTAAAATTATAAAAATGTGAATATCACATTATTTTTAACTGTCACAAATTAAAACATCCAAATAAATGACATTAATATGACCATACTGAAGAGAAAAACATAAATCCACAAACTGGAAAAGCCCAACACACACTAAGCAAGGTAAATAGAAACAAACATACCACACCTTATCACACTGCACTAATATGTCAAATAACAAGAGAAAGAGAACTTAAAAGCACCCACATGGAAAATATTTACCTCCAAAGGAAGGACAAACTGATAGAAGATATCTCAGAAGCAACATACAGTCACATGATGTAGAATAAAATGGTGAAATGCTAAAAGAACAATAATCAACTCTTCTTTGGGTCCAGAAAAAAAACTACCTTTAAAGTCTGTGGACAAATTATAAACATATCCAGATAAACAGAGCATTTACCAATACAGTTTCACTGATGTAACTAAAGGATATATATATATGTATATCTCCTGTGTGTGTGTACACAAGTCACACATACAAGGTCTGTTTGGGAAAAGTCCAATCATTATTAATATAAGAACAGTTTGCACGACATCGATGTAACCTGGCAGCCAAGGACAGTAGACTAGAACACACATGGGTGTACAATAACAACTTCGCTGTACTAGTCAGTGGGGACAGTGGACACCATTGAGCGAGCATATGTACCATGTGGCCATCACATTCAAAATGAGCAAGAAGAGCAATGAATCTGCATCAAATTTTGCATTAAGCTTGAGCATTCCTCCTCAGAAACTATTTGGATGATTCAGAAGGCTGCAGTTATGAGCAACTGGTGATTGACAGCTTCATCACAACAACACGTCCACTCATGCATCAGGTCTCATGCAGAGCTTTTTGGTGAAACATCAAATCCCCCCTACAGTCCAGATTTGGCACACTGTAACTTCTGGCTTTTCCCAAAACTAACATCACCTTTTAAACGGAAGAGATTTTACACCATCAATGAGATTCAGGAAAATATGATGGGGCAGCTGATGGTGACTGGGAGAACTGTGTCAGGTTCCAGGGTGCCTACTTTGAAGGGAACTGAGGCATCCTTGTCCTATGCGCAATGTTTCTTATATCTTGCATCTTCTTCAATAAATGTCTTGATTTTTCATATTACTTGCACATGGGA
The DNA here is from genome assembly GCF_014824575.4 of Sturnira hondurensis. Taxonomy (NCBI): domain Eukaryota; kingdom Metazoa; phylum Chordata; class Mammalia; order Chiroptera; family Phyllostomidae; genus Sturnira; species Sturnira hondurensis. Next base: position 1,931,383 of record NW_028095541.1, on the reverse strand, counting down.
CTATGCAAGTAATAAGAAAAATTTTACCTTTTGGACAGACCTTCTACTTCAAGAAGAAAAGAACTAGGAACAATTTTAGGACAATAAATTAGACAACTTAGATGAAACAGACAAATTCCTAAAAAGACAGAAATTATCAAAACTGACTCAAGAAGAAATAATATGATAAGACCAATAATAACTAGACTGAGTTGGACATCAAAACACTACTTACAAAGAAAAGCCCAAACTCAGATGGCTTCACTAGTAAATTCACTAATGAATATTCTATCAAATACTTAAAGAAGATTAATTATCACCCCTTCTCAAACTCTTCCAAATATAAAAGTGTCTGGATCACTTCCCAACTCATTTGATAAGGCCAATATTAACTGATGCTAAAAACAAAAAAAGACATTATAAAAAAATTAAAACCACAGATTAAAATTGCTTATAAATATTCAAGGAAATAATAGCAAATTGCATCCAGAAACACATAAGGAAGATTATATGCATGACCAAGTGGTATTTAGCCCAGGAATGCAAGGTTGGTTGTAATATCCAAGAATGGATTAATGTAATATACCATATCTAAAGAATAAAAAGCAAGAACCACGTGATAATCTCAATTGATGCAGAAAAGGTATTTGACAAAATCAACGTCCTTTCATGATAAACACAATCAACAAATTAGGAAGAAAAGGAAACTTCTTTCAATCCTTTCAAAGGATATCTATGAAAAACCCAGAGCTAACACCATACATGACAAAAGGCTGAACACTGTCCCAGTAAGACCAGGAACAAATCAGGGATGTCTGTTCTTGCCAATTCTATTCAACACTATACTAAAAGTTCTGGTCAGGGCACTTATGCAAGAAAAAGACATAGAAAGCATGTAATTTGGAAAAAAAGAAATAAAACTATCTCTATTCACAGATTATCTTATATGGAAAGAATTCCAAGGAGTTCACTGAAAAACTATTAGAACTAATAAATTCAGCAAGGTTGCAAGTAATAAGATCAAAATACAAAAACATTTATTTCTATAAACTTGTAATGATCAATCTGAAAACAGTTTAGAAAACAACTCCATTTACAACAGCATCAAACAGATTAAAACATTCAGGAATAAGCTAAAGTGCAAAATGTATGCTCTAAAAACTATAGAGATTGTTGAAAGAAAAACCAAGATCTAACCAAATGGAAAAGCATCTCATGTTAAAAAATTGGAAGACTTACTATTGTAAAGATGGCCATACTACCCACTACCCAGATCAATCTACAGATTCACCACAATCCCTATCATAATTTCAGCTGATTTCTTTGTAGAAATTGGCAGCCTTATTCTAAAATTCATATGGAATTATAAGGACCTCCAAAGAGCCAAAACGATCTTAAAAAAGAACAAAGTAGAGAATTTATAATTCTCAACTTCAAAACTTATTAAAAAGCAAGAGTAAATCAAGGCAAGATATGGGCATAAATATAAATATAGATCAATGGAACACAAGGGTGCGAGACCATTCAGTGTCTCTTCAACCAATGGTACAGTGACAAATGGACGTCCACATGCAAAGAATGGTGTTGGATCTCTACTTCAAATCATATACAAAAAATAAAAATGGATAAAAAAACTAAATGTAAAAGCTAGAACTATAAAAATGTTAGAAGAAAATGGAAAAATACTCATGACCTTGGATTTAGCAATGGCTTCTCAGATATGACAACCAAAAAATGAACAACTAAAAGATAACAATACATAAACTGGACCTTATCAAAATTAAAAACATTTTTGCATCAAAGGACATTATCAAAAAAGTGAAAAGACAACTGAAAGGATGAAAGAAAGTATTTGCAAATCATATATGTGAAGGGCCTACTATCCACAAAATATAGAACTATTACAACTTATTAAAATGACAAATAACATAATTAAGAAGTGTGCAAAGGATCTGAAGAGTTCTCCAAAGAAGATATACAAATGGGCAGCAAACACACACAAAAAATTGCTTAGTCTTCAGGGAAATGTAAATCAAAACCACAATGAGATACCACTTCACACCCAAAAGAATGGCTAAAATCAGAAGAACAGATAACAAGTATTGTCAAAGATATGGAAAAATTAGAACTGCCTTACACTGCCAGTGGGAATGTAAGTTACTATTTTACCCAGAAATTCCATTCCTATGCATGTACCCAAGAAAAGTAAAAGCCTATGTCCACACAAAAATTTGTACACAAATATTTAGAGCAGCAGTATTCACAGTGGCCAAAAGGAGGAAACAACTCAATATCCACCAACTGATGAATGAATAAACAAAATTTCTGTCCTGTATATGTATACAGTGCAATATTATTCAGCCATAAAGGATTGATATATGCTATAGTACAGATAAACCTTGAAAACATTATGCTAAGTGAAAGAAGCCAGTCATCAAGTACCACAAATTGGTTTCATTTATATGTAACAGCTAGAACAGGCAGATAATGACAAAGATTAGTGGTTGCTGAGGCCTGGGGGTGGGCAGTGGGATAGAGATAAAGGGATAATAGCTAAAGGGTAGGGGACTTCTAAATTGATGAAAATATCCTAAAATTGACTATGGTGATGGCTGCACATATTTGTGAATCTAGTAAAAACTACTGAATTGTACACTTCAAGCAGGTAAAAGTGTATGGTATATAAGGTATACCTCAATAAAGCTGTTACAAAAAAAGTAAAAAAGGAAAGATCTGAGATGCAAGATAAAGATATGGACAAGCATCTGTATAAAATAATATCGTAAACTGATTTTAAAAAAGAACAAGACAAATAGAAGTGCAGATAATAAGTACACATATTGGGAGAAATAACTAGAATTAAAGTATCCCAATTCCTTTTATTACTTGTGTGGCTGGGGTTGGAGGGTTAGGGATTGATTAAATTACCTACCATTTAGCATTAGACCTGAAATATGCATGGTCAAATTGGACAAGTAACCACTAAAATAACAAAAACAATGTGTAATTTCCAAACTAATTAAGAAAAATGGGAAATAAAAGCTAACAGGCAAAAGTGAACAGAGAGGTCAGCAAACCACGGGCTGGGAGCCAAATCTAGTCTGCCACCTGTTTTGTAAATAAAGTTTTACTGGAACACAGCTGTGCTCATTTATGTTTGTTTATGGCTGATTCTATGCTACATTGGCAGAGTTGAATACCTGCAACAGAGACCACGTGGCCTACAAAGTCTAAAGCATTTACTCTCTGGCCCTTTATAAAGTCTGCTGATTCCCACTACAGAATACTATACAACAGACAGAAAGCAAGAGTCACTCTGGGCTGCAATTTCCTGGGCATGGAAATAAAGACAATATCCCCTCCTCTCTCATTTCATCAGTTAGATTAGATAAATAGCCTTTGAGAAAGAACTTTAAGTCTGTGGCCAAGGAATGTTCCCAACCTGCTCCCCAGTTTCCCACTCCATAGCAGCCCTCTTTTGATTCTAACCACCAGAACCTAACTCCTTAAGACAAAAAGAGGCAGACCCTTATATTCCAACACCAAGAGCCCTCAAGCCATGTTACACTTAAATTCAAATGGTAACAACACATAATGTGGACAATCTCCTGAATGGTGTGAGTGTGAGAGTGTGTGTTTGTGTGTATATGAAGTTCTACAAACATACTGACATACTGTTAGCCATGGATATCTATTGCCTAGGCAGGAATATGGCCATATTTTATACAATATACTCACTGCTTTCATCTTTTCATCAAATTGTTCAGAGATCATTGTAAGTTCACATGCACTTGTGAAGTAATAAAGCAGAGATCCTGAATGCCCTTTACTCAGCCTCCCCCAATGGTATCATCTTGCAGAACTGTATAATACAATATCACAGCCAGGAGAGTGATATCAATACACTCCATAATTTTATCCCGATCTCCAAAGTTTTACATGCACTCCTGTGTGTGTGTGTATTTTATCACACATGTGGGTTTGTGCATACGCCACCACAGTCAAGTTACACACAGAGCAGTTCCATCACTGCAAGGATCCCTCATGTCGACCTTTTATAATCACACTCACTTTCTTCCTACTTCCTCGCCAGCCCACAGCAACGACACATTTTTGTCATTTCAAAAATGTCGCCAAACCAGAAACACAGCGTGACGTTTCATGACTGGCTTTCATCAGTCAGCAGAATTCCCTGGAGATTCACCCAGGGTGCAATGTGTATCCAGTCTGTTCCTTTTCCTTGCTCAGCAATGCCAGTCTGGGCAACCTGTTGTAGGCCACCCAGTGACAATTTATGTCCACATTCTAGCTGTTCCACACAGGACTAAATGAACATTGCTGCACAAGGTTTTGGGTGAGCAGAAGTCTTCCATCCTCTGTGAGAACTGCCCAGTTGGGTCATAGGCTCTTTGCTTGTTCAGTTCAGTAGAAAGCTGCCAGACTGTTTCCTAAGTGGCCAGTGCCACTATACATCCCATCAGCAGTGTATGAGTGACCCATTTTCTCTGCAACAGCATTTGGTATTTTCCCAAGGTCATTATCATAGTTATGTAATGATTGCTCGAATCTATTACAACGAGGTTATGTTTACATATGAGGTTAAAAACTGAAATAATTTTAAAAAGTAATCCATGCGTATTTCGTAGGCATTTTGAAAAATATAGAAATGTATAAAAAAGTAAAGTCGTGTTTCTTCTTTTGAAACAAGAAGAAATGGTGTTATTCATTCCAAAATCAATGTATTCAAGTTCCAGACAACACAGAGCAGATTCTGTCACTTCATTTGAAGCCAAGGCCCCACTTCTGGATCTCTCCCCACCTTGAAGACAGCGCTGCCTCCAGGGAGGACCTCCATGGCCAGAGACAACAGTGAGGACTCCTTTTTTTTTTTTTTAAGAGAATATGTTTACTGATTTTAGAGAGAGAGAGAGGAAGGAGGCGAGGCAAGGAGAGAGAGAGAAACATCGATGTGAGAGAAAACATGGATCAGTTGCCTCTGAGACACGGCCCAACCAGTGATTGAACCTGCAACCTAGATACAGGCTCTGACTGGGGATCAAACTTGCAACCTTTTGGTGTATGAGATGATGCTCTAAGCTACTAAGTGACCCAGTCAGGGTGTGAGGACTCTTTTCACACAAGTGGGAACCATAGATACTTGATCAGTACCAGGACAGGTAAGCCAAGGGCTCCAGGGCAGCTGCCCAGAGGCACATAGAGAAGGAAGTCACTCAGGTCACCTTTCTCCTATAAGAAAATGGTTCCTTAACCACTTCAGCATCTAGCAACACCTTTGTCAGTCCAGTGAAGCCTATGGACCCCTCTCTGAATCTCACATTTTTAAATGCAGAGAATAAAAAACAGAAGGTGACCATATCAGATACCACACTTTTTTAAAACAAATGTGTTACACAGAACTATATAACCAAACTTCTGAAATGATGACCACAAAGCTTTTATGAGACCTCTGCAGCAACTGCAGTGTGAAATGAAAAGAATGATTTCTCCTGGTGCAGTCAGGGGTCCTGTTCACCCTTCAGTGGTTGTTGCCAAATTCGTAATGGAACAAAATGCTGAATTTCAGTTAGAGCTTAGTAATATCTTATCCAGTTTCATGGAGCTTCAGAATTCCTTGATTTGAAAGAACCAGAAAGAGCAGGACTGGACCTCTTCTCTAAGAGATTCTTTCCCTTGGCCTAAGTTCTGGGGGAAGGAAGCCGCCATCCAGTTACAGGTGAGGGCCCGGGCCCCCAAGTGAGGGCCGTGAGAGGAAAGGTTGGTGCAAGCCAGTTCTAAGGTTTCTCAGAAAGAAGCACAGAGAGGTGGACCCAGGTCCTGGACCCCAGGAAGGGGGTGAAGAAAGGTTGGGCCCAGCAGGGGAAACTGTAGCCAACTGAACAAATCCTCACCAGGCCCAGTCCATCTGGGGAAAACTTTAGCTACTTCCTTCTCTAATCCCTAATTTTTCTTCTTTAACTGTCAGAGGTAGGTACTGGGAAATATTTCTCAGGAAAACCTCAAGTTAATGTTAAGAGCCTAAAGAGCACACGGTGTGTTTCTGGAAAGGTCTGCCCACCTTTTTCAGCGCAAAAGCCACTGTCCCATCATCCTCAGTGGAAAGATCAAGTAGCTTCTGGTAAAATGCTTCATCATAAGGCCCGTCTATTTGCAATGTTTTTCTGAAGGAAAGGGTACAAAAAACAAGATGACAAAGCTGACAAAAAATAGTTTGTTAGACTGCTTACAGTTTAATAATCACACATCTGGTATTAAAGAACACCTAAGGGATTCTCCTCTTCTTAATGCTACACTTTATCCTGAAGCAACATAGTTTTAAAAAGAACTCTCAAGACCAGGACCTGGGGAGCTGAGGCTGAATATGACCTGATTCTGACAAACAGGGTCCAGGTCAGAGAACCTAGAGAAGGGAGAGTGGGGAGGAAGCCTCAGGAAAGCCTAAAACCCAGAGCCCGCCAGGCACAGAAACTATTGCCTGTGGAGCAGCACTGCCCCCTGCAGGCCTGACCCCGGCTCAAAACTGTCATAGCCACAGGAGGTGCTTCCCTTCCAGGAATGGACCAGTGACCACTGATCTAAGGGACCCTGGTCCTTCACACAGCACTGATCCCTGGGCGGAACTGGCACCTGAGGGTAAGGCGGATAGGTGGATGGGGTTGGTTATCCTCCTGAGAGGCCTGTGTTGTCCTCGCATTGGAGTAATGCTTCCCCTCATCCTCACCTCACCCTCAGGACTGCTCAGGGGCCCCACATTGAACCAGAATGGGCAGGGGCACCACAGGCCCCAGCCTCACCTCTGCTCAGGAAACTCCTCCAGGTACCTCTCAACCCGTCGATACAGAGGGTAGAGGCCTTCGATGTCCAGCATGTCCAACATCTGCACCTGAAGGGTTTTATATAGAAGACAGCCCTTCGGTAACCCCGAGCGCTCTAGGCTGCTTTTTCCTACCAAGAACATTAAGGGAAATAAGAGGTTATTGTCAAGGACTGATAAAGGCACAGGGACAGGCTGCACAGTCTCAGGAAAGTGCTGGGCTGCTAGCACACGCACAAGGCCAAGCACAGAGAGGGAGGTGACCCACATTCTGCAGAGGTGGGCACATTCTGCACAGGCACACTCTGCTCTGTGCCTCTCTCCCCTCTCTTCCCTTCTACTCCACAGCATCTGCTCAGATCTAAGTTTCGAGAGATGACCCTTAATCTACATTGAGGCAAGGCACAAAATTTAAAACGATCATATTAACATCCCCAAATCTGTAAGAGCATGTCTGCGAAGGCCAGATCCTCAGCCTACTTGCAGAGAGAGGTGCCACTCTGAGGATGGTCGTGATCTGTTGTGCTTGGGCGACCACAGAATAACACCTAAAAGCCATGCAGGGCAGTGCTGCTGTCTTCCTACATCACATCCCTGTGGCCACCATAGTGGTCTCTGAGAGACCACAGGGCTCTTAACACAAAAAATGAAGAATCTCAGTCTTCCTAGTTGGCCCCACAAAGTAAGTTCCTGGCTATAGCACTGCATGCCACAGACCAGAATATGTAGTGAAGCTGCTAACAGGTGACAAAGGGGCAAATGAGGAGCCCACAAACTCTCAGGACAAAAACCCAAACTAATCTTAAAGCCCAGATGCCACCAAGTCACAGCTGGCTACTGTTGAAAGTATGAGGAACAGGCCCTCTAGTAGGAGGTGCCCAGAGTCACAAGCTCTACATGCCTGTGCTCACACTTGTTTGCCAACTTCTGCCTGCTGGGACCAACCCTACTTAGAAGGGCTTGCACCATAGGCTCCAACTTCAGTGCCTCATTTCTCCACATGTAAGAAACAGGCCCAGGAAACCACCTCCCCCCAGCCCCCACAGGTTTGTAGAGAGAATAAACCAGGGGCATGTAGAGAAAGCACTCAGCAAACCACAGAGGATGCAGAGACTTGTGGGACAACGTTTTAGGGAAAACCATACAGCCCAAACCTGTGATGCAATTTACAAATTCCGATTGGAGATAAGAAAGGGAGTCTCCCCACCTAGGCCTGAGAGGCCGGGAAGCCAGACGGGGGACCCCTGTTGGGACACAAGTTGCTCTTGCAGAAGCTCTGTGAGGCCAGGAAGGACCCCAGCAGGCTGTGCCCAGGCTCTGCCCACACACCCAACCACCCAGCCAGCCTACCTTGGTGAGGCAGGCTCCTGCTGAAAGGGCTGGCTTCACAGACACATGGGCCCTGCGACCCTGGCCCCAGCCTCAGGGCACTTGCCTGGCCCTTGTCTGAGCCGCTAAGCAGCACTCGTGTGATGACGCGCACCAGCTCTCGGATCACAACCCTTGTGCAGTGGGGCCCACTGGCCAGGCCATTGGACGGGAAGAAGAAAGGTTTCAGGTGATACGCCAACTCACTCCAGTCGGCCGTGGGGCTGCGGGCATCCTTGCAGCCATAAATCAGCTCCCCATTCTTCAGGAAGGAAAAAGAACAAGGAAGTATCACCTCCAAGAGATGGGTAGGAAAGCACCTTTGTCCCCAGGCAGGCAAAGGGACCTAATGTCATCCACATGCCCATATGGGGTTCCTACACACTGCAGCCTGCAGAGAAACCCTCTCTCATGCACCCTGTCACTGACCCAGAGGCAGATCCCACTGAAAGGTGGAAATAAGTCCTGATGATAAACACAAACCCTCAGACCAAAACACACAGCACACTGACAGCCCATTACTCAAAAGGCTGAGTGACGCCCATGTACCTGAGAGACACACAATATCAATCAAACACTGAGCAGGGAGACTTCTAGGCCAGTTTTCCAGAGCACTTCTGTCCTCTCAGAAAGGCTGGGCCAGACCCCTGCCACGGTGGGTGAGTCCTCCAGCATTACTAGTGTGGAAACCTTCATTTAGTGGTCATTTTGCCTTCTAAATTCAAGTGCAGCAAAGAAACATCTTGTGGCACCAATGTTCCCAGGGCTGCAGGCAGGAATGCCCAGTGGGCTCAACCCCATGACTTATACAGGGTCTGTGGTGTCTGGTGGAAAAGCCCCTAAGAGAACCCTAGTCTCCACACCCCTGAGTGGCACCAACCCCAAGGGAGTATAAAACCTCTCACTTCATTTATGAGATGGTATGGTCACCAGGCTCCAGGATGGTACCCAATGGTCCCCATCACTTGATACTCACACCCTGTAGTCCTCACCACACTGCAGAGGTCTGGTCTGTGTGACCAACAGAATAAGGGCAGAGTGATAGCACATCCCAAGCAAAATTAAGTTATAAAAGACATCATGCCTTCCATCTTGGTTGCTCTATTCTCAGATCATAGCAACCATGTTGAGCAGCTCCATGGCCAGAACCACTCCTGGCCAGAACAAAGGCTCCTGCCCAGGCCAAGGTCAGGGTACCATCCTGGGAGCACAGACTCTGGCTCTAACCAAGTGTTCCACTGAGATGCAGCCTCAAAAGAGACCCTGGGCCAGAACCAGGCACACTGTTCGCCAGTTGCCAGCCACAGAAGCTATGAGGTGACAAGCAGATGAATATTATCTGCTGTTATTGTGCAGCAGCAGATAATATTGATAAGGATGATTCCTGCTCTCCTCCAGGGGGCAGATGGGAGTCAACTCAATCCAACAAGAAACGCTGGCCTTCTGGCCAAGATGGAGGCATAGATAGATATGCTTCACTTCCTTGCACAACTAAAAGAAGGATAACAACCAATACAAAACAAAACAAAACAAGCAGAACTGCCAGAAAATTAAACTGTGTGGAAGCCCGATAACCAAGGAGTTAAAGAAACATTCATCCAGACTGGTAGGAGGGACAGAGACAGGAAGCCAGGGTGGAGGGGACGCATGACAAGGTTGGCTGGCCAACCAGGTGGTCCCATATTTGCACACGGATAAGACGGGAGGAACAACTGGGGAGAAAGACAGACTGTACAATGAAGATTACCAGTGCAGGGAAATAAAGCCTCAAAACCTCTGGCTATAAAAATCTATGGAAGCTGTGGTGCCAGGAGAAACTCCCAGCCTCATAGGAGAATCTGCTGGAGGAGCCTATGGGGTCCTAAAATGTACACAAACCAACCCACCCAGGATTCAGTACCAGCAGGGCCCAATTTGCTTGTGGGTAGTGGGGAAGTAACTGAAATCTGACCGAAACTCCAGCAAGTGGCATTGTTCCTTCTCGGACCCCTCCCCTACCTTCAACACCACAACACAGCCAAGTGGGTTGGCCCACCCTGGTGAGTACCTAAGGCTCCGCCCCTTAACTGATGCGCTGAGACAAAAGAAATATGGACCAAATGAAAGACCAGATTAAAACTCCAGAAAAAGAACCAAGCAACAAGGAGATAGCCAACCTATCAGATGCAGAGTTCAAAACACTGGTAATCAGGATGTTTACAGACATGATTGAGTACAGTCGCAAAATAAAGGAAGACATGAAGGCCAGACAAAGCGAGATATTTGAAAATATACAAAGAAAAATATACAGGGAACCATGAGTGGAAGGGAAAGAAAATGGGATTCAAATTAAAGGTTTGGAATAGGAGAAGAAATAAACATTCGACCAGAACAGAATGAAGAAACAAGAATTCGAAACAATGAGGAGAGGCTTTGGAACCTCCAGGACAGCTTTAAACACTCCAACATCCAAAACAGAGGTCCGCCAGAACAAGAGGAAGAGCAAGAAACTGAAAACTTATTTGGAAAAAATATGGAAAGAAAATTTCCCCAATCTGGTGAATGAACTAAACATGCAAGTCGAGGAACCACAGAGAATCCCAAAGAAGTTGGATCCAAGGAGAAACACACCAAGACACATCAGAATTACATTACCCAAAATTTAAGACAAGAAGAGAATCTTAAAAGCAGCAAGAGAAAAGGAGAGAGTTACCTACAAAGGCATTCCTGTAAGACTATCAGCTGATTTCTCAAAAGTAAACTTGCAGGTGAGAAGGGCTAGAAAGATGTATTCAAAGTCATGAAAAGCAATGACCTAAAACCTAGATGACTCTATCCAGCAAAGCCATGATTTGGAATGGAAGGGTAGTTAAAGTGCTTCCCAGATAAGATCAAGTTAAGAGAGTTCAACATCACTAAGCCCTTATTATATAAAATGTTAAAATGACTTACCTAAGAAACAGATGAAGATCCAAAACTATGAATAGTAAAATAACAACAAACTCACAACTATCAACAACTAAACCTAAAAAAAACACAAAAACAAACCTAAGCAAACAATTACAACAGGAACAGAATCACAGAAATGGAGATCACATAGTCCTGATTGGTGTGGCTCAATGGATGGAGTGCCGGTCTGCGAACCAAAAGCTCACTGGTTCAGTCCCCAACCAGGGCACACACCTGGGTCGCAGGCTAGGTCCCCTGTTGGGGGCATGTGAGAGACAACCAATCCCTGTATCTCTCACACATCAGTGCTTCTCTCACACTCTTCCTCCTTTCCTTCCACTCTTTCTAAAACAAAATAAATAAATCTTTTAAAAAGTTAAAAACCCTGGCTGGTGTGGAGCCAGGTGTGGCTTAATGAATTGAGTGCTGGCCTGTAAACCAAAAGGTGGCTGGTTCGATTCCCAGTAAGGACACATTGCTGGGTTGCGGGCCATGTCCCCAGTAGGAGGTGCATAAAGGGCAACCACACATTGATGTTTCTCTCCCTTTCTTTCTCCTTCTCTTCCCCTCTCTAACAATAGATAAATAAAACCTTTAAAAAAGAAAAAAATGGATATTACATGGAGGATTATCAGCAGGGATGGGGCGAATGTGGGGAATAAACACAAAATAGACTGGGGAAGGTTAAGAAGAATATAGAAAATGGAGAAGCCATGTCCATATGACCCATGGACATGAAGTAAAGGTGGGGGGATGATACAGGGAGGGGGAGTGTAAGGTGGAGGGGAATAAAAGGGAGGGAAAAATGGGACAACTGTAATAGTATAATCGATAAAATATACTTAAAAAAAAGAAGGAAACAGGGCATTTCTCCCTCAGTGAGGTCCTGGGATTCAGCAACACCAACCCCTAGGAAGCCTCTCTTTGTACTGTCAGAGCTCACAGTACGGGTGTCCAGGATGACAGGGACAGAACTAGGTCCACTGCCAGCCACAGGAATGGGAAAACCATCGAGAAACAAGGACCCTTGAGATGTGCCTTATAGTGGGAGAAGGGTATGCCAGGCAAAGGGAAGGCAGTAGCTCCCAGGAGGAAACAGGCCAAGAATAAGTACGAGACAAAGCCATAAAGCATGGGGCTGTACCCTTGGCCCACCTTGAAGCTGGTCCTCCCAGCCTCTGAGTGGCTGAGTGACCCCTAGAAGCAGAAGGCCTCTTCTCCGCAGTGTCCGGAATCCAGATAGAGGGGAGTTTTACGTGTACAATTACAGTTGCTCAAGGACCTCATGTGACGTTCAAAGGAGAGGAATCAACCTAGGCTCCATGACTTATCCCATGTGTCCCCCTGTGAGTTTCACAAGTGACCAGTGTGGGGCTGGAGAGAGCCACAGCCCTGGAGTCTATGAACATTTGGACAAACAATGTAATGCCGGCACTGATCATGACACTGGAACTTCACAATGATGGAAGACTTGAGATTCAGAACCAGAGCTTGCTCATTAGAAGTACTGGCACTTATGAAAATGCACTGTGTTGCTCCAGATATTATTTTTAAAAGCCATTCTTTTGAACCTATTATCTCAACCATGAATTTTTTTCCATGCTGATTTGAACAGAAGCAGCAGACATCCGGGCTCCCAAACCCAGGCCATGGACCCAGGGCAAGGCGGACTATCCAGGGGCCAAGCCAGACCTACCTCTCTGCCTAAGCGTGCGCTTGACAGTCCAGCCCAGGCCAGGCAGTCAGAAAAGGGTCCACTGGAGACAAAATGCCAGTCTTACTATAGGCTCTAAATAAACCCCCAGATGAAAAGAAATTTATCTTCCGAATATAAACATAAAATTCCTGAACTCCTCATAAAAGTTAAAAATATGAACTGATTTTGAATACGTCCTCCTTTCCCAGATTTGGGAAAGTGGAGGCAAACAGGATAAAGTCAATTCACTCTGACCAAATTTCTGAGTCAGGTGGGAGAAAGCCCCACCCAACCCAGCACCCTTCTGAGGGGCAACAGTGTGCAGATCACAGCTGTCCACACAGAGCAGGACACAGAGGACATGAGCTGCCCAGATCCAACAGCCCTGCTTCTCCACAAATGTGATGCCTGCAACCCTGTTGCACATTCTCACATGTGTCACACTTAATTAGGGCATAATTGGGACTGAGGACAGAATCAGTGGCAAAGAGAAAAGGATATGACAAGGGGGACCCCAGGGGACATATTTCCAACAAAGGTCACAAGTAGTTCTCCTCCAGATCTGGGCAAACCCTCCTCTCCCCTTCCCGTACCCACCCCTGAGGCCCAATTCCTGCCAGCAGCAGGCCAGGTTACCACAGGGCCTCAGTGAGCCCAATCAGGGTGCCAGCTGCAGGTGGCAAGGAGAAAGCCAAGGATGTCTGGGCTGGGTGATGGATGAACCATTTTCCTGTGAGTCCAGGAAAGAATATAATCATTGACAAAGAGGTTCTCAAATTACAAGCTCCCTAAGATAATTGGGAGCAAATGTACAGGTGTGGCCACCCTCTAGGTTATGCCACTGTGCCACCCTAGTTGCTTCTCCCACCTCAACCACACAGGACACAGCAATACAGAGAAAGATGCCTGAGACACAGCCTGACCATGCCAGGGCCATCATCATCCAAGAACCAGTCAGGTCTGTGCGTCAGGAGAGCCTGAGGTCACCTAGTGGTCAAGGAGTCAACATCACACAACAGAGGAATCAAAGGATGTCATGCTCATGGAAGGGGACTTGGAAAATAGACCCAAAAAACTGTGCTGAGGCAGACTCAGCCCAGATGTCCCCATCTGCAAGGTCAAAGAGACAAGAGTGCCATGAGTGCACCCAGCTCAGTCCAGACACTTGCTGCCTCCCCCTAAAAGGGCCATAAAATATAAGCAACTCTTACCTTAAATATCTTTAAGTTGTTCTGTGCCTCCTGCAACAAGCTTTTCAAGGCAAAGTACATTCTCTGTTTATTCCTAAAAGGGGGAAGGGTTACTGATAGAATTAGAAGCAGTCTGCATTCACCTGCCTGTGGCTCCCAACTCATGGCTCAGGGGATATACCCAGGAGCTCCTGCTCCAGGTCTCCCAGTTTTTCAAGTTAAGGAGCTGTATTGTCCCCAGCCCTAATGCAGAGACATCCCCATCACTGCCCCTAATCTACACCCTGCTCTCAGCCCTCTTCTCATGGCAACACCTTCCCAGCTGCTGACTCTGCCTGGTTACTTGCAGGAATCAGTAGAGGCAACCCTGACCCCAGGCAAAAACTTGAGCCCTGCCTAGGACCCTGGTTATACAGGGGCCAGCAGTCCCCACCTCACAGAATGCCTGCCTCACCCCTAAACCCATACCTCCCTCACCTCACAGAACACACACCCTTTGAACCGCACCTCACAGAATACCACCAACTCCCCTTCACGTAACATTACTCCACCTCACAGAATGCCCACCCATGGTTCCCACTTCACAGAACACCACCCCCGACAAACCCCTCCTCAGAACACCCCCAACCACATCTCACAGAACACCCACCAACTCCCCATCAGAAAATATCACCCCACCTCACAGAACACTCCCAACCACCCCACCTCCAACGAAGATGGCACTGGGACAAAGTAGAAGTGTTCTCTTACCCTGAGTAGAGATCAAGGGGACAGTATTTACTTATCTGCTTCCACTTCCCAGTTGCCACCTGTTAAGAAACCACCACATTGTGTCAACAATTGGACTGAGAACAGCATTGGGCTAACTGTAACACATAACAGCTGAAGTGATTAAGATGATGAAGGTTCCAGCAGATGTCACCACGTCTGGGTTTAGATCACCAACCCTAGGAAACCTTGGCCCTCCTGTAAGAGCCTCACAGGGCTGCCAGCCCAACAGGGATTCATTAAAAGTGACACAACTACATTTTGGTAATCAGATAAACAAATCTGATTTGGAAGGGGAGGGTGTGGCTAATAAGTAATTTCATGTTGTTGGTGAGATAAAAAATGGAAAAGGCAACTTGCCTTTTGAAAAGCAACTTGCTGGTGTTCATCAAAATTTAAAAGGTAGGTGAGCCCTGACTTGGAAAATACACAAGGAATTACAGGGTCAAGGATGTTCACTGTTGCCTCACTATAACAGCAAGACCTAGAAACAAATAAGTAAGTCACAGCAGAGCTGCTCTCAGGGGCGAGAACAAAGCAGGACACATGCTGAATGAAAGAATGAATAAATGACATGCAGCTACTAACGGAAAGAGGGAGAGTTAAAATCACCAAGATTTATTCAAGTCAAAAAGCAACTTACAGAACAAAACATATGATGTCACTTTTGCTAAAAAAAAGAAAAGAAAAGAAAAAATATGTGCAGACTATGCATATATCCAAATATGCAAAGAAAAAACCTTCTTGAAGGATAAACAATCCTCAAGGATTATTTAAGTGAAAAAAGAATTAGCAGAACAATTACATATGGTAAGACCCCATATTTGTTTTGGAAATGTGTACACATGCACATATGAACACACATTAGAATATGCATAGAGACGGGCATCACCTCATTTCCACTGGATACCATGTTTATTTTTGTTAGCACAGGAAGAAGTCTGGAAGAATGTACAAACTGACAACATGAGTTACCTCTGGAAGACAGGTGACCTAATTAATACAATTCCGTATTTTATCAGTTAAATGAGTAGGAATTGAGTCAGCAAAAATGGTGGAGTCAGAACCTTTAGAAAATCTCTCCTCCATATGGGCAATGAGAAAACTGGCAAAAACTAGAAGAATCAATTACAATTTTCATTATTCTGAAAATTAATCAGTCTTTCAACAACCTGGGGAGCATTTATTAAAGAAAAACAGCCAAATCTAAGTAAGAACTGAGCTTTGTGGCACTTTTAATGCCCTATTCCCATCCCTTTTCTAGTTCCAAGGGAACCCTGAAAACCAACAGCCCCAGTCATGGTGAAAAAAGAACCCTCGCAGTCTCCAGAGGGGTTAAATAGACCAATACTTATGAAAAAGTCCTTAACAAATCAAATTCAGCAGCATATTAAAGGGATTATCTACCTACAATCAAGTGGGGTTTATCCCAGACACACAAGAGTGGTTCAACATAGGGAAATCAGTGTCATTCACCATATTGATAGAGGGAAGAAAGCACCTCATGATCATTTCAATGTAGGACAAGTACTTGACAAAATCCAACATCTTTTCGTGATTTAAAAAAAAAAACACTGAAGAAGAATGTCTATGACAAACTCACAGCTAACATGACATTCAATGGTGCAACACTAAAAGCTATCCCCCCCATGATCAGGAACAAGATTCTTGCTCCTTCTATATAATATTGTACCATAAGTTCTAACTAGAGCAACTAGGGAAGAAAAACAAATAAAAAGTATCCAGGTTGGAAAGAAAGAACTAGAACTATCTCTATTTGCAAGTGATTGGATCGTGTATATAGAAAATCCTAAGAAACCATCAAGAAAAATTAGAGCAACTAAGCCAGTTCATCAATGGCAACAGGGTTAAAGATTAATATGCAGCACACAGTAGGTTATCATTCTGTGAGGGATTTTTTCCCTTCAGGTGTTGAGGGTCCAGTCTTAATTTTTGTGGTTCTTCAGTGGCAGTTGAGCCTATGGGGATTCCCTTATCCCTGGATTACAGCTATGCAGGATGGGGTTTTTTTCTTCAAAATTAATTTGCTTTATTTATATTTTCTTTTTGATTTATTCTTTGAAAGTTTTTCTTTTTTTTATTTAATCTTGTTCAAGTACAGTTTTCTGTCTTACATTCCCAGCCCTGGCCCCCCAGTGCTTCCCACCTCCCCCCCATTTCCACCCCGCATCTTAGTTATTGTCCATGTGTCCTTTATACTTGTTCATGTGAGTCCTTCCCCCTTTCCCCTGTGATTCTCTCCCCTCTACCCTCTGGACCCTGTCAGCACGTTCTGTATTTCAGTGTCTTTGCTTGCTTGTTTGTTTTGTTGTTTAGATTCCTGTTAACGGTGAGATCATATGGTATTTGTCTTTCACCACCTGGCTTATTTCGCTCAGCATAATGCTTTCCAGTTCCATCCATGATGTTGCAAAGGGTAGGAGCTCCTTCTTCCCTTCTGCAGCATAGAATTCCATTGTGTAAACATACCATAGTTTTTGCATCTAGGTTGCCTCCAACTCTTGGCTATCGTAAATTGTGCTGCTATGAACATCGGGGTGCACAGGTTCTTTTGGATTGGTGTTTCAGGGTTCTTAGGATATACTCCTAATAGTGGAATTGCTGGGCCAAAAGGCACGTCCATTTTTACTTTTCTTAGAAAATTCCATATTGTTTTCCATAGTGGTTGTACCAGTCTATGCAGGATGTTTTGGAACTCAGTATCTCTCTCCTGATTCTCCCTCACATTCCTGATGTGCTAAAGGCTGTAGCTACTACCCTGCTGGGTCAGTTCTCTGATGTTCTGATTCCTGGAGAACAACCTATGGCTTACTCCTCCAGCTTTCCAATGAATCTCGAAACACTCAATTTCCTGTCTTAAACTTTTCTGCTTAAAGTGCCTAGAATTGTTTCTACTTTTCTACGGAACACTAAAAAATATAGAAGATAAGGTTGTCAGGTCAATGATGACCAAGACTGCGTTTTTTTCTGATTGACTGGGTCTTACGTGTGAATGAGCAACATAAAAGAAAGTCCAGCCCCTGCCGTGGCTTTTGTGGAGTTGGACCAGTAACTGCTCCAATGGAAGGGAACAGAAGAAATGCTTCAGAAGAGCTGAGTCAGAAGTCAGCTACATGGAAGAGTTACTAGAGTTAGCGTTCTATCTCCACTCTATTCCCTGGCCTCCATCAGAACTTTGGGAGCTGACTACAGCCTAAGAGGAGCTGTTAACATCACATTGATCACTAGCTACAGCCACATTACGAAAGGAAATATCGCAACTGTGAAAGTGTCCTGCACTAGGATGAGGATGAGGGCACAGGATAAATAGGCAGTGAGTTTTTGTTGTTGTGCACGATACCTAAGAAATAAGCCTCTTCGTTAAAAAAAATCAATATGCAAAAACCAGTTGCATTTCTCACCTCACACTCATTAGGATGACTACTATCAAAAACAGAAGAGTCTTAGTGAGGATGTGAGGAAACTGGAACTCTTGTGCACTGTGAGGGGAGTGGAAAATGATGCAGCCACTGTGGACAAGAGGATGGCAGCTCCTCATAACGAAAGAGAGAACTACAATGTGATCTAGCAATTTGGTTTCTGAGTATATACTCAAAAACTGAGAATGATTTGTACACTCATCTTCCTAGCAGCATTATTCACAACAGGCAGAAGGTGGAAGCAACCCAAGTATAATTCATCCTTCAAAAGGAAAGAAATCCTGATCATTGGTACAGCATGGATAAGCCTTGAGGATATTATGCTAAGTGAAAACAAGCTAGTCACAACAGGAGAAATAATGTACAATTCCACATATATGGGGTACAAGAGCAGTCAAATTCACAGAGGTAAAAACTACAATAGTGGTTCCCAGGGACTGGTCATAGAGCTTCAGTTTGGCATGATGAAAAAGTTCTAGAGATGGATAATGGTGATGGTTACACAACCAGGTAAATGTACTTAATGCAAGTGACCTGTAATGGTTAAGATGGTGAATTTTATGTTTTGTGTATTTCCCCACAGCTAAATATATGTACATTTTGGAGCCCTGGCCAGGTAGTTTCAGTTGATTAGAGTGTCGTGCCAATACTCCAAGACTGCAGGTTCAGTCCTAAATCAGGGCACATACACATGATAACCAAAGAAAGCACAAGTATGTAGAACAGCAAATTGATGTCTCTCTCTCCCTCTGTCAAATCAATAAAAAAATCTTGAAAGAAATAATAAAAATATATAAAATTTAAAAATCAATTGCATTGCTATGCAATAAATCTAAAAATGAAATAAAATTCCATGTACAATGACATCCAAAAAAATATTTAGGAGTAAATTTAACAAAAGAAGACTTACATACTGTAAACGATAGTATAAAACATCAATGAAGGAAATTAAATACCTAAATAAATGGAAAAACAACCTGTTGTTCACAGAGTATTAATACTGTTAAGACAGCAATACCTCCCAAAATGACCTGCAATTCAATGGGCTCCCTATCAAAAATCCCTTCTGACTTCTTTGAGGAAATTGAGAAGTTAAAGGCAACTAAATTGGAAAGGAGGAAATAAAACTCTCTATTCACAAATGACATGATCCTGCACATACAAAATTCCAAAGAATCTACAAGAAAGCTACTACAGCTAATAAATTCAGCAAAGGCCCTGGCTGGTATAGCTCAGTGGATTGAGCGTGGGCCTGCAAACCAAATGGTTGCGGGTTCAATTCCCAGTCCAGGGCACATGCGTGGGTTGCAGGCCAGGTNAAAAATCCCTTCTGACTTCTTTGAGGAAATTGAGAAGTTAAAGGCAACTAAATTGGAAAGGAGGAAATAAAACTCTCTATTCACAAATGACATGATCCTGCACATACAAAATTCCAAAGAATCTACAAGAAAGCTACTACAGCTAATAAATTCAGCAAAGGCCCTGGCTGGTATAGCTCAGTGGATTGAGCGTGGGCCTGCAAACCAAATGGTTGTGGGTTCAATTCCCAGCCCAGGGCACATGCGTGGGTTGCAGGCCAGGTACCCAGTAGGGGGCACATGAGAGACAACCACACATTGATGTTTCTGTCCCTCCCTTTGTCCTTCCTGTCCCCTCTCTAAAAATAAATAAATAAAATCTAAAAGGAAGGAAGGAATTCAGCAAGGTTGCAGGGTATGAGGTCAACAAAAAAATTTAGTTGTGCTTCTATACACTAGCAATGAACACTCCCAAAAGGAAACTAAGAAAGCAGTTCCACTTATAATCACATCTGTAATATTATAAAACAATAAAATACCTAAAAATAAACTTAACCAAAGTGGTGAGAGACTTATATAGTAAAAACTACAAAATATTGCTGAAAGAAATTAAAGAAAAACCTTAATAAGTGAAAAGACAGCCTGTGTTCATGGATTATAACAAAATACTGTTAAGATAACAATACTACTCAAAGTGATCTACAGATTCCTGCAGTTTCTATCAAAGTTCCAAGTCATGCTTTCCAAAAATGAAAAATCCAGTCCTCAAATTCATATGTCCCATATTTTGCCATGTATAACATGCACTCTTTAGCCCAAATTTTTTGAGAAAAAAATAAGGATGCTCCATTATACATGGGTAGCACCTGAAATACCTTGTATCCATTCTTGTGTTTTGTAGTTATGTGTTACAGAAAATTTCTTATACCATAATATGTTAAAAAATAAATGCTAAAATTCCTTTGTAATACAAAATAAGAATGTGAATATAAACAAACATAGTTGAATTAAAAAATTAAAATGAAAGATTTTTTTCCTGAAAGTTTGGGACAAACACATGGCTGCACATTATACAGAGTGCATGACACACAGCCAAATACGGTGATTGCACAGGGCCCCCAAATAGCCTAAACAGTCTCGAAAAAGAACAAAGCCAGAGGACTAACACTTCCCAATTTTAAAACTTACTACAAAGCTACAGCAATCAAGAGTGTAGTACTAGTATTAAGGACAGATATACAGAACAATAAAATAGGACAGAGAGCCCAGAAATAATCCATCACATGTATGTCCAAAAGATCTTTGATAAGGGTACCAAGTCCATTCAATGAAGAAAGAGTAGTCTTTTCAACAAATGGTGCTGGAAAAACTGAACATCCACATGCAAAAGAACGCAGTTCGACACCTACTTAACATTATACACAAAAATTAACTCAAAATGGATCAAAAACCTAAATGTAAGAGCTAAAACTATAAAACTCTTATAGGAACACATAGGAAAAATGCTTCATGACCTTGGATCAGGCAACGATTTTTTAGATATGACACCAAAAGCAAAGGCAACAAAAGAAAAAGTAGACAAATTGTACTTTATCAAAAGTAAAAACTTTGTAAAGCAAAGGATACTATCATCAGAGTAAAAAGGCAACAGACAGAAGAGGAAAAAATATTTGCAAACCATGTATCTGATAAGAGATTAGTATCCAGAATATATAAAGAACACATAAAACTCTGTAACAGAAAAACAAAGTAATTTAAACTGGGCAAAGAATTAAAATAGATATTTCTCCAAAGAAGATATTCAAATGGCACAATAAGCACAAGAAAAGATGCTCAACATCAGTGTTAGAGATATACAAACGAAAACCACAATGAGATACCACTGCACACTCAGTAGGATGGCTATAACCACAAACAGGGACAACAACAAGGGTTGGCAAAGATGTGGAAAAATCAGAACACTCATATGTTGCTGGTGGGAATACAAAGTAGTACAACAGCTAGGAAAAACAGTTTGATGTTTTTTTCAAAAAGTTAAACACAGAACTTCCCTGAAACCTAGTAATTCCACCCCAAGGAATCTACCTAAGAGAACAGAAAACAGGGACTCAAACAAGTACATGTACATACATGTTTATAGCAACATTATTCACAACAACCGAAAGGCGAGAACAAGCCACACGTTCATCAGTAGATGAATGGATGAACAAAATGTTCCCACACAATGGAATATTAATCAGCCATAAAAGGGATGAAGTGCTGATATATACTACAAAACATGGATGGACCTCACTATGATTATACTGAGTGGAAGAAGTCACAAAAGCCACATATTATATGATTTCATTTATGAAATGTTCAGAACAGGCAAATCCAGATAGATAGGTGGTTGACAGAGGCTGGGGGGGTTTCAAAGTGACTGCTTCTGGGCACAAAATTTCTTTCTGAAGTGATGAAAATGCTCTGGAATTAGATAACTGTGACAGTTGTACAACTCTGTGAATTCACTGAATTATACACTTTAAAAGGGTGAATCTTAGCATAAGTGAATTTTATCCCAATTTAAGACAAAACAAAACAAAAATGTCATTGTAAACAATGAAATACTTGTGAAATAAAAAGTAAATAATAAATATCTACATTTTCTTTCACTCTTTTGAGAACTGTGTGTGGTCACACCTCAGGCCCAACCACCCTCCCCACAGCTCTGTAGGGAGGGGTGTGGGCTGGTTGGCTCTCCTCACCTTGAGGTGCTGGTGCATGCAGTAACGGCACACCTTATGTTTCATCTCATGCGTAACATTACTGGAGAAAGGAATAAACCCACATTTTGGCTGAAAAATAAATAGGAAGAAACACTGCTTAGGGAGAAATCACATACCTTTAAACAGACATAAGTAACTACAGGGCAACACTGAGGAGTAGCAGCAAATGTTAGAAAAATATTCCCAAAGTTGCTTCTCTCTCTAGTCCTGTAAGGAAACTGATGCTTCCCCTGTCACATCGTATTAACATCTCTCTGCTGTTAGAGAGTCAGAACTCTTACTGGGAAGAGATGGTTTCTCAGTTGCTGGATTGAAAATACAACGGAGTTGCTTTGTATTTTTCAAGACAGAAGGAAATTGGAAAGTTCAGATTTGCCCTCACATTCCCAACTGTAAGAAGCAGTACTCCTGTTCCCTCTGACAAGAATTTGTGAATGGGAAGTTGCCCATCTAATGGCTCCAGGCTCCCAAAATGTCTGGAACCCCAGTTGTCTTTTAAAAGACAGTTTCTGGGCACACACAACATGTGAGACCTGCTCTTAGCACTGGGGCAATGAAGAACACGCCACAATTATTTGTGACGCCTAAGACATTCACCCTCTGGTTGCGGAAACAGATTATTAGGCCTCATTGAGCACACAGGTTGCTCAGAGCCAAGGGTGTGACCCCAAAATCACCACCACAGAGATTTGGAAGGAGACAAACAGTGGCTGGGACATCTGGGAAGCTTCCGGAGGAAGACTTGAGCAGCCAGACTGAACGCTGCACAGCAGAGCTGAAGCTGGGGGCCTGGCCCTTATCCAGCAATCATTTCCCTCCACTAGACGAGTGATGCCCTTTGTCACCCCAACTTGGGAGTCTTGACCACAACAAAACCAGGGCCTTAGAGTCACATAGGTTCCTGTGCCTCTGGGCGGGGTCTCTGCTGAGTAGGACAGAAACAAAAGAACAGAGTGCCACCCAGTCTGAAGGGGAACCCTCAAACTAGCCTCCTGGAACACAGCATGCAGTGTCACCACAGTGCCAAGAGGACATGGCAGGGAAGGTCGGGGGGCTGGTGAGCTGCACCCTCCAAAGAAAACAGGGAGGGCGGAACCCTGGACAGAGTTTGTCCCTAGCTGGCTCCCCATCAAAGCACCTGAGAATAAGCCTAAAACTGGGGGCCTGGGGAGCCATGTCCCTCAGATCTGGCTGGTGGGAGAAACCAGGTGGCATACACGGAAGGAGCAGGAAGCAAGCTGAGTCCCTAGAAGTTGGGGACCTCCAAGAAGGAGCTGCGGGCCCCAAGTGTGAGGAACACTAGGAGCTTCTGTGGTAAAGTGCACTCTAGGCAGGTACCATGAATTTACAACCTGAACCCACCCTGCCCTTCTCCCCACATCACCTTCCCCTTGACAAAACTCACCTTGATCTCTACACACAGAATCGGCCGATGCTCAGCAAAATGATAGGTCTGAAGTCTAGCTAAATTGGGAAGGCACAGAGCATAACCACTGAGAGTGTCCAGGTCCTTGTCACAGCGAGATTCTAGAAAACAGTAAGAAAAATAACTGAGGATCAGTACGAGATCAAGATGATCCCATGATAACTTCACAAATTCCTGTTGAGGGAAAGATCAGCCTTGCCTAAAAGGGCTGGCCTTGGCCTCTACCTCTAAGCCTTGGGGTGTCCTACCTGAGGAATGTTCTATGGTATTTGAGTCACATGAGTGTAACACTGTGATACATGATGGGGGTATGGGTCTCACAGGATCAGCTCAACCTCCAGAAGGCTGGAGACTGAGGGCAGCTAGTCAGCTGTATCTACATGCCCAATCCCCAGAAAAACCCTGAGACTGAGGCTCCGGCAGCCTCCATGCTTGGCATTCCTCCATGTGGTCACACACTGTGGCTGGAAGAAGTAAGCACCATCCATACAACTCTAATGGGAAAGGATACCTGGAAGCTCATGCTGGTCTCCCTGGACCTGTCCTCAGCACCTTTTCAACCAGCTGGTCTTAATCTCTATCCCTTAGCTGTGATAAGCCATAACCAGGAGGATAACAGTGAGTTCTATGGGTCCTTCCAGCAAATTTTCAGATCCTGAACTTGTTCCTGGGGATCCCCAAAAGGTTCAGTTGTGATCAGAAGGGAGGGTGGTCTTGGGGACCACCTCCTAATTCTGTGAGTCCCTTAACCCAGGAACACAGAGTAGAAGAAGGAACCAGCCTCTACCTTCGTCTTGTTGGTTCCTTTAGAATCCTCAAACACCGCTATTTCCTTAGCACTGACTCTAAAAGCTGTACTTGGACAGTCACAGAATAGCCATGTGGTTGACTCCAGACCCCATGGGTTGACTCTCCTCCTTTCACATAACAAGCCTGATTATGAGTCATTATTACAATGGGGGTACAAATCTTATTACTGTTAAGTAATACAAACTTAATTCCTAATTATAAAGTAAAATAATGATATTCAGCAGCATTATAGCTGGATGGTAGAACCCTAGACAAGTCTCAGTCTGTCTTACTATAGATGAGGACAACAGAGTCAAGACACAGTCCTGGCTTTAACATGGCTACCACATCCTTCTCCCTCATTAGCCATTTCAACACACAGAGCCCTGCTCCTCAATGCTCCTCAAACCTGAGGCTCCAACACATGGTGTCTCAATTTTCCTAACCAAGAAAGGAAAGAATTTTATATTGGCCAACTAGACACCTGGACTGCCTGGCTGTGCTTTAGGAGACATATCCATCCTCAGTAACATGGTCTTTACATCTTTGTGGGAAAGGAAAGGCTTTGACATGTTTTTTGTCATTACAGCCACAACCAAGTGCAAGGAAGGTACATGAGGTGATAGGGAAGGCATGTGAGGTAATGGATGGAGATATATAAGGTAGGGTGAGGTATGTGAGGTGATGGGTGTAGAGTATGCAAGGTGAAATGGTGAAGACAGTCAGTGTATGGGGGGAACAGGAGGTATGGAAAATACATGAGATGATAGGGGCTGGCATGGCTCACATCTCCTGTCTTCCCCTAGGGGGATCAGCAAGCTGGGTGGATTCAGCTCTGGGAGAAGGTCCTCCAGCTGCAGACCTGCTAGGGCCTGGC
The DNA here is from genome assembly GCF_014824575.4 of Sturnira hondurensis. Taxonomy (NCBI): domain Eukaryota; kingdom Metazoa; phylum Chordata; class Mammalia; order Chiroptera; family Phyllostomidae; genus Sturnira; species Sturnira hondurensis. The sequence goes on along the minus strand of NW_028095541.1, from coordinate 1,906,027 downwards.
CCATCCTCTGTGGTTTGGGTCTACCTTGGTTTGCGTTTTGACTCCTCCTCCAGGCCTCCCTATATAGCCTACCGTCTCTACCCTAAGTCTCCCCTACTTCCTTCAGCTTCCTCTCTCCCCCAAATGCATACTTGTTTTTATTAATTAGTTCTTGGTCATATATTCTCTGCAGTGACCTGGCTATCTAATGCCCCAAACCATGAGCTCTTGAGATTTCTACCTCCAATAATCAAAGTTTCTGGCATAAGAATTGCCAAAAACTGCATCTACCTAATAAGAGTAACAATGTCTAACACTTTCAAATGGGATATTTTAAATTACAAAAAGAGCTTATAAGTTAAAACCCTTACCTGGTCTTTCAGACTGTATCTTTAAACAAAGCTGTTTCACAAAATCTAAAGGCAGCTGAACCACTTCCTGTAAGGACAAATACAAAATGCTCAGTTTGGCTGCACAACAACGTGAACACACTTAACGCCACAGAAGCACACACTTAAAGATGGTTAAAATGGTACACTGTATGCTATGCATATTTTAACACATTAAAAAAAGTACTCAGATGTGGGCCTCAGGAATAAAGCTGCTCTTATATTTTAAGGACTTGTCCAGATGAAACAGACACTAATATTTTTCATGCATTCAGAGCAGCTGGTGTCCACGCTGGTGATGATCAGCAGCCCCACAGTTGACCCACCCACAGTTGGTCTCCCCCCAGCACCTCCTATGTCCTCACTGAGACCTTATCTCTGTCCTCAGTGTCTATGGACAGGAAGCAAGGCCTGAGGCAGTTCTATGCCAGTGCCAATACTCCTCACCAACTATCTCTGCAGAAAACCTGAGCCTTCTCACACTCCCTTTTCCTTGAGAAGCAGCTCAAGGGAAAGGTTCTAATCGAATATTAACCTCCAGGTGAGACCTCCAGTGTGCTCATTAGCTACTAGACTCAGGGGAGTCCAATATGCAGTGCATTCGAGAAAAAAAAAAGAGCAACTTCTCTCCAACTTGCCAGTTCCTTGTAATTTCCTAAAATAAGTTTTTATTCCCTGTTGCTCACTATCTTCACTGTGTTTCCAGGGTGGTAGATTTCTGACTTCTGAAGAAGTCCCAATGGGACATAAGAGACCAGCCTAGAATATAAACGCCGAGACCCTAAATGCTGACACACCACATCTTCTCCATCCTACCCCGCCCCACCTGTGCATCAGCGCCAGTCCATGGCTGACCAGGCCTGAGGCCATCCTGTTGTACAGACATGCTTCTGCAGTCGGCCTAGTCCAGTCAGTTGTTTACTTCCCAGGCTGCTGTGCCAACTTAACCCACGATTTTGTCATTTACCTACACATGCTATAAACTGATAAAAAGTTGAGTTGCTAAAATTTAGTTCTGAATTAGGTAAGATGAAACAATGAAAAAGAGTGGGACTTATAAAAATTTGAAAATTCAAAACTTAGACCATCTCACAAAAGTCCAAGTTCTTACTCACTCCGCTTCAGAAAAAACCAAAGGTACATAGTGGGCAGATGGCAGGTAAGGGATGCTGCACAGGGAAGGTAAAACTGCATCCAGTTCATCTCTCAAAGAAACATCCAGCCCTGTACACCCTGACGGTAATGCAGGAACGTCGGGGCAAGCACACTGACTCAGATCTCCACGCAGTGGGAGTCATGACGCTCCCCAGCTGGGAAAGGAAGTCATGGCCCATGCCGGAATCATCAACACATTGACAGAAACTTGAAGAGGAGCAGACAGGATCAAGTTTGGAGCCAAAAGTGGCTCAACTACTCTTGACACAGCATCTGTGAGCTGCCCCGCCTAAATCTAGTCACCAAGGTAAAAAACAGAACTACTTCTTTAAGCAATTTTAAATTCCTGATTCTATACTGAGTTCTATTTGTGTTCTATTTTATCAGAATAAAATGTTCAGAGTAGGCATCCTTTCTAACATTTGGCTACATTGACCAACCTTTGATTCAGACTCATGAATCATGTACACCATGCCATGGGTGGACAGACAACACCTATAGAACCCTGGGAAGATGGTGATCTCAGCAGGGCACTTGGCCAGCACCTGCACAAAGTATTAACTTAGGAAAAATTATAGTTAAGACCACAAAATTCCTCTCAGGGAGTTTAACTTGAAAGGTGTGGCCACGCCAGCTTCCCTGCTGACAAGCATCTCCCTCAAAGGGATGAAGTGATGGCTGCAGAAAAGTACAGAGGGCCACCAAGACTGGACGGGGCCTGGCAGGTAAGCAGCATGTCTACGGCCTTGTAAACACTCCCTCAGAAGAACAGCACCTCCTCACTCATCGTGTGCGGTGGCCAGGCCAATGCTTCCATCACGTCAATTTAAAGTGGGAAGTCAAGCCCTGACCAGTGTGGCTCAGTTGGTAGGGCATCATCCTGCAAAGCGAAGGGTTGCCAGTTAGATTCCTAGTCAGGGCACATGCTTGGGTTGCAGCTTCAGTACCCACTCAGGGTATATCTGGGAGGCAAGTGATCAGTGTTGCTCTCTCATACTGATGTTTCTCTCCTTCTCTTTCTCCATCCCTTCCCCTCTAAAAATAAATAAATAAAATATTAAATAAAAATAAGGTGAGAAGTCAAAGGCCACCCAAGGGCATTCAACCTTGGGAGGACCGGGTCCATAAAAGTGAGGTAAACTTCTAAAATTACATCAGTATCTCAACTACCCCTGGTATTTAAGATGCAAACATCTGTGGGCATGAAAAAAGACCCTCTTCCCCATTTCCTAACCTCCAGCTCACATGGAGATTGGACCAGACTAGTCCCCAAACCAGCTAGGCAGGCCCAGAGGCAGCATGGGCACGAGAGGTGTGTCTGTCACTCTGTCTGGGCCTCCTTCTCTCACCACGAGGCTGGTCTGTTATCTCATCCCAGCATACAGAGGAGGGAAATGCTCACCAGGGGTCCAATTTGCCCTACTCCATGTAAGTGGTCAGAGGAAACAGTGGCATTTATACATGCTAGTTTTGCCTGTGCAAAGTCTTACGTGGATCAGAGATGTGCTCTGTATGCCACATTCCCACCATGCCAGAGCCTCAGTGGCAGCCCCCTGGGGACATCACGCCCACCTGGAGGAAAAGCAGGCTGCATTCACTCTGGTGTTGTCTTCATGTAGAGAAGGCATGTCAATGGGATGAATATTCCCAGAACGTGACCTTGTGGCTCACCCCACATGCCCAGAGCCCCATCTACTGTGGACAAAAGAACCAAACCTAGAACCAGGGCGTGTATGCCCTGTGCCTGAGTGAAACCTCTTGATGCTACTCTCACTTGCCAGGCCATCCTTGGCTGACCCAAGCTTCCACCACTCTTCCTCACTGTGACCCTTTCAGGGGAAAGGTCTGGAGCCCCTGACACTATGATAGAAATGTTCCCACTTGGCCAGACAAGCCAAGTGGGGACATTTCCTCAAAGAGGAATATGTATCGGCATACCCGCATTCATTGAGATACCATGCAGGCCAAGAAGCAGGCAACACCCAGAGCAGGTGGTTCAGAGACACAAGGCTCTAACAATTCAACTGGACAGCTAAAGACCTCACTGAGTGCAGTGCCAGCACGGAGGATGGCCGAATGACTCCAGTGACTGTGTAGTCCTTCCACACTGCCTAGGGGTGGCCTGAAAAGCCACCAGATACTGTGGAAATGACAGACACAACTCTGGTCCAGGTCATTTCTCAGATGGAGTGCGGGGGGAGTCAGGGCTATCTCGAGGCTACTCAGAGCCCTGAGGTGAGCCTAGCCTGTCTACTGCATGGCTGGGCTGCCCTGAAAAGGGGTCTGATGGCTTCAACTGAGACTGCAGCCCTAAAGGTGCCCAGCAGCACCATCAACAGTACATCCTAAGCTTGTCAAAGGGTCCTTCTTGGAGGATGTTTTGCTGTCAGAGCCATTTCAATTCTACTTTACCAAGCAAACCTTAAGCTTCAAAAAAACCTTTCCCTTGATCTCCTTAGTGTCATTTTTTTCAGAGTGGACACGAGGTACAGTATTTGCAAAATAAAAGAGCATTGTGCTCTGTGTTCAAAGCGACAAACCTACTGGTATGAGCGAGGCTCTAATCTAAGACAAGTAGGAAGCCCAGCAGAAGCCTAGCAGCCATCCCAGGTGTAGACAATAGCCACTGTGACTCCCTGCACTGCCCCTCCCCACTGTCCAAGCTGCAGACCTCATCTGTGATAGGCACTCCTCTCAAGTACCAAGACCAGAGAAAGCCAGCAGTGAAGACCACCCACATGCACTGGGACCAGGGATGCTGTCTGGACCTCACTCCAGAGCCCTCACTAAGCTGGATGTCTACATGAAGGCAGAGTGGAGGAGACTGGGTAGCCTGGCAAGCAGGGGTTTCACATGGTCTCTCTGAACCTCAGGCTTTTCTGGTAGAAAATGAGAAAATACTTTCCGCTCTACAACGTCTCAATGCAGCAAATGAGAAAAACCAAACACTTGGAAACTCTGTCATTAATATGAATAGTTTTCATTAAACACAAAGTTACAAACCATAATTGAGAAGTTGGTATTATTGATACAGATCTTTCCCATGATTTTAGACTACTACATAAATAAAAATGACTTACCCCACAATGAACGTAGTTCTCTCCCAAAAACTCCTTCATGACATTTTTGCCAAAGTCTACTATGCTCTGTAGGTGCTGAAATATTTCTTCTGAGGTCTATAAAAAAAGAAGCATAGGCTTACCTTAATGACCAAGACCTCCAGGGAAGTATGGAAGGAGTGGACTCTGACACTGTCAAGAGCCCCTTACACACAAGGCTGCCATGTCTGTGGCCACAAACAGAAGACAGTGGCCGTGGACTTGGAGGAAGGTAAGCCTCGCTACAGAGACTGCTGGACTCACTGGCCCTTCTGTGCCCTCAGTTCCCCAGACCCACCTCCACCTTCTACCCAGGCCCATGTGGCCCACACCTGTGCCCACCCCCTACCCCACCAGGAACTCTTGGGGATCCACCAGTAGCCCATGCATCTTTCATGGATTTTGAAAATCTCTCCTATCCAAAAATCGCTGGGTATTTAGATTTTATTCTTCAGCCTCTAAATAGAGAATAAAATGTTGTATCCCGCATCCTATATTCTTAAGGACCCAACAAGCTGTGAAGATTTGGGTGAAACAGAAAATCAGCCCTGTGTCCCTCCCTCTGACCTAAGACAACAAGTCCAAAGGGTCTACCACAGGTCTCTCCAAAGGACAAGAGGGCCCTTCTCATCACACACAAATCAGGAGGTGCTTGACACGCGACTTGAACTCTACAAAGGCCCTGTACTGAGCTGCCGTCTGCGCCTGTAACAGGTGCAGACCACAGCCAGCGTCCTGTGGCACGTGCAGCTAGACTGCATGAGAATGAAGCCCAAGAGAAGGCCCAGAACACACCCAGTGGCTCCATACAGCTGTGGCCACTGAGCTTCTAACAAAAAGCTCTTCTTGAAGATAGAATTACCACATGATTTCCCACTGGTAATGCAGCTGGTATCACACCATGCCATTTATATAATAAATAAAGGCAAACTGTTGCCTTGGAGGACAATGCCTCAATAAATCAAAACAGGAAAAGCTGACAGAGGCATCTAGGGAACACTGGCCCTTCACTGAGTCTGGGCTCTGCAGATGCTGCATGGAGAAGGAGGGAGCCAGAGGTAGTCTCCCAGATGGTTCTAGTTTCTACTTGGATTCCACAGAAACACAACACCCTGCACAGTTCTCTTTAGCAGTTGAGAAGGGGCAGCCCTCCACTCATGCTCTCCCATCTTTTGCCATCCTTCTCTGCACTGACCAAACCATCCCCAGATTTCATGGCAGCAGCCCCCTCACTTTCTCCCACAGACCTCTCTTCTCTTTCTATGCAGCTAACCCCTGAGTGTGCCCTTCACTTCCACTGTTGGCTACCACCAGTGCCCATAAGCAGTCACCTCCTCTCCCTTTCTGGCTGTCTCTCCTTAACTCAAATGAAGCAGTGATGTACCTCTCCTATACCCTAATCTTCTGCCCAATTTTCGCTCATCACCCAACCACCTGTACTCCACACCCCCATGAGGACTGTGACCCTCCCAACCCTGCTCCTGCCTTTGCTCCTCTTTTTAAGATAAGAGCCTATGCTTTGGAGCAGAGCTCACACCACCTTCTGTGCTTTCCTCCCTCACCCCCAGGACCACAAAAAAGGGCTCCAGAAAGCTCTCTTTACTGAACTCTACAACTACTGAGATTTAAATAAATACTACAGTGACATCCCACTCCAGGGAGACAGACAATGCAACTCAGTGCTCAGCCAGTGTGCTACCAAACAGCAACAGCTTTCTGAAGGTGTCACAATACTTTGCTTGGATGACTCAGCAAATAGAAACCCACACTCCATCTGAACTGTCTGTTGTGACTTGTAACGCAGTCTACCAGGCAGCATTACAGGCTTTATTCTCATACATACAATTCCAAGAGGCAGCAGGGTGTAAGGAAATCACCACAGGAAAACTGAGACCTGGTCTTAGGGGTCCTGGCCAACCAGGAGGGCTCTTGGAACTGAACAGGGTGACTCCTAGCTCAGCATCCAGGGACTCACCATAGAAACCCATAGTGACCCCAGCAAATCAGAGCACTGGGTCCTGCAGGAATCAGCGACATACCACTTTCTGCACTGAATGCTTGTGTCATACTTAAATTTCTACAGTTAGCATTAATGCTTCTACATCAGAAATAAAACCAAAGTTTTCTTAGGTAATTGTTTCAATGACTGGGTGTCAAACTGCACAGACCTTACCTTCTTCCTGTTGGGAGGAAACTTCAGAAAACGTAGTACCACACAACGCTATAGGAAGATAAAATAAAGTCTGGTTAGTACCAGTCCAAAGCCCGGGGAAAAGGGTGGATGGCTGTGGAGAAGGGGCTGGGGCAGGTTGGGGACTGTCCTCAGCAGTTTGGAGGTTGCAAACTCCATAGATAGCCCATTGGCCTGGAATACCCAGTGCCCACAGGGAGGGGCCCAGCACGGTGTCACACACCAGAGGACACACTGGGGCCACAGGGCCACCAGGAAAACCTGTGCCCTCTGACCTAGCCAGTGCATTTCCTGGAATTTATCTTAAGGAAATAATTAAGAATGTGCAAAAGATTTTAGCTACTCATATAAAAGTAGTATTTACAATTCTAAATAAAATGTAAACAACCTAAATGTCCATCAGTAGTGAGATGGTTAAATACAGGGGAACACTCCCAAACCCTGGAATATCATGCTATCACTGATAAAATAGGAAGCTCTGTATTTACAGATACAGATGAAAAAGGTCACAGAATAGGGCTTATAGAATAATCCCATTTTAATAAATACATAATTACACATGTGCATGAATGTGTGTACACGTGTGTAAATATGCACATACCATTATGTGTGTGTATATGAGATGAGGTCTGTCCAGAAAAATTCCAGCCTTTGTTAATATAACGAGAATGGTTTGTTTGACATTGATGTAACCTGGCAGCCAAGGAGAGTGGGCTGGACTGCACATGCTTGAATAACGATGACTGCACTGTACTAGTCGGTGGGGGCAGAAGATGCCATTGAGTGAGCATGTGCACTGGGTGGCCATCACAAAATGGCTGAGTGAGTAGAGCTACGAATCTGTGTCAAATTCTGCATTAAGCTTGAACATTCCTCCACAGAAACTATTCAGATGATTCAGAAGGCTACAGCTCTGGGCAACTGGTGATTGGCAACTTCATACAACAATGTGCCTGCTCATGCATCACATCTCATGGAGAGTTTTTTTTGGCAAAATGTCAAATCACCCAGGTGACTCAGCCCCGCCTATAGTCTAGATTTGGCACCCTGCAGACTCTGTATTTTCCCAAAAGTAACATCACCTTTGAAAGGGAAGAGATTTCAGACCATTGATGAGATTCAGGAAAATATGACAGGGCAGCTGATGGTAACTGACCGAACCAGTTCTAGGTTCTAGGGTGTGAGGTTCTAGGGTGCCTACTTTGAAGGGCATTGAAGTAACATTGTCCTGTGTACAATGTTTCTTGAATCTTGCATCTTCTTCAATAAATGTCTCTATTTTCCATATACATGGCTGGATACCTTCTGGACAGATCTCATATTTATTAGAATAATGTACAGGTACAATTCTGTTTCTGCGATGTTTAAAAATAGGTAAGACAAAGTTGATGATCACCCCTCAGGCAGGTGGGCAGGTCCCTGAGAAAGGTTATAGAAGGGGCTGGATTATGGATCCATGCAATTTTGTGATAATCAAACTATAGATACACTTAAAATCTCAGCACTTTTTAAAAATTATTTATTTATTTATTTTTAGAGAGAGGGGAAAGGAAGGAGAAAGAGAGTTAGAGAAACATCAATGCGTGGTCGCCCCTCATGCGGCCCCAGTTGGGAACCTGGCCCACAACCCAGGCAGGCGCCCTGACTGGGAATCGAACCAGCAACCCCCTAGTTTGCACCCCATGCTCAATTCACTGAGCTACTTTGTGGATTAGCCCAGTTAGGGCTAATCTTAGCACTTTTATATAGGCTTGCTACACTGCATTCTTAAAAGTATGTAAAATAGAAATGTTTAAATATAGTATGTGTACACTCCATTTGTATAAAACACTTGAAAGGACTTCGGCACAGTTAATAGCATTTCCAGGCAGCAACAATTGGGACAACATTTTTTTTAAAGCACTGACCTCTTTATTGTTTACCTTTTGAGGACCTCTAAAGATACACATGTGCGCACACACCCACACACTAGAGAAAGAGGAAGGGAGAGAAACACTGACTGGCTGCCTCCATGTGTACTCCAATCAGGGACCAAACTTACAACCCAAGCACGTGCCCTGACTGAGAATCAAACCCACAGCCTTTCAGTGCATCATCCTATCAGGATGATGCTCCAACCAACTGAGCCACACCAGCAAGAGCAACAATTTCTTTTTAAGCTCTGCTTATTTATTATTCGGGTTTCCCAATTTTTATAATGTTCATATAATATACAAGAATGAAAAAATAACTTTTTAAAGAAGTACAGCCTTCGAGGCTGCCATTTCTCCAAGGAAATAACCTGGAGATGCTGTGAAGTCTCAGTAACCAGGCAGACTCACTCCATTTGGATGACTTTGGAAACCAGTCCTGCACACACACAGCAGAGGGCTGAAGTCAGGGAGCTAGCCCAGGCCCAGAGAGAAGTCATGAGCAACAGGAGGAGGAAGACATGGGAGCCCTGCAACCTTGGGAGGCGATTGAAGAGGCTCAGAAAGTACAGCTTTCTAAACCAAAATGTGTTTGAGAGCAAGGAATGCCCCATAGACACCAGAACCTTCTGCCTACATGACAGCCCCTTTTAGTACTTACTGCCCAACTCAGAGAAAACATATGACCTCTCAAAACCTGGGACACCTGCTACTGGCTTGGACCTCAAACCCAGACCTGGGGGAAGGCGAAGTCACCAGCATACCGGTGTCACTATCTCCTGCCACGTCCAGGCACACATCAACACTCAATCATGGGCATCAACCAGTCAAGGTTCATTTCCATGGAATTACAATTCCATCAGAATTCAAGGAAAAACAGAAGGTAATATGCAGAAACACTAATTCGAGGCAACTCTCCAGAAACTTAGTCCCCAAAATTGCACCAAACTCTTCGCTTGGACTCCACCATTCTGTTCAAGATCCACCAAGAAATTCTGAGTGCCATATTGAATCTGCTTCAGGAAAAATGCACTCTCTTCTGACCCACTTATTATCTAAAAACTTTTACCAGAAGCCACTGTCCTCCCCAGGAAGCTGAGTGTCACCCTGAGAGCGAAACCCCACAAATACAAGCACTCAGTTGGTATGTCTGTTCTGGAAGGCAAGCACCACCTGTTCCTGGTGAGGGCCTGACTGGGCTGGGCTGGTGGCCCCAGGACATGCCAGCCATGGAGCCAGCAACACCCATTCAGACAGACAGCAGAGAAAGGTGAGAAATCAACCTTACCAGTCTTCATTGGCAGAAAGACACCATTAGTCCAAGGGCCACCCATAGCAAAAGGACAGGACTGCCTTGGAAACCCATAAGGAGATGCCCAGGAAGGAGCTGGTACTGCCCAGTAATCGGAAGTGTTGTGCCATCTCACCAGATCTTAACCAGTTGTGAAGGAAACTACTTTCCTTTTAACATGAATATCTGAAAGCAGGTGTTTAAAATGTACTTCCTTATTAATGTCTAGGACAAAATGCTAAGAAAGTGAATAGAAAGGGGTGAGATTAAGAAGGCAGGAGCTTAATGAGGGTTTCTGCACAGCCTGGGCTGGGCTGCTCTTCTCCACAGCAGGACAGGGCAGCATGGCACTCTTGTTTACACCTCAGAACAGTAGATGAGAATCAGTTATTTTAATAAGCTAAAAAAGACACTGAATGCAGGAATGAAACATATAAACACATGCACATTAAACAACCTCAAAACATGCAGAGTTAAGGGTACAACTTGTTACCTATAAAAGCAGCAAAAAGCATTTAGCACTGCGAGGGTCCCAAGTGTGGTGGGGTGGGGGTGTGCCCAAGGGAGGTGCCTCTGATCCACTCTGAGAACCCATCAAGTCATCAAAACACCAAGATGTTTGGCAAATGGCTCGAAATAGCTCTAAGAGCACAAGCTTGGGAATGTCTGACAGCACATGATCAGGCACTCTGGCCACCTGAGTGCTCTACAGCCCTGGAGACGTGCCTGTACGCTTTGCTACATATTTAGGCTGTAAGGCAGAGTGAAAAAGCAGAAAACAATAATAGACACATAGTATTCTTAAGTACCCAATGAAATCATATGATGAAAGGAAGTACATCAGAGTGTTAACGAAAATTATCTTCTTAGTGTGGAAATATTGGGTGCTTTTTACTTTCTTCTAATAGTCTATATTTTCTGGAACAGGAGGAGGACACTAAAGCTGGTATTAAATTAAAAAAAAAAAAGACCACAAAAGCCAATATATTAAAAGGGACACCTGCTCACCTGAAGCCAGAGAAAGGGAACCTGTGGGTGGAATTAAAGGCTTCAGGGCCTCCTGGCAAAGACCAGTGGGAAGGCCACCCATGACTGCGGACACCCCTGCACTGGTAGTCTCACAGCCTCGCTGCTGCAGAACAGGCCTAGTCTTCCATTAGAATGATGAAACGACCCAGAACACGGCCCTGAGAAGACCGCAAGGAGTCAATGATCAGGCAACTTTGAAGGGAAAGGGAGAAAGAGACAAACACAACAGCAGAAGGAATGGCAAACTTTAGGTGCTGCCCTGGACATCTGAAATGGCTCAGGATGCTTCTCATTAAGGCTGCCTTCTATAGTCAACCCACTGGTCCCAGCCTAGCTTGTCTATCAGAACACCTGTGAAACAACACCTGGGCAAGACACTTACATTTGATGACACAACCAGAAACACACCCCAGGGCTCATAGTGGGATTGGAAAACAAGGGGTGGCACAAGGAATGGCACAAGGGGTGGGCGTTGGTGATGGGTGGGTAGCCTGAGACAAAACAAAGGAGTTAGACAAGCTGTCTCACAGAGGGAAGCCCTTGGTTCCCCATGCAGGCCAGCAGGGAGGACCCTTTCCTTCTCAAAGTTTTGGTAACCCCATCTGCACCTACATCTGCTGCACAGCTGAAGCAGATGCAGGCAGAACCCATGAAGTGGGGATGGGACAGTGGAGGGGTAATTCCAGGTGACATGTGGAAGGATACTTGGGCTGAAGCAGAAGAAAAGCTGGATGGTCCCTGAAGGGATAAACAATGTGACAGCCAGAGGAGAAACAGATGATTTGTAAAGATAAACCAAAGTGCCTGAAATGCACGGTGAATCTTTAAGGAGCTATCAAGGCTCCAGACCCTTCCAAGCCACATGTGGGCCATGGAGCAGGTACAAACACATACCACATGGCGGTGGGGGATCTGGAGTGGCAGTCTTGTCCTTCTGTGGCAGACACAGAAACATTCCTTACCTTACCAATAAAAGGGGGCCACTGTTGTCCTGAGTTTGAACAAAGGAGGAGGAAGGGGAACCAATGGCACCCTTGACCAGGCACCTAGACCAGGCCTAGCAGGCAGACCCTTGCATACTAGGAAGGCAGAGCTCAGCACTTGCCAAGACTGGAAACCACTAAAAGAAACTCAGTTGGGAAATAACAAATCCTAGTTATTCAACTGCAGGTGATCCTGGGAATAAAGAGACGGGAACTACACACAGAGCTCTCCGATGAGATCTTACCAAGAAAGAAACATAGACTGTATCGACTTGTATGGATAATATTAAAAATTTCAAGTACAGAATCAGTTACTTATTTAAAATAATATTGGAGGCAACCAAAAGACTCGTTCAACTAGATTGAGGAGAAAATTAAAGAAGGGAGCGTCCCGGGACATGGTAAAAGTCATATTAAAAAAAAAATAGCCCTGGCTGGTGTGGCTCAATGGATTGAGCACCTGCCTGAGAACCAAAGGGCCGCTGGTTCGATTCCCAGTCAGGGCACATGCCTAAGTTGCGGGCCAGGTTCCTGGCTGAGGGCGTATGATGGGCAACCATACATTAATGTTTCTCTCCCTCTCTCTCTCTTCCCCTTCCTGTCTATCTAAAAATAAATAATTATTTAAAAAAGAATTAAGATGATTTTAAAAAAGCAAACAAACCCAGAACATAGTAAGTCTTACTTGCTTCAAACATATACATGATGTACAAACCAGAAATCCTAAAACGCAAGATAAGAAGGAAATAGTCAGGTGGCCCCCCCCAACTACTGGAACCTCACATCTTCAGGACCCAGACAAACATCACAGGGCATCAGAAACACCATCCCCAAAGAATTTTAGACAGGATATAAAACCTGAAAGATGAGACATGAGCAGCTTCTTTCATGTTTCTGGTAAGTGAGCTTTGTTGGCAGGTCTTCCATATTATCTGTCACAACAGCTTAGAGTGATGAAGGGAAGGAGCCACTGTTTGCCCTGCACCCCACAGGTAAGGGCAACTGGAGGGCAGCTCAAGGCCTATTGATGACTCTTGGCCTGGCCTGACCCTGCAAACTCCCATCATTGGAGAACACTTAAGAGATCAAATTACAAACCTGACTTACAGTGACCTTCATAGGACAGGACACTGAGCCAAGCCAACAAGACAAAGTGAAGGATAAGCTGCAGATGTGAAAGGCATTGACACCACACAGACAGAAATCCTAGCAGTACCCAGGAGGGCAGCCCTAGGCTTCACTAAGCACAGCTCAGAGTGAGCAGTAATGTGACTTGGCCACCAGAACAAATGATAGCACCCTCGCTTTGCCACAAGGGAAATGCCCTTGCCCAATACCTTTCATGAGTTCAGTGCCTGGAGAGGCACCAACTGGGGCACAGTGCCAAGCTGGCCATAGCCTTAGAGCACCTGAGAAGGTCAGCCCCAGGACTATGGGCCAGTGCCTGGGAAAGGGTTAAACTGCATTGCTGGACCCAAGGGTGCTGAGCATCAGGGTTGAGGGAGACAGGCACAGGAAGCCTAAAGGTGCCATGGGGAAACTGACAGTAACCTGCCAGGAACTGGTCTGCCATCAGGGTCTCACACTGTTCTTTCTTACTGCTCTGCCCTGAGCACACTCCCAGGCCACAGCCTGCACTTAGCTCTTTCATCTCAAGGCTCCATTTTACAAGTCCCATGCTCCTCAAAGCTCCTGATACACCAGCTTGGAAGGCTGTCTGTCTCTCATCTCATGTTCCTTCAGTGAAGATGCCAGGCCTCAGGACTGGCTGCCTGAAGGCACACAGTGTTCTGAAGCTGGACAGTATAGAGTATGGACTAGTCACTTTATAGGGACTTTTCAATTTGAAAGTAAATGATGCCCCTTCCAAGAGAGTGATTGTGTCCTGATCTGGGGAAAAAAGTGGAGAAGGCAGCTCTCTCTACCTCTACTAGAGGAATTAAATATTTCTCTACCTCAGAATAAAGGAGGTGGGTCTGGGGAGTCCACCTGCAGGCAAAGGAAACCTTGTGTTCAGTTGTCCATGTTCTCTCTATCCCACTCGCACACACATCCTCTCCCTGGGCACAACACAGATCTTAAAGGCCATCTTCCAAGACTCTCTCCTCCTCCTGGTCCTCATGGCCCAGGCAAAGCACAAAGGGTTTTCCATACTCAAAGGGCATAGTCCTTTCTTACTCAGTGCTTTCACTTGGTAGGGACATTTTCTTACAACCACAATAGCCCAACAACAAAGGGGACTCATGCTGGAACATCCTGTGCTTCACCTGACCTTGAAACACAGTGGGGTCCATCAGACTGCACAGGAAAGAATGGTTTCAGGTTAAGCCTTGTCCATCACTAATTCATCTAAAGATCTTGAGCAAAGCCTGTGGTCTCAGTTCTTAAGTTTCCTGACTGTGCTAATGGTTAATAATATGCAAAGGTGGAACATAGGGGCCATCTGGGTGACTGCAACTTACCCTACAGCTGACCCAGCACACCCAGCACTGGAATGGCACAGCAAGGCACCTCCCAAGGCCTGCCCCATCCCACAGGAGCTCTTGAACTGGGTCAGGGCTAACCTCATTTGCCAGGTATAATTTTTCCCGCTCCTGCTCACCTCATCTTTCTAGCAATTCCACAAAGGGGGTTCTGTTACTAGTTCTCTTTGCAGATACAAAAATGGAGCCCGGGCCAGGCAGTGGCAGAACTGGGATTCTGCCCTGATCTGTGTGACTCAACTCCCATGCTCTTAACCCCTCCCTCAGCCCACCACATTCCTGTCACTTGCATCAGACTATAGGATGTCAAAGAGATCAGGGCCTTCACAGAAATCCACAGGCTTCTCTTTCTGGAATCATCTCCATGGGAGTCCTTATAACACTTTCTGAAATTCTCACCCTCACTTAAGAAAGGGAGGAGTAAGAACAGGGGAATTAAGAAAGGGAAACTCAATTCTTCAAAACAACCTATGGGCAATGCTCTACTGTTATCAAGAGCAGCAGCGGCGGCAGAGGAGCAATTTTGGCGTCTCAGAGACCGAATTCCCTCAGTGCTGAGCATCCCTGGCACTTCACTCCTTCCTCCAGATCTGCTGGACCCCCATCCCGGCTGGCGGCTTCCCAACGCAACCTCTGCCCTACAGCAACTGTACAGTCCGAGAGGGCAGAGACCAGACGGGAGGTCAGGGTGGGAGCCTGGGGGACAAGAAACCGAACAGAGGGGTGGTGACACTGGGGTAACGCGAAATTCACTCCGCGAGAGGTGGGTAACCCTCGGGGGGAGACAGAACAGACTGGGAGAGAGAGGGTGACAATGTGGAGACACAGAACTGATCGGGAGAAGGGTATGACACACTGTGGGGACGCGGAACTAACCTGGGCATGACACTGGGGGACGCGGAAACGACCCGGGGATGGGGGATGGTCTGACAGGACGCGGAACCAATCTGCACTGGGGGGTGCGGAATGGGGTAGGGGGACTCGGAAAGGAATCGGGGCAAGGTGAGGGTCCCGGACCAAGCCGACCGTCTGTCGCTTACCTGCGTGTGGGCCACAACCAGGCTCTTGTTGCCTTCGCCGTGGTACCCCCATTCATTCTCGTCCATCTTGCCCTTGTCCATCCCCCAGTGCGGCCCTCGCGCCTCGTAAGACCGCGAGCTGGGGGTCGCCAGTCCTCCTGGGGACCGGCCGCGCCGTCGTCTTCGGAGGAGCGCCTGTCAGCCACCGCCTACGCCGGACCGGCCAACCCTGACTCTCAGGCGCTCCCTGCCGGAAGCCACACCCCCCGCAGCTGCCATTGCTGAACCGGGCAACTTCCGGGCTTGAGTTTGCTTTTTCTCCATTGACTACAGCGACAAAAGGGCCAATGACCATCTTAGGTGCTGGCATAGTGTCTCCTTCGGAAGCGAAGTCCTGAGAAACAAAAGTGACGTTTCCACTTCCGCGCCGGAAGTGAGGTAAGAGTGAGGAGACGCACTTGGGTCTTGGACTGCTTGGGGCGGAAAGCAAGGAGTCCGGCGTGCCGCTGGTGGAGGTTCAGGTGGCCTGGAGATAACCCATGGGGAGAGGAAATCCAGGCTCCCCAGGAGGTGGAGAGTAAGGTCGGCGTCTGGACTCACTTTTTGCCAGTACATGTCCAGTGGTTACGGTACAGTTCTCTATTGATCCATTTACTTTGTTTTGTTTTTATTTGGGGTTTTGGGGGGTTTTTTTGTTGTTGTTTTTTTACTCTTACGCCACCATCTTGATTATTGTAGCTTTACAGTAATCTTGAAGTCAGTATTCTCCCTGCTTTTGTCTTCCGGAAGAGACTACAGATAATTGGTATAATCTGTTCCTTAAGTGTTTGGTAGAATTTACCAATGAACCCATCTCGGCTCAGTGCTGTTTTTGGAAATGTTACCCTCTGTTACCCTTCAGATGTTCAGAGAACTGTAGTGATGTCCCTTTTTATTTCTTGCATTAGTAACTTGTCCTCTTTTTCCTTAGCCTGGTTAGAGCATCGGTTTTACTGATCTTTTCAAGCAATCAGCTTTTACCTAATTTTTTTTATTGTTTTCTTATTTACAACTTCATTGATTCTGCTCTAATTACTATTTTTCCTTCTCCTTACTTTGGACTTAAAGTGCTCTTCTTTTTCTACTGTCCTGAAGTGGAACCTTAGATTTTTGGTTTTAGATCCTTTGTTTTTCCTATATACGCACTCAGTGGTACAAATTTCCCTCAAAACACTGCTTTAATGCATACTGCTAATTTTGGTAAGGTGTATTTTCATTTTAGTTTTCATTTACTTCAAATTATTTTTCAATTTCTGTTATTTCTTTCAACCATGTGTTATTTATTAGTGTATTATTTAATCTACAACTACTTGGGGATTTTGTCCTTCTGTTACGTGATTTCTAGTTAAGCTCTACTGTGGTCTGAGAGCAGACATTGTATGATTTCTATTTTAAGTTTGTTAATTTTGGGACCCAGAATGTGGTCCATCTTGGGAAATGTTCCATGTGAACTTGAGAATTGTATTCTGTTGTTGAATAGTCTGCAGTTGTCAATTATATCCAATTGATTGATAGTGCTGTTGAGTTCATCAGATATGCCCTTGCTGATTTTCTGACTGTTGTATCTGTCCATTTCTGATAGAAAGTTGTTCAGATCTCTAACTAAAATAGTAAATCATCTGTTTCTCCATGCAGATCTATCAGCTTTTGCAGATGTGCTTTGCTGTTAGGTACATACTCATTAAGGACTGTTATATCTTGGAAAATTGACACCTTTATCATTATGTAATACCCTCTTTATCCCTGAAAACTTTCCTTGCTCTGAAGTTTGTTACAACTGAAATTAATATAGCTACCACCCACTTTCTTTCATTAGTGTTAGCATGGTATATCTTTCTCCATCCCTTCACTTTTAAGTTATATGTCTCTTATGTAAAGTGGGTTTTTTGGCCCTGGCTGGTGTAGCTCAGTGGATTGAGCACGGGCCTGCTAACCAAAGGATTGTGGTTCGATTCCCAGTCAGGGCACATGCCTGGGTTGCAGGCCAGTTCCCAGCAAGGGACAAATGAGAGGCAACCATACATTGATATTTCTCTCCTTCTCTCCTTCCCTTCCCCTCTAAAGATAAATAAAGAAAACCTTTAAAAAATAAAGTGGGTTTTTTGGAGACAACATATAATATAGTTGGGTCTTTATTATTGGCCCACTCTGTCAGTGTCTTTTAATTGATGTATTTAAACCACTAATGTTTAAAGTAATTATTGCCCTGCTCTTTCTTCCTATTTTTGTGTTTTCCCTTTCTTGGTGTATCAATTATGTCTTTTAAAAAAAAACTTTTTTAGTGGTTGCCCTAGAGTTTCTAAAATACAGTTTCAGCTAACCAAGTCCATTCTCAAATAACACTATACCATTTCACAAGTAACTTGTGAATGCAAGTAACTTGTAACAAAATATTGTTACAAGTAACAATGCAAGTAACTTGTAATAAAATATTCTTAATTCTCTCCTGTTGTATCACTGTCATCATTCACTTTACTTATACATAATCTATAATTATTAAACACATTATACCTATTATTTTGAATAGTTATCTGTCAGATCAAGTAATAATAAAAGGGTTTTATTTTACCTTTATTTCTTCTCCAATATTAGCCCTTTCATGTTGATCTGAATTTCTGTCCCATTTAACTTTTCTCCTCTCTGAAAAACTTTAACATTTATTGCAAGGAAGGTCTACTGGCAACAAATTCCCTCCATTTTTGTTTGCCTGAGCAAGTCTTTATTCTTTACCTTTCAAGAATAATACCATAGGATACAGAATTCTAGTTTGTTTTGGTCTCACCAGTTTAAATATTTCACTCCCACATTCTTCTTGCTTGCTTGGTTTCTGAGAAGTCATATGTAATTCTTTGCTTTGCTATAGGTAAGCCTTTGTGTCCTGTCCCCCACCCCACCCACCCCTCTAGGCTTCAAGATTTATTTTCTGCAGTTTGAATATCATATGCCTGTGTATAGTTTTATTTTGGCATTTATCCTGCTTGGTGTTCTCTGAGCATCTTGGATCTGTGGCTTGGTGTCTGACAATTTTGGGAAATTCTCAGTCACTATTGCCTTCAATATTCTTTCCTTTGCTCTTTTTTTCTTCTGGTTTTCCCATTTGTGTGTCTTATTATAGCTTTTGTAGTTGTCCCACAGTTCTTGGATATTGTTTTCCATTTTTTAGTGTGTTTTTTTTTTCTTAAGTTTTGGGAGTTTCTACTGACACATCCTCAATCTCAGAGAGTCTTCTCTCAGCTACGTCCAATTTACTAATGAACCAACCAAAGGCTTTATTTCTTTTTTAAAAAAAATTATTTTTTTCTTTTTCTTTCACTCTAGAGACAGAGAAAGGGAAAGATAAAGAAAAGAAGAGAAACATCAATCTGCTGCCTCCTGCACGCTCCCTGAGGACAGAACCCGCAACTCAGGGAGGTGCCTTGATCAGGACTCAAACCCATGACCTTTGAGTTTGTAGGATGATGCTCAAACTGGCCAGGACAGGCTTTCTTTATTTCTTAGAGTGTCTTTTAATTTCCAGTTTTTTTATTCTTTCTTAATTATTCTATCTTTCTGTGTGTATTCTTACAGGTCCTTTTTCTTTTCCATTACTGCCCTTGATGTATTAATCAGTTATTTAAATTCCTGGCCTGGTACTTCTAGCATTCTTGCCATATTTAAGTCTGGTTCTAATGCTTGCTCTATGTCTTCAAAGTGTGTGTGTGTGTGGGGGGGGGGTTCTTTCATTTTATTATGCCTAACTTCTTGTTGAGAGCCAGACATGATGTACTGAGGAAAGGGAACTTTTAGTAATATAATGGCAAGGTGGGGGAGGGGAAGCATTCTGTGGGACTGTGATTAACTTGTTTTTAGTGTCCTTATGCTTCACACTTTTTTCTTCTTTTCACCACTTTAGGTGGTAAAGTATGGCCAGAAAAGTCTGGAGTTAGGTATTTTCCTTCCCCCACAAATTAGTCTGTGGTAAAGTAGTTTGTCTTGAGAGTAGGCCTAGTTAAGAACAGAATGCTGTAGGGTCGTTCAAATGGCCACTTGTCCCTTCTGTTGCTGGGAGCCTGAGATTTTTCTCCAGTCTTCACTGTGGGAACCTGGTAGAGCTCCTAGAGGTAAAACTCATTTGGTGTGAGGTTTCCCCTCCATTACTAGGGCTCCTGGAGCTTTCACACTTGTCTACACTGAGCCTCCAGCAATTTGTCTATTAGAGTTTAGGTTTTCCTACCCAGGTACTGGTTATAAGTGTTCAGGAAAGTAGTAATTCTCTGTACCTATCTGTCTCCACAATTTTGGGGGCAGTGGAATACCCTGTATCTTCGCATTTATGATGGATCAAGAAGAGCTGTTTTTCACTTTGTTCTGCTCTTTACTTATGTTGTGACAAAGTCATGAGCTCTAAGTTCCTTACACATTGGACCAGAAACCATAAATCCTGTTGTTAGATTTTTAATTACTGATTCAGTTTCTTGTTATAGGTCTGTTAAGGTTATTTCCTTTGGCCCTGGCTAGGTGACTTGGTTGGTTGGAAGATCATCCAGTCCCCCGGAAGGTTGCAGGTTCAGTCCCCAACCAGGGGACCTATAGGAGGCAACCATTTGATGTTTTTGTCTCACATTGGTGTTTCTTTCTCTTTCTCTTTCTCTTTCTCTCTCTCTCTCTCTCAAATCAATAAACATAATCTTGGGTGGGGATTTTAAAAAATGTATTTCCTTTGGTGTCACTTTTGGTAGTTAGTGTGAGTCTAGTGATCTACTACTTCATTAAAGTCACCTAATTTGTTGGCATTATAATGTTATAATCTTTTAGTTTATGTAAAGCCGTTAGTAGTGTCCCCACTCTCATTACCAGTTACAGTAATTTGAGTCATCTGTTTTTTGTCTAGCTAAAGGTTTGTCAATTTTCTAAGACACTCCCTTTAATTTTCTTGATTTTCTCTTATTTTGTTTATCTCTGTTCTAATCTTTATTATTTTCTTCTTCCTGCTTAGTTTGGATTTAGGTTATCCAATTTTTTTGTGTAGAATTATTCACAGTACTCTCTTATAATCCTTGATATTTCTGTAAATTCGGTAATAATTTCTCCCATTTTCATTTCTAAGTTTTAAAAATATTTTTATTGATTATGCTACTACAGTTTTCCCCATTTCCCCCCTCTGTCCACCCTCCGCCCTCCCCCCCAACCCTCCAGCATCCCCTTGCCTTAGTCCACATCCATGGGTTGTACATTTAAGTTGAGTCCTCTGTTTCCTATACTATTTTTTATCTCTGCCTGTCTAACTCATTACTACTAACTTGCTGCTTCTTCCCTGTACCCTTTCCCCCCATTCCTCCCTTCCCCCCCATTCCTCCCTTCCCCCACCCCACTGAAATCCCTCCATGTGATGTCTATTTCTCTGATTCTATTCCTGTTCTGATTGTTTCCTTAGTTTTTGTTTCTGTTGTTTTTCTTTTATTTTAGGTTCATTTGTTGATAGTTGTGAATTTGTTGTCATTTTACTGTTCACATTTTTATCTTCTTTTTCTTAGATAAGTCCCTTCAACATTTCATATAATAATGGCTTAGTGGTGATGAACTCCTTTAACTTGACCTTATCTGGGAAGCACTTTATCTGCCCTTCCATTCTAAATGAAAGTTTTGCTGGATAGAGTGATCTTGGATGTAGGTCCTTGCCTTTAATGACTTAGAATAAAATACTTCTTTCCAGCCCCTTCTTACCTGCAAGGTAACTTTTGACAAATCAGCTGATAGGCGATTTCTCTGGGAACTCCTCTGTAGGTAACTCTTTCCTTTCTCTTGCAGCTTTTAAGGTTCTTTCCTTGTCTTTAATCTTGGGTTACTTAATGATGATATGCCTTGGTGTGTTCTTCTTTGGATCGACCTTCCTTGGGGACCCTCTGGACTTCCTGGAAGTCTGTTTCCTTTGCCAGATTGGGAAAGTTTTCCTTTATTATTTATTTGTTCAAGTAAGTTTTCAATTTCTTGGTCTTCCTTTTCTCCTTTTGGCATCCCTGTAATTCAGATATTGGAACATTTCAGGTTGTCTCAGAGGTTCGTAAGTCTCTTTACTTTTTCGAATTCTTGTCCCTTCATTTTGATCTGGATGGATGTTTATTTTTTCCTTTTGTTCCAAATTGTTGCTTTGAGTCCTGGTTTCCTTCCTGTCACTGTTGGTTCCCTGAACATTCTGCTTTATTTCACTTTGGGTATCCTTCATTTGTGTTTTCCTTTTTTGAACAAGCTCAATCAGCTCTGTGAGCATTTTGATTACCAGCGCTTTAAATTCTCCATCAGATAGGTTGGCAAGCTCCTCGCTTAGCTCTCTTTCTGAGGCTCTACTCTGTTCTTTCATTTGGGCCATATTTCTTTGTCTTGGTGCAGCTGATAGGTTGTAAGGGGATGGGGCAACCCTCTTTGCTGCCCAGTGATGCAGCCTGTGGGGGGGGAGCTGGAGAAGGAATGGTGTGGTTTGCCTGCTTATCTCTAGCGTACTTTTCAAGGGACTCTCCTGTGAGACTGGGAGAGGAGCTTCTCCTACTGCCTGCAACCCCAGCCTTAGCCCACAGCCACCCCTTAGCCCCCTTTAGTCAGTGCTTCCTGCGCAGCCCACAGAGCTGGGCAGCCAGCCCTGCCCCCAATGTCGTGTGTTGCGGACACTGTTTTCAGAATTGTTCTGAGTTGGTTGGCTGCTCTGCTTCTTGTGGTTGACCTTTTCTTTAATTCGTTGGTTGTTGGAGTTCCATGCAGTTTGATTTTCTGGAGCTTTTGGTGGTTTACTGATTGCAGATTGGTTGTTATCCTCCTTTGGTTGTGCAAGGAAGCAAAGGGTCTCTACCTAAGCCTCCATCTTGGCTGGAACTAATTTTTGCCACATCTTCATGTGTGTAAAGGTCTTATCATTTTTGCTCATCTTGTGAAAGAAATAACTTTTGGTTCTGTTGATCTCTGCCCTCCCCCCCATTTCCTATTTCATCATGTCTAATCTTTATTTCATTTTCTCTCCTTCCTTTGGGCTTACTTTTTGTCTTTTTTTTAGTTTCATAAGGTCGGAATTTAGATTATTGATTTGAGAGCTATTTGTCTTTCCTCTCATTATCTTCCTTGGCCCACTGTGATTAAGAAGTGTGTTGTTTTGGCCCATGGCTTAGTTGGTGGGGCCATTGTCTTATAAACTAGAGGGTTATAGGTTCAGGCTCTAGTTGGAGCACTTACGAGGGGCAATCAATGTTTCTCTCTCTCTGTCTCTCTCCTTCCCTCCCTGCCTCTCTAAAATCAATAAGCATGTCCTCAGGTAAGGATTAAAAAATAATACAAGTATGTTTTATCATTTACACATATTTTTGAATTCCTACATTATTCCTAACTTTACTCCATTGTCATTGGACAGTAATGTTTGTGTAATTTCAGTCATCTTTAATGTACTGAGACTTGTGGCTTAATGTGTGTTCACCCTGGAAAAAGTTCTGTACACATTTAAGATGTATTGTGATGTTGTTGGTTGTTAAGCTTGGCTTATAGTTCTGTTCAAGTAATCTTGGGTTGGGGTCCTATTAAAGTATTCTTTTTTTTTTAATATTTTATTTATTTATCTTTAGAGAGGAAAGGGAGAGAAGGAGAGAAACATCAATGTATGGTTGCCTCTCATAGGTCCCACGCACGGAACTAGCCTGCAACCCAGGCATGTGCCCTGGCTGGGAATCGAACCTCGATCGCGTGGTTCGCAGGCCCGCACTCAATCCACTGAGCTACACCAGCCAGGGCAAGTATTCTATTTCTTGATATTTTGTCTTGTTCTATAATTGAAGGTGGGGTATTGAAGTCTCTAACTATTGTTGTTGAACTATTTCTCCCTTCAATTCTGGCAGTTTTGTATATTATACTTTGGGGCTCTATTGCTTAGTGCATAAATGTTTATAATTGTTAAATCTTCTTGGTGAATTGACTCTTATCATTATATAATGTCCTCTGTCTCAACAACTTTCACTTTATTTATTAGTATAACCATTCCTGTTGTTTTATTTGCGGGAAATATATTTTTCCATGCCTTTACATTCAATTAATTTTTATTATATCATTGAATCTAGTGAGTCACCGGTAAATGCACAGTTCAACAATGGTGTGAACAACCAATGAGGTTTGGGAAGTAAAAACTACCAAAGCTCTAGGTCTCTATTTTATGCTCCCATTTATATAAAGTACAGAGATAAGTACAGGTTGCCTTCATTGACAGACTCAGAGTTATCCCTGGGAGGAAGATTGGATGCACAGAGTACGAGGGCTTTGAGGAGGCTGCCCTCATTTGCTTTTCATTTGGATAGTGGCTGCAGTGTGTTCATTTTGCAAAAATCCGGCCAGTGAACAGTTGTTTGTACTCTTACATATGTGTGCTATGCTTCACAAACAATTTAGGGTAAATAAGGTGTTGCCTCTTCCTGCTTAGGGAATGGAGCTCCACCACAGGGTGGGGGGCTTCACCCCACGGACCCAGTCTTACAAAGGCAGGCTCCTAGATGAACCAGGGTGAATTAACAAGAGCCAGTGTACTTGTCCACAAGAAGCCTGACAGAATGACAAGACAGACCTTATAGTTCTGCTGTTTTGACACAGCTGAAAGTTGAGCACAGAGGCAAACCTGATGGTAGCCCATCCCTACCAAAATCCCACACCAGGTGACGTCAGAATGTTAGCACATCTATTTTCCCAGTACCTCGCCAGGGTCATTAGACAGAGGCATTCTGTTAATGTGTCCCAAGGAGGACTCCTAGGAACTTTGTGGCTTTTTGGTCACACAGGTGTTTTCTGTATGCATATCTGGTTTGTACATTAGTGTGCACATTTTCCTAAATGCAAACTATGCTTTGGCAAAAAGCTGACCTAAAATCGCACTCCCCATGGGACCAAGGCCCAATTTCATGGGCCTTTCTGTCATCCTAGATCTTGGTCATAATGACAGTGGCAGCAAGAATCATATAAGCAACACCCATCTATTAAGCATTTGCTGCATGCTGGATACCTAGAGTTTGATGAAGCTTCATAGCAACCTGTAAGCAAAGAACTACAGTCTCCAACCTATAGGGGAGAACTGAGGCACAGTGAGATTGTCAGCAAGGATGAGTCAGCTACCAAAAAGGGATGATTCAGCTAAAGGTCTCCAAGATGACACTGTTGTTTCCAGCTCTGAGAGTGGGGTGAAAACTGCTACATGACGGTGAAGGAGATGGTGAAAATGAGGGTATTCCCTGTTGGAGGGGAAGGTTGAGTATTCCTGTCAGCGACTTATGCCCCTTCTTGCAAAGGCTCCCGAGATGCTCCCCACTTGGGAGGCTGCCAGTCTACCCGTGAAATGAAAAGCAAGATGTGCAAGGACCCAGAGCGCACTGGGGGAACAGGGAGGGTCTTAGCATCTTTGCCTGTGCAAATCAAACATTCCAACACATGGGACTGGGCCGGGGCCACAATGCGCCACACAGGTGGTAGGAACCAAGGGCCAGATGGTATCCCCACCTGGAAAGGGTCTTGCCCAACTTGGCCTACTGCCAATGTCCATTCTTTGCAGGGAGAGGTTCCTCTAGATCTGTTGCAGATTCTAGTCTCAACCTCTTCCAGGGTTCTGTTGGAACAACGTGGGCCAGCAGGGAAGAAAGATTTTTCTAGCTACAGAGTTAGGAAAACCATTCTCTCTTGAAAAGAAAGTTTCAAGTTGAAGATAGGTTCAGACCACTGCTAACTAAAGAGGGATGAGGGATCATCAAAGGACGAAGCCAGTAGTGAGACCTGGAGGCCAAGGGAAATCCAAGGGGAAGGGAGGGGTCCTGGGGAGATGCCAGGGCAAGAGACTCTGCCCTGGAGTGGCAGAATATCCCAGGGACTTTGTTTCCTCAGCCAGGATGTTTTCCCTATACTTACCAAACACAACCAATCACTAGATGGAGTCAACATACCTTGTGTACATTCCTGCAGATGAATATGGTTCTGTGATAACAAACAATTAACTTGTCGCCTGCAACTAGTCATTCCTGGGTTCAGTGAGCAAGGGTTTGGACAACAAAGGGTCCTGTGTTGTCCAAATCTCTCTGCTTTCTGGTCAGGACAATGTGAAGGCAATGTGCTCTCACTGCCACAGTGCTGGGTACTCAGGACACCTGATGTTCATTGCAGGAGGCACCCCTCCCCCTCCTTTCCCCACCAATTTGTACTGAAGGTTGTCTTCAGCTCCCATCATCAGGATTTCCAACAGGCTGGTTTTGTTTGAGGTACTGGAATTACAGTGCATTGTCAGACCCAGTCATCTAGGGCAGGGGATCAAAGCAATGAGAGAGAATAAGCCTTGTGCTTTATCTTTGTATTACTCTTTATTTATTGGTCCTACCAACATGACCCTCACCCAGGCCCACTGTTCCTATATGCACTGGCTTTGAGGCATTTCATGCCATATCTGTGACCTAAGTCAACTGATTTCTTCTTCTAATTCCTTTTCCATTCTCTGCCTCATTTTTTTTGGAATCTGAAACCATTTTTGTGTATTTGTTTGTGTGGGTCTGTGTAAAGGTTACTTAGCAGGAAAACATGCATATGATCTCAATAAGGACAACACTCTTGACACTAGGCAATGCATAGAAAAAAAATACAGTACTCAGACATCATTGCAAATAAATATCCATATAGATGAAGTTATCATAAATGTGACATTATTTCTTATGAATCAACACTGTAATAGAAAGTAAAAATAGGGGTCCCTACAACTAGGAATAAGAAATACTCATTCCAGGAAACAGAACTCTTATTTTTACTAATTATAATTTGTCCTTTACTTTGGAGAGGAAGGACACTTGTTCTTCCTCTTTGAGTATCAATTTGACCACTTACAGAACTTCACTCAGCAAACTGGACAGACCTCTCTTGCTGAGGAGTTTTGGCAAGTTCTGTTTCCTGAAATTAATAGTGATTAGTTATACCAAGCAAGAGAATATATAACATCTTTTTCTCATATTTGCAAAGTACTATGGCTAGCCCTCACCCCACTGCATGAGGCTGACAGCACAGCCCCCCTGCTACCCAGTGGCTCTTCACAAACATGGCGTGTTACTCACACCACTTGCTTAGCTTGTCCCATAAAGTCCATTTGGTTCCCAAAGCACACTCAAGGTCTGTGTTCACTTCCATTTCTCAGCCCCTGAATTTCCAAGGATCTATACAGTAAAGAATCACTGACTAACAGAATTTTACACAATTGCTGTTTTCTTTCCCTCAATGAAGATGCCCAGGTTCAAGTGTGAAGATGTATTACGCCTTTTCACACTTGTTGGTCCACAATGGCCTTCAACATTCCCAACTAGCTCTTCACTGTCCATTTTAGAGAATAACTATGCCGGGACACCTCCCTTACCTGATGAAGGCACAACTGGCAATGATTACTAAAAAGTGTTGAAATAGAACACCCTAAAATTTGACAATTGTAGAATTTTCTAAGTGTACCACAATTTGGCACAACAACCAGAGTAACAAAACAATTCCAATTTGGAATTTCATTGGTACAGTTGTATAAAATTCTGTTAATCAGTCATGCTTCACAACATCTTAAAACCCAGAAAATTCTGGTATTTGTAGGTAATACTACTCATTCAATAATTTATCTTTTTTGTTTTCAAGTGCCTATAACTGTTTAACCAGAGCAAAGGTCAAGTTTTCTTCTTGTTACATCAAACTATTCCTAAGAATAATAATAATACAATATGAAAAACCCCAGAATCAGAAAACCCTGGATTTCTTAATGAACATGGCATTTAAAAACGGTTAATTTCAAACATGAACTACAATGCAGTAAAATCTAAAAGGCTGCTGAACCACAGCATGAATGTTTAGCCAAGCTCCTTGCCGGGTCAAAGGCTTCATCAAACAGTCTAGAGCTGCACACTAGGACACGTCTGTGCCACATGCTAATGTCAAATCAGCATGTCAGGAGCTAAGAACGGGGCACTACAGAACAGGACAGATCACAGCATTGGAGACTGTCTCTATGTGAGGAATTAAGGAAGCAAATATAATATCAAAAATATTAAAAGTGCACAGGTTGATCAAATGAAAAAGGAGTATCTATAATAGGGAGACCCCAGTAGTGAGCAATTCTAGCAGGTTCCTAAGTGAGCCTGGTGCTGCTGTCCCAGCAGGTTCTTCAAGTGCTTGTACAAAGGCCTTTCCAAGCAGTGGCTGCCAGCTTTCTGAACATCAAAGCTTTTTCCCTCAGCCATTAAAAACTCAGGAATGCTATTTTGAAAAGAATTGCAGTGGCATATCCAAAAATGTTTCTAAGTGGACTTTTAGGCTGCCCTTCCTTCCTCTGCGTGGGCCCATGGGAGGGGAGGGGAGGGGCTGCAGTGTGACAGGGCCGGTGGCTGAGTTCTCCCGGCAGCTAATCTACAGCTGAAAACGGGAGAAAAACAAGACACTGTTAGAACCAGTCACCTGTCGGGAAACTAAAGTTCTTGCTGAGCTGTGAGAGCATGAGTGTGTTAGTCAGCAGCAAAGACCTGCATATGTTAGGGAAACCTCCAGCTCTAAGTGCCTCCTGAAAACATAGAGGGAAGCCGCATGCTGGGCTCAGCAAGGGGAGCAGAAGTAGTAATGTAGAACCCTAACTCTCCAAAATTCCTGCTTACATGGGTGTAAGTGGAGGTCTGACCCCTTCTCTAGTGGGAAGGGGATCCAAGACCAATATCCCACCAGCACATCAGCCCAGAGCCAGGGATAGGCATCCGGAGGCAGGCACGCCTGTGTGCCCTACCCATACGTCTCCACTCCCGTGGTTTGTGAGACCCAAGGTGGTCTGTGTAGCATCTGGCGTCTGCTGAAAACTGAGACACACTAGGGAACCAAGGGGCAGAGTGGTGTTGGAGTGGACACCTATGTGAGAGAGCAATTGCAACCTCCTTGCTAGGCCACCGACAGCCCTTCAGGGAGGACTGTAGCCTCACACCCATGGGCCTCATGGGATAAAAGGGAGATAAATACTGAGAAAAGTCCTGCTTCCAAATGTATCAAAGCTCTGGAATGGATGCAGCTTCTGGGAACAGGAGAACCCCACAGCTGCCTTTCCTTCCTGTCATCATCCCTGCAATTACAGTGATTTGGAAGAACCACATCCCTCCTCAGTGAATCCTCAACTGGCACTGGGCCCATGCAAGTCTTCACCACACTGGGCTTGGCTCCAGCTGCAGCTGGGGGTTTCCACAGCACTGTTGCTTAAGAACTAAAGCCCCTCTTGGAGGAAGGCCTGATTATGGACAAATGGTGGAAAAACCTGCTCTGAAAGCCAGGTACCCCTAAATACAAAGGAAAGGCTTCCCCCAAGAATAGCAGTCTAGTCTGGCACTTGGGATTTTTCTCATTGGAAAAACCCAGGCTTTGTGCCTTCTAAAATGTCATCTCACTGGCCACCAGACCAGTGAGCAAATCTCATAAAAAGAAGCTGAAGCTCTGATCTTGGGGTGTAGCCAGGTGTGACTGGGCTGCATGAGTGTGACTGATGCATGGAGCATGTGTATGCCTGGGCTGGAGGACTCAGCTCAGGTTTGCTCTTTCTCTGGGTTTAGGGGAGAAATTCTGTCCTTTTCCCCAAACAGAATCTGTAGTGAAATGGTGTACAAACTACAAAGTAATTCTGTCCTGTGATGAAGGAGCTAGAACCCAGCTAGAACCTCTAACAGTGCTCCCTGGGTGCTGGAGCAGCACAGCTGTTTTAGATACATGCAAGTTTCATCAGCAGAGCTGATGACACTCAGGTCCTGGGAAGCCACATTTTTTCAGTGAGTCATGGCTCCAACCCCACCATGACCCCCAACCCCTACCCCACCAAGAGAGCAGCTGCTGTGAAGGGTGGTCCCAGGGGATGAGAAGCAGACACCTAGCTTGCACTGTCCAGGTGGAGCAGCACACCACCTCAGCTAAGTCCTTCCCTCTGTGCGTTAGTCATGGTTAAGACCAGCCTAGCACCGCGGTCCCGCTGCTGCTGGGTTAGTTGAGGTGAAGCGGACAGGTGGCGGCAATAGGTTAGCTGCAGTGTGCAGCCCTGAGGCCCTAATCACAGCAAATGTTATACTTCTCACCACAGAGCACCTGGGCAGTGAGCCCAGTGCCCTCGGTCCTGTCGCTGGCGCAGGCACAGGCGTGACTTACACTAGGGGTGCTGGGCTTGACTTTGGGGGTAGCCTTGGCACGACCCCGCCGGGTCTGCTCATGGTCCAACTCAAGCAGCTCCAACCGCTGGGTCAGTGCTAGCTTCTGCTGGATGGCCATACGCAGCAGTGAGTTGAGTGTCTTCTTCTCATCCTCAGCGGCTGCCAGCTGCCGCTGCATCTCATCCAACTGTGTGATGTACTCGTCACACCTGTGGAGACATCAGAGGTGAGAGCATAGCTGAAGGACCCGGGTGGGGGACATGAGCACTGGTGAGGGGACCTCAATGGGGTCGCTCTGCTCATCAGGCTAGAAGAAGAGGCCCTGCCCCCTCAGCAGTTTGGCTTTCTCTGGCAGGGATTCTATGAAGCTGGTTTTCACTGAGGGAGGGAAGGCCTTCAGGTAACCCAGAGGCAGTTGGTTAGAGGCAAGACATCACCTGGCTCTCAAGAGTATGGGGATAAATCCAAGGAAAGGGCTTTGCTTGTTCCCAGATTAGCATATCCACACATGAGTTTAGTAAATCTGAACCAAATGGCAAACCAGAGCCTAGGAAGGGTGCATGTGGGTGTAGTGATTAGCCCATTTTGGCTTCTGCTTAACTGTGACATGTGACCACCCCCCACACACACACACACACACAGACACACCTGAATATGGAGCTAAGAGAGAGAGATGCACACTCAGGCTCTGTCCCCTGAGGGACAGAGTGGGGCCTGAGCTGAGGGGGTACTGGGCATGCCCGCCTGCCACAACTCTCCCTTCCGCAGGGCCCAGGGCCAACAGTGAATTTTAGCGCTCGCCCTGAGATGAAAATGTTTGTGATCTCAGCTCCATTGGAGAAGTCAGGTTTTTTAAACAAGCTGAGGAAGTGAGGGTCAACATACCAGTGCTGAGGTACTAACAGATCCTTCCCAAGCACTCTGCCCAGGAGAGGAAGCTTAGGAGAAGCCTGGAACTAACTTTGTTTTTTCCCTTCCCCCTCCAGGAGGTGGGGGTCATCCACCACCTCACCCAGCGTGAGGAAAAGCAAGCCCTGAGCTCAGTTCCAACCCTACTTAACCTGGGGAGCCTCAGCCTCCCCACCCTTGATAATGCATTTGGACCACCTAGGGGCCATCCAGGCCATTCCCCAGGACCTGCCTGAAACAGGTCAGCAGATGGCACCATGCCCCAGTGGGTGGCAGAAACGCCACGAAGCTGTGAACTTCCCTCAAGGCCCACAGCTTTGCCTCCACCACCCCTCTCCACTCCTACTGCTCCTACCCCAATCTCGGACTGACAGGGTCAGACAGGGGACACTGAGAGGAAGGGGGGTTGGTGGTAAGAAAAGCCTTGCTTCTTAATTCACAAACTTCCAGCCAAGTTCTGGGGGCAAACCCATTTGTCACTTGTCACTAATGGCCCCATTTGTCACTTTGTCACTACTGGCCCCAAGATCTACCTTGTGTAACCTGCCCACCGGCAGACTAGCCACTAAGGACCTTCAGCTTCCTCATCTTACATATATAGTGGACACAATCGGTACCTTCTGGGTTTTCACAAACAGCAAGAACGACACTTCCGCCAGCACTAAACTGCTGGGCCACCAGTTGAGCAGTGACAGGAAGTCAGTGTTACCTGGTGGCAAACATGGCGCGCAGGGAGGAGAAGGTAGCTGCGTCTTCCTTGAGGGCCTTGAGCTCATTGCGCAGTTTCATCATGGTCTCAGTGACCATAGCTTTCTCGTTCTCGTACTTGCTCTTCAGGTTGGCAAGGGCCACCTCAGCTGTCTGGGGGTCAAAGACATACAGGATGCATGGGTAGAGAGAACGGGGGAAGGGTCTGCCTATTACAGGCCAAGACTGCAACCTGCCTGGCCCCTCAGTACCCAGCTCCTCCCCACAATACTAAGTTGAGGCTTTAACCCCAAGTAGCATGACCAACATTATCCACAACCTGAGGCCTGAGCTGACCTGTGATGACACAGACCCTGAGAAGCTGAAAAGGTTGAGGCACTCCCACCAACCTCCCACCTGCCCAAGCACAGTGCACACCTGCTTGTTGGCCTTCAGCACCGTACGCAGTGTGGTGATCTGCTCCCGTTTGGTGCTGAGCAGAGACTTGAGCTTGAGGATCTCTTCCATGAGTGCCTCCCGGTCCTTGTCTGTGGCGGGGCCCAGTTCCTGTGAGGCCAGGCGCTGCCGTGACAGCTCTGTGGTACGATCCACAGCTGCCTGCAGGTGCCTGATCTGGTCACGGATGATGGCAATCAGGTTGTAGATGTTCATGGGCTCCCGACGTGGGTCACTCAGGGGTGAGGACAGCGAGGGGCTGCTGTCCCCAGTCCCGCCCTCTGCAGCCAGTGGCCCCTTGGGCAGGACAGGTGAGCGGTGCCCACATGCTTCAGGACCGCAGTGGCTAGCACCGGCTGGACCTTCACGGTAATAGTCCAGCACAACACGAGTGGGTGTCTCATTGTTGCACATGCACACATGGTGGTACAGGCTGGCTAGCTCCTCACTAAAGGTTACCAGCTCATCCTGGGCCACATTCAAGCTGCCCTGTGTCTCACCTGCGACATCACTGACCTTCTTCAGCTCTGTCTGCAGCCGCGCCAGCAGCTCACGGTCCTGGCAGCTGGCTTTCTCTAGCAGGGAAACCTTCTCAGTAAGCGCCTGGCTCTCTGCCTCATGTCGGCCTTTCTCCTCGGCATGCCAAGCCTCGCTGGCTTCATGTGCACTGCGTAGGGTCTTCAGCTGCTCCCGGAGCTCACCAGCCTCTGCCAGAGCTACGCGGTACTTGCAGGCCAGAATCTCAGGCCCATTGATGTCCACCTCATAGTAGTCACCATCCTCATGGCTGTCGTGCTCCTTCTCACTGTCCAGGGCCGTGCGCCGCTCCTTGCCAGCCTGCAGGCGCTGCAAAGCACTCAGGCTCTCCGTGAGGCGTTTCACCTCCTCGCGCTGCTCTGACAGGGTCCCCCGAGCCTGCTCCAGCTGCTTCTGTGCCTCCTGCAGTGTTGCTAGCAGGCCTGCCTTCTCCCTCTCCACCTGCAAAGGCACAGAGATGGGCCTGTCAAAAGCCTGCAGGGACCCCCAGATAGTCCCAGCAGTGACCCCACCAGTCTTCCTGTTGGCCAGTCTGTGACACTGTTAGGACAAATGTCTCAGGGTCTGGGCAGTTCTTACTAAATACTATTGTTATGTTAAAATGAAGCACAGTATTTTTCAGAACCAGCTATAAATAGAATGAGCTTGACAGTAATTGAACAGGGTAAATGTCTACAAAGAAGAAAGCAATGTGTAATTGACCAAATAGTACATATAAGCAATAGCTAAGCTTCCCTTCTGGGAGGGAGGCAGAGCTTTGGATATGGATCCTGTCTCCTTTAATTGCTTCAAGTAAATATAACTATCTTCTTGAACAGAACACCCCAAATGGCAGACCTCTTGAATTCAGTAACATGTCTAGGGGGAGGGTACCATGGGTGGGGCCACTGTTGGTCCTCCTCTCCACAGAGACTTGGGAGGCCAGGTGGGTTCCTCCTCAGAGAGATGCAAACTGAGGGGACATAGTACAGACCCTGGGATTCCATTCAGTCAGGACACAAAACTCTGATGTGACATGTCCACAAAACAGAGGCGAAGACTGCAGGTAGGCAATGCAGAGGGATATGAGAAAACCTTGGGCAGCACTGAGACTTCAATCTCATAAACAGGAACCCACTTCTCTGGGTTCCTTCTACCTGTAATGCTGTGGTCACTTATGTAGCAACAGAGTTTAAGACAAACGTAAGATAAGGTAGGTAACATCAACAAAGTGTGGGTTGTGAGGGCAGAAATAGAGGTGGACCTCCCCTTCCACCCGCACACCCACCACTCACCTGCATTAGCTGCTGCTTCAGCTTCTGGATCTCAGAAAGATTGAGCTCACTGAGGAGGTCAGACACGAGGCTGGGACAAGGTGGGGCCAAGCCATCTTTGGTGGGTGTGGAGGTCTTATTGTCCAGCGGCAGCTTGGCCAGGCAGCTGTGCTCAAAGCCATTGGCCAGGGTCTCGGCATCATCATTGAGCTTGAGGCCTTCCAGGGAAACATGCAGGTGGCTGGTATACAGGGAGTCATTGATGTTCATATAGTGCGACAGCTCCTTGCGCAGGCTGTTTTTCTGTTCCCGTTCTGTCTTCAGTGTCTCCAGTGCCTCCTCTAGTTGCCGCTCTGAGATCTCCTTGAGCCGGATGGCATCCTCCAGCTGGCTGTTGAGGTACTCGGTCTCCTCCTCCAGACGCTTGATCTCATGCTTGAGGCCCTCAAACTCCACCTGAGAAAGAAGGGTCAATACTCTTCTGAGCCTGAGTGATCAGGAGGAAGCACCAGCTTGCTGATTCCATGGCTGATGTAGCGGTTCTGAGCATGAGGTGTTAACAGTCAGGACAAGTGTGCATGTTGTGTGAGCAATGCAAAAGCCAGAACAGAAATATCCACACTGCAAATTTGTTAGATGATGTAATATGTTACCAACTGTATACTGATCTTAAATTCTATTAAACTACCTAATATTAACAGTTAATTAAATATTTTAATACAAAATATGTATCTAAATGTGTGCTATAACCATGAATTCCAAGTACATTTCAAAACAAAGAAACTGCAGTTCCCACTGAAGCGGGATTTGCCATAGCCACTCACTACCCCCACCGAGAGATGCCCAAGTGAGTAGGAGAGGCAGAATCCTGCTACAACTGTATTTGCAGATGGACAAAGAAGTAGGCAGAAACCTGTGCTTAATATGGGGAATCAGTCTATGTGCAATTTAACAAAGCATTTCTAATTATTCTGTAGCATTTGCAGAAAATAAAAGGAACAAGCCACTCAGAGGCAGAGTAAGTACATCTCTGCTGGTTGCAGGCTGGGGGAGGAGGATTCCTAGGAGAGGGCTTGACTCTACCATGTGCTGCCTGAGGGTGAGGTCTCCTTCTCAGGATCCTTGTGTGTGACCCACAGTGTCACAGTGGGCCTCCTGTGCAGCTCCTATACCTGCATTCTTGGGCAGAAGTGTATTCTCTGCTGGCTTTTGCAAACACAGAGGTTCTGTAAACAAATGGGTCCACACTTCCCTATGCAGAATTTAAACTGGGAAAAAGGTCTCCCTAGTCCCTACACTGTGGAGGGGTGGCTCCTGGAGAGGTAGGTAACAGGGATAGGCATTGAGGGACCTGAGTGTCCAGAACTACCTGTTGTCTTGACACAAGTGAAGGTGACCCTCCTCCTCATCCCACCCATTGCTGAGATTACTCAAGAGCAAGAGCTGACAGCTTGAACATCTCCACACTGCTCCTCAAGGGAGGCCCACTGGCTTCACCCAGAGGGTCCCTCAAGGCCCAGAACCACAAAAAATCAAAGAGGACTGGCAAACCTGAGACAGCAGGAGGGATAAGCATGCTAACAGTTTCAGGGTCCCACAGGGCATGGAGTACCTTGGACTTCCTGTCAGCACCTCAGAGGGGACTGAGCTAGATACCCAGCCCCTGGAGTTTTTGCTATCACTTCTTCACCATCTCCTGCATTTCCCCCCATTTTTTGCTGGCCAGGACACATTGGCCAGGCTAATGTCAGCCTACACCAAAGCCAGAGGCCTTGTTCTCATTTATGGTCATTGAGGAGCCAGACCCTGCCACCACTCACCTGGTTCATAGCAGTGTGTGGTCTTCTGACCACATGAAATGGCAAAGTGAGGTGGTGCAAGGTCCACGACCCAGAGACAACTCACCCATCCCAGCCAGACACTCGCCTGGTTCTGCCTGAGCACAGACACCTGCTTCTGCAGGCTGATGTTCTCCTCCTCCAGCTCTGAGTAGTCCTGCAACAGGCGGGTCTCCCGGAACTTGTATTCCTTGATGTCGTCCCGAAGGCGGCCCCGCTGGAGCTCCACATTCTGATTGATCTGCCAGGAGGAAGGTGAGGTGAGCAGCCTGCCCCAGCTGGCCCTGCTACCCTTGAAGTTCAGTGGCTCAGTGCAGTCAGGGCAAGTGTGGCTGGCTGGAGGGGAGCTGGGGCCCTGGGCAGTGTGAGGCAGAGGTGAACAGCACAGGGCCTCAGCTGCCTGACTCCATTTCTCCATCTGCAAAATAGGTCACAGTGGTACAGTGCGGTGGAGATAGGCGGCAGCCGCTCCAGCAGTTTCATTTACCACCAGACCTGGCAATGCTGCTCCTTGGCGTGCAACCCAGAGAAATTGCTAAACAAAGTAAAGAACAGATAAACATGTGTGGCACATTCATACAACTGATATACTTTATACCATGAATGAACCTCAAAAATGTTATGACTGAAAAAAATCAGACACAAGAGGTCATGTACTGTATGATTCCACACAGATTAAATGTCCAGAAAAGGCAAATTCAGAGATAGAAAGCAGAATAGTGTTCGTGGGGGGGCGAGGGAGCAGGTGGAGGAGTGGGCAGAGACTGCTTTCTGGAGCAAGGAAATGTTCTACAGCTGGTTTGTGGTGGTGTGTAAATCTAAATATACTAAAACCCACTCAATTGTACAGTCTAAGTGGATGAGTAAGGATGTCAACTATCTCAATAAAGCTGTTAAAAATTTTTTCCTGACTCAAGTTGCCTTGAGGGTTCAGATGTCCTGCAGGGAGAAGGCTGCCACCGGCAACATGTGCCAGAACCTCAGTCCCTGGGCCCCAGATTTTGCAACCTTCTGCGGTCATCCTGAATGTTGATGGATGTTTAGCAGCCCCCTCCCCTGCTATTAACAACTGAAAATGTCTCCAGATATGGCCAATGTACCTGGGACAGAACTGTCCCCTAGACAAACCATCTCCCTTCACCCTGTTGCTCCAAGTGGTCCCCTTAATGAGACTGATGTGGTGACAGCTCAAACTGACTCAGATAGGAGCAGGGCCTAGGACCTGGGGGGGCTGCAGCCTGTGGACACAGGAGGCAGGGAGCAGCCTGTGAGGGGCACTGCCCCCGCATAGCTGCCTCAGTGCACCCCTCAGGGCCTCTTCTCCATTGTGAAGAGTGTGGTGAGGAAACCTGGCAGGGAAGCTTCGGCCTTCACAGTCATCCATGCACCAGCCCACCCTGCTGTGGGTCACACAGCAGGTGACAACTAGCTCATCTGCTTGAACTAGTCTCCCCACCTCTAGTCAGAGGGGATGCTTTCACACAACTGGTTTTCCTCTTACATCGTTTCTCCTCTGCTCAAATGCTGCTGGAGCCCCTCACTGGTTTCACTGCTCTCAGCAGACTGTGGCCATGAGCCCTTCGCTGTACCAAGCCACTGCCCACCACCTCCACACACACAGCCTCTCCAGCTTCCCGTGAACACACAAGCTGGGGCTTGCTTATCTCTCTGCCCAAAACCTCTGGTCAAATCCTCCCTCTTTCTTTGCTAAGTCAGGATGCTTGACCTGCAGGAAGTGCCCAAACACAGGTGGCATCACCAAATACAGCCACCTAGCAGAGTGGAAACTGAGAGGAAGATCTAAAACCCCCCAGCTCCCCACAGGTCTCTGCAACAGGACCTCTAGGCTGCGGAAAGAAAAACTCAGTGTAGCTTCCCATATGGCTGAGGCAGACTGGACCTTACTAACTCAGTACTGGGGCAGACATGCCTGGGGCAGAGCCTGTAGGGGTCCCCTAGAGCCCCAAGAGCCTTGTCCCGCCTTCCTCCTTGGCCAAGTCCGCAGTGGGCCCTGTGGGCAGTGAGGCAAGGCACATCCAGGTTACAACTGGCCCAGGACACTGCACAGCAGCAGAAGGTGCCATTTAGGGACACTGCAGGACTTGCAGGCCTGCACCTTGATTTCCACAGTGACCAAGCTCCCACTCCACACTACAGGTTCAGGAACCTCCACCCAACACACACCCAAAATCCATGGGCTCAAACAAGCTCCAACTAGCCACCGTGGAGTATGGTTTTCCCCCAGGAAGGCACCTTCTTACTGCTGTCAATGGCATCCCTGATGGAGGACGAAGGTGGGCAAATAGGGGGTCTCATCTCAGCTCCCCTTTCCAAAGGACCCCTGACCTCAGGTTACTTGTTGGTTTAAAAAAGTGACTACAATGCCAGCCTCAGGGGCCCAGTAGGCACCTGATATGTCAGTCACCCTTTCCTATGCCCCTCGGAGCTCCTTCCCTGTCTACCCAGCACAATCACACCTTAACCCCTTAGGTGCCCTGAAAGGAAGGTACCCCCTTCGATGAGGAAACCATGCAGAGGCCCATGGAAGAATGTGCAGAGGACACACACCAGAGAATGGCCATCCTGGAACCATCAGAGAAGTGGTTTTAGGGAATGCACCAGCAGATCACAAGAGCAGGACCCAGACCACGCCAGGCCTTTGTCCTCTGGCCAGGCCTCTACCCTCTCTCCCTGTCTACCCCAGGAGGCACTGAGAACCACAGTGGCGTGCTAGGCCTTGGGTCAGTTAAGGGAGGGACTTAGGGGGAACAAAGACACAAGGAACAGGAGGGAGCATCAGAGAAGGGAACCTGGGGACCAGCCTCACACAGGTGCCCGTGATGACCATGCAAGCCAGACAGGCAGTGTGAGGCAGGGCTGGGGCTGTGATTCCATAGGCGAGGGCTGTCTCCTTGTGGCCCCAGGGGCCTGGGTCCCCAGCCACACTTCCTGCTACCATTCTTCCAGCAGGTTCTAATAGATGATGAACAACCACTCAGGCTGCACCTGTGATCCTGAAGCAGACACTGAAGCCAGTCTGACCAGACAGTCCTGGGATAGGCCAAGGAATGTGGTTCTGCAGGGATATGGAAGGTCCTATGACTCTGCTGTACACACTGCAGCCACAAGGCATGCATGACCAGTTGTGCTTCATAAAAATTAAGTAAATGTAATAAACTAGAATTCGGCTCCTAGGAAGTCCCAGTGACCATGGCTGCAGCTGCCAGGCAAAGACCAGGCTCTGAATGGGGAGCAAGATGGAGGCAGCAGGTGTGTCTGCCTGGGGCTAGGGGCACCTCTTCCTGGGTGTCTGGGAAGGTGAGTGTTTTTCATGTGTAATTTTAGGGGCTGAGAGTGAGCTCACCTTGTGTAGGCTGCCCGAGCAGGGGCATCCACCCTGTCCCCTGCAGACCCTCCCTCACCAACTCCCCTGATCTCCTGGTGGGAGGCTGCTAGATGTCACACCTTAGTGACTCAGGCCCAGCCCTGCTCCCTGGAGGAATGTGTGCTTCTTCATAGGGTTTGTTCCCTCAGAACCATCACAGCCCCATAGCTCCTCCACCCCTGCTGGGCCCCACCTGTGCTGCTTCCTCCACACCCAGGGCTCCCCCTCTTGTCCCCAGGCTGTCCACTTTCGTGACAAGCCCCCTAACTTCCATCACCTGGTTCTGGACATGGGTGTCCACTCCAGGCTGCAGAGCTCACCTGGTGTCTGATGCTGCTGCTCTTGACCTACCACATACTTCAACCTTGTGACCAAATGCCCAGCTTCCCTCCAGCTAGTCCTGGAGACCCAGCTGTCACCACAGAAGGAAATAAGTCCTTTCCTGGCTCCTGGCCTGGATTAGAGGGGACTGCTACTGGGGCATCCCTATCACTCTGGGGGCTGCACAGGGCCTGAGACACAAAGGGTCCATTAGAACAGGAAAAGCACGATATACCTGGACAGCAAGATCTCCCGGGGGCCCACCTTGGCAGATGAGGCTGACCCCTCTACAACCAGCAGGCCTATTTCTCAAGGGCAGCCCCCACCATATGAACAGGACCTGACTCAGCTTCCAGCTAGGTGAAGACATGCCTGGCTTCCTGGGACTCTACTTCCCCACCTACAAAATGGATCTCAGGGTCACATCCCTGGACAGAAGCTACCTGGCCAGACAACATACAGTATAGAGGTTAGGACCCAAGGCTAGAGGGACATTTGGTGAGCTGGGCATGGGGGTACAAACTTTTAAGTTAGTTGTATAAGGAGGATGGACAGGCTGGCTCATCAGTCACTGAATGTGACAGGTCAAGACTGGGCATTGGGACACAGATACACTCCTTGTGAAAGGGGCATCTCATTGGGGTAACCTTGAAAGGCTTGTGCAGGTAGGTTATCCTGAGGCAGCCAAGCTGGTGCTCATTGGGGACAGTGCTTGGTATCATGTCCTAATGGTCCAGGGCCCTCAGCCAGGTATGAGCCTTGGGCGTGAGCCTTATACATGCCCATGCATGAAAGACAGCCATGTCAGAGGCCACAGAGGAGCTTGGCTTTGCAGCCGGGGCAGAGACAGCAGGGCAGGACTGGTGGAAGAGCCACAGGAGAGGGAGGGGAAGAGGGATGGGAGTGGGGTACAAATGAAGCCAACAACAGAGGGGACTGACCAGGGATCTGGTCCAAGCTGGTGACAGTAGGGAACCTCCTCCCTAACCTGGAAACCCAGGAAGGCTCCACATGCCCTGCCTCACAGGGACTTCAGGGGTGCAAGCTCTGCCTTGGGAGAAAGAGGTAGCTGAGGAAGCATGAGGAATGGCAGACTTTCTCCTGAAGCACTAACAGGAACAGCAAGGATCCCCGCCCCACCAGACCTGTTCTTTAACATCCTGTGGGACTGGCTGAGCTCACTTCCTGGCACGCACAACCAGGAGTCAGCAGGTCCCAGCACTCTCCTCAAAGCCCAGGATAGGCCCTTCTGGGAGAAGCTAAGGGCAGAATGAACCTGGGCTGGGCAGTGAGGAGGTCAGCTCCTCACTTTGACAGGCTCTCCTCCCCACCCTGACCAGGGTGATCCTGTGAGAGGAAATGAGATCACATATTCTGGCTGTAGGCTTCCAAGTTCAGCCCACCCCCAGATCAAAGCCAAACTCCTCCCAGGCCCACAGGCCTCAATGCTCTCTGACCCAAATGAACCCAAGCAGGAAGGGTGACTGCTCTCTTGCTACTGCTAGCCCCTGGACTCTGTCCCAAACTTTGCCAGTGTCCCCTCCCAGCCCTCTGGGACCATCATGTTTGACATGTGGACATCAGAGCTGGTCAGCACTCAGAACCAACTGCCTGTCTGGTCACCTGTCTTTGCCCTCCCCTCAGAACAGAGGGTGTGCCTCTCTTGAGGCTCAAAACATGGTCTTTTGCCTTCCTAAGAACCCTGGAACTCTGAGGACCAGGAGCCCCCAAACCATGGCTAGGACTACAGCTCATAAAGACTTCTAGCTCCACCTGCCATCCCTGTCCAATTCTGTTTTGGGGTCAGTGACCCATCTTTCCACCTCCTGAGAGGTCACTAGCCACTTCCCTCTATTCTCTACTCAGGCCTCTCACAGCCAGTTCCCTGTCAGGAGCCAAGCTGATCCTGGGTGTTGTCTGCAGCAACCCCTTCTGATTTCTTTGTCAGGAGCTGGCAGATGGAGGCTATAGTCCCACTTTCTCCCAGAGGAATAAGATGCCCTTGAGACCCAGGATTCATACCCACTCGCACCTAGAGCCAGGACAATTACCAGACCCTGGACCAGGGGAGGCTGAAGCTGGGCAGGTGGAATGGGTAGTGGTGTGGCCCTCACACCACCACCCTCCACAGGCACACGGGGACTGTCTCCTCACCCATTGGGCAGCCTGCCCAGCCCAAGGTACCTCCTTCAGCTCCTGTGCCACAGAGGCTAGACGCTCACTCTCCGACTGTGCATTGGTAAGCACGTTGCGCAACTGCTTCAGCTCCGTCTGCAGCTCCAGCACCTTGCGCATGTAATACTGCTCCTTGGAGGCCGACTCCTGGATCAGACTCTCCTCCCGGCTCTCACCATCCGCAGCCACCTTCCTGTGGTTCGTATGCACCTGTCCAAACGCCTGAGAACAGACACCAAAAGAGTGGGCCAAGCAGCACTCTTCCAAGTGTGCACAGAGCTGGACCTGGGGGCAGCTGATTCCAGATCTGTCCACTCGTCCTAGTGACACTTATGCCCAATGGAGCCCAGGCCTGCATGAGGGAACCATAGCATGAACCAGGACTCTCGGAGCCTGCTGCCAAGCCACTACTTGTGCCTAATTCAAGAGACTCCACCTGCCCTCCCAGGACCTGGGTGTGGAGCTAAAACTGCCAGACAGGAGAGGATGCTGTCACCCCTGGACCCGGGAGGGCTTTGGGTTGTGAGAGGCAAAAGGGCACAGGAAGAAGCCCCCATGGTAAAGAGCAACAAGGCAAGGGTCCTGGACCAGCGGGGGCTCCCATCATGTCTTGTCCCCGAGGCAAGGAGCCAGGCCCCCAGGAAGTACC
The DNA here is from genome assembly GCF_014824575.4 of Sturnira hondurensis. Taxonomy (NCBI): domain Eukaryota; kingdom Metazoa; phylum Chordata; class Mammalia; order Chiroptera; family Phyllostomidae; genus Sturnira; species Sturnira hondurensis. The sequence goes on along the minus strand of NW_028095541.1, from coordinate 1,864,092 downwards.
TCTGCTTCTCCTTCTTTCCAGCCCTGTACATCCCAGTAGCCAAGACAGGATCCCCACGGGCCAATCTTGGGTGTCCTCCCCAGTGTGCCCTTCCCACTGGCTGTCCCATGCAGACGTGAGGGAGACCCTATCCTTTACAGGGCTCCTGGACAGCAAGAAAACTGATGCCTTTATTTCTTGACAGAAATAGGAACATTTTCACACACTTACTATGAGTGCCTAGGTTAATATGCCAATACAACCAGACTAATACAGTAGATTAATATGAGCCTAGGAATTTAATCTAAGAAAACACTTGGGAAAATGTGCAAAGCTATGTATAAGACGTTACTGGGCGGGACTGTTTCTTACACAAGAAAGTGACTTGTTTCTCTGCAGTGGGGGTACTGCCTAAATAAAACAGGGTCTGGTTAGGTTAACAGCTTGCCCTCCCATTGGCGGGTCTTGCTCATCTGCCCCCAGACACTGACAGAGCCGTTCAGTTTACTTTCAAACCAAGTGAGCTCAACCCTGTGATTTCTGTTGCTATCCTCCTCCTCCATCCTGGTCAGGGAAAACCCAGAGCACAAACTGTGTCTATGCAGGACCTGCCCCACCCTGGGTGGCTGCCTGACTCCCAGCTGCACACCGGTCTTGGGACTCCCAGAACCTGCCATGCTCCCAGGAGGGCAGGAAAGCACCAAGCTCATGGTGTCTTTCCAAACCTCCAGACAAGCCTAACTGGGTGGACAGAGCAGAACACGCTCACGAACCTTCAGCCAAAATGCAGACATCCCATGAGGCACTGAGTCACCCTCAGAGGCTGTCCAGAAGTGGAATGGCTCAATGCTGCAATGCACACACACACGCGAGTCCAGGCCTGCTGAAGACAGCCTGAGCACCCAGGAAGCTTTCCAAAGACTATAAATATGAAAGACTTGCACCCTTCCCCCCCGCCCACCATCAACTCAAAGCCATGGCAGGGACTGATCTACCCCCTATGTGGAAACACTAAAAATAACTAGGAAGTTGATGTGATCGAGCACTGGTTTTCAAGTCACTGGACATCAGGTAGTGAGAGGCAGGACACATATAAGCTTCCAGGTCAGCCCCAGCCCCTCTCAGAAGGAACTCCAGCCATGGAACAGAAAGAGTACAAGGTGGTGAGCTAATCTAAGAGGACGAGGCAGTGCTGAAAGAAGGTAGACAGGCAGTGATGGTAGCAGACCTGCAGACAGAGGAGCCCTGAGTCTTCCCAGGGAATGGTCTGTGCAAGCCTCTGAGTAAGCCACTAAGGCTGGGAGAGAGCCACCAGCAGGATAGAAGGAATCATCCCATCACTCTAATAGGCCCTGGCCAAAATAGAGCCAGGTAAATCCTCTCTGGTCCTAACCAACAACACTTAAGGGCAAAACCTGAAAGGATCCAAGAGCTATATCCCACAATGAAGCATGAGAATACACACAGGAATGACAGCACTGTCTCCCAGTCAAAATCCAGCATCCCATCACAGGTCACACAGCCCACCAAGGGGGCAGGGCATAGCCCAGGAAGGATGTGGATACCTGAGACACAGTAACAGATCAGGGAGGGACACTAGCCAGGAATGAGTGCACAGGGTCAGGAGGCAAAGGTATAGAAGAGGGAGGGACAAGAGGTGAGATGAAAAGGGCACTGGATGGGATTAACATTAGATTACATGGCACAAAAGAAAAGATATGAAAACTGAAAAAATAGTAAAAAAAGGCTATCCAAAATGAAACACTCAGAAAAAAAGATGAAAATACCAAACAACACAAGTGAGCTGTGGGATTTCAAGGAGACTAATGCACAGATAACAAGAGTTCCAGGGCAGGGGTGAAGACAGAAAAATACTTGAAGAAATAATGGCTGAAAATTTTCCCAATTTGATGGAAACTATAAAACCTACAAGCACTAGCATCTCATCAACACCAAGGACAAGAAATATAAAGCAAACTGCACCAAGGCATACCACAAAACTGTTTAAAACATGGAACACAGAGAAAATACTAAACTCAGCCCCAGAAAAACGAATATTCCTTATACAGAAGCAAAGAGAATTACAGCAGGTTTCTCTGATAAGCCTAGAAATAGCAGAGCAACCTCTTGGAAAACACAAAACAAAAAGCCAATTAACCAGAGTGCTACATGCAGTGACAACTGCTTACAACAGAGGTGAAATAAAGACTTCAAACATAAAAGAGCTAAAAGATTTTTATCACCAGCAGACCTGCATTACAAGATGTTAATAAAATACTTGGGCAAAACCAAACACATGTAGCAGGTGGAAATGTACATTTATGAGGAGGAGGAAGCAGCACCAGAAATGGTAACTATGTGAGTAAATATAAGACTTGTTTTTCTCTCATTATTTAAATCCCTTTAAAAGACAATTAACTGGAGATTCAATGCAACCCCTACCAAAATTCCAATGGCACTTTTTTTTGCACAAACAGAAATCCATATGGAATATGAATAGCTAAAACAAAACTTGAAAATAACAAAGTAGGAGGCCTTAAATTCTCGACTTTGAAACTTATATGAGGCTCCAGTGATAAAACAGAGTGGAACTGGCATTAAGAATAGACAACAGAGACCAATGGAACAAAAGAGTCCAGAAATAAATCCTCATGTACGTGATCAATTGAATTTGAAAAGGGCATAAAGCTAATTAAATGATGAAAGAATTTTTCAACAAATGGTGCTGAGACAAATCCGTGTGCAAAATAACGAAGTTGGATCACATACGTCATATACAAAAGTTAACTAAAATGGATCAAAGACCTAAATGTGAGATCTGAAGCAATGCTCAGAAGAAAACGAGTAAATCTTCATGACTTTGTGAGCAATGGGCTATTATTACACATGACACTACAAGCATGAGCAATGAAAGAAAAAAAAATAGATAAATTGGACTTCAAAATTTTAAAACTCTGTGTATCAGAGGACACTATAAGTGAAAAGACAATTCACACATTAGACAAAACTATTTTAAATCTTACATCTGATAAGGGTCTACTATCTAGAACATATAAAGAACTCCTAAAATTCAATGATGAAAGAATAAACAATCCAATTTAAAAAGGGACAAGAACTTGAATAGATATTTCTCAAAAAATATAAACAAATGGCCAGAAAGTACATGAAAAGATGTTAGATATTAGTAGACATTAGGGAAATGCAAGTCAAAACCACAATGAGATAGCATCTCATACTCACAAGGATGGCCGTAATTTTTTTTAAAAATGGAAGATAAGTGTTGGTGAAGATTTGGAAAAACTGGAACCCATACATGGGTGAAGCTGCTGTAGAAAACAGAATACAAGTACCTCACAAAGTTAAACATACAGTGACCAGATAATCCTGCATTTCCACTCCTAGGCACAGATCTAAGAGAAATAAAAATATACAGCCACACAAAAACTTACTGTACAAAAATATTTGTAATAGCCAAAAAGTAGAAACAATCCAAAATGTCCACCAACTGATGAATGGATAAATAAAATGTTGTCTATCCATCAAATGGAGTACTACTTGGTAATTAAAAGCAATGAAGCACTGATACATGATACAACATACATGAACTCTGAAAACATTGTAAGTGAAAAAAGACAGTTATGAAGACCATATATTATTGTATACCATTTATTGTACATAAAATGTCCAAAACAGGCACATCTCTGGAGACAAAATGGATTAGTGGTTGCCCTGAGCTAGAGATGGAGTTGGGAGGTTGGAGTTGGGAGGGGTGCAGGGTATCTAACATGGGTTGTGGTGACCACTGCACAAATCTGTGAATGCACCAAAGGCCACTGAATTGTATACTTAAAATAAGAGAATTGTGTGGTATGTGAAGTACTGAAATAAGTAAAGCTGTTAAAATACAGCTGTTTTAAAAACATAAAAAGGACAGAAAAAGACAAACCATGCCAATACTCATCCAAAGAAGGCTGGGCCCTGGCTGGGGTGGCTCAGTTGTTTGGAGCATTGTCCCATCCACCAAAAGGTTGAGTTTGATTCCTGGTCAGGGCACATACCTAGGTTGTGGGCTTGATCCCTGGTCAGGGCGCATATGGAAGACAACCAACAAATTTTTCTCTCATACCAGTATTTCTCTCCCCCCACCCCACCTTCATAACTTAGATAAAATGAACAAAGTCCTTGAGAGACAAACTATCAAAATCCACTCAAGAAAAAAGTAGATAACCTGGAACTGAATGTGTAACTGTTAAAAACCTACAGAGAACATGCTGGGCCCAGATGGCTTTACTGGTGAATTCGATGAAACATTTAAGAAAGGAAGAAATTCAACTGTACACAAACTCTTCCAGAAAACTGAAAAGGAAGAGATACGTTACAATTTATTTTGCGAGACCAGCATTAACCTGTAAACCAAAACCAAAGACATCACACACACACACACAAAAGGAAACTAAAAACCAATATCCTAGAAAAACACAGATGTAAAAAAGTCTTCACAAAATTCTGTCAAATAGAATCCACCAAAATGTAAAAAGGATAAGGAATCATGATACAATGGAATTTATCCAAAGAATGTAGGGCTGATTAACATTAGGAGAAAAAGCAATTGTGATTCAATATATTAACAGACAAAAAGGAAAATTCATATGACCTCAAAATATGCAGAAAACAATCTGACAAAATTCAACATCCATCCCTGATACTTTGAGCAAACAGAAAGGAGGTTCCTCAACAAGATAAAGGGCATCTTCCAAAAACCTTATAGCTAACATTATTTAATGGTGAAAAGCTGAGCCTTCCCACTTCTGCTCAACATTGCTCTGGAGTTCCCAACCTACAGTGCAATGAAGCAAGAAAAATCAGTCATCCAGATTGGGAAGAAAGAAGTAAGACTGTCATGCAATGTGTTTTAATCATGCATCACTCGACAGTCTATACATAGAAAATCCAAAGGAATCTATTTTATAAAGGAGCCACTAGAACTAATAAGTGACTTCAGCTAGGTTACAAGATACAAGATCAATATACAAAAATCAAACTTATATCAATACACTAGGAATAAACTGTCAGAAAGTGAAAAAATTTCATACTATTTATAAGAACATCAAAAATATTAAATATTTATATTTAGATCTGACAGAAGATATACAAGACCTACCCACTAAGTGTCACAAAATATTGCTGGGAGAAATTAAATACATGGAGAGATACATCACACATAGCTTATACCCTGTTCATGGTCCAGAAGAGTCAATATTGTTAAGATGCTATTTCTTTGCAAATTGATCTTTCAATTTATCACAATGCCAATTTCTCAGTAGAAATAGACCATCTGATTCTAAAATTCATACGGAAATTCAAAGGACTTAGAATAATGAAAATAACTTTGAAAGAAAAGTAGCAAGACTAACACTACCTGATTTCAATATTTATAATGCTAAAGTAAGACAGTACAGTGTCAGCATAAAGACTGATAAATAGTCCTGATCAGAACAGAAAGTCCAGAAATAGACCTACACACATACAGACAACTGATTTGACAGATGCAAGACAATTTGCTGGAAAAAGTATACCTACCCATACCTCAGAGCATATATGAAAATAATTTAAAAGAAATCATAGGCTTAAACATTAAAAGTATAAGACTTCTAGGGGAAAACAAGAGAAAATATTTGTGACCTGGGACAAGACCCAAAAGGAAAAATTGGTAATTTGGACTTCAAACCTAAGATGAAAGACAAGTTAAGAGAATAAAAAGACAAGTTATAGACTAGGATAAAGTCTTTGCAAATCACACATATGATAAAGGACATGTATCCATAATACAAGAACTCTCAAAACTCAGAAAAACAACCCATCCCTGACTGGGGCGGCTCAGTTGGTTGCGTGCCCTCCTGTGAAGCGTAAGGTCACTGGCTCCATCCTCAGTCAGGGCACTGCCTGGCTTGTGAGTTCCGACAGAGGAGACAACCAATGTTTCTTCCTTGCACTGACGTTTCCTCTTCCTCCTTCCTCCCTCCCTTCTTCCCCTCTCTCTAAAAATACATCTTTTTTTTTTTTAAAGAAAAAAAAAACAGTAAAAAATGGGCAAAAAAAAACCCTGAACTGATACGTCATCCAAGATGTATGTATGGAAAAGGACAACATGAAAAGATGTTCAACATTGGAAAATGACCACTACAATGAGATACTACTACATACCTACTAGAATACTGAAGATTAAAATGCTTAACCCTACCAAGCGTTGGCAGGAGGTGGAGCAATTGGGACATGCTGCTAAGCGATACAACACTTAGGAAAACAATTTGGCAGATTCTTGAAATTTAAGCATGTATGTGATATAGCATAGCCAACCACCCCATAGTATTCACCCAAGAAAAAAATGAAAGCACATATCCATATAAAGACTCAGAACAAAACAAAACTGAAAACAACCCAATGTCCACCAATAGGAAAAAAATTTTTTTTTTTAAAGCATGGGGCAGCCACACTATAAAATACTATAGGCACACTTCATTTCATTGTACTTTGTTTTAGTGTGCTTCATAGGTGTGTATTTTTTACAAACTGAAGATAAGACCCTCCACCAGCTAAAAGACAACAACTTGCTTTATATACCCGCTTTATTTTGGTGGTCTGGAACAGAACCCTAAACACGTCTGAGGTTCGCCTGTACTCAGCGATCAAAAGGGAGGAGCTATTGATAACCATATCAACACAGATTCATCTCAAATTATGCTTAGGGGAAAGCCAAACCAAAAAAAAACAAAAACAACCACCAGTACATGCTATATGGTTTCCTTTATATAAAAACTAGAAAATATAAATAAATGTATATTGCACTCTCCTGGAGAGGAAGAGGGAGGAGATTACAAATGCATCTAGGGAACACACAGGGTGATGGATACCTTCATCATCTCTATTATGTTGGTGATCTCATGATCAAATGGAATCCTTAAATATATTCAACTTACTGCATTTCAATTCTACTTCAATAAAGCTGTCTAAAACAACTCAAATATTTCTGAAGCATCCTAACCCCAACCTGAAGAATGTGAACCTAGGAGCCCCATCCTTGTGCTCACTGCTCTAATCATAGGCCAGGAGGCTGAAAGTCAGGTGGAAACTGTGCTCCTGGTCACTCAGCCCACCTGTCTGAACAATTTCTGACCAAGGCATCCTCATTCCCACCTCATACGATCCTGTGTGATTAAGTCCATCTCAAAATCTGCCTACCCATGCTGGGAAGCACTCAGAGAAATGACATCCACCCTATGACTGGCAGAGCCTCCAGATGGGAATCCAGCCTGGGCCTCTAACCTAGTCCTGCCCACAAAATTCCCCAGATGCTCTGACAAAGAAAGGCAACACCTACTGGAATAATACAGCACACTGGTTTTGGCTTCAACGGGTGGTGGCAATGTCTCTGTGATGTTCCCCCACCCTCACCCCCACCCCCACCCCCGGAGCTGCCCTGGCTGTGGGCAGGCTGATTGCTGTTAGTGACAAAGACTCCTAGCCCACACCCTACCCACTGCTCTGAAGCTGCACAGACCGGGCAAGCCCTAACACCACCCAGTGAGCCCAGGTGTGAGGTCACAGCTGGCTCCCCTTCAAGTTCATCCACACAAAGGTGGACACTGTGCAGAGGTCCAGACTGAGTGAACCCCAAATCTCAGGGAAGGCGCCAGCAATGCAGCATGGTGTAACAGGAGCAGCTGCCTCTGGGAGAGCCCAACGTGGGTGACATAGCCTGGACAAGATGCCAAGGGCAGTGGGGCCCAGTACTCAGGGTGCCCACAGAGCAGGACACAGCAGGAGTGGAGTAGGCATGGGGGCCCTGGGCTATGGTTCCAACTAGAGATGTGCTGAGCTGGAGACAACAGAGTTAGCAACTGAGACCATTGATGAGGACAAGAGTTTGATGTGGATGGAGCTGTCACAAAGATATTCTTGCAGCACATCAAGTCTCTGCTCACCCAGTGGCTGGGTAGCACCCCCCCTCCACTCCCCTCCCACCTCCAGAGGAACCAGCGCCTCTACAGCCAGCACTTTGACCATAATCAACAAGCTAAGACACACGCCCCTCCACAATGACCTCCAGGGAAGGGGTTAACAAGCACATCATACCAAGCCCAAGGCCCCACCAGACACTCAAGCCACTATAGCCCCGATTAGGCTGAGATGCAGAGACAGAAGCAGACACAGAAGCAAAGATAACAATTATAGGGAATGGGTATCTGTTGACCACCTGAGGAGAAGCACTCCCAGATTAGGGGTCAGCATGCTGCAGCCCCACAGGTATGTCTGGCCCAAGCCTGGTTCTGCAGGCAGTTTGCTGTAATACAGCTAAATGAGAGAGCTGATGCAGGCCAATGTGACACTGAGACCACCGGCTAGAATCCCTGTGCACAGGAACTGGGGCCCAATGAGATCTGCTGGTTCTCAGGCCCAAACCAGGGTCAGTCAGCAACCTGACAGAGACTGAGAACCTGGTGTCCACAAGGAATATGTGGACTTCCCAAGCAAAAGGCCCCATTTGACATTTCCTAACCATGTGTTTCAGGGCAGAGGCCTTCTGGGGAGAGATAGTCCCTCTGTAGTGGTTCTGGCCCTAGGTCCTACCCCAACACTAAGGGAGGAGCCAGAATGCCCCTCTGGGTGGGGTACCCAGGGCAAGGGCAAGGGCAAGGGCAAGGGCAAGGGCAAGGATGGGAGGGTGGAAACAGGGAGGCAAACAGGAAGAGACCCCAAGCAGCTCCACACTCTTGGTACCAAAATCTATATTGGTCATGGTTCCCCAGAAAAACAGAACCAAGAGGACATGGAGATACCTACATATAAACATATATCTTGTAGCCCCAGTGCACAAGGAAAGGACATGGATGTCCCAACTCAAGAAAACACAGAACTCTGCCTTTTGTTCAATTTGGGTCCCAAGAGAGTGGATGATGTCACCCACACAGGGAGGCATCTCCTGAACCAAATGCTGGTCTCTTCCAGAACCACCTTCAGACACACCCAGAATGATGCTTCACCAGCTGGCTGGGCTCCCTCAATCCAGCCAAGTGGACACACAGAATTAATCACCGTGCAGGCGTGGGGTCTGTCTTAACAACTCTCAACTCTGTTGATGTGGTTGAAAGCAGCCACTGACATGTGCAAGAGTGAGTAAAACATTCTTCACAAGACCAGATTGAGGGCCAGATATGGACTGCGGGGGCCAGCACCTCAACAACATATGGCATCAACCTCCTGTGGTTCACTGCAGAAAAACTAAGTGTGTGCTGGAAAGACGCATCCCTAAGCCAACTGCAGAGGCAGAAATACACAACAGGTCACAACCTGGAAGGATGGGGCTGATCCAGGTGGAGGTATGAGTGTGGCCAAACCCCATGCCTGAGCCCTGGACAAGAGGCCCCTTTCCTCCTTGGTCATGGCAGATCCCTGCACCCAGCAGGCAGAAGAGCAGGTATGAAGCACAATGGCACCTGCTGCTGGGAATCCACCCTAACCATGAGCCAGGCTGGTTCTTCCCACTCAGTGCACCTGACTATACACTGGGTGTGTGTGTGGAATGCCCAGTGCTGAGGCAGCTGTATGGACCCAGGTGCACAGGTGAAACAAGCCACATCAGGCCTAGTTTTAACTCTGAAGTGTGCCAGGGCTTGAAGAGCAACCCTGTGAGTTCTGTCCCTGAACCTATGCAGGCCAGACCCTTTGGCCCCCATGGAGTGGTGTGTCTGCTCTTCCTTGCTCAAAAGAATGGCTTTGGGGCATCTCTGCAATGAGCACTGGTCACCAGTCCAAGCTCACAGAACTAACACTTAGTCTGACACAACTACTCTAGGCCTGCAAATACTGTACTTTGTGGTGTATAATGTGCTCCTGTGTATAACACACACCCATGTTTTTGGCCCAAACTTTCAGGGAAAAAATCTTTCATTTTAATTTTTCAATTCAATTTTTTATTTATATATAAGACCAAGTATTATATTCCAGGGTATTATTTACCAGGCCAAAGCCTGGAATCCTGGAGATCTACCAAATGAACAGAATCACTGCCACCTCGGCTCACCAATAGTCTTGACTATTGATCAGTCACTACCAGCACCACAGCCTCTCTATCCCCCAACCAGAGTGAGGAGGCTCTGAAGTGTCCGGTGCCCCTCTGCCAGTTCAAAGTGGTATCCCTACCAGATTCTTGCACTCAGGAGCAGATTCTCAGAGCAAGTATGCACCACCTTGGGCAGGACACTGGCTTAGGCAGAGCAAGGCCACCTGGCAGCTGGTGGTAGGGAGGGAGGGCTCACTCCATGTAGTCACCATCTGCTGGCACACTTATACCCAACAGACCTGCTGCCAGCCCCACCTAACTAGCTGAAGCAGTAATTCACTGCTTCTATCCTGAGGGAGGGAAGAGCACGGAACTCGGCAAGGAAGAGGAGAAAGAAACACAAGCCCCTTGCTGGCCTGCCAGTCTGTGCTCAATATTGATGGATCAATAGGTATTGATGGACTCCCGCCAAGCCACAGGGCTTCACCATTCACTAAAGTCATAGGCAGATCTGGCAACTCTGAGGACTGGAAAGAACACATAGTATGGTGGAGGTTACCTGTCACATGGGGCCACACTCAGACACTTCTGTGTGGCCAACTCCCATCCAGCCCGTAAAACCCCATTTCCACAAAAGACTCATCACACTCAAGAAAGGGATCACACCTGTGAAGTCGATACAGCTAACAAGGTCAATGACATTACTATGAAGTAAAGATTTTATACCATTAAAAGATTAAAGTCTTTGATTAAACCTATCAACACTGAATTCGCTGGCCCAAACAGCTGAGTAGAAAATACTTAGTAATGGCACACATTCAAGAATCTGTCAACTAGAGATCTGGCATTTAGCAATTGCAATCATTTGGCGATATGCAAATAAATCAGACTTAGCATCAACACAACACAGAGAAGATTAACAGCAGGATGAAGGGCACAGCCTTCTTTCCCAGACAGAGATTTTCCCTAAGGAAATGATATCACGATGGAATGGAATAACATCACAGTAATATAAAAAGGGAAGAAAATCCACACATGTTAAAACAAAATAAAAATATATATTTAAAAGTTTTCTGCACATCTAAAACTGTACTTTAAAAAAAACTATGAAATATATATTAGCATGCACCCAAACACATGGAAATTGACCTCTTCAAATGTCTGTATCAGAGAGGGCATAAAGAACAAAAACAACAGGAAGTCGAATAAACAAAAGATAGAAACACGGCACATCAGAAAGTGAGAATCACTGCCAAAGTGGTACTGTGCTCAGGGAGGGGCTGCACTAAAAATACACATTAAAGATAAAGAAATACAGAAACTGAACAAGGTAACAACTCTCACACAGGGGAATTAACACAACAGAAAACCCAAACACTAAAGAAAAAAGCCAAAGCAACTAAGTTAGTATTATTTTCTCAACCTGTGCAAAGTACCAGGTCCCTAAACCAGGGATGGTAGAACCAGAGCTGGAACCCAGAGCTTCTCTTGTCTATTGCCACATCCACTCACAGCAGGAGACAAACCAGAGGAAGGGGAGGGAGGATGGTAGTTCCGGCTCAATGGACATGCCCGAACTCCTTCAGGAGCTCCACAAATCCTCCCTTCACAGTGGGGTTCTTCAACATCCACAGTGACCATGCACACAAAACCTCAGGTGACACTTCAGCAAACAGAAACAACAATCCACCTGGAGAATTATTCATTCATGTGCCCCAGAAACACAAAACCAGTGGCACCCATTCAACTTAAAAATTGATTCAGCACCTACCAGTAATCAAAATAGGCCAAGTAAAATATGTAAACCATACAATGTAGTGTGTCAGAAGTGGAACCACAGAGTAATATTTAGAAAGGAAGAATTCCATCTACACTACGATGTATTCACTATGACCTGACCTCACTTTTCAACTTAAGCTTTAGAAAAATATATGTGGTAACTTACTTTCTTAATGTTATAAAAAGAGCATTTATATAACAAATCTCCCAAACAGATTTAAAATGACAGCAAACATTAACAGAGAACCGAATGCATTAATAAATAATGAACAAGTACTGATGTCACTCCCCTTAATTAAAAGGCTGAGGCAAGAAAACCTCCCATCACACTTCAAAGAGACTAGAAGGAACAGAAAAAAGAATAAATTCCATACTGTTGGCAAGTGATGATTTCAACTAAGAAAATGCACTAAGAAATACCTCCAAAAGGTTATTTAGAGATCTCTGATCCCCCAAAACTAAATTATTAGGTCAGGAATAAATAATTTTAAAAACCAGCAATTACATTTATAATCTCAGCATCAAAACATATTAGCACTAGAATATTACTTTAACTAAAAACACAAGTCTTATTCAAAGGAAATGATAAATATGCTAATGAAAAAGGTTGAATCTAGTCCTTACATGGAGCTCACCAAACATGGGCAACACAGCTCTCTCTGTGCCTGAAGGAAGCTATCCAAATTCTCTGGGCTTACTTCAGAGTAACAGTAAAGTTTATCTAGCACATTTAAGAAGCAAAAAGATTTTCCCCCTCATCTACATTGAAAAAATGTAAAGATATAATTCACATCCCCTAACAGTCACCCTTTCAGTGTGTACAATTCTGTGGGGTTTAGTACCGCTCTGTGCAACCATCACCACTATTCAATTCCACGTTTTCATCACCCCAGAAAGACCTATCCCCATTACTAGTTACTCACCAGCTCCCCCTACCTGCTCCCCCAGACCCTAAAAACCATAAATATGTATTTTCTGTCTATGGATTTGCCTACTCAGGATGTTACATATGAAGGGAACCTCACAATATGTGATCATCTGTGACTGGCTTCTTTCACTGAATATAATGACTTCGAAGTTCATCTATGGTGCAGCATGGATCAGTGAGACAGGCAGAGCCTCTCTTAAACGGATGGGAATGCTCTCCAATTATTTTTTAAGCCTCCCCTACATAAGTTTAAAGTTTCTCTTCAGACACTCCCCAAAGAGCTCTGCTCGTACCTGTGCCAGTGGATGCCTGCTCATGGCGGGAACCTAGAAAGCAAAGAAATCTACTGTGCATCTGCATGAAGAACCTGGCCCTACAGAAGACAGACCCTGACAGCAGTTAGGGAGCCATACTCTTCATTAGCATGTGCTCCCTTAATGCAACTGAGCCCCCTCCTTTTCTCCTTTCCTGCCACCTTGTTTTCAGTATACCTCTTCTTCTGAATCTGTTTCACCTCCTCTCTTGATGTCTGTCCTGTAGGGGAGCAAGAACCCCTTCCCCAGTGACACTAGCACTTTGCTTCTCTTATCGCCAAACACTACCCCACTGTATGAATGGACCACATTTGCCATCCATCTGTTAATGTACACGGTCATTTCCACTTTGGGGCTGTTACGAATAATGCTGCTGTGAACACTTATGTATGTACGTTTTCGTGTGGACACATGCTTTCAATTCTCTCGGACATATACACAGGAGTAAACACCTGGGTCTTTTGGCAACTCTGTGTTTAACACTTTGAAGAACCAACAGATTATTTGCCAAAGCAGCCACACCATTTTTCATTCCACCAGCAACCTGTGAGTTTTGATTTCTCCACTTGCTTATCAACATCTGTTATTGTCTATCTTTTGATTTTAGCCATCCTAGTGAGTGTGAGGTTTCCTCCCATTTAAAAAAAATTAGTATTAGTAATAATAATGGCTACTACTCTTACCATTATCTGTAATTACATCATTTCACTTAATGCCTATCTCAAAGTTGTCTGGAAAATTGACATTTCCATTTTATGGACAAAGAAGCTAATGCTCCAAAAGGCCGAGGCATCAGCTATTTCAGGCAGAAGCACATCTGGAACTCTGGGCCATCCAGACCCCTCACGCCAGCTCCTTCCACTGCACTAGTGTCAGAAATACTGGCCGCAGGCAGGAGGAGCTATACCCAGAGTAAACAAAGTCTGACATGTCAGTAAGGAAAAGGCGGGCATCCCATAGGAAAACTGGCCAAGGTCCTGAACAGGCCCTTTCAACAGACAAGAGTCTCCAAGTGGGGAAATGCAAATCAGAACCAGGATGGCAACTAAGACAATATCAGAAAGGCTGGAATTTAACGCAGAAAATGATAGTTTGGGTGGGGAGGAGGGTGAAAGCCAGAAGTACCCACACTGCTAATGCAACCACCCTGGAAACGGCCTATCCTCCATTCACCTGACAGCCCCACCTGGGTGCCATCCACACGCATGCTCACAGTGGCACAGAGTCCACCAACCCAAACCTTGGGTAAGAAAGCATAGTAAGTCTACAAGAACCCTACCAGCAACAAATGCCAACAATCTGCAAATTAAGGCAACAGCACCTCATGATACAAAAAGGTGAGTAAACACACAAAAACAATGCCATGGGACTGCCTAGAATAAATCAAAAATAGGGAAATTCAGAGCCAGAACCATTACCCCTGGACAAAGACAGGGACCAGTCACTGGGAAGCTGACAACATGCCACTGTTCCACCTTTGGGGCTATGCAGGGCCATCAAGCTGTACAATTATGATCTGCGTACTTACTGTATTTATCTTATAGTACAAAAAAGCTCATTTTAATAAAAAAGGAGTACAATATGACAATCTTCAAAATGATTAAAAATAGGGTTTAAAAATAACCAGTAAGTTATATCTCAATAAGAAGTAAATAAATAAAATGCTTTCTAAACCTGAATATCAAAATAGAAGCAAACCATTAAAAATGACATAATATCTGACCTGCTATCCAAATGCACCATGCTAGGAGACAAGACACTCAGATACTGGCTGTGAGATAAAAACAGGCAACAGAACAGCAAGTGTGACCAGAAATGGTGTGCACATGCAGTTAAAGTCTGTGCATTTCCCTGTATGTAATTATAGCTAAAAGATCAATGAAACACAAACCAATATACCGCTAGCCTGAATATACCCCAGGAAGCCCAATCACTCCTTACTGATGAGACAGATGAGGCATCAGAAACAAGATGAAAGATAAATTTCCCATAAATGCAATTCAACAAATACGTGACACAAGAACATAAGGTCCTTCCCTGGCCAGTGTGGCTCTCAGTTGGTTGGAGTGTCATCCCATAACACAAAAGGTCATGGGTTCAATTCCTGGTCAGGACATATGCCTAGTTGTACATTTGGCCCCTGGTTGAGGTTTGTGAGAGAAGCAAACGATGTGTTTCTCTCCTCTTTCCCCCTCCCTTCCCCTCTCTATAAAGTATGTCCTTGAGTAAGGATACAAAAAAAGAGAAAAGAAAAGAAAAGAAAGCGAAGTCCAGTCAGCAGGAAGGGGAACAAGAAACAAACTATAGGTCCACTGTGGCCCGTATGCTTCCCATCACCCACACAGGAACACAGCCTTGCTGGCAACTGGAGAGAAACAAGTTACACCCCTACAAGACACCTGGACAAACAGGTTGGGGGAGAGGGGCATAAGAATGGTTGGAGCCCCTAGTCAATGGGGAAGCACTCAGGATAGCCATCCTAAAGAAGGCCCATGGGAAACCCTGCAGCACCCAGAAACAAAGCAGCTCCAAGGCCCAGCCAGCAGCCCTGCTCAGCTGGACCAGCTCTGCTCTCTGCTCCCAGGCCCCCACCAGGCCCTCTGCACCCTACCAGCTCTAAGGGATCTAGGGAGAAGATGAACAGCTGGAGGAGGCCCAGGAGGGCAGACAATAACCCAGGCCTATGCGCTTCACAGTCCCAGGTGAGCACATTAACTTCTCTCCTAGGAAGGATCTCCTTTCATAGGTGAGAAACTGAACTCTGAAAACAACCAAATCCATATTGTTTCCCAGTGGACTCACCAGAAAAGACAGGAAAGAGGCGGAGAGTTTGTTGAAAGCCCCACTGCTCAGCTGTCCGAGCCTCAAAATTACCCAGGGATTCAGAAACATCCGTTCCCAGGTGCAGGCATACCTGCCAGTTGCCCCTTCCCAATCTTGGGGTCTGGGGTCTGCAATCTGGCTTACTGGGGGGCAGTGCCTGTTTGTAAAGCCAGACCTACTTCACACAGATTTATGGGGATTTTCTCCCTCCTGGCACTCAGCCCTGCCACCCTCAGGTCTAGGTAACTGAAGTGGCAGAGGCCAAGAAGAGGCTGGCCTTTTTTTCCCAGAGAACCAGGGTGGCTGTCTGTGTCTCCATTCTGGACAAGAGGAGATAGGCTCACCTCATCGGAACTGCCCAAAAAGGTGAAAGTTCAGGCCCACACAGAGCCTCACATATGGGTGGTGTTACTGTGATCCTGAGAGTCAGACACTGCAACCCCAATGTCCACTAAAGGGAGGCACTGGTGACTTAGGCACAGCGCTCAAAGAAAACTAACCACCATGTGCAACTCTGTTGCCTCTCAAAAAAGCCAGACACAAAAGTCACCTGGATGCAGCCCTCAACACAGAAGTCTAGAACAAAAACCGATCACCGCATCGAGGCCCCATCCCCAGGGGAAGATGGAACTGGAAGGAGCATTAGGATGACCCTTACTGAGTGGGGTCTGGGAGAGGCAAAGCCCAACACCAAACACACAGTGTGGGCCAGGGTAGCTTCTCACACAAGGAGGAGCGCAAGCACTGGTACACCTGGTCACCCCATGTCTGGCACTGAGTCTGTGCCCATACCTGGCAAGTATGGAGCTGTGAGCCCGGCAAGTGACTGGAGCTCAATAAATACCTGTGGGCAAACTGGAGGACAAGGGAGGATGTAGGGACACTGCAGGGGGTTGACGGGCCCATACCACAAGTGGACAACGGGAACAACAGGTGTCTCCCCAAGTCTGCTGGGGAGGATGGGGGTATGCAGTTTCTGGGGGAGAGGCATTACAGATGTCTCCTCTTTACTGCTCCCCTTAGCCGGCAGAGGACATACTACCAGTGACTCAGAGGCAGAATGGCCCCCAGCCTCTCCTCTCTAGCTGGTCTGCTCATTCACACCTCCAGGAAGGAATCCTCTCCAGGCCCAGCTCAGGGAAGCTGGTGGCCCCAACCTAGCAAGATGATGCAGACACAGAGGCAGGCCTTCCCAATAGCACGTAAACAAGGGCTGGGAGCATTCCTGGGCCCCCAACGGGCAGACAAATGCAGAGTGACACTCTACCACATGGGCAGGGAGTCTTCAGATCCCATAGTAAGCTGCAGAGACTGGATGGGGCTCCCAAACTCATTTTTCCCCTGGGCTCCTTCCAGAAGCACAAACACTCCCACTTCCTTCATCCTGCTCATGGCCAACCCTGGAACTGATTTGATCCATCTGGGCATAGGTAGTGGGGGGTGGGGGAGGCTTTGGAATTCCTGAAAGCTCACCAGGTAATCCTGACCTGCAGAAAATGCAATATCACACTGGCTTTACAGGTGCTTTCACTGGAACCCAAGTCAGCCAAAAACCAGAGACAAGTTCTCACAGACTTGCCAATTTACCCAAAGGACCCCCTATAACCACTCTAGGAGAGATCTCAGCTTACCACGCAGCCTGCTCTTCCCATCCAATCCCACCTGGTGAGAAGCTCCAAGAAGGACCCTCTGAGATCTACTCTTTCCTTCGGGTGGTGGTGGGCATGGCCACAAGCACCTGGGCATGTTTAGAGGCATCCTAGGAAGGCCTGGCTAGTGAGGTAGGTATGATCATTACCAGTGAAGGCTCAGTTAAAGCCCTGAGTCTGCCCCCAACCAGCCAGAATGGCAGCGGGGGGAGGTTCTGGACCAAAGACACCTGTCAATCTAGCCTGGGGAAAGAAGGGATTGGTTGGGAGATGGACCAGAGTGCACAAAAGTTTGGGAAGTTGATTAGTCCCAGACCCAAGCTAATGTAAGTCCAGAGGAACAAAGGAATGTTCTCCTGCTCTTGCTCATGACCTGGACTCACACAGTGTACTCACCTGTTTTCTCCATGGGCTACGTACCCATGGCCTTTAGGAAGAAGCCTCTATCACTCTCTCGCCCTCCTAGTGATGCAGGGCCAGTACGTTTGTGTACTCTCTCGTCCAGGAGTACATGACCTGGCATCCCTAGCAGCCACATGGCCTATGGACTCCTGGAGGAAGCCTAAAACAGAGAGCAGCTGGGAACAAGCTAAGCTGTAGGGATGACCAGTTACAAGATGTCTGCAGGCTCCAAAGGACTATATTTCAAATTGGAAAAGGAACTCTGGACACTGCCTTTTGTTTTGGTCTTGCTAAGGAGATGGTCTTTGAGATAGAGTTCACCATTCTTCCAGGTTGTGCAGCTTAGCACCGGCACTTGCCTCATGACTTTGGCTTTTGTGGCAGCAAGGAGACAAACCCCATTTTTGTTTGGTAACAATCTCATTGGATCTTCACAACAGCCTGGTAAAGTAGAAACTTTCATCACTTACATTTCACAGGTGAGCAAACCAAGGCTCAGCGATGTCAGATAATTTGCCTGATTGCCACCACAGGACTTCTCATTCCCAAAACCACATTTCCTCTTCCCAGAACTGAGGAGATCCTGAGAAGGGTACAGTGCGCTAGAGAAAGAGTGGGTCAGGGGTGGAGCTGGACCCCAAGAAGTCTCGACAGCCTCACATGGCAGGAGGGCAGGGAGGAACCCAGGAAACTGATCAGGTGCCTGCAGAAGTGGGCAAACTCCTCCTGGAAATGGGGGGTGGGGTGGGCAAGACAGAGGCTGTGGGCACAACTGCACACACCCTACCTGACAGCCCTCATCCATCAGACCAGTGTGCCAAAGGCCCACACCCATCCCAGTCCCAAAAGGGTCATATATGTAACATCTGTTCTCTCCACTAGCCCATCCTTCCCACAGTGTGGTGTCCAGACTCAAGTTACCCCTCAGAGCACCTATACACTGGCTGTGGGAGTCAAAAAACAGGCTGTGGTAATTGTCACCACCCCCACCATGTCTGTCCCATATGCCCAAATCTGTCCCATTGCCTACTACTCACCCCAGCTACCCTGGGCAGTGTCCAAACACTAAGCTGCTCTTAGAAAATTGGCATCCACTCTTGGGCAGGAGGGATTTAGCCAGAATTACGTGCTATTTAGAAAAGATTACACCCCAATTGCCTCAGTGTCAACAGATAGGCTTCTAGCCAGCTGAGCCCCATGGCTGGTGGCAGTCTCCACAGATCCTGGCTCTTCCACCCAGAGACACAGAGGCCAATCCTGGGGCCTGGGGACAAGTCACCATCTTCCACAGCAGCAGGCTGCCTGACATAATCTTCTACCCAACAGTCCGCAGTCAGGGCAGAAGGAGCAGCTGTCCAGCTCCCATCTGTCCCAGGCCTCGGAGGATGGCTAGGGCAAAGCAGCTGGGGTTGTGTCCGGCCAGGAGCACCAGGGGAGCAGCCAAGTTGGAGGGGCTGGGTTTTCTCACTTCACCTCTAGTCTCAGCACACTCCCTCAAGTTATTAGTCCATTTTAGGAAGGGACAACCAGCAAACTTCAAGATTAACAAGTTCCCAAAGACTCTTAACTCAGGTCATGCCCTTGAAGGACTCAGGCAGGGCTCCCTGGCCTCAGGATGAGAATGGAGACCATGGGGAAGGCAGGTGTGGCTGCAATGATCATTAGATGACCATGAGCCTCAAGAGGCTCTATAAGGTAGATGGCCCTGCCAGCAGCCGCAGCCAGGCTGAAAGGGTCTCAGGGAATGCGTGTGCCCCACATTCGGCACTCTGTCACAGTCACCCTGGCAGTGTCAGTTCCAGCTGTTCTGAGGAACTGATTAAGTATCACCTGCCATAATGGGCTCCCACACCCCGAGAAAAAGAGGAAGTTGACTATGAAAAGAGGCAAAACACTGAGGCTCAAGGAAGGATAGCCAGGATCCTGAACTAAACTCCAGTGTCTAGTCTCCCAGCCCTAACCCTCCACCCCAAACACATGGAAGTTGCTGGAGGGGTAAGGCGTGCAGGATCCCTCCTGTGCCATCTGTGACACGTCCACACATGCACACATGGTCCACTCCGTCACAACATGGGCATGAGGGCCCAGGGCCCACCACTCCTGGCTCATCCTGAACACCATCCACGGAGACTGCCTAGGGCAATGTAGCAGCCCAATTACAAGAGCATCAACTTTGCAGTAGCCATCATGCAAATTACACACAAAGAAAGTGTGATGTCAGGACCTGACCTACCACCTTACATGTTTGGCCCAGACACGGTCCCTCTCTGTGCCTTGCTGCGCCACCTGGATCCTGAAAATACGGTGGCATTCCAGACTTCAGCTAGCATGGTAAGGCATGCCACAGTGCAGGTGAGACACTGATGCCAAGACAGCATGGGGGAAAAGTGGTGTGCACCACCTGCACCAACCATAAATCTGACAGTGGGTTCCTGCAGAGCTGGCCGGAAGCCAGTAAAGAGGAGGAGCAGGAATGGGTACAGGCTGGGCTGGTATCTAGTACCAAAGAAGGGGCCAGACCCAGAAAGGTGCCCCTGGAGCATGGTGGGCACCTCAAATGACAGCAGAGGCAACTGCAACCCAAACAGGGGGCCTTGGTCATGAGGGAGGGACCTAGCCGCTAGCCCCTACCTGTGGGGCAAGCAGCCAGTGAACCCCCAAGCAGGACTCAATCTCAGGTCTCACCAGTAGCTGCCACCACACCCCTCCCCTAAGAGCTGCCAGAGTCAAATGCACAAGGTAGTAAGTTAAGCGGCTTGCTAGTGGCTCACCAGGAGCAGTCAACACTGACTGAGCTAAGCCAAAATGGAAGGTCCCATGGACCACCTTAACAGACATGGAGGAGAGAAGCCCCACACTTGTTCTCTATTGAGAATCTGATCAACTATACTTGTGATTTTTCTTTTTAGCCATGTGCATCCTACTATTTTATCGAAAGATTTAAAAAGGGGGTGGGCATTATCAGTTGACAGTAACTAGGACCAACCCTGAAGTTTTGGGCCATGGACACAAGGCAGGTGTGCAGTCACACAGTAAAAACCACAGGGCTGATGAGAAAGATTCGTCATTGACACAGGAAAAAGATAGAAACTCAACAATAAAGAATCCATACAGCAAGGTACTGGCAAGAGGACAATCGCACAGATCAATAGGATAGAAAATGGGGTCACAGGGCCAGGAGCAGACTCACACACATAAAGCCAACTGATTACTGACAAAGAAGCAAAAGCAATTTCATAGAAAAAGTATAGCCTCTACAATAAATGGTACTAGACATTTGGAAGCAAAAAAATAAATCTGGACAGACCTTAAACCTTTAACAAAAACTACTCAAGCCTGACTGGTGTAACTCAGTGGATTGAGCGCAGGCCTGCGAACCAAAAGATCAAGGTTCGATTCCCAGTCAGGGCACATGTCTGGGCTGCAGGCCAGTTCCCAGTGGGGGACCCATGAGAGGCAAGCATACATTGATATTTCACTCCTTCTCTCCTTCCCTTCTCCTCTAAAGATAAATAAATAAAATCTTAAAAAAAAAAACTACTCAAAATGAAACACAGACCTAAATGGAAAATGCAAAATTATAGTACTTCTAAATAAAAATATGGGAAAAGTATCTGTGACCTTGAGTTTGGTGATGAAAATCTTAAAACCAAAAGCATGATATGCAGAATGGTATTAAAATGAAAAAATTCTACTCTGTGAAAGACACTGTTAAGAGAATGAAAAGACAAGCCAAGAAAACATTTACAAAGTAAAACTTGTATCCAAAATAGACAAGAACTCAACAATAAGAAAACAATACAATTTTAAAATTATCAAAAGATCAAAACAGACACCTCAGCAAAGAAGATATGCAGATGGCAAGTAAACACATAAAAGGATGCTCAACATCATACGTCATCAAGGAAACACAAATTTAAACAAGATACTGACACTTTGCCTCCTTGCACACCCAAAAGAAGGACAACAACAAATTTAAAAACAAAAAAGAACTAACTGCCAGAAAATCTAACCATATGGAAGTACAACAACCAAAGATTAAAGAAGAAACATTCATTCAGACTGGTAGGAGATTTGGAGACAGGAAAACAGGGTGGACAGGACTCGAGTAAGGCTGCAGCTAAGGGATGGAGTGGTCCTACATTTGCGTGCAGATAAACTGAGAGAAACAACTGGGGAGTGAGACATACCATGCAACCCAGGTTTCCAGCACAGGGAAATAAAGCCTCAAATCTCTGGCTATAAAAACCTGGGAAGGTTGCAGCAGTGGGAGAAACTCCCAGCCTCACAGGAGAGTTCCTTGGAGAGACCCACAGGATCCTAAAACATGCATCAACCTGCCAACCTGGGAATCAGCACCAGAAGGGCCCAATTTGCCTCTGGGTAGCAGGGGAAATGACTGAAAGCTGGCAGAGAGCCAAGCAAGAGGCACTGTTCTCTCTCTGACCCCCTCCCCCACATCCAGTACCACAACGGAGAGAAGTGACTTGTCCAACCCTGGCAAATACCTAAGGCTCTGCCCCTTACAATGTAACAGGCACAATGAGACAAAAAAATAATAAATAAAAAATAATAAGGCCCAAATAAAAGAACAGATCAAAGCTCCAAAAATAGAACTAAGCAATAAAGAGGTAGCCAACCTATCAGACGCAGAGTTCAAAACACTGGTAAGCAGGATGCTCACAGAAATGGTAGAGTATGGTCACAAAATAAAGGAAAAAGTGAAGGCTATGTGAAGTAAAATGAAGAGAAAAGTACTCAGAACCAACAGTGAAGGGAAGGAAACCAGAACTCAAATCAATGATTTGGAGCAGAAGGAAGAAATAAACATTCAACCAGAACAGAATGAAGAAAAAAGAATTCAAAAATGAGGCAAGTGATTTACGGACCACCAAGACTTAAACATTCCAACATCGTAATCATAAGGGTGCCAGAAGGAGAAGAGGAAAAGCAAGAAATGGAAAACTTACTTAAAAACATAATGAAGGAAGACTTCCGCCAAGATGGAGGCATAGGTGGAAACACTGTGCCTTCTCCCACAACCAAGTTTGAATACAACAAAGGTTTGGAGAAACAAAGACACAACCAAAGGACAGAAAATTGAATTATACGGAAGTCCAACTACATCTAACCATTCAATGGGGACGGTAAGAGGGGCGTAGCCAGCAGCGAGCAGGGTCCGGCAGGTCAGGGCCCCTGACCCAGGCGCGCAGGCAGACAGGAACCAGTTGGGGTGCGGGGCAGACCGCAGGCGCATATTCGCGCACAGTGAGACAGACCACGCAGGCCCCAGGGGGCGAGGGCTGACGGCGGTGGCACACTCGCGAGCAGTGGGATGAAACGCGTGGGCCCGGTGACGGCAGCAACTGCGGCACAGGTGAGGGCCATGGCGGCAGGCGGCAGACAGGACACCATAGTCCCTCTTTGACCCCGCCCCCACATACAGCGTCACAACCCAGCGACTTAGTTGCCCTGCAATACCAGTGAGAGCCATTGTCCCTCTTTGACCCCGCCCCCACATACAACGTCACAACCCAGCGACTTAGTTGCCCTGTTCTAGTGAACACTTTAGGGCTCTGATCCTGCTATGGAACAGGCACCAACAACCCGAAAGATGGCACAAGAAGAACTCAAAGTCCCAGAGCCAATAACTCTAAGCGACCGAGAAATTGCCAGCCTCTCAGAAGCACAATTCAAGACACTATTTATCAGGATGCTCACAGAACTGGTAGATTATAGTCACAAATTAGAGGAACATAGTCACAAATTAGAGGAACATATGAAGGCTAAACTAATTGAAATGAAGGGAGATGCACAGGAAACCAATAGTGATGGAAAGGAAACTGGGACTCAAATCAATGGAATGGACCAGAAGGAAGAACAAAACATCCCACCAGAAAGGAATGAAGAAATGAGAATTCAAAAAAATGAGGAGAGGCTTAGGAACCTCCAGGACATCTTTAAACGTTCCAACATCCGGATTATAGGGGTACCAGAAGGGGGAAAGAAACAGCCACGAGTGGAAAACGTATTTGAACAAATAATAAAGGAGAACTTCCCCAGTCTGGCAAAGGAAATAGACTTCCAGGAAATCCAGGAAGCTCAGAGAGTGCCAAAGAAGTTGGACCCAAGAAGGAACACACCAAGGCACATCATAATTACATTAGCCAAGACCAAAATGAAGGAGAGAATCCTAGAAGCAGCAAGGGATAAGGGGACAGTCACCTACAAAGGAGTACCCATCAGACTGTCAGCGGATTTCTCAAAAGAGACCTTACAGGCAAGAAGGGGCTGGAAAGAAGTATTCCAAGTCATGAAATCCAAAGACCTACAGCCAAGATTGCTTTATCCAGCAAAACTTTCATTTAGAATGGAAGGACAGATAAAGTGCTTCTCAGATAAGGTCAAGTTCAAGGAGTTCATCATCACCAAGCCCTTATTATATGAAATGCTAAAGGGACTTATCTAAGAAAAAGAAGATGAAAAATATTAACAGTGAAAGGACAGCAAACACACAGTTATTAACAACCACACCTAAAACAAAAGCAAACCAAGAGGACAGCTAGATCAGGAGTGGAACCATAGAAATGAAGAACACATGGAGGGTTAGCAACAGGGGGGTGGGAGGGGGAGAAGTGGGGAGAAGGCACAGAAAATAGCATAGATGGTAGGTAGAAAATAGATAGGGGGGAGGGCGAGAATAGTGGGGGAAATATAGAATCCAAAGAACTTGAGACAAGTGGTTATAAACTAAGGGGGGGGAGAATGGTGGGGGAGGGAGGGTGCGGGTGGAGGGGAATGAAGGGGGGGAATAGAACAACTGTAATGGTATAATCAATAAAATATATTTTAAAAAAAAACATAATGAAGGAAAACTTTCCCAATCTGGCAAAGGATCCTGAACTAAAGTCTTCCTGATCTTCCAGGAAGTCCAGGAAGCTCAGAGAGTCTCAAAGAAGTTGGACTCAAGGAAGCACACATCATAATTACATTACCCAAGATCAAAGATAAGGAAAGAATCTTAAAAGCAGCAAGAGAAAAGGAGACAGTTACCTACAAAGGAGTTCCCATTTCTCAATAGAAACCGTGTAAGCAAGAAGGGCCTAGAAAATTAATATTCAAAGTCATGAAAGGCAAGGACCTACATCCAAGATAACTCTATCCAGCAAAGCTACCATTTAGAATGGAAGGGCAGATAAAATGCTTCCCAGATAAGGTCAAGTCAAAAGAGTTCATCATTACTAAGCTCTTAATTTTATGAAATGTTAAAGTGACTTATCTAAAAAAGAGAAATATATAAACTAAAATGACAACAAACTCATAACTATCAGCAACTGAACCTAAAAAAAGACAAAAATAAAAACAAATTAAACAACTAAAACAGGAACAGAATCCCAGAAATGGAGATCACATGCAGGGTTATCATCAGGGAGCGGGAAGAAAGGGGAAAACGGCACAGGGAATGAGAAGCATAATTGGTAGGTACAACATAGACAGGGGGAGGTTACGAATACTATGGGAAATGGAGAAGCCAAAGAACTTCTATGTATGACCCATGAACATGAATTAAGGGGGAGGAATGCTAGAGGGGGGTATAAGTAGGAGGGTAATAAAGGGGAGAAAAAATGGGACAATTGTAATAGCATAATCAATGAAATATATTTAAAAAAACAATATATCACCACAAACCTATTGGAATGGCTAAAACCCAAAATAGTAACACCAAATGCTGGCAAGGATATGGGGCCCCAGCAACTCTTACCCACTGCTGATGGGAATGCAAAGTGGTGCAGCCACTCTGGAAGGCCGCTTGGCAGTTTCGTACAAAACTAAGCATACTCTTACCCAACGATCCAGCATTCACATTCCTTGGTGTTTAACCAAATAGGTTGAAAACTTATGTCCTAAGAAACCCTTATACATGGATGTTTATAGCAACTTTCTTAGTAATTCCCCAAATTGGAAGCAACCAAGATTCCCAGTTTGAACAGATAAACTGTAATACATCTAGAAAATGAAATATTATTCTGTGATTTTAAGAAAAGTTAAGCTATCAAATCGCATAATGACATAGATGAATTCAATGAACATTGCTAAGTCAAAGAAGGCAGTCTTAAAAGGCTACATGCTATCATTCCAATTATATGACAATCTGGAAAACTATGGAGAAAATAAAAGATTATTGGCTGTCAGGGGTTCCTGAGGTAGGGTGTCGAGTAGGTAGGTGAAGTACAGAGGGGTTTTTTTAAGGTAGTAAAACAATTCTGCATGATTCTTTAATGGCAGATAAATAACAGTGCATTTGTCAAAACCCAGATAACTTCATAGTCCAAAGACAGAACCTTAATGTATGCAAATTTTAAAAAATCACTTAGGAAGTTAATGGATTCCAGGATAAAATGTTGAATGTGGTAAAAAACAATCTAACTGTATTACAAATGAATAAAACCACCTCACTAAAGGGGATGGGGAATAAAGTGCTTGATTAAGTAACTTACTTGGAAATAGGACCTATAAGACCAAAGCAAAAGGAAGTGCATGTAAGATTGTACTCCAGACGATAAATTACTCCACAGGGTGCTGAGGTCCACACCTCGGTCACTGCTGTGATGCTGCTGGAAGGGAATGATTCCATAACTGGCCCACAGGAGACCCAGGTATCCCGCTGCTGTAGGAACGTGACAGATGAGCAAGGGGAGGCAGCGGGAACAATCCATGTGGTGATGGATCAGAGCTGGAGATGTCAGCACGAATTCATGTTCAGCTTTATATATATATATATATAGTTGGCTACATCTAGAAATGTTTATAAATATGTACATGAATACATGGGCCACAGCTAGTATCTCCTAGCTCTGCCGGCTGAGACGGCCTGAAAGTAGTGATACGTCAGGGCTCCTTGGAGCTGATTCCAAGACTGGCGCAGGGAACAGAGAGAATGAGCCTGAAGCCCTGGCCTGGTGGTTCAGCTGGTGAAGCACTGTGCCATATACCAAAGACTGGGTGTTTGCTCCCCAGTCAAGGGCACCTGTGAGAGGCAACTGATCAGTATTTTTCTGTCACATTGATCTCTGTCTGTCTCTTTCTAATCAGTAAGCATGTCCTCAGGTGAAGACTAAAAATATAAACAAAAATTCATTAATCTCCAAAGACTAACCTCAAATGAACCTTTAAAAAAAGAATGAGCCTGGAGAGTGTTTTAGCAGTGGAAAGTAAGAGGCGCTAAGAAAGGAAGGGAGTGGGGAAAATCATGACAGGGGCGCACAGGAGCCAAATGAAAGAGCTGCGAAGACCAAATCTGAAACAAGTTGAGCAACAAAATAAAGCAGTACTGGATCATAACCCAAATAAACATAAGCCCACACCAATATAAATGGTTGGATGGATGGAGAGAGAGAGAGAGAGATGGAGAAGAAACAGATCTTCCATGCAGAAAAATTCCAAATAATGTACGTACACTTCCCTCAAGAAGGGAAGTATGACCCTTGCATAGGAACTCACAGTTTGGAAAGTGGGAAAGAGCACCTTTACAGTATAAGAACTGGCAAACACCTCAGTCAATACCAATAGGAAGAGTCACTGACCCCTAACAGGGTGTAAGAAGAATGGCACTTCGCCTCTGTGGTCTTCACCTCTGTGGTCTAGAACCCTATTCTAATTATCAGAAAAATATCAGACAAATCCCAAATGAGGGACATTGAACAAAATACCTAACTAGTGCTCCTGAAAACTTTCTAAATCACCAAGTACAACAAAAGTCTTAGAAACCGTAATAACTGAGAACAGGAGATGTGACAACTAAACGCCATGTGAGATCATGGATGAGGTACCAGAGTAGAAAAAGAACAACAGGTAAAAACTAAGAAAATCTAAATGAAGTATAAACTTTACAAGGGCACATTCGACACTGGCTAACCAACTGTAACAAACACGGCACACTAATGTGAGGCGTTAGTAACACAAGAAAACCATGCTGGGTACACAGGCACTCTCTATTAGCTTCATAATTTTTCTATAAGTCTAAAACTTTTCTAATGTAGCTTAATTTAAAAAATTAACTGAAAAAGGCAGCACAGCATTACATGTCAAATAATTCAAAAAGACATAAATGCTACAATATACATGGCACTTTATCTTGACAAAGTCCTGTGGTTTGCCAGTGGGAGAGGTGTCTCTGGTGAGGAAAGTGTGCCTTTGAAGTGGGATGGCAAATTGCACCAGATTCAGGTGGGTGGTCACTGGATGCAGGTTGTATATTCACCTGTTCATTCTGGGGGCAAAAATCACACACCAATGCTAAAATTTCATTATGTTCACACTGTTCCCTTAAACATTATCTACTCTGAAAAAAATTTGTACTTTCTGTACAGCAGAACTGACTGCTTCACAGAAGAAGAAATAAACCAACCCCCTGCAAAACACCATTTCTCCCTCAGCACACTGGCCACAATGACAACAGAACAAGTGCTGGTAAGGACACAGACTTCCTCCAAGGCTGCTGCAGGAGTCTGTCCTCCAGGATTGGGCAGAATATTTGCAACCCCAGTCATCTGCACCAGGTGACATTGGTGATGGCAGGTGAGGCTTTGGGTTCAGGACTATACATAGCCTTCCTGGTGCATGCCCTTCCAGGGCCAGTGTCCTGTTTAACTACCCCAGATCACAGTTTACAATGCTTGTGGAAAATCCTGGACACCGCCCCCCGCCAGCGTGTACACGGTCGAGTATGAGGGGAAAGGAGGGAGGAAAATGCCCAGGCAATCCCAGGCAGCAAACCACAAGTGTCTATAAAATGGGGTCCTGGTCCACTGCCAGGGCTTCAGGAATGCACTGACCAAGGAAATCAAGGCCAAAAGAGCGGACTGCTCAAGGTCACATCAAGCATTGCTAGGACACAGCATGAGCTGTCACCCCCACCTGTGGAACAAAGACAAGAGCCTCCCCTCCTGGTTCAGAGAGAGTTGGGCAGCTCTCAGTATCACAGTCAGGACAAACTCAGTAGGTGGCCATGAGCCCCATCAGGAACAAGTAGATGTGATAAAGGCTGGTGTAATGACCGGATGGGTGACAATGACCCAGCAACCCAAGTGCCAGGCCACATATCAGCTGTAGACAATCATTCTGGCCAAATTTTTAAAAAGGAAAAAGTTAAGAAAAAGAGTGGGGTGCCAGCCCTAAATGGGGCTAGGAGAGCAGCTCCGGGTTTTCTGCAAGGAGGCAGGATGGGCAACCACCAGAGGGACACATGCAGCTCTGTTTGTACAACAGCAAGGCCCCCTATATGGAGTGGGTACTGCTCGGCTCCCAGTGTAAGCTGAGCAACTAGAAAGCTACATTTATGAGCCTAAAACAGGAAATCCAAACAATGACTGATTAGGAAACAGCATTAAGGAATCGTTGTCAATTTTGTTAGGTGTGAAAATTCACCTAGGTTATGTTTTATAAAATAGAGTTATTGCTCTAACCGGTGTGGCTCAGTGGATTGAGCACGGTTCCACAAAGTGAAAGGTCACCAGGTAAATTCCCAGTCAGGGCACATGCCTGGGTTGCAGCCCAGTCCCAGGTTGGGGCTCTCACGAGAGGCAGCTAGATAATTGATTGCTTCTCTCACATATCGATGTTTCTCTCCCTCTCTTTCTCCCTCCCTTCCCTTCTCACTAAAAATAAATAAATAAATATCTTCTTTAAGCCCTGGCTGGTGTGGCTCAGTGGACTGACTGTCAGCCTGTGAACCAAAGGGTTGCTGGTTTGATTCCCAGTCTAGGACTCATGCTTAGGCTACGAGTCAGGTCCCCAGTAGAGGGCATTCGAGAGGCAACCACACACTGATGTTTCTCTCCCTCTCTCCCTCCCTTCCCCTCTCTCTGAAAATAAGTAAATAAAATCTTTTTTTAATTTAAAAAAAAAGTTTTTTTCTCAGCACGATATATCACTGTATACAGAGGAAGTGAGGAAAAGAGAAGGCTGACAGAGCTGGGAGCTGCCAGAGCAGGAGAACACAGAGGCCAACCATTCTCTCTGCTCTGGTTATACTTAAAACTTCCCCTAAAGAAGGTGGAAGCTGTTTATGAGGGAAACAGTACAGAAAAACTGCCTTTGAAGAAGCAAATCAGTGAAGTGCAAACCACAACAATTATTTCACATAATACAACAGACTGAAAGTGCAAAGCACCTTCTGAATCTATGGAAACTTCCATATCTTTATCCACTTGAATGAAACCTTTGAGTTAGCAACTCAAAGGCTAACACCAAACTGTCTTTTTAAAAGCAACTGTTACAGGTACTCTAAGCATTTTTTATTTTTTATGGTACCGTATGTATCTCACACACAAAGAAAGGAAAATGCCACAAGTAGAAATAGCTAGTTGTTTTCCACTTGTCTTCATCTTCATAATTCCTGCAGAGACACTGCTCACTTTTACTTTCTTATGTTCTTAATGTGAATAAACAATTTTTAAATATATTCAACTCTAAAAATAGAAGCTGCAGCCTAATCCTCCTCAATGCCATCACCTGCCTGGGCATGAACTGCCTGCTCCACTCTGAGACCCACCCTACCCTTACAGTCCCATCTCTCAATCTACCTCCCATGGTAGAGCCCAGTTGAATGGCTAGGTTTAATGCCCAGGACAGCAGCTGGGCAGCAGCAACATAGGGCCCTCGGCTCTGAGGAATGGCTTGAGAAGCCACACTCCAAATGCCTGACAACACAGAGCCCAAGGCCCAGGACCCAGAGCCTCGGGCCCCAAAGGGCCTCATTTGTCAGAGCCTGCAGGTTCCTGGCCACCTGGAATCCACTGATCCTCTTCACCTCACTGTGTAAGAAACCAAATCTTTCTTCACACCCCAGTGTATGTAGTGGCATACTACATATGTAGTGTGTACTGATGTGGAAAAGTTGGATCTAAGGGGGCAGGGGTCTTGGATCCCAGGCAGGGTCCAAGCCCTCCCTGAAGCCAGTGTGAAAACCACAGCCCTGGATGGATATCACATGCTGCTCCTCCTTGCCTGCCCAGGCAGGACACTTTTGGGATACAGGTTCCTGGTCCCAGGCCTGGCCTTCCTCCTGTCCTACTTTCCTACAAAAACAGCTCTGTCACAGCATGCCAGTCTTGAGTCCAGAGACATGCCCTGGAGATGCTGAAGTGCACTGCTGTTCACTTCCCAGGCCCCCAGAAGTAAATGGCCCAGGTGACGTAGCAGTCTCCAATGCTTTTAAAAGTAAAAAAACCCATTAAGATCAATCCACAACCCCCTGCCTGACACACACACTACCTGTGGGGCAGTGGGGAGTGCCCAGCAGTACAGCCACAGTGGACACTGGAGTCGGCCTTTGGATGCCTGTGGCTGCCTCTCCTTGCAATCAACCAGGAGACAGCAGGGCCACTTCAGCACCTCCACTATTCCCCAGACCACAGCTTCTACCCCAAGTCTGACCTCTTCATGCCAACACTAGAACAACTCATAGCCCAGCTCCCACTCCAAAAGGCCATGGGACTCCTAGCCGCCAACCACTCTATGCTCCAAGTTTGAGGGTAAGTATCAAGAGGAGCAGCGGAATCCCTACAGGCTTTAGCAAAAATCAGAAATCTTCCTGACCTGAAGCAAACACTCAAGGATGGGCCTCACACACAAAGACCTCCAATCACCCTTTACTCCTCAGTAGATGCCTGCCCTTTGGGGGCCGGCTGCCTGGCTCACAGTCTTGAGAAAAACACAACTTCTCTGCTTCCACCTCAGTTTCCCCTTCTGTACAATGGACACAAAAAGGTGGTGTCCTAAGGGCTGGTGTGGGAAATGCAGGAGTCAGTGGGGCACAGGGAGGCTATGGGAGGAGCACCACCTCTCCTGGCCATGACTTCTGAGAAAACATATGGACTGGAGAACCTGGTGCCAAGGACTCCTCCCTACGTTGTCTGAGCTGCTGAGCCTTCCTTAGTTGCCCCCACCCATCTCTACCTCAATCTCTCCATCCTCTGACAGAAGAGATTACAAAACAGATGGGAGAGAGGGAGCAAAGGGGACAGAGTAACTGCTTCCACCAGCTCTGCTCCAGCCTTTCACATAGCCACTGAGCCTGCAGGACAGGAGGGACACCTGAGTGTTGGGAGCTGGGCTCAGCCAAGTCCAGTGGCAGTGGCTGAGGAGATTTAGAAGCATCCGATGGTAAAGGCAGTGCAGGCAAGCCAGGCTGGAGGGCCCAAGCAGCAGGCTTGGCCTGCCCTCTGGGAGATGCAATGAGGCCACTCAAGACCACACCAGGTCAAGGAACAGAGCCTAGGTGGCTGCGGGCATAAGAGGGAGGGGATCCAGACCTGACAAGTGGAGGGAAGGAGCTGAGGACACCAGCCAGCAGACTTACTAACTTAGCACTTCCTGTGTGTTGGAAACCATGTGCAGCTGGTAACACACCAAAGCTCACCAAATTACACCCACTCCTTCCCCAAAATGTATGTACGCCACACATTCAAGATCCTGAGGTGACACAGAGGCAGAGAGGATGTCCAGACCTGTCTTCCTACTCTCTGGGAGCCAAGAGATGGTGGGCTGAGAATGCATCAGGAACCCACCCCTGGCCTGAGGTATACCCTCTAACCCTCACATCCCTACCCATGAGAACCACCAACTTATGGAGCTGCCAGGCCAGCACACCTGCACTCTTAAAGCTGCAGCTGAGGACACAGGACCTGTGCCTGGCCAGCCAGCCCTGGCCAGCGAGTTTCCCACCCTCAAAGGCAGTGTGATCTACAAACGCTGGGCAGGAGCACAGCCAACTCTGCAGTATGATTTGTTACCATACCCACTTTAGTTCAAGAGATAAAATTTTAAAGAATGAAGATGGTTCACTTCTCTACAGGAGAAAAAAAAGGACCCAACAAATACAGGGTGGGGCAAAAATAGGTTTATAGTTGTTTATATGGAAAATAATACAACTAATAAATAATATACAAATAAACTGTTTCGTGTACTCACAGTTGTAAACTCACTTTTACCCCACCCTGTACTATCTAGTTAAATCTTGATTTTTTAAGTAAGAGTATTTCTACATATGAAATTGGCCAAAAATATGCAGGTTGACAAGAGCCTGTACTGCCACGGGTGTGAGTGACCTGGTGCAACCTTTCTGGCAACAACCACTGAGACTGATGCACCTTCCTCTAGCTTCTGTCAGAACTTCCCATCTACAAGCCCTGGCTGGTGTAGCTCAGTGGATTGAGCGCGGGCCTGAGAACCAGACGATCACGGTTCGATTCCCAGTTGGGGCACATGCCTGGGTTGCAGGCCAGTTCCCAGCAGGGGCCAGTTCCCAGCAGGGGATGCACGAGAAGCAACCATACATTGATGTTTCTCTTCCTCTCTCCTTCCCTTCCCCTCTAAAGATAAATAAATAAATTAAAAAAAAAAAAAGAACTTCCCATTGAGGGATACTCAAGTTCAGGACAGTGAAACAACATGTCCAAGGCCATGTGGCCAGTGCATGCAGGAGCCAGAATGTGACAACAAACTAAGCAAGCACCTGAAGAATACATGCAGAGACTGACAAGCCTTCTTGCAGATTCATTTCCCTGGGACCCACCCTCCAGATAAACTCCCTAATGAAGCCAAGATTCTTGCACTAGCCAAAATGTTTGTGTCCACAACAGTAAAGAGATAACAACTGAGTGGTGCTTGAATGAAGACTAGTTCCCTCTGCACTGGTTGATCTAGTCCCTTCTTATAGGAACGCAAATCCAAGCCTATGAACACAAAAGGGGATTTAAGAGGGAGAGGGGGTAAGCCCCACCCAGTAAGACCATGGGTACATTCCGCCACACCAAAATGGGGTTCTTGTAAGAGAAGCCACGTGTTACCCCTTTTGTAGAACCAGTGCCAGCCAAGCCTGGCTCAAAGGAGGCCACAATACCTGCCGAGAGATGTCAGAACCTCTGGTCAATGTGCTGCTATTACCTGCCTCCCACCACCATCTCCATTTCAGTTATTTACTGATGCTAATACTGAGCACGTCCTCTGCCAGGCATAGACTTAAGCACCAGTCATAGATTCATTCATTCTCCCCACCCCCACCTTCAAAAGAGGACTCACTGGTCTCCCAGTGAGGCAGGGAGGCTCTGAACCTGCCCAAGGCCACTGGAAGCTATGGTGCCAGGAAGTGGGTGATAGGGGAAGCAACTAGTATGGTAGATCCCAAGACCAAGGGCCAAGAGTCCACCCACACAAGGGAAAAGTTAGGTGGGGAAGGGACAGACACTGTCAGAGAAACTGAGAGGCCGCACCCAACACCATGCCCACCTTTTCAAATATAAGACCCGTTTCAAATATAACAAACCTTTTGGGTGGGCAATGTTCCAGAAGAAGCTAAGGCCCCTGTCCACAGCTACATATTAGCAAGGGATAGGGCCTGGGTCCAAACCTGGGTGTCACACCCAAAAAGCAACAACTCCCTCCTCACTCCCCACAACAGAGCTGGGAGAGAATGCTGTTCAAATCACTTAGAACTACTTCAGAGGACAGCCCTGGGGACCTGACCTCCTCATCCCACGGGAGACACAA
The DNA here is from genome assembly GCF_014824575.4 of Sturnira hondurensis. Taxonomy (NCBI): domain Eukaryota; kingdom Metazoa; phylum Chordata; class Mammalia; order Chiroptera; family Phyllostomidae; genus Sturnira; species Sturnira hondurensis. The sequence continues at coordinate 1,829,607 of NW_028095541.1, read as the reverse complement.
GGCTCTCTTTGGGACAAGTACCCACAGATCTGTCACCAGTCTGCAGGGAAGTGCCTGGGAGAGCATCCAAGACTGGAAGTGGGCGGAAGAAGCACAGCTGCCCAGAGTAGTCATTACGTGGTATGGTCTAAAAGCTGTCTCTGGGAAAGACACTAGGGGATCGATACTGGGGGACCCCAGCCGGTGATGAGAGCCACACACGCTAGGTGAGCCCCAGTTCCAGCCCTTTCCTGGCCTTACAACACCCACGGGAAACACGGAAACTGCTGGGGGCAATTGCGCTGAAATTGACGAAGTGATCTGCCTGAAGGTAGGTGACGCAGGACCAGGCCTGGCTTTTCTCTGCATCCACCCTATGCCCACACTTTCCCCGCCCTGCAACCTGGGAAGCCCAACACCGCAGTGAAAACCACCCAACTGTTCCCGAGGCCCGCCACCAGAAGCAGGCAAGCTGGCGACGCGGCCCCACCGTAGCCCCGGTCCGAAGCAGGACAGCCGGCCGTGCAAACCAACCCCGGGCACCCAGAGGCTGCCAACTCTGTAGTCCGCACAGCTCAGGGTGACGGATGCGCTCGAGTGTCAGCTCAGCCTGGCCGAGGTGAGGGGTAGACTCAGATATAAGGGGTCCGGGCCACGGCGGAGACGCCGGAGGGCACGGCGGCGGCTGTCCGCGCTCCTCACCTCCTTTAGCTGCTCCATTTCGCCGCGGATGGCCTCGTAGTCCACCTCCAGCTCCTCGAACTGCAGCTTGAGCTGATGTTTCTCCTCGAGTACGGCCAGCCCGTATTCGGCCGCCTGGATCTTCTCGCGCGTGGTCTCCGCCAGTTCGTGTGACAACCGCTTCACCTCGGCGCGCAGCCACTCGGGCTGCGCCTCCATCACCAGCCGCGCGTATTCCTCCTCCTCAGACGGCGCCGACATGGTAGCGATGGCCAGACTCACGTTGCTTCCACCAGGATCAAACCCGGTTTTCGTCCGCCCGACCACCGCCCAGCCCGACGGCACCGAGGCCGCCGCGCAGCCGCAGTCGGCTTCCCGCCGCGCGGGGCAATGTGGGTGCTGTAGTCCCACCCGCACTACTGCAAGGTCCCTTGTAACAGGAGCACACTTACCCCAGCCCGCGATTGGCCCCGGCCCTGCGCCGGCTCACCTCCACCCACTCCAATTCCAAAGCCTGAGCTGCTGCCCCCGGAGACATTTTGGATGCCTTAGTCCAGCGGGCCCGCCGACTAAAAGGCCCGCCATGCCCCGCGCCTGCCCATCCCTGGCCGTCATTGGACCGCGAGGCCCCCAGTCACAGAGCCGGAAGCAAGCTATTTTCCGGTGCCGGTGCCCCAGACCCGCGAGGCTGGAGGCTGGCGGTGGTTCCCTGGGTTTTACTGGGCTGCCGGGGAGACCGCGTCTGTGCCCGGCGGGCTGAGACTTCGCCTCGGATGGGCCCCACCTCGCGAGCCCCCCAAGGGTCTAGGGAACAGTAACCAGACAGTTCGGACGTACGGGCTAGGAGGTCCTAGCCCAGCACGTGTGTAGTGGGAGAAATGGTCTAGCGCGCGGTTTAAGGTTTCTAGTAAAGCCAAGACAACCAGACCCGCCTTCTGAGGGAAATGAAGCACGCTGATTGAGGGCGCTTTCACCCCTAACTAATTATGGAATGCTACCGGCCCGTTTCCTAATAATTAGACATTTCCATGTTCAGTCCAGTGATCCCACTCAGGACAGCTAACACTGACGCCGCTCTCAGCGCGGCTCTAGCCCTGCATCACGCCTCTCCTGACTGTCCTCTCTCTTTACTCCCCCTCCAACCGGGAGAGACTGACTATTCATTCCTCTTTGTCTTTATGACCTTGATCTTCCTGAGGCTGGCAGGACAGAGGTATCCATCAGATTAGGTGATGCCCTTTGGCATATGGTGCTGAATTGTCAGCACTCAGTTGCATCACTCAGATTGCTGCTGGGTTTGCCTTTGTAATTATTACTTCTGAGAAGATACTTTGATTCTATGCCAATATCCCTTCACTCTTCAAGCTTTTAACCCACTAGTACTCACTGATATTTCTTGTGAAACGAATTGTTACCATTCTGTTTCTTTTCTATTTCCATCATTCTTTCTCTATTTCATTCATTAGCGGTATGGACTAGTGGATTCTTATTTTACTCAATGAGTTTTATTGTTACTCTTAATTACTTAGATGCTCAAATGGCAGATTTAGCTAGTGGGGGCTGCTCGAAACTGGCTTCTTTCTTTCAGTGAGTCGTAATTTTTTAGCATTTTCTTACTTTCTAGCACAAATTGTTCCAGATTCACCCTGTACTCTGTCACAGACCTGGAATCAACCATTTCTCCAAGGAACCCTAATTCCTTTTAATGGTTTAATGTTTCATATGTATGAAAAGAATGTTATGATTTTACTCGTGAAATTTTTAAAATATATTTTATTGATTATGCCATTACAGCTGCCCCATTCCCCCGCTTCATTCCCCTCCACCCTGCACACCCCCTCCCACCCACATTCCCCCCCTTTAGTTCATGTTCATGTTTTATAAGTTCTTCGGCTTCTACATTTCTCACACTACTCTTGCCCTCCCCTGTCTATTTTCTCCCCACCATCTATGCTACGTATTCTCTGTACCTTTCCCCACCTTCTCCTCCTCCCACATCCCTACTGCTAACCCTCCATGTGATCTCCATTTCTGTGACTCCACCCCTGATCTAGTTGTCTGCTTAGTTTCTTTTGTGTTAGGTGTGGTTGTTAATAACTGTGAGTTTGCTGTCCTTTCACTGTTCATATTTTTATCATCTTTTTCTAAGACAAGTCTCTTTAACCTTTCATATAATAGGGGGTTGGTGATGATGAACTCCTTGAACTTGACCTTATCTGAGAGGCACTTTATCTGTCCTTCCATTCTAAATGAAAGCTTTGCTGGATAAAGCAATCTTGGCTGTAGGTCTTTGGATTTCATGACTTGGAATACTTCTTTCCAGCCCCTTCTTGCCTGTAAGGTCTCTTTCGAGAAATCAGCTGACAGTCTGATGGGTACTCCTTTGTAGGTGACTGTCCCCTTATCTCTTGCTGCTTCTAGGGTTCTCTCCTTCATTTTCATCTTGGGTAATGTAATTATGATGTGCCTTGGTGTGTTCCTCCTTGGGTCCAACTTCTTTGGGACTCTCTGAGCTTCCTGGATTTCTTGGAAGTCTATTTCCTTTGCCAGGTTGGGGAAGTTCTCTTTTATTATTTGTTCAAATAAGTTTTTCACTTGTTGCTCTTCCTCTTTCCCTTCTGGTACCACTATGATTTGGGTGTTGGAACGTTTAAAGATGTCCTGGAAGTTCCTAAGTCTCTCCTCATTTTTTTGAATTCTTGTTTCTTTGTTCTTTTCTGTTTGTTTCGTTTTTTTTCTTTCTTCCTTCAGGCCCACTCTATTGATTTGAGCCCCAGTTTTCTTTCCATCACTATTGGTTCCCTATGCATTTCCCTTCATTTCATTTAGTGTAGCCTTCATTTTTTCATCTAATTTGTGACTAAAATCAACCAGTTTTGTGAGCATCCTGATTACCAGTGTTTTGAACTGTGCATCTGATGGGTTGATTATCTCTTGGTCACTTAAAAGTATTGGCTCTGGGGCTTTGAACTGTTCTTCTTGAACCATAATTTTTTGGTCAGATTGTGCCTGTTATGTATGAGGGGCGGAGCCTCAGGTGTTCACCAGAGTGGGGCCACCCAGTTGCTGGGTTGTGATGCTGTATGTGGGGACGGGGTTAGAGTGGGTCAATGGTGCTTGTTCCAAGCTCTTTCTCTCAGATTTTGGTCCCCTCTGCTGCTTCCCGCAAGCAAATTGGGCCCTTCTGGTGCTGGTTCCAAGGTGTGTGGGCTTGTGCACCCTCCAGGACCCTATGTGTCTCTCCAACAAACTCTCTTTGATCCTTGGAGCCTCTCCCGGCACCTCGCCCCCGAAAGTTTTTCCAATTGGTGCTTTTAGGCTTTAATTGTCATCACTGGGGTTCGGGTTTGCGTGGTCTGTCTCACTGCTCACTCCTTTGCCTGCTTTACCTGGGTGTGAGTGTGTGACCACGGTCAGCAGCCACCTTACGCCCTCACTGGGTCTGCCCGTTGTCAACCCACGCCTGGGATCTACCAACTGCCACCTGCACTCCTGAGTCGGTCTGGCCACTTTTTCCTCATGACCCATCTCTGCCAGCCACTGACTCCACCCTTCTTACTGGTCTGGCTGAATGGTTCATTCTTGTTGGACTTTTATACAGTTCAATTTTCTGTCTGTTTTGGTTGCTTTTTTGTTACTAAATCTTAATTCTCTTTAAACTTGGTTGTGGGAGAAGGCCCAGTGTTTCCACCTATGCCTCCATCTTGGCCAGAAGCCAAAGGGTCGGATCTTCGTGAAGAATATAAAAAATATGAAGTATAAAATGGCAATGAATACATATCTATCAACAATTGAATCTAAAAAACAAAATGAGCAAAACAGAAACAGAATCATAGATATAGAGAACATTTTGATGTTTGCCAGATGAAAGGGGTTTCAGGGAAATGGATGAACAAGGTGAAGGGATTAAGAAGTACAAATTGGTAGCCACAGGATAGTCATGGGGATGTAAAGTACAGCATAGGGAACAGAGTAGCTGAAAAACATACATGCAAAATTCATGAACATGACCAAAGATGTAGGAATTGCCTGAGGGAGTGGAGGTGCTAGGTGGAGGGGAAATTTGGACAACCATAATAGCATAAACAGTAAAACATAATTTTTTTAAAAAAGAAGCAGGGTCACCCCTGCCTCTTTTGAATTCCAACTAGGCCTCCAACATGGATAGTTACTTGATCTATATCATCTCATTGAGTCCTCATGTCACCCCAAGAGGTGGGAATTATGCTATTTTCTTTGACAAAGGAGGAAACTCGGGGCAAAATCCTCAGTATCGCTCTCCAACTTCTTACACCCTCATCTGATTTCTCAATCTGACAGTAAAGGATAGATATGGCCTCAGCCTCCTGCCATTTTGGCTGCTCCTCTGTAGCCTGAGCCCCACCACCTCCTTCCTGTTCAGTTGCAGTCATCTTCCTACTGACCTTCAGCTAGCTCCCAAACTGTCTTTTCTCTCAGGGCAGAAGTGTTCTTTAGGCACAAGGCAAGTCACACCCCCTCTGCTCAAAACCCTTTGAGTACATTCAGGCTACTATAAAAATAATACAGACTGGGAAGCTTTTGAACATTTATTTGTCATGATTCTGAGGCTGGAAGTATGAGATCATGGTGCCACAAGATTTAGTGTCTGTTGAGAACCTGCTTCCACTCCTCATGTCCTCACCTGCTAGTAGAGGTAAAGGGGCTCTCAGAGGTCTCTTTTGTAAGGGCACTAATCCCATCACAATGGCTCCACTGTCATGACCTCATCACTTCTCGAGAGCATCCTAACAGCATCACCTTGGGGGTTAGGATTTAAATATGAATTTGAGAGGTGGGCACAAACCTTCAGACCATAGCCCCTCCCAGAGGCAAAGCCTAATTATTGCCACTGCCCCCAAGACCCTGCCCAGTCTGCAGTGTCAGTCCTGTCCTGGTCTCCTTCCCCTCTCCTACACTCCAGGTCACAGGTTGCAAACACAAGGCCTGAGGGCTGAATCTGGCCCTCCACCTTGTTTCTGCCCAGTGGCAGTGCCAAGCTCTTACTTAACTGTTACAGAGTAGTTACGTTTATACAGTCCTAAAATTACATTCAGCCCTTTGAAGGCAACTGCGAGGCTGATGTGGCCCCTGGTGAAAATGAGTCTGACACCCTGATCTAGGCTGTGCTCCCCTTTCTACAGTCATCTCCCTCCATGCCTCCTTTATGCTGTAGTTTATTCACTTTTGCACCTTTGTGTCCTCTGGAATATCAGCTCCAGGAGAGCAGGGACTTTGACCAGACATCTGGGTCCACACCTTGGCATCAGAGGATCCAATGAATACCTGCAGTGTCCTCTCAAGAATTATTAGGTGACCTTTAGCCTGGGGAAAAAAGAAAATGACATCATTCCAGAAATTTACTCTGCCTTTGTAAGCAAAAACTCCAGTCTCCCACTCTTTCCAATCTGGATGAAGGGGCAGGATGCTCATGTGCACAGGTGTCCAGGCTGGGGCCTGGCCTGGGTGTGGGCACTTTGGTAGCTTTGCAGCTCCATTCCATGTTGTCATCAGCTTGTGGAATGGAGCTGCAAAGTACACTTGTGCCAGAGTGAGCCCATTCTCCTGGATTCCTGTCTCCTCTCTGCCCATGGCTATCTGTTGTGGGTCGAGTTGCAAAGCCTCTCAAGTGATAGCCCACCCAAGTGTACTCAGCTCACTTGCCAGCACAGTAAATGGCATGGTGTCCCCCACATATTGATTCTACATTCAGTAGGCTAATTCTTTGGGCCAAATGTTCTTCATTCAATAAAATTCTCTGTCCCAGGCCCTGTGTCTGTTCAGACACAGAAATGATGGAGGTGAATACCCCAATGTACTTACTGAGCATTTACCCTGCTCCAAGCTTGATGCCAAATACTTTGCATGCACTCACCATCTCTCAAAGCCTCACAAATTACAAGGCAGATATCGATGTTTTCATTTTATTAAAAAGGAAACTGGGGCACAAAGAGTTCACATACCTTATAAGGCAGAAGCATAGAATCTGAACCCAGGTATTCATGAATCCAGAGCCTAGCTCCCAACCTTCCCTGGGGGAAACAGGACACAGCCCTTGGATGTTCGCATTGCAGGGGGAAACAGTTAACTGGCTAACTCAGCTGATGCACACAGGGCGCTTGAAAGTAGCAAGGGGCAGTACTGTGTGCATGTTTTGGAGGACCCAAAACACATCACAGAATGGATGGCAGTGGTTTGGGTTTTGAAGAATACTCAGGTGTTTTTCAGGCACAGAAGATGGAGAAGAGCATCCCAGAGTGGAATAACGGATGAGCATGGCCCACAGCTTGGTGGGAGGGGAGGGCAAGGGTTGAACTCAGAGCATGACAAAGTATGTATGTACATACATGCATCAGTAGGTGATGAGGATGACCTATTGGCATCAGACTGTAAAACTGTCCTAGCCAAACATCTGCCTCATCAGTTTAAAGCTGGTGTTGGCCAGCTTGTAGTGTTACCATTTTAATTCTCTGGAAAGCAGAAAATAACTGCTGAGATAAAGTTTGAGATGAAAGATGTCTGTTAGGTATCAAGGCCTGTAGAAGAAAAAAGGAAGTAGCAAGATGGGGCAGCCAAAGAAGCTGAATTTCACTGTAGCCTTCAGCAAGCCCTGCCAGCCCCATTCAGTGATCACACCTGCCATGTAGGAGCTTCAGTCACCTTGGCTGGGACAGGTTCTAGAACAGTGATTGTTCTTTCTTAGCACAATGAGGTCAAGGTGTAACCATGTATAGCATGTTCCAGAACTTTGTTCTATTTTATGGCTAAATAATATTTCACTGTATGGATATACCGCAATTGTTTATCCATTCATCTGCTGATGGTCACCTGGGTTGTTTGCACATTTTAGTTATTATGAATAATGCTGCCATATACCAGTACATTAGTGTACAAATATCTGTTTGAGTTCCTGCTTTCAATTGTTTGGAGTCTATAACTAGGAGGGCATAACTGGATCATGTGGTAACTCTATGTTTAACCTTTTGGAGAACTGCCAAACTGTTTTTGAATAATGGCTGTACCATTTCACTTTTCTACAATCAATGTGCAAGGGCTCCAATTTCTCCCCATCCTCACCTACACTTGTTATTTTCTGTGTTTAGAAATAACAGCCGAACAAATGGGTGTGACATGGCATACCATTGTGATTTTTATTACATTTCCCTAATGTAATAGTACTGATGTTGCATCATTGGACATTTTTATATCACCTTTAGAAAAGTGATTAAGTCCTTTGCCAGTTTTTGAATCGAGTTGTTACATTTTTGTTGTTGAGTTGTACTTCTTTCTATATTCCAGATATTAATTCCTTATCAGATGTATGATGTACAAATATTATCTTCTATCTTGAAGACTCTTTCCACTTTTTGAAAGTGTCTCTTGATACCCCAAATTTTTAACTTTGATGAAGTCCAGTTTTTGTATTTTTTTTGTTGCCTAAGTTTTCAGTGTCATATCCAAGAAATCATTGCCAAATCCAATATCGTGAAGATGTCCCCTTAGGTTTTCTTCTAAGAGTTTTATAGTTTTAGCTTTTACATTGAGGTCTTTGAACCATTTGGAGCTAATTTTTGTATATGTTGTATGTCCAGTTTTTCCAGTGCTATTTGTTGAAAAGACTGTTCTTTCCCCCATTGAATAGTCTTGACCCCTTTTCAAAAATCAGTTAACCTTATGTGTGAAGATTTGTCTCTGGGCTCCATATGCTGTTCCATTGGTCTATATGTCTATATTTATGCGAGCACCACACTGTTTTGCTTACAGTAGTTTTGTAATATGTTTTGAAATAGGGAAGAGTGAGTCCTCCAAATTTGTTCTTTTTAAAGATTTCTTTGACTGTTCAGGATCTCTTGATATTGCATAAGTTTTAGCATAGGCTTTTCTATTTCTGTAAAAAAAAAAACGCTGTTTGGATTTTGATAGGGATTGCATTAAATCTGTAGAATGCTTTGAGTAGTATTGTTATCCTAACAATATCATCTTCTAGTCCATGAACACAGAATGCCTTTCCATATTTATGTCTTCTTTCATTTCTTCTAGCATTGTTTTGCAATTTTAAATCTACAGGTCTTTTTCATGTTTGGTTAAGTTAATTCCTAAGTATTTTTATACTATTTAAATGGAATTTTTTCTTAATTCTTTTACAGATTATTTACTGTTAGTTTATAGAAATGCAACTGAATTTTGTCTAATTTTGTATTCTACAACTTTGCTTAATTTGTTTATTAGCTCTAGTAGGTTGTTTTGTGTGGGGGAGGTTGATGTGAAATCTTTAGAGTGATCTTTGTGTCACTCTAAGATTGTGTCATCTTTGGACAAAGATAATTTTATTTTTCCCTTTTCAATATGTATGCATTTTATTGATTTTTCTTGCCTAATTGCTCTGGTTAGGACTTCCAGTACTATGTTTAATAAAAGTGGCAAAAGCAGGCATTCTTGTCTTGTTTCCGATCTTAGGGGTAGAGCTTTCAGTCTTTAACCATTGAGTATGATGTTAGCTGTGGAGTTTTCATATATGGCTTTTATCATGTTGAGGAAGTTTCCTTCCACTTCTAGTTTGTTGAGTGTTTTTTATCATAAAAGGGTGTTGGACTTCATCAAATGTTTTTCTACATTAATTGAGATGATCATGTGGCAATTTTCTCCCTTCATTATGTTAATGTGTTATATTACATTGGTTAATTTTAATGTGATGAACCATCTTTGCAATTTGGAAATAAATCCCATTTTGTCATAATATATGATCCTTTGAATAAGCAGCAGACTTTAGTTGGTTACTATTTTGTTGAGAACTTTTGTAGCAATATTAATAAGGGCTAAATGTTCCATAAAGAAGGTATTTTTAAAAGTATATGAAAATCATCCAACTCCCCTAGTTAGGATGTTGGGGCTACATGGAACTGAACATGATAGTAGATACCGTGGTAAGAAGGAGGAGAAACAGGAGAGCGAGTTCTTGTGCTTGCAGCTCTGGAACCTGACCTTGCACACTTCCTCTAGAACTGGAGGAAGAGAAGTGCAATCACTGTGGTTTGAATAGTGGTGCAAGTATGGGAAATCGTTTCTCCTTGAATATTCTAATAAAGGAATTATTGTTAATTTTAGGTGTAATTATGTAAGAAAATGTGGGAGGGGTTAATATAAACACATCCTGGAGTATTTAAAAGTGGAGGACATGATGTTTGCTATGTGTTTTAAAATACTCTAGATGAAAGGAGGGGCATAATGAAACAAGCAGAAGTTGTTGATTACATTCGAAGCTGTATGGGTGCACACAGTTACATTATGCTCTTAACTTTGGGGTCTATTTTGAAGAAATATTAACACTTTCAAATGTTTTAATGTCATTATAGACAGCATTATCTTCATAAAATATGAGAAGAAAAAATGAAAAAATTATTTACTTGGGGCAGTGGGGGAGGTGGAGGAGTGTATGGGGGGATAAATGGTGATGAATGGAGGCATACTGGAGGTGGTGAACACACAATAGAGTGCAGAGATGATGTGTTGTAGGATGCTACACCTGAAATCTGTATAATCTTCTTAACCAGTGTGACTCCAATACATTCATTAAAAAGGGGAAGAAATCATTTACCTGTCTGTTCAGAAATGTGTCAGGCTGCCATCTAGCACCACTTGACTTCTAGGTGGTTATCCCTGCTAAGAACAGAGTGCCTGACCAGTGACATGAATTCCGATCTACCTATTTTTAATGAATCTATCGGTACCCCATTTATCAGGTGCTCTCATGTGCCTGCTTGCCTGACTTTCTCTTTTTTTAATCCCTGCCATTTATTTATTTATTTTTAATTTATTTAATTGTTCAAGTGCAGTTTTCTGTTTTTCACTCCCATCTGACTGACTCTTTTTTTAAGATACTGTTATGGTTTTTGGTAATATGCACATGTTTAAAATTTCAGTTTAAAAGAAGAATGTACAGCTATACACCTATCAGAATAGATAAAATAGTGTAGCTCAGTGGATTAAGCATGGGCCTGTGAAGCAAAGTGCCGCTGGTATGATTCCCAGTCAGGGGACATGCCTGGGTTGCAAGCCAGGTCCCCAGCAGAGAATATAGGAGAGGCAACCACACATTGATGTTTCTCTCCCTCTCTTTCCCCTTCCCTTCCCCTCTCTCTAAAAAATAAATAAGTAAAATATTTTTAAAAAAGAATAGCTAAAATAGAAAAATAAAACAGTAGTACCAACAAATACTGGCAAAGATGCAGAGAAACAGAATCACTCATACACTGCTTTGGGGAAGGTAAAATGGTGTAGCTGACCTGAAAAACTATTTGATTTTTTATTACAAAACTAAACTTGCTATTACTATAGAACTCAGCAGTTTCATTCCTGAACATTTATCTCAGAGAAATGAGAATGTGTGTTCACATAAAAATATGTACACAGATATTCATAGAAGCTTTATTCATAAAAATCTGCAAGCTGGAAATAACCCAGAATATATATTATCAAGTTGATGGTTAAAACAAACTGTGGTCCCATACAATGCAATACTACTGAGCAATAAAAGTGATAAACTCTGATGCACATAACAAGCTGAACAAATCTCCAGAGATTTACGCTGTGTGAAAAAAACCAATCCCCAAAAGTTACTCAATTTTTATTATATGATTTCATTCATATAATATTCTTTTTTAAGACAACTTTATCTGTGTTTGCTTAATTACTACAAAAGTAGAACAATGAATACCAAATAGAAAAAGATATCCAAAAAAGATGAGGAAAATGTTTAAAAACAGAAATAACTAATATAGCTAAAGGAATTACCCAGGTAACATTAAAACACATTTGTGACTTATAATTGGTTATCCATACAAATTAAATTTAATAACTGAGTCATAATTCACTACTAAAATTATCAAAATATTTTCAAAATGTTACATAAAATTGATATCCATAAATATAATATAGAGACCAAACAAAAATTGTATAAGAAAAATAAATGTATCCTGGAAAAAATGCAAATTACTCTTGTCATGACGGATATATACTCCCTTTTTCTTCATGTATATTAATAATTGTGAGGATTCAGTGTTTTGCATATTACAAGTTAAAGTGATGATAATATATGTAGATGCAGATTTCCACTGGAAAAATAATCTGGTTCATATCTTAAATATTCCTACAATGAAACATCAGAACTCCAGTTTCACTAATAAAAACCTTGTGAAGGCATAATTTGTGTTTGGCTTGACTCCTGCAATTTTGGCTGAAAACTCTCAGCAAAGCATTCTAGGCCTTCCCCCCCCCCCGCCCTTTTTTTACAAAACTGACCCAGAATATATTTTAAGAAATGTTTATTTTCTGCACTGCCTGGTGTGGTACAGTTGCTTGGAGCATCCGCCCCTAAACCAACAGGTTGCAGGTTTTATCCCTGATCAGGACATGATGGAGGCAACCAATTGATGTCTTTCTCTCGCTCTCTCTCTCTCTCTCTCTCCTTTTCCCTTCTTCTCTCTCTAAAATCAATAAAAAAAATGTCCTCAGGTAAGGATAAAAAAAGAAATGATTATTTTTTGTGCATATTTGTTTTACAAAGATAAAATTCTGAGCACTTTTTCTTTTTCCTCCTCATCATTATCAGTGACACTGACTTGCTGGATGCTAAAAGGAGTTGATAGGGGCTATTAAGACTTTTTCCAAGACTCTGATGTCCAACTGAGGCATGGGGTTTAGGTATTCTTTCCCATTGTGAATAATATATATAGTAAGAGGTCCCATCCATGCTCTCACAATTCCAAGAATCTTCGCTGTTTGTGCATTGATCTAGGTAGTCTCTGAAAGAATGGATTGTATTTAAACCTGAAAATAAATCTCAGGCTGAGTGGCTCAATTGGTTGGAGCATCACCCTTTACACCAAAAGGTTGCAGGTTTGATTCCCGGTCAGGGCAGCCAATTTTTTCTTCTCTTCTCTTCTCTTCTCTTCTCTTCTCTTCTCTTCTCTTCTCTTCTCTTCTCTTCTCTTTTCCTTCCTTCCTTCCTCCTTCCTCCCTCTCTCCCTCCCTCCCTTCTGTCTCTCTCTCTCTCCCTCTCTCCCTTTCCCTCCTTCCCTCTCTCCCTCTCCCTCCCTCAAAATCAATAAACATATCTTCAGCTGAGGATTTAAAAAAATTAATACTAAAAACATAGTCTCATGTTTTTGGTAACTGTCCTCATAATAATTGAGGTATTCTAGCATTGAACTTGAACAATTTCCATAGGCAAAGGGAGACCAATTATAAGGGCATGTGCTTATTAATAAAACTGCTATAAACACTCATATGCAGGTTTCTGTGTAGTCATAAGTTTTCAATTCATTTGGATAAATACCAAGAAGTGTTGTTGCTAGGGCTTATGGTAAGAGTATTTTTGTAAGAAACTGCCAAACGGTTTTCCAACATTTTGTGCCATTGTGCATTCCCACCAGCAATGAATCAGAGTTTCCTTTGCTCCACATCTTCACCATCATTTAGTGTTGTCAGTGTTTTGGACTTTGGCAATTTTGTTACGTAGTGTATAGTAGTATATAGTGTATAGTGTATAGTAGCATCTCATTGTTTAAATGTGAGGTTCCCTAATGATATATGACGAAGAGCATCTTTTCATATGCTTAATTGCCATCTATATATCTTCTTGATAAGATATTTCTTCAGATATTTTGTCCATTTTTAAAATTTATTCATTTTTTAGAGTGGGGGAGAGAACAAAACATCAATTTGTTGTTCCATTTATTTATGCATTCATTGGTTGATTCCTGTGCTCTGACCACAACCTTGTGTTCTGACTGATCCCACAGCCTTGGCATATCAGGATGACCCTTTAACAAACTGTGCTACCTGCCAGAGTTCTTTCCATTTTTAATCAGGTTGTTCATTTTCTTATTGTTAAGCATATACTATTATTGAAATTATAAACTGAAGAGATGGAGAACACATAATTGGTTTCCAGGGGTTAGGGTGAGGAAGGGTGTGTGAGGGTATAAAGGGCAATATGAGGGACCCTATGGTCATGGAAATGTTCTGTATGCTACTGTGATGTGTGATCTAACTATACATGATAAAACTGCACAGAATTAACACACAACAAGTACATGTAAACCTAGTGGGATCTGAATTAAATGGGTGACTTGCATCATACAAGCTTCTTGGTTGTGATATTGTACTATAGTTATTATGAGAAATATAAATATAAGCTGAGAAAACATGATGTGACTTTTAATTTGATGAATAAGGCCTTAACCCAACATGATCATTTATATCAGATATAAAAGAAACTAATAAAAGTAAGGTTACACATATTTGGCCCTGGATGGTGTAGCTCAGTGGATTGAGCACAGGTCTGCAAACCAAAGGGTTATTGGTTCAATTCCTAGTCAGGGCACATGGCTGGGTTGCTGGCCAGGTACCTGGTAGAGGGCATATGAGAGGCAACCACACACTGATGTTTCTCTCCCTCTCTCCTTCCCATCCCCTCTCTCTAAAAGTAAATAAACAAATAAAATTTAATAAAATTGCACATACTTGTACCTGAAAAACATTATATGGAGGTCAGAGGTACCCCCACAAAGACATATGGAAGCATGTATTTCTTTTCATTAGATAGGAATGATACTTTGCCTTGGCTGGTGTGATTCAGAGGACTGAGTGCCAGCCTGCAAAGCCATATGGTCACTGGATCAATTCCAGTTAGGGCACATGCCTGGGTTGAGGGCCAGGTCCTCAGTGTGGGGGGCAGGGAGGGGTGTATGAGAGGCAACCACACATTTATGTTTATCTTCCTCTCTTTCTCCCTCCCTTCCCTTCTCTCTAAAAATAAATAAATACTTAGAAAAAAATGATAGTTTATGATACATATGGTTTCCAATCAGCATGTTTTTAGGCTGCATTGTACACCATGGCATAAGTATGACATACTTCTTTTCCATCAATGAACGTTTAGATTGTTTCTGGTCTTTTACAAATAAATATATTAGTGCAGCAATAAATATCCCTGCCCATCATCTTTGAGATTTCATAGTTCTCTTATTTCTGGAAGGGAGATGGCAGTTTGAGCAACTTTCTCCATTTATCTTCCAACTAATGAATGGACACCTCTGTCCCTTGGACTTTCCTCCCACAACCTCATCTATGTCCTTAAATGTCCAGTGGCAGGAGTCCTCTTACTTGAACCAGGACTGTTCTGAAGGAGGAGTCCAATTGGGACAATCATCCAATTTTGAGGTGGTCTGCAAGAATCTTTACTCCTCCATATGGCTCCCTTTGCCCTCTGAAGCTCTAACATATTTCTCAAATTGATCTATAGATTGAAAATTTTTTCATAAAAATTGCAGCTGGCTTTTTTTTTTTGCAGAAGCTAATAAACATGGTAGAATCAAGATTCCAGAAATTAACTCACGCCTTTCAGCAAATGTCCTGGGATAATGGGAAGTCCATACACAGAAGAATGAAATTGGACCCCTACCTCACACCAGATGCAACAGTAACTCAAAAATGGATCAAAGACCTAAATGAAAGAACTCTTGGAAGAAAACATATATACAAATCTTAGTGACTTTGGGTTAAGCATGGTTTCTTACATATACCAAAAGCACAGGCAAAAAAAGTATATATTTCTAATTTAATCAACTTTAAAATCTGTGCTTCAAAAAACAATATTAAAAATAGAATGGGAGAGAATAAATGGGGAGAAGATGGCAGCGAGGTAGGTGAAAGCAGAGTCCACTTCCCCCTGAGCACGGGTGAAACACCTAGCTAGCTGATCTTCTGAGGAACAGAGCAAACAACCAATGGTATTCCAGAATATATGAAGATTGGAGGCCAAAAATTATAGAGGACATTGAAAAATCAGATGGTAAGGAGAGTGCTTAAGGACAATAAGGTCCCTGGGACCAGCATGGGCACCAGGCCGCTGCAGCCCCAGGCCCAGTGCCCGTGGGGTCTACTGCAAGATTCTTAGGAGAGAGCCAGGCTGGGCTGTGTGAGAGGCCAGGTATTTGGACTGAGGGGCTTGAACAGGAGGAATTTTTCAAAAAGAGAAAGAGAAAAAAGAGGCACTCTGTGGCTGTTTGGGGAATTCCCCGCAGCAGCCACCTGCCTCCTGCACCCCTACCTCTGCAGTCTCTGGTCAGTGCACACCTGATCAATAGCTGACCGCTGCCCACCCATGCCCACTCCAGAAGCACTGGGGACTGTGCGCACCTGGTCCAAGGTCTGCAGCTGCCTGTCCATGCTCATGCTGGAGGCACCAGGGACACAGAGTGCCTCCCCCCTTGCCCTGGCACCCAGAGCCCTGCAGGGCCAACCGGCTCTCTAAGAGGAAGGCAAAAAAGCCCCACAGAGTATAGCTGCAGTCCCCAGAAAAATACTTGACTCAGTGGGGGGCTGAACTACCCTAAAGGGGCCCTGAAAGTCCCTAGCATCTAGGACAGCAAAGAGCAAGAAGGTGGTGTACGAGTTGCCCCTAATTGATGCAACTCAAGGACAGTGCAACTGGTGGACTGAAGGACTAGGCTGGGTGCAGAAGGGCACTGAGGAACTGGGCTGGGGGCTGGAGAACAGCAAAGAGTGTGAAGAGTGTGGCTCAGGAAGGGAGAAAAGTGAAACCAATTCCTCCTCAGTCTGACACAGCCAGGAAGACCAGCAGAATTGGCCTGACCAGTTTA
Source organism: Sturnira hondurensis (assembly GCF_014824575.4). Taxonomy (NCBI): domain Eukaryota; kingdom Metazoa; phylum Chordata; class Mammalia; order Chiroptera; family Phyllostomidae; genus Sturnira; species Sturnira hondurensis. Next base: position 1,813,264 of record NW_028095541.1, on the reverse strand, counting down.
AAGCAAGAAGGCTTTTTAAAAAAAAATTCTTCTTCCTTCCCTCTTTTTTAAAAGAATTCCTTCTTCCTTTCCTTCACTCTCCCTTTCTTTTTTCTTTTCTCCTTCTTCCTTCCCTTTTTTCCCTTCTTTTCTCACAGGTGACACAATAATACCTGGAGTGGAGAAAAGACCAGAGTTAGACATAAACAGGGGTCATCCCAACAGCAAAGACAGTGAAAAAATTTCACTTTGCTACTCCAGACAACTTGCAAGGTTGGAGTGGTGAACATCAGTACACCTGCTGGAAGAGGAAACCCACCAAGGAAGGAACCACCAACAGATAACAATGGAAGGAAGTGAAGGAGAGTGGAAGCCACAGTAACCTCAATCCAGGACCTATATAGAAATACAACTAAAAGGTGGAGAAATTGCCCACAACAAACAACTGAACAAGAGTGAGAGAGAAGCCTCAACATCTTATACACACAGAAGAACCAGCTTCAACACAACCTGTCCACACCTGAACAACAGAATATAAGATGTGATGGATGGAGTGATCCTCAGTTAACCAGCTGAAGGAAAGGACAGACAAAAGAAAGACCCAACAACAATCAAAGCCCAGAGAAATACAGAGAGGCAACTTAAACGACAGCACAAGACCAGCAAGCTCAGGAGATTGAGGAGAATTTAACATCTCTTCTACCATAGAAGTTTACACCATAAACTGAGGGAGTCAGAAAAGATCAATTTAAGAAGCAGAGGCTAATGAGAAGAGTCTCAAACAATGGGAAGACAAACAAACAATCCCCAAATGAAAGGAAAGGAGGACGTGTCAGAAGGAATGCTAAATGAGATAGAGGCAAGTCAACTATCAGATATTGAGTTTGAAGCAATGGTTATCAGGAAGCTCAGGGAGCTCACTGAGAATTACCAAAAACTACAGAGAAACTACAACAAACTCACTGCAAACTATATCAACGTGAAAAAGAAAATAGAAACAATCAACAAGGGCCAAGAGGAACTGAAGAACGCAGTAGAAGGAATCAAAACCAGGCTTGATGAAGCAGAGAATCGGATGAGTGAGCTGGAGGACAAGGTAGCAAATATCACCCAGAAACAGCAACAAAAGGAAAACAGGCTCAGAAAGGATGAAGACAGGTTAAGGGAAATACAGCACAACATGAAACATAATGATATCCATATAATAGTGATACCAGAAGGAGAAAAAGAAGAGCAAGGGACAGAAAACTTGTTTGAAAAGTAAGGATGAAAAACTTCCCTAATCTGATGAGAGAAAAAGTCACACAAATCCAGGAATCACAGAGAGTCCCAATCAAGAAGAACCCAAAGAGGCCTACTTCAAGACACATCATAATTAAAGTGGCAAAATTCCAAGACAAGGAGAGAATCTTAAAGGAAGCAAGGGAGAAACAGGAAGTAACATAAAAGGGAGCCCAAATAAGACTAGCAAAATACTTTTCAATGGAAATACTCCAAGCCAAAAGAGAATGGCAAGAAATATTCCAAGTAATGAGAACCAGAGGCCTGTAACCAAGGCTACTTTACCCAGCAAGGCTCTCAACAAAAACAGAAGGCAAAATAAGAAGTTTCCCAGCCAAAGAAGCCTAAAAGAATACACCTCCACCAAACCAGCTCTGCAAGAGATACTAAAGGGACTGCTTTAAGGAAAGGAAGGAAAAAGAGAGAGGGAGAGGAACACAGGTACAAAAAATGACAATGAATAACAATAACCTTAAAAGAAAATGGATTAAATGCAATGATCAAAAAGACATAGAACAGCTGAATGGATAAGAAAGGATAAGCCAAACATATGCTGCCTACAAGAGAACCACCCCAGGACAAAAGACCTATACAGACTGAAAGCGAAGGGCTGGAAACAAATAATGCAAGCAAATGGACAGGGAAAAAAAGCTTGGGTAGAAATATGCATATCAGACAAAATAGACTTTTAAAAAGGACCATAATGAGAGACCCACAAGGTCACTTCATAATATACAAGGGAAGAATCCACCAAGAATGTATAAACATTGTAAGTACATGTGCATGCAAAATAGGAGCACCTAAATACATTAAAAAAAATCTTGGAGAACTTTAAGAAAGATAATGACAGCAACACAATTATAGTAGGAGATTTTAATGCCCCACTGTCAAAAATGGACAGATCTTCCAAATAAAATATCAACAAAGATATTGTAGCATTGAACAATGCCCTAGATGAAATGGACTTAACTGATATATAGAAAGAGTCTTTCGTCCCAATGAAACAAAATGCACATGCTTTTCAAATGCACATGGAATATTTTCAAAGATAGACCACATGATAGAACACAAAACAAGCCTCCATAAGTTTAAGAAAATTGAAATTAAATCAAGCATTTTCTCCAACCAGTAGGGACTGAAACTAGAAACCAACCCTGAGGGAAAAAAACCCAAAGCACTCAAATTCATGAAGGTTGAATATCATGCTATTAAACAATAAATGGGTCAAGAATGAGATTAGGGAAGAAATCAAAAAGTTTCTGGAAACGAAAAAAAAAATGAATTCACAACAACCCAAAACTTATGGAATACAGCGAAGGCAGTCCTGAAAGGGAATTTCATAGCAATACAGGCCTACCTGAAAAAGATAAAAACATTTCAAACAAACAACCTAAGCCTACACCTACAAGAACTCAAGGAACAAAGACAGCTCAGAGCAAGTAGACGGAAGGAAATTATCAAGATCAGAGCAGAATTAAATGACATAGAGACTAAAAGCACAATTCTACAGATCAATGAATCCAGGAGCTGTTTTTTTTAAAGATAAAATCAACAAACATTTAAGCAGGCTCATTAAGGACAAAAGAAAGAGTACGCAAATAAACACAATCAGAAATGAAAGAAGAGATATTACAACTGACCCCACAAAAATATAAATGATTGTAAGAAATTACTACAAAGAACTATACGCCAAGAAATTCAAACACCTACGTGAAATGGATACATTTCTAGAAAAAAATAATCTTCCAAAACTCAAAGAAGCAGAAAGCTCGAACAGACCAATAACAGCAGATGAAATTGAAGCAGTAGTTAAAAAAAAAAAAAAAAGACTTCCAACACGCAAAAGCCCTGGACCAGATGGTTTCACAGGAGAATTCTACAAAGCATTTAAGGAAGAGCTAACCCCTATACTTCACAGATTATTCCAAAAATTCAAAAATGATGGAAGGCTCTAAAACTCTTTTTATGAAGCCAGCATCATCTTAATCCCTAAACCAGATAAAGACACAACAAGGAAAAAAAACTTCCAGCCAATATTGCTGATGAACATTGACATTAAAATTCTCAACAAAATATTGGCAAACTGTATCCAGCAATATATTAAAAAGATCATACACCATGACCAAGTGAGATTCATCCCAGGGATGCAAGGATGGTACAATATTCCCACATCAACCAACGTAATACATCACACAAACAAAAGCAAAGACAAAATCACATGATCACATCAATAGATGCAGAAAAAGCATTTGACAAGGTACAGCATACATTCATGATAAAACACTTGCAAAGTGGGAATAGAGTGAGCATTCCTTCACATAGTAAAGGCCATATATGAAAGACCTGCAGCCAACATCATACTCAATGGGGAAAAACTAAAAACTTTCCCACTAAGATCAGAAACAAGACAAGGTTGTCCACTTTCATCAATTCTATTCAACATAGTATTGGAAGTATTGATAGCCACAGCAATCAGACAAGAAAAGGAAATAAAAGGCATCTAAACTGAAAATGAGGAAACAAAACTGTCATTGTTTGCAGATGACATGATAGTGTACATAGAAAATTCTATAGGCTTCGCAAAAATAAACTTCTTGACCTAATAAATAAATTTGGCAAAACAGTTGGATACAAAGTCAATATCCAGAAATCAAAAACATTTTTATATACCAACAATGTAACATCAAAACCAGAAATCAGAAAAAAATCTCATTTGAAACAGCAAAAAGAGAAATAAAATACCTAGGAATAAACCTAACTAAGGAGGTAAAAGGCCTGTACTCAGGAAACTACACAACACTGAAGAAAGAAATTAAGGAAGACACAAACAAATGGAAACATATATTATGTTCATTGACTGGAAGAATTAACATGATCAAAATGTCGATACTACCCAAAGCAATTTACAGATTCAATGCAATACCTATTAAAGTACCAATGGCATATCTCACAGATATAGAACAAACACCTCAAAAATTTATGTGGAACATAAATGACCCCAAATAGCTTCAGCAATTTTGAGAAAGAAGAGCAAAATAGTAGGATCATAATACCTTATACCAAACTGTATTACAAGGCCACTGTAATCAAAACAGCCTGGTACTGGCATAAAAATAGATACATGGACCAGTGGAATAGAACAGAGAAGCTAGAAATAAACCCAAGTCTCTATGGTCAATTAATTTTTGACAAAGCATGCAGCAGAATAAAATGGAGTAAAAATAGCCTCTTCAAGAAATGGTGTTGGGAGAACTGAACAGCCACGTGCAAAAAAAAGAAAGAAAGAAAGAAAGAAAGAAAGAAACTTGAGCTCCAACTCACACCATACACAAAATAAATTCAAGGTGAATAAAAGATTTAAATATAAATCATGACACCATTAAAGTCCTAAAGGAGAACATAGGTGGGAAAATATCAGATATTCCATGCAGCAGTATTTTCCCTGATATGTCCACTAATGCAAGGGACATAAAGGAAAGAAAAAACAGATGAGATCTCATCAAAATAAAAATCTTCTGCATGGCTAAAGAAAACGTTATTAAAATATAAAAAGAACCAACCATATCGGAAAATATATTTGCCAATGATACCACAGAGAAGGGTTTAATCTCCAAAATATATAAAGAACATACATGACTCCACTCTAAGAAGACAAGCAACCCAATTAAAAAATAGGCAAAGGACTTGAACAAACACTTCTACAAGGAGGACATACAGAGGGTCCAGAGACACATGAAAAGATACTCAATATCACTAGCTATCAGAGAGATGCAAATTAAAACTACAATGAGATAACACTTTACATTGGTCAGAATGGCCATCACTAAAAAAGCAACAAAATATCTTTGTTGATATTTTGTTTAATGGTACAACCACTATGGAAAACAGTATGGAATTTTATAAGAAAACCAGGAATGGACCTGCTTTTTGACCCAGCAATTCTACTGCTAGGATTATATTCTAAGAACCCGAAAACACCAATCCAAAATAACCTATGCACCCCAATGTTCATAGCAGCATGATTTACAATAGCCAAGAGTTGGAAGCAACCTAGGTGCCCATCAGTAAATGAATGGATCAAAAAACTATGGTACATATACACAATGAAATTTTCTGCAGTAGAAAGAAAGAAGGAGCTTCTACCCTTTGCAACAGCATGGATGGAAATGGAAAACATTATGCTGAGTGAAATAAGCCAGGTGTTAATAGACAAAAACCATATGATCTCACCTTTAAAAAGAAGCTAAACAACAAAGCAAATAAGCAAGCAAAATATAACCAAAGACACTGAAATAGAGAACAGGTGGACAGTGACCAGAGGGGAGAGGGGAGGGAATTTCAGGGAAAAAAGGGGAGAGATTTACAGGAACTAGTATAAAAGACACATGAATAACAACTAAGGGGGTGGAAATGGGAGGGAGGTGGGGAGCACGGGGTGGGGTGGGGTGGGCTGGAATGAGACTAAAAGACAGAAAACTGTACTGGAACAACAGCTAAATAAAAAAAATGTTTTCAAAAAAAGCAACAAACAACAAGTGTTGGAGAGGTTGTGGAGAAAAGGGAACCCTACTGCACTGTTGGTAGAATTGCAGACTGGTACAACCACTATGGAAAACAGAATGGAATTTCCTTAGAAAATTAAAAATGGATCTGTCTTTTGACCCAGAAATTCCACTGCTAGTGTTATATCCTAAGAACCCTGAAACACTAATTCAAAGGAATCTGTGCACCTCAATGTTCATAGCAGCACAATTTACAATAGCCAAGTACTGGAAGCAACCTAGGTGCGCATCAGTAAATGAATAGATCAAAAAAGCTATGGTACATTTACACAGTGGAATTCTATGTAGCAGAAAGAAAGGAGCTCCTGCCCTTTGCGACAGCATGGATGGAACTGAAGAGCATTATGCTAAGTGAAATAAGCCAGATGGTGAAAGACAAATATCATATGATCTCACCTTTAACAGGAACATAATCAACAAAACAAACAAACAAGCAAAATATTATCGAAGACACTGAAATTGAGAACAGGCTGACAGTGACCAGAGGGAGAAGGCAGGGAATTTCAGGGGAAAATGGTGAAGGGTTTGCAGGAACAAGTATGGACAATCACGGCAGGGGGTGGAAATGGGAGGAAAGTGGGGAGGGCTGGGGGGTAGGCTCAGGTTGGGGGAAAAGGCAGAAAAGTGTACTTGAACAACAATTAAAATAATAAATAAATGAATAAATGAATAAATAAATAAATAAATAAGGATTCTTAAAAAAATAGAATGGGAGAAAAAATTAATATCCGATAAAAGTCAAGCATTTTCTAAGCACAGGGTAACTTGAAAGTCAACCTCCAAGACTAGGATATCAGCTCAGGGCTGGGGTGGCATTCTGGCATCCTCTGCTGGCCCCTTGTAGCTCTGCACCTGAGGACCACAGCTGGCAAAGGGCCTGGAGGGGAGTTTTTCCACCTGAAAACAGGAGTAGGAAAGGTTTGGTAGATAGGAGGAGTAGGTGATTAGAAGAAGAGGGAGACCAGAAAGAGGGGGGTGTTGAACAGAAAGGGAAAAATTCTCCATGCAGACACTGCACTTTAATAATCATGCCAGGAACACCAAGAATCTCAGATCTGTATCCCACAGCAAAAACCATAGACTGGGAGGGGTTAAGATGGTGACAGAGTAGCACGGAGGGAACCCAGCTCCGCGCATTTGGTAGAAAATCCTGGCAGATCTACTGAAGAACAGCTTAATCAACCAACAATTCCCCAACATTTATGAAAATAAGAGACCAGGGAGTGTGACAGAGGAACCAGACACTGCATTTCGGCGAGGACTCCAGAAGGCGAGTGAGGACAAAAGCAGCTGCGCACCCTCGGCCTCCTAGGCTGCGGGCTGCGCACAGGTGCACCCAAGGCAGCCGACCTCAGGCGGAGCATGAGTGCAGATGAGAATTGGGGCGCAGTTGGGGACCGGCACCATCAGTGGGAAACAGAAGCCTCATCAGTGGGAAACAGAAGCCTTGTCTGAATCCAGGGCTGGGGCACCTGTGATGGAGGGAACTCCAGAGACCCGGCACCCGGTGGGCTGGCAACAGACTCCGTGGGAGAGAACTGACTCCCTGCCACCACCCCCAGACAGACAGGTCTGGGGGCCTAAGTTAACGTAAAGGGTGGCAACTTCAGACTCTGTGGTCGCCAGCCCACTAGCCCGCCAGCCCGCCAGCCCGCCAGCCCGCCAGCCCACCAGCCCACCAGCCCACCAACCCCGGGGGGATTTAAGAAGGACACTGTCGTTGCTGATCTTTTCGGATTGGGCTGGGCTGAGAGGCAGGCTTTGTGGAGAAGTCTCTATTGGAAAGTGAACTGAGGTGCGCTGTGACAGCAGCTTGTCTCACGGCCCAACCACCCAGCAGCCATCCAGGGGAGGGGTGGGAACACCTGGGTCCCACCAGGGGACTGAGAAGGACAGTGCCAGATACTGAAGGAAACAGGCAGCCTCCCAGGGGTGTGGGTGTCCACATCCCAATCAGACACCCTGCTTGCGCGCGTCTGCATACCTGCCCTCAGAGACGCCGCGACCAGAAAAACCGGTTTGGACAGTTTGAAACTGACAAAGGAAGGGTGCTTTTTTGTTTGTTTGTTTTTGTTTTGTTTTGTTTTGTTTAAATGTGTGTATGTCGTGGGGTTCCCCTCCCCCCTTTTTTCCTCTCTCAACTTCTTTTGTAAGTAATCTTATATCTTTTAAACTGTATTGTTGCTCTATCTCTCAACACTCTGTCCCTCATTTCTTTTTCTTTTTGTCCAGTTTCAGTCCTTCCCTTCTTCCCAAATTTTCTGCTTATTCCTCGTTTCTCCTGACTTGTGTGTGTGTGTGTGTGTGCGTATGTGTGCGTGTGTCTTGGATTGTTTGTTTGTGTGTTGCTTAGTTTTCTTTTAGGTCTATTATTATTTTTTTGCATTATTCTTACTTCTTTTTTTTAATTTTAAGAATATCTTTGTGTCCCTCTCTTTCTGTACAGGTTTCTTAGTCCTGGCTGGTTATATTGTACTACCTGACAGGATCCCACTGCTCTTTCCTCCACAGTGTATTGCTAATTTTCTATAGTTCACTTGCTTTCATTTGCCATACTACCCAAGCTCTATAACCCCCATTTAGACAGATCACATAGAGTCTATCAAGTGAGTGTTGCTCTAATATTATTGTAAGTAAGAGCTGTTCTATACAACAGTAATACTTCATAACACATCTCTCGGAACTTAGACCACCTTACAGGTGCCTGAATTCTATTACTCTATTTACTCACATGCTATACCCAGTTACTAACCTGTACTCTCACCTTACCTCAACTCTGACCACCTACAACTACACTGCTTTCTAGATACAACTCACAAGCCCCCCCTTCCCAACAAGAGACTTAACGTATGTCCGTCCTTTCCTAAAAGTGGCAAGCTGGGTCGAAGAACACGGTTAACTCTATACGGAGCCTAAAGATTGTCTATTTCTTCTCTGCTGACTGTGTCTGTAAATAACATAAAATAATCTTCTGCTATAATAAACCATTTTGCCTCCCCCTCCAACTGATCACACACGCACAATAAAGGAGTAGGTGGAGGACTTACGCCAAGATGGAGGCATAGGTGGAAACACTGTGCCTTCTCCCACAACCAAGTTTGAATACAATAAAGGTTTGAGGAACAAAGACAGAGCCACAAAACAGAAAATTGAATTATACGGAAGTCTGACAACCACTAACCATTCAACGGGCGGTAAGAGGGGCGGAGCCAGCAGTGGAGCAGGGTGGGGCAGGAAAGATCCTCAGACATAGGTGCGCAAGTGGCCCGGACCCAGTCAGGGTGTGGGGCAGACTGACGAAGGTCTCACATTTGCGCACAGTGAGAGGGACGACGCAGGCCCCAGGGGGCGAGGGCTGACAGTGGTGGCACACTCACGTGCAGTGGGACGAAACGTGTGGGCCCAGTGACAGTGGCAGCTGCCGCACCTGTGGGGGCCGAAGCAGGAGACGGCAGACGGGACGCAATTGCTCCTCTCTGACCCCACCCCCACATACAGCGTCATGACCCAGCGACTGAGTTGCCCTGCTCTGGTGAAGACCTAGGGCTCTGATCCTGCTATCCTAACAGGCACGAACAGCCCAAAAGATGGCCCAAGAAGAACTCAAAGTCCCAGAGCCGATAACTCTCAGTGACCGAGAAACTGCCAGCCTTTCAGAAGCACAATTCAAGACACTATTTATCAGGATACTCACAGAACAGGTTGATTATAGTCACAAATTAGAGGAACATATGAAGGCTAAACTAATTGAAATGGAGGGAGATGTCCAGGAAACCAATAGCGACAGAAAGGAAACTGGGACTCAGATCAATGGAATGGACCAGAAGGAAGAACAAAACATCCAACCAGACAGGAATGAAGGAATGAGAATTCAAAAAAATGAGGAGAGGCTTAGGAACCTCCAGGACATCTTTAAATGTTCCAACATCTGAATTACAGGGGTACCAGAAGGGGGAAAGAAACAGCCACAAGTGGAAAACTTATTTGAAAAAGTAATAAAGGAGAACTTCCCCAGTCTGGCAAAGGAAATAGACTTCCAGGAAATCCAGGAAGCTCAGAGAGTCCCAAAGAAGTTGGACCCAAGAAGGAACACACCAAGGCACATCATAATTACATTACCCAAGATGAAAATGAAGGAGAGAATCCTAGAAGCAGCAAGAGATAAGGGGACAGTCACCTACAAAGGAGTACCCATTAGACTGTCAGTGGATTTCTCAAAAGAGACCTTCCAGGCAAGAATGAGCTGGAAAGAAGTATTCTAAGTCATGAAATCCAAAGACCTACAGCCAAGATTGCTTTATCCAGCAAAACTGTCGTTTAGAATGGAAGGACAGATTAAGTGCTTCTCAGATAAGGGCAAGTTCAAGGAGTTCATCACTACCAAGCCCTTATTATATGAAATGTTATACAGACTTACATATATAAGAAAAAGAAGATGAAAAATATTAACAGTGAAAGGACAGCCAACTCACAGTTATTAACAACCACGCCTAAAACAAAAGCAAACCTAGAGGACAGCTAGATCAGGAGTGGAACCACAGAAATGAAGAACACATGGAGGGTTAGCAACAGGGGAGTGGGAGGAGGAGAAGGGGGAGAAGGTACAGAAAATAGCATAGACAGTAGGTAGAAAATAGATAGGGGGAGAGGAAGAATAGTGGGGGAAATATGGAATCTAAAGAACTTGAGACATGTGGTTATAAACTAAGGGGGCGAGAATGGTGGGGGAGGGAGTGTGGGGGTGGAGGGGAATGAAGGGGGGAATAGAACAACTGTGATGGTATAATCAATAAAATATATTTTAAAAAAGGAAAGGAGTAGGTGGAAGCGGAAAACACCAAGATACCTGCAGGAGATTGCACCACTGAATTTCACAGGTATCCTACCACAGAGGTTCACACCATAAACCCAGAGAACCAGAATAGATCAATTTAAGAAGCTGAGGACAACAAGAAGAGTATCACAAACAATGGGAAGACAAAGAAACAATCCCCAAATGAAAGAAAAGGAGGAAACCTCAGAAAGAATGTTAGATGAAATAGAGGCAAGGCAACTATCAGATGTGGAACTCAAAGCACTGGTTATAAGGAACTTCAAAGAGCTTACAACGAGCTACCAGAAACTACAGGGGAGCTACAATGAACTCTCTGCAAACTATACCAACATTGAAAAGGAAATAGAAACCATCAGTAAAGGCCAAGAGGAAATGAAGAATACAATTTCTGAACTGAAGAACACAGTAGAGGGTATGAAGAATAGAGTCGATATGGCGGAAGATTGCATAAGTGAGATCGAAGACAGGATAGAATCTCCCAGATGGACCAAGTAAGGGAAAAGAAAATCAGAAAAAATGAGGAGAATTTAAGAGAAATGCAGGACAACATGAAACGTAATAATATCCAAATAATGGGAATACCAGAAGGAGAGGAAGAAGAACAAGGGATAGAAAACCTACTTAAAAGAGTAATAATGGAAAATTTTCCTAAGTTGAGGAGAGATAAATTCACATGGATCCAGGAATCGCAGAGAGTCCCAAGCTGGTGGAACCCAAAGAGGCCTACTGCAAGACACATCATCATTAAAATGGCAAACCTCCAAGTCAAAGAGAGAATCCTAAAGGCAGCAAGGGAGAAAAAGGAAGTAACATACAAGGGGATTCCAATAAGGTTGGCTATTGACTTCTCAATGGAAATGTTCCAAGCAAGAAGAGAATGGCAAGAAATATTCCAAGTAATGAGAAACAGAAGCCTACAACCAAGGCTCCTGTACCCAGCAAGGCTCTCAATCAAGATAGAAGGCCAAATAAAGAGCTTCCCAGACAAAAGAAGTCTAAAAGAATATGCCTCCACCAAACCAGCTCTACAAGAATTACTAAAAGGGCTGCTTTAAGGAAAGGAAGGAAAAGAGAGAGACTGAGAAGAACACAGGTACATAAATGGCAATGAATAAGTACCTTTCAATAATAACCTTAAACGTAAATGGATTAAATGCACCAATTAAAAGACACAGAGTAGCTGAATGGTTAAGAAAGCATGACCCACACACATGCTGCCTACAAGAGACCCACCTCAGGTCAAAAGACCGCCACAGACTAAAAGTGAAAGGATGGAAACAAATTTTCCAAGCAAATGGTCAAGAAAAAAAAAAGCAGGGGTAGCAATTCTCATATCAGACAAAATAGACTTCAAAAAAGGGCCATAAAGGGAGACCCAGAAGGTCACTTCTGTTTACTCAAGAGAAGAATCCACCAAAAAGACATCAACATCGTAAATATATATGCACCCAACTCAGGAGCACCCAAATATATAAAGAAAATCCTAGAGGACCTCAAGAAAGATATTGACAGCAACACAATTATAGTAGGGGATTTTAACACCCCACTGTCAAAAATGGACAGATCTTCCAAACAAAATATCAACAAAGATATAGCTGCACTAAACAACACCCTAGATGAAATGGACTTGACTGATATATATAGAGCGCTTCATCCCAAAGAAGCTAAATACACTTTCTTTTCAAATGCACATGGAACATTTTCCAAGATAGACCACATGATAGGACACAAAACGAGACTCAACAAATTTAGGAAAATAGAAAACATACCAAGCATTTTCTCTGATCACAAGCACTGAAATTGGAAACTAACCCTACAGAAAAAACCAAAAACACCCAAAATCATGGAGACTGAATGGTATGCTATTAAACAACGAATGGGTCAAGATAGAAATCAGGGAAGAAATCAAAAAGTTTCTGGAAACAAATGAAAATGAACTCACAACAACCCAAAACTTATGGGACACAGTGAAGGCAGTCCTGGGAGGGAAGTTCATAGCAATACAGGCTTACCTAAAGAAAATAGAAACATTTCAAACAAATAACCTAAACTGATGCCTCCAAGAACTTGAGCAACAAAAACAAAGACAGCCCAGAGCAAGTACAAGGAAGGAAATAACCAAGATCAGAGCAGAATTAAATGACATAGAGACTAAAAGCACAATTTTGAGAATCGATGAATCCAGGAGTTTGTTTTTTGAAAAGGTAAACAAAATAGATAAACCTTTAAGTAGGCTCATCAAGAAAAAGAGAGAGAGGACCCAAATAAACACAATCAGAAATGAAAGAGGAGAGATTACAACTGATACCGCAGAAATAGAAGGGATTGTAAGGAATTGCTATGCAGAGCTGTATGCCAAGAAATTTGAAAACCTAGGTGAAGTGGACAAATTTCTAGAAAAATATAATCTTCAAAAACTCAATGAAAAATAAGCAGAAAACCTGAAGAGGCCAATAACAACAGATGAAATTGAAAAACTCCCATCACACAAAAGCCCTGGACCAGATGGTTTCACAGGAGAATTCTATAAAGCTTTTAAGGAAGAACTAACCCCGATTCTTCACAGACTATTCCAAAAAATCCAAAAGGAGGGAAAACTCCCCAACTCTTTTTATGAAGTCAGCATCATCCTAATTTCAAAGCCAGATAGAGACACAACAAAGAAAGAAAACTTCAGGCCAATATCACTGATGAACATAGATGCTAAAATCCTCAACAAAATATTGGCAAATCTCATCCAACAATACATCAAAAAGATCATACACCACAACCAGGTGGAATTCATCCCAGGGATGCAAGGATGCTTCAATATTCGTAAATCAGTAAATGTAATGCGCCACATAAACAAAAGCAAACACAAAAAGCACATGATCATATCAATAGATGTGGAAAAAGCTTTTGATAAGGTACAACACCCATTTATGATAAAGATACTCAGCAAAGTGGGAATAGAGGGAGCATTTCTCAATATAATAATGGCCGTATATGAAAGACCTACAGCCAACATCATACTCAATGGGCAAAAACTAAAAGCTTTTCCACTAAGATCAGGAACAATACAAGGTTGTCCACTTTCACCCATTCTCTTCAATATAGTATTGGAAGTTCTAGCCACAGCAATCAGACAAGAAAAGGAATAAAAGGCATCCAAATCGGAAAGGAGGAAACAAAACTGGCACTGTTTGCAGATGACATGATGGTGTACTTGGAAAATCCTATAGACTCTACCCCAAAACTGCTTGAACTAATAAATGAATTTGGCAAAACAGCGGGATACAAAGTCAATATCCAGAAATCAAAGGCATTTTTGTATACCAACAATGAAACAGCAGAAGCAGAAATCAAGAAAAAATCCTATTTGATATAGCAAAAAGAAAAATAAAATATCTGGGAATAAACCTAACCAAGGAGGTTAAAGACCTGTATGCAGAAAACTACACAACACTGAAGACGTAAATGAAGGAAGGCACAAACAAATGGAAACATATACTGTGTTCATGGATTGGAAGAATTAACATCATCAAAATGTCCATACTACCCAAAGTAATTTACAGATTCAATGCAATACCTATTAAAGTGCCAATGGCATATTTCACAGACATAGAACAAACACTTCAAAATTTTATATAGAACCACAAAAGACCCCAAATAGTAGCTGCAATTTTGAGAAAGAAGAACAAAGTAGGAGGGATTACAATACCTGATATTAAACTGTATTACAAGGCCATTGTAATCAAAAAAGCCTGGTACTGGCATAAAAATGGGCACATAGACCAATGGAATAGAACAGAGCCCAGTCAATTAATATTTGACAAAGGGGGCAGTATCATAAAATGGGGTAAAGATAGCCTCTTCAACAAATGGTGTTGGGAGAACTGGACAGCTACATGCAAAAAAATGAAACTTGAGCACCAATCTACACCATACACCAAAATAAATTCAAGGTGGATAAAAGACTTAAATATAAGCCGGGAAACCATTAAAGCCCTAGAGGAGAGCATTGGCAGGAAAATCTCAGATATTCCACGCAGCAATATTTTTACTGATACGTCCCCCAGAGCAAGGGACATAAAGGAAAGAATAAACTAATGGGATCTCATCAAACTTAAAATCTTCTGCATGGCCAAGGAAAACAGTATCAAGATAAAAAGAGAAGGAACAGTTTGGGAAAACTTATTTGCCAATGACACCTCAGACAAAGGTTTAATTTCCAAAATATACAAAGAACTCACACGACTCCACTCAAAGAAGACAAGCAACCCGATTAAAAAATGGGCAAAGGACTTGAAAAGACATTTCTCCAAGGAGGACATACAGAGGATCCAAAGACACATGAAAAGATGCTCAATATCACTAGCTATCAGAGAGATGCAAATCAAAACCACAATGAGATACCACTTAACACCAGTCAGAATGACTACCACAAACAAAGAAACAAACAACAAGTGCTGGAGAGGTTGTGGGGAAAAGGGGACCCTAGTTCACTGTTGGTGGGATTGCAGACTGGTACAACCACTATGGAAAGCAGTATGGAATTTTCTAAGAAAACTAAAAATGGATGTGCCTTTTGACCCAGCAATTCCACTCCTAGGAGTATATCCTAAGAACCCTGAAGCACCAATCCAAAAGAACCTATGAACCCCGGTGTTCATAGCGGCACAATTTACAATAGCCAAGAGTTGGAAGCAACCTAGATGCCCATCGGTCAATGACTGAATCAAAAAACTATGGTACATTTACACAATGGAAGTCTATGCTGCAGAAAGGAAGAAGAAGCTCCTACCCTTTGCAACATCATGGATGGAACTGGAAAGCATTATGCTGAGTGAAATAAGCCGGGTGGTGAAAGACAAATACCATATGATATCACCTTTAACAGGATTCTAAACAACAAAACAAACAAGCAAGCAAAATATAACCAAAGACACTGTAATACAGAATGTGCTGACAGGGTCCAGAGGGGAGAGGGGAGAGAATCACAGGGGAAAAGAGGAAGGACTCACATGAACAGGTATAAAGGACACATGGACAATAACTAAGGTGGGGGGTGGAGATGGGAGGGAGTTGGGGAGCACTGGGGGCGTGGGGCAAGGCTGGGAATACAAGAAAGAAAGCTGTACTTGAACAAGAGTTAAATAAAAATAAAAAAACCCCAAAACCATAGACTGGATGATTTTATTTATTTATTTATTTACTTACTTACTTACTTACTTACTTACTTATTTACTTACTTATTTTTAAAGTATATTTTATTGATTGTACTCTTACAGTTGTCTCAATTTCCTTTCCTTTGTTCCACTCTGCTCTGCACTGCCCCTCCCACCTTAGTCCATGTTCATGGGTCATATATGTAAGTTCTTTGGCTGCTCCATTTCCTATACTATTCTTAACCTCCCCCTGTCTATTTCATACCTACCATTTGTGCTCCTTATTTTCTGTACCTTTCCCCCCATTCTCCCCTCTCTGCCTCTCTGTGGATAACCTTCCATATTATCACCATTTCTGTGATTCTGTCCCTGTTCTAGTTGTTTGCTTAGTTTGTTTTTATTTTTGTAGTTTTTGATAGTTGTGAGCTTGTCATTTTATTGTTCATAGTTTTAATCATTTTATTTTTCTTAGATAAGTTTCTTTAACGTTTCATATAATAAGAGCTGGTGATGATTAGTTTTTTTCACTTGAGCTTATCTGGGAAGCACTTTATTTGACCTTCCATTCTAATTGATAACTTTGCTGGACAGGGTAATCTTGGATGTGGGTCCTTGCCTTTTATGACTTTGAATACTTCTTTCCAGCCCCTTCTTGCCTACAATGTTTCTTTTCAGAAATCAGCTGATAGTCTTATGGGCACTTGATTATAGGTAACTGTCTCCTTTTCTCTTGCTGTTTTAAGATTCTGTCCTTATCTTTGATCTTGGAGATGTAATTATGATGAGGTTTGGTGTATAATTCCTTGAGTCCAACTTCTTTGGGACTCTCTGAGCTTCCTGGACTTCCTGGAAGTCTCTTTCCTTTGCTAGATTGGGGAAGTTCTCCTTCATTATTTTTTCAAATATGTTTTCCATTTCTTGATCTTCTTCTCCTTCTGTCACCCCTATGATTTGGATATTGGAACATTTAAAGTTGTCCCAGAGGTTCCTAAGCCTCTCCTCATTATTTTGAATTCTCGTTTGTTCATTCTGTTCTGGTGGAATGTTTATTTCTTCCTTCTCATCCAAACCATTGATATGAATCCCAGTCTCCTTTTCTTCACTGTTGATTCTGAGTACATTTCACTTCATTTTCACTTTGCGTAGCCTTCACTTTTTCCTCCATTTTGCAACCATACTCTACCATTTCTGTGAGCATTCTGCTTACCAGCATTTTGAACTCTGCATCTGATAGGTTGGCCATTTCTTTATCACTTAGTTCTATTTTGGAGCTTTTATCTGTTCTTTCATTAGGGCATATTTTTTTTTGTCTGGGTGTGCCTGGTACATTGTAAGGGGTGGAGCCTTATGTACTCACAGCGACTCAACCCTGGTTGCTGTGTTGTGTGCTGTATGTAGGGGAGGGGTCAGACAGGGAATGATGTTGGGAACTGTCCTGCCTGGTTTCAGGAGCTGTAGCCTCACCCACAGGCAAAACGGTCCCACAGCTAGGGCTAAGTAAAGAGACCTGGGGATCATAAGCCATTAAGGAGACAAAAGTTATCCTCCCAGCAAGGGTACAGCCTCTTCCCCCTTTACTTCACCTTGCTTGGCCCTAGAGGATGGCTGGATAGCCAATGGTGGGTAAGATTCCTCAAGGAAGGAACAACCTAAGACAGGCATAGTCTAAAAGGGGGCATCAGGGATACATAGGATTTAGGGGACTATAGAGAAGGGGCAAAAAGACCCTCACCCTTCAGCTTTGTCATGGCCTGAGTCCTCATTCTATCTGTCAGAAGTCTCCTAATTTCTTGGCTGCATTGCTTTCCCTACCTGACTCAAGCCTGAAACAATGCCAGAGGCAGGTACAGCCCTGTGCTTGAATGGGCAGTTGCTGGGGGCAATCAGGCCTGAGAAAGAATGCATAAAATCCTGTGAAACCTGCTTCATTAAGAATACCCTCAATTTAAATGTTAAGGGTCCAACCACAAAAAACTTGGTCAGACAAAATTTTATGGCTGATTGGCATCATTGAGTCTACCAGACCCTAACTCAAAAAGACCCTCATGATCCCACAATTGTTATCTTTAAATCACAACTCCTTTCTTTGATCATTACTGTTTGAAACTGATTGGTGAGCTTTATGTGCATGCTATGTATCCCTATGCAAGCTAAAATCAATGAAAAGCCAAGGAAAGAAGTGCTCCAGGCTCTTCTCCTCTGAGAGATTGGCCAGCATTCTCTCCCCAAGCAGATCTTGTGTTGGGAATTTTTATTTCATCTGTGGTGTCAGGGGATTCTGCAGGATGAAGTCCTCCTCAGGACAATGCTGCTTGCTTAGTTCTTGCCCACTTTCAGTCACTTCCCCCGCTACCCACTATGATTCCTGGATGGGTAGGTGTGTGGGTGTTCTAGGATCCTGTGGGTCTCTTCTATGAACCCTCCTGTGAGGCTGGGAGTTTCTCCTGCTGCTGCAAACCCCACATATTTTTCCAGTCAGGTGTTGAGGATCTATTTTCCCGTGCTGGAACCCTGGATTGTGCAGTCTGTGTTGCTCTCCAGTTGTTCCATCCAGTTTATCTGTATTTATATGTGGGACTTCCAAGTCCACCAGCTGCTGCCTTGCCATGCATCCTCTCCACCCCAGCTGCCCATAATCACCCCTTCTACCAGTCAGAATGAATATTTCTACTTTAACTCCTTGGTTGTCAGACTTCCATACAGTTTGATTTTATGGCAGTTCTGTTGTTGTTGTCCTTCTTTTGGTTGTGGGAGGAGTCAAAGTGCATCTACCAAAGCCTCCATCTTGGTGGTAAGTCCTACTTATTAAAAAAAATTAAATTCTCACCTGAGGATATGTTTATTGATTTGATTGAGAGAGAAACATTGATCCATTGTCTCCCATAAACACCATAACTAGTGATTGAATCTGCAAACTTTTGGTGTGTGGGAGGACTCTCCAACCACCTGAGCCACTGGACTTGGCTAAACTGGATGATCTAAACAATAGACATTTAGTTCTCATAGTCCAAGAGACTGGAAGTGCAAGAGTAGGATGCCAGCATGTGGGTTCTGGTGAGAGCTCTCTTCCTATCTTACAGACAGACACATTATCCCTGTGTCTTTACATGACAGGGAGAGACAGACAGAGCTCTGATGTCTCTTCCTCTTCTTAGAAAGGGACTAACATTAATGGCTTAGAGCCATACCCTAACAATCTCAGTTAACCTTTATTACCTCCTCACAGGCCCCTATCTCTATATAAAGTCATACTGGGGGTTAGGGCTTCAACGTGTTAATTTTAGGTGCACACTATTCAGTTCAGAGCAACAAGAATAATGGATATCAAGAGGTATGCTGTTAGATATTTAACAGTATGCTCACCTGTTTTTTTAAAGACCTTGATTTGTAGAATTTTGTGATTTTTCCACTTTTATTGTATCCTCCAATAGTCAATTTTAAGTTACCAATGGCAACTATACTAAATGGCCTTGGAAAGAAATGCACAGAGCAACCATTCCATAGTATTGCCCTGTTGGGAACCACTCTGCCTGGTTTCAGGAGTTATAACTGCCTCTCATGGCTAAGGCTGAGTGAGAGACCTCTGGGCTGCAAGCCACTAAGGAGACAAAGCTTATCTCTGGTGGCAGCGCTGCTTCTGCTTCATCTCCTGCCCCAGTGCATGATCGAATAGTCAGAGATGGGTAAGACCCCTCAGAGGGGGGGCAACCTAAGCCAGACAGCATCACTTGGGAAGCCTTCAAGGAAGGACTCGAGGGACTTCAGCAAAAAGGGAGTGATGGACCCTCGCCCCCCCCAGCTATTCTGACATAACCTGAGTCCTCATTTTCATCTGGTAGAAGCACTTCCTGGCTCTAATCCACTTAAGCCTAAAAACCTAGGATGGGGAAGGTGGTGCATCCCTTTGCCCACTAGAGTGGGTTCTGGGGTGATAGGGCATAAGAAAAAGTTCCTAAAGTCCTGTGAAGCCTGCTTTGCTAAGAGTACTTTCATTCATATGATAAGGGTCCAAGCAGGAAATGAGTATGTCTCCCAAAGTTTTTGCAACCCTCTTACCTGACAGACACTGACTCAGATTAAGCCCTCAGATCTCTTTGAAATGTTATCTACTGTTTCATCCTTGCTGCCTGACATTGATTGATGAGCTTTACCTGTATTCCTATGTGTTCTGAACCTAATAAAAGCCATTGAAGAAGAGGTTCTTGGTCTTTCTCCTTTGAGGGATTGACCACCTCTCCTCCCCAAGCAGATCATGTCTTAGTAGTATTATTTTCATCCATGGCAGATAGGGGAACTTGAGGGCAAAGTTGCCCCCATATTGCTGCACACAAATAAATAGATATAAATAACCTTGAGAGCACAGTAATAGTAAAATGTAGCAAAGTAACTGGAAGCAAAGAATCTTGTATATTTACCACAATCTATTTATTTGTACATGTATATAATTGATTGTTTAATGGAGGCTGAGTTTAATAACAGGCCCTGTAGGAGACAGGTTTGTTTAAGTCTGGCAAATGTGACTCAACTCTGTATGGAAAACCTACAGAAGCAAAGTGGTGGGCAGGAGCCAGACCTTCAAACCAAGTTTTCCTGTGGGAATCAGGCTTAGAAAATGCATAGAGATTGTTATGGCTTGGTCTTGCTAAAACTTCATCACCCTGGTCTAAAACAAATGTGTATTGTCTATCTTCAAGACAATATCAAAAGCCTGTATAAACTTTCCGAAAGACAGAGCTAATCAGCTCATTCCCATTCCCCTCTGCATGTTATTTTCATTTCCTTGATTGTACCTAAAATGTAGACAATAATTTTCTATGTAATAGGTAATAAATCCTTCTCTGATGTAAGACCCGAGGAAAACAATCAAAGCCGGTCTAGGCAAGGGTAGAGGTGTTATCCTCCTGAGGGAGTGCCGAGGCATCCATAGGTGCTCTCCCCTTGAGAGAGTAGCCATTCTGTTCCCTTTTTCCACACAGGACTATTGTTGCTCATGCATTCATTCTCTTCATCAGCCACAATAGGCAGACTCTGCTGGCCAGAGTTCACCACACCTGGCACCTAGGAACAGAGACGCAAAGGCTATCAGCCATCGTTGTGGTCAACACACCAATGTGGGTGGAACACGTGCAATAGCATAGGTAAGGGCAGATGACCCCGAGTGCTTTTCAGAGGTCATAGGGTGTGTTGTATTTTAGGTAAAAGGGGTGTCTTTCCAAGGTCACCCTCTCTTGTGTCTGCACTCTCTTTAGTAAGCAGAAGCCTTGCTCTCTCTCTCTGGCAATCGCCGCACCCTGCAGGCACAGGCCAAGTATTTAAAAGCCATAAGGGTGCTCTCCTCTTGAGAGAGTAGTCATGCCGCTTGCTTTTCTTCTACAGGATTGTTGTTGCCTGTGCATTCATTCTTGTCATCAGCCACAACAGGTGGACTCTGCTGGCCGGAGTCTGCCACAAGGCCCCAACATTCCCATAGATTTTACGATGGGCTCTCTTAGCCAGTGTGGTTTAACTCCAACATGCACTGACTCCATTCTATGGGCCACATACATGGATACTTTATTGCTATTGCTACTTTCATAATAATTAGCTATCATTTGTTGAACACCTACTTTGCTTTAGATTATCTTTAAACTACTAGCATTGACCTCATTAAATTCTTACAAAAGCCTCATGGGCTAGTTATGTCCCCATTTTTCAGACAAAGAAACTAGGGTACAGAGTTAGAATAATAGAGCCTTGACTTTGAACTCCTGAGC
The DNA here is from genome assembly GCF_014824575.4 of Sturnira hondurensis. Taxonomy (NCBI): domain Eukaryota; kingdom Metazoa; phylum Chordata; class Mammalia; order Chiroptera; family Phyllostomidae; genus Sturnira; species Sturnira hondurensis. The sequence continues at coordinate 1,791,708 of NW_028095541.1, read as the reverse complement.
CTGGAAAGATAGAGAGGGCAGCCTTTGCGCCCATCATAATCATTCTACTACAACCTAAACTGTTTGTTATGTCTTACCTCATGTGTGGGTCCTCCTGGATCCCCAGCAAACATGGCATTTTTGGCTGGATTTCCAAGGCTGTGTTAAACACAATTCACTCTATGTGGACTCCCCAAATTTTTAGGCTCTTACCCAAACTGCCACTGTGAAGAATTGTGCTATTTCAAAGCCCAAGATTGGAAACTTTCCCTGTATTGGGAGACTTCTGCATGATGTGAGTCTTGATGGAAGATGAGTCAACTTCCAAGTATTGAAGTTCAGTGAAGGGGCAGATCCTCACCTCCCAGGATCTGAGCAGTTGGTGGCTGAGCACCTGAACTGATATATTCAAGATTTCAACAAACAACTTCTCACGACCCCTTTCCCATACATGCATTTTAAATAATGCACATGACTATGTATCAACCCTGCCCAATGGAGACAACCCAAGTCTCATGTATTTGCCACATCCTAGTTCAGGAACTATGGATGATTTGTGATCTCAGTCAGGTTTTAATACAGCTTCTCAAAGGACAGTGACCACTGGTAAAAGAAGAGTTTAATCACCTCTAAATTCCCAAAATATAGTTGTGTAAATAAGGAAATAGAAATTAATCTAGATGTTACAAACAGAAAGGGGTTTGATACAGAGAATTAGTTGCTTGCAAAACCATGGAAAGGACTGAAAGAGTCAATGTTAGTAGGGCTATATGACTGGGCCTCAAAGTCATGTCATAGCAGCTCTAATCCAGAGATCAAAAGCTGCAGAAAACCATTGCCAAGGTCACAGATGCCTAGGCCCATGAAGCTTGGTGAAAAGTCAGTGGGACATGGACTTGAGCCACTGAAAAACTTTACATCAGCTAGAGCCTGCATATCACATGCCACAACTGCCACAAGAATAGTGTCCTGCTTCCTCTGCCTTCCATATCTCATACAATCATATTTTATTGGCAGACCCTTAGTCAATCAATCCAGAGCCCTTAGAGCAAAGGTCTCTTAGAAATATAGTTTTCAGCCTTCAAGACCTTGCAACACAGAGGGTGAAAGAATAAATGTAGAAATATATGGCAAGTGAAAATAGACAATGTCTAGCATTGCAATGGTATTGTAGAAGAGAATTCTTGCAACAAAAATGATATTTGTATTTTTTAAAGATTTTACTTATTTATCTTTAGAGCAGAAAGGAAGGAGAGAAATATCAATGTATGTTTGCCTCTCATGAGTCCCCTGCTGGGAACTGGCCTGCAACCCAGGCATGTGCCCTGACTGGGAATCGAACTGCGATCCTATGGTCCGCAGGCCCAGACTCAATCCACTGAGCTACACCAGCCAGGGCAATATTTGTATTTTTTTTGATATTTGTATTTTTGTCATGACAAGGTGAACAGGTCTACAAATCCTCTTCTAAAAAATCATCTACAAAAGCTGGAGAAAACTATCAAAACAGTCCAACACAGCTATTCCAGTGCTTGGAAATTCACCAAATCCACACATAAAACTGAGAAGTGTTTATTCAGCTACAATAAGCAAGAGTCTGTGATGTTCTTGCTTTTAGAAGCTGCAATCGCTTCTCATTCCTGTAGTTCAGTAATTTGATCCACTACCAGAGTGATCTCACTTGATTTGGAGTTTTGTCATTTAAAGTATATCTCATTGGCAAGTGCTCAGAGAAGCCTAGTATGTTTTCTAGCATTTCAGGACTGTTTTGAGCAATCAGTGGATTAGAAGAAAAGTTGAGGATTTATTAGGGAGTTCCAGCAGGTGAGATAGCAGTAGAGCCTTGATAAAATTGCTACATATGCCACAGGGTGTTAATGTGTGTGGAAAAGACTTGAGCAGGCTGAGGACACTCACACACCTCTGGCCAAGAGAGTATGACTTTGTATGAAGAGAAGATGTAAGAGATCCTAGTGGAATGTGAAGGCCAGCGTAACTGTGAAAGTCACATGAGGTTAGAAGGTGATTCCCTGCCCACACACAGACCCATCAGCAGAAGGTGAAAAAACCTAATTGGCTCTAAACATAATCTGACTAACCCTTGGCTGAATGCTAAAAACTATGTAGTCACAAGGACAATACCTGGGATGCAGTGCTTAAACATACAATAAAAATAAACAAACAGTACATGCCTGGGTTGCAGGCCAGTTCCCAGTAGGGGACTCATGAGAGGCAACCATACATTGATATTTCTCTCCCTCTCTCCTTCCCTTCCCCTCTAAAGATAAATAAATAAAATCTTTAAAAAAATAAACAAACAACTGAGCAGAAACATTAACAGCCATACATTGCTTAAGGGACAGAGTTCACAAACAAAAGAAAGAAAACAATATTTCATGATAAAGGGTAATTGGAATCCAGAGTTGATAGTATATATTAACTATTTAATGAAACATTACAAGAACTGCAAAGCACAAAAAAGTGTGGCACACACTCAGAAAAAAGGGAGTCAATAGCAATTGGCTCTGACTATCCCCAGATATTGGATTCAGCAGACAAAACCTTCAATTCAGCTATTATTAATAAGTTAAAAGAGCTAAAGCAATACATGTTTAAATAATGAAAGAACTGCAATACAGCACTGACTCAACAAATAGAGAATCTCAGGAATGATATATAAGTTATACAAACAACAAAATGGAAATTTTGTAATGAAGAAGTATGATAACTGAAATTAAACTTTTTACCAAAGGGGCTCAAAGAAAGAATTAACATGGTAAGATAAACAGCCGACTTAATAGATCAATAAAAAAAAGTCCAATCTGAAAACAAAGAGAAAAAACAAGAAAAATGAAGACAGCTTCAGCCATCTCTGAGACAACATCAAGTGTACCAACGTAAGTGTAATGGAAGTGTAAGAGGAGAGGAGAAAAAGAAAAGGACAGAAAAATATTCAAAGATATACAGTAATGGGCTAAATTTCAGAACTTTAATGAAAATAACCTATGTCTAACAAGGATAAACACAAAAAGATCCACACATAGACACTTCATATCCCAAATGTTGAAAGACAAATAAAAAATTAAAATATTGAAAACAAGAAGAAAATTACATATACTTAAATAATAATATAATTAAAAGACGACATCATCAGCAACAATGGAGAATATAAAGTGTAATCAAAATGGCATTTAAAGTGCTGAAGGAAAAAATTGCCAATCAAGAGTTTTATATCCAGCCTTGGCTGGTGTGGCTCAGTGGATTGAGTGCCAGCCTTTGAACCAAAGGGTCACTGGTTCAATTCCCAGTTAGGGTGCATGCCTGGGTTGCAGGCCAGGTCCCCAGCAGGAGCTGCATGAGAGGCAACCACACATGGATGCTTCTCTCCCTCTCTTTCTCCCTCCCTTCCCCTCTCTCTGAAAGTAAATAAATGCAATGTTTTTTAAAAAGAGTTCTACATCCAGCAAAATTATTATTTAAAAATAAAGATGAAAGATTGTGAAAATGGCGGTGGAGTAGGACGGAGGGACTGCAGTTCTCCTACACCTGGGGGAAAATCCTGGCAGATTTACAGAAGAACAGCGCAATCAATTCCCCAGCCAACAATTCCCCAGCATTTATGAAAATAAGAGACCAGAGATAGTGACAAACCAGACAGCTAGAGGTCCTTGGGGTCTCAGGGACGCGAGTAAGGACAGAGGCGGCCAGACCGGCGGCAGCCATTAGCCGGCGCGAAAAGACCTCGGAGCTGCGGCTGCCGCAGCGGTTGGAGCCTAGAGGCTTCCTTCCGTCTGTGCCCAGCGACAGGGGTGTCTGACATGGAGAACTCATCGGGAGCCCGGCAACCCTGAGAAAAGTCAAGGGCAGCGGCAGCGGTGGCAGCTGCGGCGGAACGGCAGCCATTGGCCGGCACATAAAGACCATGGAGCCTTGGCTGCCTCAGCAGTCGGGGCCCAGAGGCTTCCGCCTGCGCCCAGCGACAGGGGCGTCTGACACAGAGGACTCATTGGGACCCCGGCACCTGTGAGTAAAGACAAAAGCAGCAGCGGCGGGACCAGCAGCCTGTGGCCGGCGCGTAAAGACCTCGGAGCTGCTGCTACCGCAGCTTTCAGGGCCCAGAGGCTTCTGTCTACCGCCAGCATCGGGGCGTCTGCCACAGAGGACTCAGTGGGAGCCCAGCAACTGTGAGTAAAGACAAAAGCAGAAGCGGCAGGACCAGCTGCCCTGGGCCAGCCCAAAACGCCTCAGAGCTGCAGCTGCTGCTGTGTTAGGGGTGTAGAGGCTTCCGTCTGTGGCCAGTGCCACGGAGGACTCGTAGGGAGCCCAGCACCCAGTGGAACATTGGGCTGGCTGCAGGGTCCCTGGAAGAGCTGGCTCCCTCCCTCACCATCTAGGCGGGGCTGGGTGGCAGAGACCTGTCTGCCTACGTGTGCAGGGAGGGTGGCAAGGACAGGGGGCCGTGCTCAGTTGCGATCTCTGTGGTCGCCAGTCCACCAGCCTGCCAGCCCAGGAAATTTGAGAGGAGCATTGTCCTAACCAGTCAGGTTGGAGATTGGGCTGGGCTGAGAGGCACGCTTTCTGGAGAAGTTTTTACTGGAAAGTGGACTGAGGTGTTCTCCTGTGAAGGCAGTTTGACTTGCTTCTCACCCAGCCACAGGACAGTACCAGATCCCATGGGACCAAGGCAGCCTGTCAGGTGGGCGGGCACCCACACCCCAGTCTGGTAGCCTGGCTGGTGGGCGGGTGTGTGCCTGGGTCTACAACCCAGCCCACAGAGGGGTCCTGCCAAAACCAGAAAAACCGGATTGGACAATTTGAAACCAACAAGGAAGGAGTTTTTGTTGTTGTTTTTTTGTTTTTGTTTTTGTTTTCTGTTTTTTGTTTTTTACTTTTATTTTTAAACTTTTTTCAGTAATCATATATATTTTTAAATTTTATTGTTGCTGTATCTTTCAGTACTCCGTTCCTCTCCTTTCTTTTTTCCTGTTTTAGTCCCTCTTCATTTCACCCCAAACTTATTGCTTTTTCCTCATTTCTCTTGCCCTTTTTTTGTGTGTGTGTTTGTTTGTTTGTTGCTTTCTATACCACTGTAAATACTTCACAACACATCTCTCGGCTCTTAGCCCACTTTACAGGTTCCTGAATTCTATGTCTTGATTAACTCTACTTGCTCACACGCGATGTCTATTTACTATTCTTTACTCTCACCTTACCTCAAAATCTGACCACCCCTAACCTCCCTGCTTTCTAGATACAACTCACAAGCCTTCTCTCCCCAACAAGAGACTTATCTTTGGTCTATCCTTTCCTAGAGGTGGCAAATTGGGTTGAAGATTACAGTTAACACTATATAGAGCCTAAAGATCTTCTATCTATTCTCTGCCAGCTGTGACTGTAAATATCATAAAGTACTCTCCTGCTGTCATAAACCATTTTGCCTCCCCCTCCAGCTGATCACACACACACAAAGAAAGGAGTAGGTGGAAGCAGAGAACATCAAGATACCTGCAGGAGACTGCACCACTGAATTTCACAGGAATTCCATCACAGAAGTTCACACCATAAACCTAGAAAGTCAGAACAGATCAATTTAAGAAGCTGAAGTTAACAAGAAGAGTCTCATAAGCAATGGGAAGACAAAGAAACAATGCCCAAATGAAAGAAAAGGTGGAAGTCTCAGAAATAATGTTAGATGAAAGAGAGGCAAGTCAGCTATCAGATATTGAATTCAAAGCACTAGTTATCAGGAAATTCAAAGAGCTCACAATGAGCTACCAGAAACTAGAGGGGAGCTAC